>NC_139549.1:26015439-26710439 GCF_965153285.1 Podarcis tiliguerta
AGGACAGTGGCTTAGATTTCCGAATGTGTGCCCAGATCCAAAAGGTTTGAGGACAGTTCTGATTGCTAGCCAATGTTTCACAGGTGCTGTGCATGCTCAGTCCCTACTGGGCCAATTTGTTTAAAGAGTTTTCTGTTCAAGGTCCCGGCTGTTGATCTCCAACTACTGCAGACTTTGCTGACAGCAACAAAACTATGCATTGCCCAATCTTGGAAATGTAAATAAAAAAAAATCAATTAAAAGAATCAATCACCCATGATTACAGAACAAAACCAGGGAAACAGCCTTATATATAAAGCAAGCACATAATAGAGATAAAAATTACAATAATTACCCATGCCTTTGCTCATGGAATTCTGGAATGACAAAGTAGCAGATGGTATCTTTCCATAGAATGTATATATGATAATTTAATTGTCTGCCACCATGTATTATTTCATAGAATCATAGAAATGTAAAGTTGGTGGGACCCAGCCCGCTGCAATACACCTATTCTTTCCCCTCCCTCCATTATTATTATTATTATTATTATTATTATTATTATTATTATTATTAATACCCCGACCATCTGGCTGGGTTGCCCCAGCCACTCTGGGTGGCTTCCAATACATATATAAAACATAATAAAACATCGAACGTTAATAATAGCAGTCTGATCCAATACAAAAAATGTCACAATAATTTTAAAATAGACAACATGTCAAATAAAGCAACATTCAATAATCCATTGGAATCTAAAAGTAACTATTAAAATTAAATATCAGCAAATGCAGTGGAACCTCGGTTTTCGAACGTAATCTGTTCCGAAAGCCCGTTTGACTTCCGAAACATTTGAAAACCGAGGATCAAAGGGCTGCCTGACCATCTCCTGCCACGTGTCTCAACAGGTGTACTCGGCGTACAAGTTTGCACTCGCGGCCCGCGATGGGAAGCTACCGATGGCCGTCGTCAACATTGGCCCGACCAGGGCAGATTCCTTTGTGACTCTGAAACTGAATTCTCGTTGCGGGGAGCTGCTGCCTCTGATTGTCCTAAAGTGACCCAAATCGACACCCCAGGGGAGCAACCCCTCTCTGGGGTAGGTACGTATCCCCACACTCTTGCAGCCCAGCAGAGTTAGGCCCTCAGTTGGTCATGTCTGGTGCTGGAACCCACTGCCTCCCACTGCCTAGGCAGAACATAGCCTAGCATCCATTGCTGGCCTTTTCCTCCATGAATCCATCCAATGCTTTTTTCAAAAGACTTCCAAGTTGGTGACAGTCATTGCATCCCGTGGCAGTGAGTTCCGTAGTTCTGCCTCACTGATGCACATTTCCTCACTCTGTTCAACCTACACATCAACAGGTGCTAAGATGTGGTCCTCCCGATGTTGCTGGACTCCCATCATCCCTGAGCATTGGCCATGCTGGCTGGGGCTGAAGGGAACTGGAGTACCACACCTGGTGGGCTACCGGTTCTCCATCCCTCATGTACAGGCTTAGTCCAAGCTCAGGTTTTGCTGGAGCAAGTGGCTCACTTGGAGCTCTCCATGGTCCTTCAACTGTGAGGGGTGACAGGATAGCCACCTTCAAATATTTGAAAGGCTGTCACATGGAAGGTCGCGAGAGCTTGCTTCCTGCTGCTCCAAGGGGAGGACCCGAACCGATGGATTCAAATCATAGAACTGTAGAGTTGGAAGGCACCCTAAGGTCATCCAATCCAGCCCCCTGCAATGCAGGAATCACAGCTAAAAAGCCCCTCTCCCATGGCCAATCTACACAAGAGAGAGAATTTTGTCCTCTTCAATCTCTTGCATGCTACATTTGGTTTTATCGCCTGGAAAGGCACTCCCCAGTTTAACAGCACAGTTCAAGATTGCGGCCAAAAAATAACTTTAAAAAAGATAAGAAGCTTTAAACAAAACAGAGCCGAGCAGTTCTGTCCTGTTTCCACTTGCTATTTTTATTTAACCCACTCCACTTGGTTTGCTTAAACCAAGGACTTGTACACTGACCATTAATAATGAATCATATGTTGTAGAAATCATTGCAAATTTATTATGCTATTTTTGCAATGTACAGATGACATTAAAAAAAATAATTGTGGCCACTTTCTGGACAATCTTCAAACATCAAGTTTGCACTCAGGTCCTGCTGGTGGGCTCCCCTTGGGGGCACCTGGTTGGCCACTGTGGGAACAGGATTCTGGACCAGATGGGCCACTGCCCTGCCGCAGCAGCTGGGTTCTCCGTATGTTCTCCTGGAACCTCCAGGTCTAGGGGCAGTCTATCCTGATTCTTGAATTCCTGGGGGCATTTGGTCCCTCTGAGAGCAGGAGGCTGGACTAGACAGGCCACTGGCCTGATGCAGCGAGTTTCTCCTTGTGTCCTTTATGCTGTTTAGCTTTCTTTGCAGCGTCAACCTACCGGGGAGGGGGGGCCACAGACGGACCAGCCTCACCGCTTGCCGTGTTTTTTCTCCTTCCAGGGCCGCTGCCACCAACGCCGCCACATCTTCCCAGAGCTCATCCAGCCCCACGTCCGCTTTCAACACGCCTGTGCTGGCCAAGTTCAGAGGCAGCAAAGATGAGGAGAAGGAAGACAATGAAAACCCGGGTCCTGATTCTCAGCCGACGGGGGCCTAAACAACTTTTTTGTACGGGGAGATGCTGTGTGAATTAAAAAGAAACCTTCAGTTTGTAGTCTGAAAAAAAAGCTGGAGACCTCTGTTTGGGAAACACTAGGATAGGGGAAGGGCTGCAGCTCAGCATAAGGCCGGTGCCTTTTGAAATCTGCTCTAAATGAGAGCCATGAGGACTAGAAACCTACCTCATTTTCAGGGGAAGGGTGCAGCTCAGTGGCAGGCCATCTCTTCTGCATGCAGGAGCTCTTGGGGTTGAATCTCCAGATAGGGCTGATGGACCTGACTTGGTGTAAGGCAGATCGCTATTTAAATCTGCTATTTGTTTAGAACAATGAGGACTAGGATCTTACTTCATTTTTAGGGGAGGGGCACAGCTCAGTGGTAGAGCTTTGCGTGCCGAAGTTCCCAAATTCAGTCCCTGGCATCTCCAGGTAAGCTTGGGAAGGTCCCTTCCCTGAAACCATATGTTGTTTGCTTATGCAAAAAATAAGAACACCATAAAAATTGATGCATATATTAAGGGAAATGTGTATGTGAGTTAGAACAGCACACAAAAATGTGTTTATTAGGTGAGATTTGTACTTAAAACACTGTTGAATATTCAAGAGAGAGAGAGAGATTGAGAAATGCACCGGGAAGCAGCCCCCGATAATTTGCAGCACCGGAACTTGTAGCTTTCCCACTCATATTTCTTTTCATAATCCACTTTCCCCACAAATAATTCTCAGAGGATTTTCTCCAGAATGTAGCTGTTGCTCATGATCTGGTCCACGGCTCCTGGCAGCCAATCTCTGAGGAGCATCAAAGGTTTCGTGAGCCAGTAAGGAAAGAAAACTTCCCTCACCCTCATGACGCCGCCCCTCACGACTGCCTGGGCGCAGAGCTCTTTTGAACTTGGCTTAATGGAGATCTTGCCTTCTACCGACCTCACAGCTGAGTCTGCGGGAAAGAACGCGTAAGGCAAGTCAGTGTGAAAAGGGCACCAGGCACCCCAGGACCTTAGAAGCTGCTGCTGGTCTGTCTGCCTTGCTGCTGCCTACAGGGGCTGACGGTGGCTCTCCAGAGCTGCAGGCTCAGGAGTCTCGCTCAGCCCTTCCTGAAGATGCTTCCGGGGATTACCTGCTCTGCTAGGTTGGCAGGAGCTGGGACTGAGCAACGGGAGCCTATCCCGTCGCGGGGATTTGAACTGCCAGCCTTCTGATCGGCAAGCCCAAGAGGCTCAGTGCCTTAGACCACCACACCACCCACGTCCCATCACGATGTTTAGCTGGTGTTATAAGAAAAAACTGCTCTTTTCCCTTTCTGGGCTATCCTGGAGCCCGTATAGAGTCCTTAAGTGGGTTCCCTATCGGTAGCAGAAAATAGCAGAGGCCAACCAGAGAAGCAAAGTGGCTAGTAAGCCTGATCTTTATTAAACTGTTGCAACAGGGTCCCCACTCACCACACGCAGGAGGGAGGAGGGAACCCTGAACAAGCCCTTATATAGACTTTTGAAATTGGCCACCCTGTTGCCCAAGACCATCCCCCTAAAACAGCATCCATCCATCACAGAAGGAGGTGGTCTCCAGCAGAAATCCTGTTTGCCAGGATACCGAAGAATGGTCACTGATTGCATTACCTGGGACAGTCTGGCCATTCTTTTGTGATGGTTCATGCTTTAGTTCCTGAATCCAGGTCACAAACTAACCCTAAGGTAAAGTTAAAGGTACCCCTGCCCGTACGGGCCAGTCTTGACAGACTCTAGGGTTGTGCGCCCATCTCACTTAAGAGGCCAGGGGCCAGTGCTGTCCGAAGACACTTCCGGGTCACGTGGCCAGCGTGACATCGCTGCTCTGGCGAGCCAGAGCCGCACACGGAAACACCGTTTACCTTCCCGCTAGTAAGCGGTCCCTATTTATCTACTTGCACTTAGGGGTGCTTTCGAACTGCTAGGTTGGCAGGCGCTGGGGCCGAACAACGGGAGCACACCCCGCCGTGGGGATTCGAACCGCCGAACTTTCGATCGGCAAGCCCTAGGCACTGAGCCTTTAACCCACAGCGCCACCCGCATCCCATTTAGTTCCTGAATCCAGGTCACAAACTAACCCTATTCATACACAAATGCACCCTTAAGGCAGGATTTGCAAGCAAAAAGGCAATGGGAAGGCTTTCCCCATTTTCCTTCCTTACTGCACAGGAATATTTGGTCATTGGGAGTGTCAAACTGGCTTCAGGATTGCTCTCCTGTACTATTTCAGACACGTGGTTTATATACGTATGTATGTGTTTGGCTTGCACATTTATGAACATTTTTTTTTACATTTGAGACCTTAGAATTCTTATAACACTGGTGATATATCACGATGTTGGACACTGGATTATCACCCAGCCCTACTAAGCGGCTGCCCTACCTGGGGCTGCTTACCTGTGTCAATGTATCCCAACACGGCAACCGTGATGGGCATGTTGATTTCCCGAAGGCGCAGCTCTGTGCGCAAGGACCTGTAGAATCCTTCCAGCGCAGCTTTGCTGGCGGCATATGGAACGGAGAAAGGGGCTGGAAGGCGGCCTGAGAGAAAACAGGAGCATATTCCTACTTGGAAGGTTGCAGAATCTATTTCTCCAGAAACCAAAGGGGTTAAGGGGATGGAGCGACTGCCCCTCTGAGGGAACGTTGCAGCCTTTGGGACGTTTTAGTTTAGAGGAGAGGCGAGTAAGGGGGCGACATGATATAGGTTTGTACAACTGACATGGAGAAAGCAGTGACAGAAAGGATTTTCTCCCCCTCACATTTTTTTCAGCAGAAGAATGGGGTGTGAGTGCTCTCCAATAAATTAACTAACAGAGGATTGGGAAATTTAGATGCAGGAGCCCTAGAAGGACCTAAGAAGAGCCCTGCTAATCAGGCCAACAGCCCATCTAGTAGCAGTAGTAGTAGTAGTAGTAATAATAATAATAATAATAATAATAATAATAATAATAATAATACATTTATACGCCGTGCATCTGGCTGGGTTTCCCCAGCCACTCTGGGCAGCTCCCAACAGAATTTTTAAAACACGATAAATACATCAAACATTAAAAGCTTCCCTAAACAGGGCTGCCTTCAGATGTCGTCTAAAAGTCAGATAGTTGCTTATTTCCTTGACATCTGATGGGAGGGCGTTCCACAGGGCGGGCGCCACCACCGAGAAGGCCCTATGCCTGGTTCCCTGTAACCTCACTTTTCGCAGGGACAGAACCGCCAGAAGGCCCTTGGCACTGGACCTCAGTGTCTGGGCAGAACGATGGGTGTGGAGTCACTCCTTCAGGTATACTGGGCTGAGGCCGTTTAGGGCATTAAAGGTCAACACCAGCACTTTGAATAGTGCTCAGAGAGTTTGGACCTCCTGAGATCACTTAGACTGGGGGGCCTCCAGTCGCCTGCCCATACCGCATATGGACGATACCACGATGATGTTGCCACGGGACTCTTGCAACATGCTCAGGGCCGACACGGTGACCTGGACGTAGCTGAAGAAGTTGACCGTCATGGAGCTGATCACAGATTCCATGTCTCCTTGGTACGGGCCAAAACCGATTTTTCCACCAACATGATTCAGAACCAGCAGATCAAGCCCCCCTGCAAGGGCAAAGAGCACAGAGACCCTGAGTGGAAGAGAGAGAGCAACAGCCGTGCTTGGAGATGGACCGAGCTCAGCCTCTTCTCATGTTTTCAGGCTGTCCCTGAAAATCAGCCTGTGCCGAGCTCAGTCCTTTCATGATTTAGCTGTGATTCCTTCATTGCGGGGGTTGGGCTAGATGACCCTTGGGGTCCCTCCCAACCTTACAATTCTCTGATACCAGCCTTCGCAAGCCTGGTGCCCTCCCAATGTAGGAACGCAGGAGAAATTTGGTTAGGCTTGCATTAAGACAGCGGTTGCCAAACTTTTTTCTCCCTACCCAATAAAGAGCATTATTCAGAACCATGATCTGCATGAACCAGTAAGGAAGATAGTAACGGAATGACAGTCAAAATGGTAACTACGAATTGCCCATGTATTCAAAACCCACTTCAAACTATTTAGGTTAACCAAGTCAACAAAACTGATGAACGTAATCCGGTGACACCAGCTTTCACAGAATCACAGAGCTGGAAGATACACCCAATCAATGAGAAATTGGAAACAAGTCAAAATCTATTAATCTCAAATGACTGGGGCTGATGGGAGTTGCCGTCCAAATTATCTGGAAGGCCAATCAGGTTGGGAAATGCTGGTCAACCCCCTTCCTTCCTTCCTTCCTTCCTTCCTCCCTCCCTCCCTCCCTCCCTGGCCAGGTTTAATTCAAATCCTTCAAACCTCCTATGGGGAAGGTTCTCAAGAATGGTGGAAGGAGAAAGAATTTGCCCATGTGAAGACCATCAAGTGGAAACTCTTACACATATGGTTCTTAAATGTAAACTATATGATGATCTCCACCAGCAGTTCCTAGATCAACTCTGCATCCCCAAATGGAAACCAGAGTTAGAGGTCATACATTTTCTATTATTGGGGAATAATCAGGAGCTCACCAGGTTAGTGGCTAAATATCTTTATCTGGTTTTTTGTCATCAAAACACATTGCAGACGTCTGATCTCCTTGGAGACCTAAAGACGTAATGCTAGACTGCTTTGCCTCTTTCGTTTGACAAATGTTTTGTGTCACTGGGAAGGTGGTAATTCTGTATTCATTTGCTATGGATGTTTGTATGTGATGCCAATGAAAGGTTTGATGATGATGATTTACCATCCTTCATCAAAAGATCTCTGGGCTGATCTTTGCCAAGATGCAGGCAGACAAGGCCAATGGCTGAGGGGTCCCAGGGCACAAGCCGTGTTCCCCTCAAGACGAAAGGGTCAAGGAGCCCTTTGCCTGCGCCTCAGGTAGCTTGTGTGGCAGCCTTTTGGGAACTGGAAGAACAGTTGCCACCCCTCCAAGACTGGCTAGACTGGCCTTCCATCTTTACCCAAGACGTTCTTGGTTTCTTCCACAACATTCCGGGCAGAAGCCAAGTCACTCATATCTGAAACGACGTACGAAGCAGAGGCGGCTCCCAGTTTCAGACAATTCTGGACTACCTGGAGGATACAAATAAATGGAAAACGAGTGAGGTCCCAACTAAAGAAGATTGGCAACTTAAACTGATGGAATATGTGCAGCTTGCAGACTTAACTTATAGAATAAGAGAACAAGAAGAGTATATGTTTAAAGAAGAGTGGGTAATGTTTATTGAATACATGGGTGAAAATTGTGTACACTTGAAAAGGTTGGCAGCTTTAAGATAAATTCAACAGTGTAAATAAGTTTTGATGGATGTAAAAATGGAATATTGGATGGCTTAGTTTATGTGAAATATGCAGGGATCTATGGCATGCAAACTGAACCATGGAAAGAGAAGAAGGGAAGACATTGATATTTTAAGGTTGTTTAAATGAATATTCTAAATTGTAAAATTAAAAAAACTTAATAAAAATTATGCAAAAAGAGAAAACAGATAAAAATAAAGAGGGAACTTAAAAATGGTTTCTAAGAGGTTTTGAAGTATAAAATCCATTGTAAAATACTACAACGCACAATAAAACAATCCTATTTGAGCAGTAAAAAACAGCCACAAAATTTATTATACAGTGAGCCAGTTTAAAAGCACCATAATTTTTAAAAATCAAAATAAAAACAGTTGGATCAGGAAGTTCAAGTTCAGGGGAATGTTCATCGGAAACAAGTGTGTCTTTAAAAACCAGTAGAATAGCAGTAGTGATGGTGAGTCATAAAATCACAGAATTATAGAGTTGGAAGAGACCCAAGTGTCATCTAGTTCAATGCATGAGAGCAAGGAGGGCGTTCCATAATGCCGGTGCCATCAGGGAAAAAGCCTCCATGTTCCCACAAGCCAATGGTCACCATCAGGGCATGGCTAAACTAAACCGGTTTCCATTATGGAACAACGGATTCTTGTGGGAGGGGAGCTTGGTCAAAAGGAGGGCCAGATGAGGAAGGAAGAGATGGGGGGGGTATTTTTGAGAGGGGAGGGGAGGCTAAGGGTTGCAGCCAAACTAAGACTATTGGAATCAAGGAACCTGAGATTAACTACATTGGGGTCAAGGGATTAACAGTTTACCTTCTGGAGGCGTGTCGCATTCCGCGCTGTCAGCATCAAATGGGCCCCCATCCAGGCGAACTCATAGGCCATTTGTTCCCCTATCCCTGTGCTTGACCCCGTCACCAGGACCCGTTTCCCTCGCACCATTTCTGGAGAGAGAGGAGGAGATGGTCAACACCAGCCGCCCGCGATCCAGAATGTTTTGCACTGAAGTTTGTAAGAACGGAAACGTAAGGCTAGAAGGAGAGTCTGGCCAAAGGGGTCCCCATGCAGTCACAGAATCATAGAGTTGGAAAAGACCCTTAGGGTCATCTAGTCCAGGCATCCCCAAACTCGGCCCTCCAGATGTTTTGGGACTACAACTCCCATCATCCCTAGCTAACAGGACCAGTGGTCAGGGATGATGGGAATTGTAGTCCCAAAACATCTGGAGGGCTGAGATTGGGGATGCCTGATCTAGTCCAACCCCCTACAATGCTGGGATATGCAGCTGTCCTCATACGGGGATCGAACCTGCAGCCTTGGTATTATCAGCCAACTGAGCTATCCAAACTATCCTGTTCTCGCAGTGGCCGACTAAATGCCCCAAAGGGAAGCCCACAAGCAGGATCTGAGCGCAGCAGCATTCTCCCATCCGGTGGCTTCCAGCAATGGGGATTTAGAAGTATTACTGCCTCCTCCCTAGTAATTGATTTTATTTCACAAGATCAATATACGGCTGGATTGTAACAGAATGTCGACACCATTACGAAACAACAAAGTTGATGAAAGCAATTCTTTAAAACGTTCAAAAATTAAATCAGAATAAATGATCATTACCCCAGAGTCTCAGGGGTGGTGGCAGCCCAAGGGAGGGTCTTTTCTGTGGTGGCCTCTAAGCTGCAGAACTCCCACTTCACAGAGATGCACTTTCGTTATACAGCTTTCAGCAAATGCTAAAGACGCACCTCTTTCCCCTGGCACCTGTGTCTTTAGGATCCACCTTTCCCCCCAGTGATTGTTAATAAAACTGTTTTTAAAGTTGTGTTTTGTTGTAACCCGCTCTGGAACCTTAGGGTGAAGGGAGAGTTAACAACAACAACAACAACAACAACAACAACAACAACTCTTGAGAGTCCTATGGACTGCAAGAAGATCAAACCTATCCATTCTTAAGGAAATCAGCCCTGAGTGCTCACTGGAAGGACAGATCCTGAAGCTGAAGCTCCAATACTTTGGCCACCTCATGAGAAGAGAAGACTCCCTGGAAAAGACCCTGATGTTGGGAAAGACGGAGGGCACAAGGAGAAGGGGACGACAGAGGACAAGATGGTTGGACAGTGTTCCTGAAGCTACCAGCATGAGTTTGACCAAACTGCGGGAGGCAGTGGAAGACAGGAGTGCTTGGCGTGCTCTGGCCCATGGGGTCACGAAGAGTCGGACACGACTAAACGACTAAACAACAACAAAAGTTGCGTTTTGTTGTAACCCGCTCTGGAACCTTAGGATGAAGGGAGAATTAAATAAATAATAATAATAATAATAATAATAATAATAATAATAATAATTTAAAACACTAATGTAAAGCATGGGCCAGGTTCTATGCATCTGGATAGGGTAATCTAAACAAAAAAAGTTTTTAGCAAGTGCCAACTACAGACCCTCCAAGCTTCCCTATTTTCCAGGGACAATCCCATATTTACAGAAGCTCTCCCAGTTTCTGATCTGATCCCTGAATGTCCCGCTTTTCCTTAGGACTTCCCTATTTTCTTTGGAGAAATGTTGGAGGGTAGTGATCCGACCCCCGAGCCATCTGAAGGTAGCCCTGTGCAGGGAAGGTTTTCAATATTTTATTATATTTTCATATATGTTGGAAGCTGGGTGCGTGAGGTATAAATAGTAACTTCTTTGTTGTTGTTGTTGTTGTTGTTGTTGTTGTTGTTGTTGTTGTTATGGAACAGGTGGTCCCTATTTTCATCGGATAAATGTTGGAGAGTATGCAACAAGAGCAGAGCAAAGGTGCTTGTCTGGTGTCGCTAGCTATGTGCAAACATCCCTGAGAACGGCAGAGGCATTTATGTGCAAGAGAGGATCAAGGCCACAATTCAGAAGAGGCAACCCTTCTCCCTTGGCTTACCTTCGGAGAAGCTTTCCCAGGTATAGGCATAGTAAACGAGGACAGCGATGAGGACAGGCGCGACAATCTTGAACATCGCCATGGTTGTCTCTGCAGCCAATCATTAACCTCGACTATCTGGACTTGTTTGGCGAGGTTCAGAAATCCACCCTTTGACCTGTGGCCACCCAAAGCCTTTCCCAGAAATAAACAACTATCAGAATAATAATAATAATAATAACAATAATAAAAATAATAATAATAATGTATTATTTATAGCCTGCCCATCTGGCTGGGTTTCCCCAGCCACTCTGGGCAGCTCCCAACAGAATATTAAAAACAATAAAACATCAGACGTTCAAACTTCCCGAAACAGGGCTGCCTTCAGATGTCTTCTAAAAGTCAGATAGTTGTTTATTTCCTTGACATCTGATGGGAGGGCGTTCCACAGGGCGGGTGCCACTACTGAGAAGGCCCTCTGCCTGGTTCCCTGTAACCTCACATCTAGCAGGGAGGGAACTGCCAGAAGACCCTCGGAGGTGGACCTCAGCGTCCGGGCTGAACGATGGGGTGGAGACACTCCTTCAGGTATACTGGGCTGAGACCATTTAGGGCTTTAAAGGTCAGCACCAACACTTTGAATTGTGCTCAAAAATGTACTGGGAGCCAATGTAGATCTTTCGGGACTGGTGTTCCATGTTCTCGGCGGCCACTCCCAGTCGCCATTCTAGCTGCGGCATTCTGTATTAATTGTAGTTTCCGGGTCACCTTCAAAAGTAGCCCCACATAGAGCACATACTGGAACACACCCAGTATGGAATCCCAGACAGTCACTGCCAGTCAGTATAGACAATACTGAGCTAAGTCTCACTCACCATAAGGCAGTTTCTTATGCTCTCCCGATCTTCCAAATAGGGCTTCAGTTCTGCAGGGATGCAGAGCGAGAGGGAGAGATTTGGGACAAGTGCAAGGAGGACATTGCATCTGTCTTCTGACAACCTTCCTGAGGTTTTGTAATACAACCCCCATCAGCCCCCAGCAGACACTGAAGTCCAGGAAATCAAGATGACACAGGATGGATGAAGGCTGAGTTACAGGTTGGGTGCTGTCCCCCTACACAGTGGATGGCGCTGTGGTCTAAGCCACTGAGCCTCTTGGGCTTGCCAATCAGAAGGTCGGAGGTTTGAATCCCCGTGATGGGGTGAGTACCCGTTGCTCTGTCCCAGCTCCTGCCAACCTAACAGTTTGAAAGCACGCCAGTGCAAGTAGATAAATAGGTACCGCTGCCGCAGGAAGGTATTATTATTATTATTATTATTATTAATTGAATTTATATACTACCCTATACCCGGGGATCTCAGGGCAGTTCACAGAATAAAATCAAGATATAAAACCACTAGATAAATAATAATAATAATAATAATAATAATAATAATAATCCCAATAGCCCCCCCTCCTCACAAAACATATTTTAAAAGGGCATAGAATGTAAATCATATCAACCAAAGGGCTGGTTAAAAAGGAATGTTTTTGCCTGACACCTAAGGGTGGCTAATGAAGGCGCCAGACGAACTTCCCTGGGGAGAGAATTCCAAAGACAGGGAGCCACTGCAGAGAAGGCCCGTTCTCGTGTTGCCACCCTCCGCACCTCTCAAGGAGGAGGCACATGAAGAAGGGCCTCCGAAGATGATCTCAGGGTCCAGGTAGGTTTATATGGAAAGAGGCAGTCCTTGAGGTCTTGTGGTCCTGAGCTAGTTAACAGTAGATACTTTCAAGTTACGTCTTGCTATTTAAATGGTCTCATATCTGTGTGAACCTTCCTGAGTTCTTAAAGAGGGAGTGGAGAGGAAGGTTTATTTCACTGTCCTGTATAGGTCAGAGGGTGCAACATTTATATATTAAATGACATTTGTAGACTGCTAAAGATTTTTATTTTTACAATACTGAAGTGGTGTACAGAAAATTGAAATCTGCAATAAAACCATCAATAGCAAACCACTAAACTCATCATTATAAAATACATTCTAAGCCACAATGTAGCTCAGGGGGTACAGCATCTACGTTGCATGAAGAATGTCCCGGGTTTCAAGTTGGGCTTAGAAAAACTCTGCCTGAAACCCTGGAGAGCTGCTGCCAGTCGGTGTAGACAGTACAGAGCTAGACAGATCAATGATAGCTTCCTATGTTCCTAAAGGAACACAGTCCAGCTTTAAAAACTGTGGAAAGCCAAAGCAAAAGAGGTTGCCTTTAAGAGAGGTCTAAACCGGCTGTGGGATGCAGGTGGCGCTGTGGGTTAAACCACAGAGCCTAGGACTAGCCAATCAGAAGGTCGGCAGTTTGAATCCCAGCGATGGTGTGAGCTCCCATTGTTCGGTCCCAGCTCCTGCTCACCTAGCAGTTTGAAAGCACGTCAAAGTGCAAGTAGATAAATAGGTACCACTCCGGCAGGAAGGTAAACAGCGATTCCGTGCGCTGCTCTGGTTCACCAGAAGCGGCTTAGTCCTGGTGGCCACATGACCCGGAAGCTGTCTGTGGACAAACACCAGCTCCCTTGGCCAGTAAAGAGAGATGAGCATGCAACCCCAGAGTCGTCCACGGCTGGACTTAATGGTCAGGGGTCCCTTTACCTTTTGAAACAGGTGATGGAGGAGACTTCTCAACAACAACAAAAAGGAAAGCGAGTGTACCCTACACACTTTCCAGCTTTCTGTGGGGATTAAGTGAGGAGGAGGAGGAGGAGGAGGAGAACCATGAGGGCCACCTTGAGCTCCTCACAGGAGAAGGTGGGGTACAAATGCAATCTGTTATGTACTGACGTTCTCACCCTGGACCAGCAGAGGGATACTGTAGATAGTTTTCACTCAGGTCCACATATGCAAATAAGGGATTGAAAGTGACATTTGGTGATTGGATAGTTACAGAAAGTTGTTACAGTTGTGTTGTAGTGGAGCTCTATATAAGCAGGCTGGCTGAACCCTTCACTTCAGTTCTGTTCTGGCCAGTGAATAAACAAGAGCTGTTTGAAGAATCGCTGTGTCACCTGATATATTCACCCACAACTTAACACAATAATAAAAAGTCCCCAATGAGTTGAGAGTAGTGGGCCAATAGCTCATTAGCACCAACAGACTCGCCTCCACAGCATTTGGGAGGTTTGCTGCTGACAGTAACACCCACCCACATCCAAAAGCCTTTCCCTGCTTCACACTGTGCTGGTCTGGAGGCGAGCACTCCTCCTGCGGGAACTTAGTTCCCTCTGCCTCTCTGCCCTGAGCCTCTGTAGCTCAGGAGAGGCTGAAGGGTTATCAGACCCAGAGGCAACCTCAGCTTCCTCTGACGGGGCTGAGAGTGGAGCACCTGCAGGCAATGGGTCCTCCATCACCTCAGGAGCCAGAGCAGACTCAGCTGGTGTCTGCTCCTGAGGATCCAACACAGGTGAGGACCCTTCAGGCTCAAGCCCCAGCCCCGGCTCAGCTGGTTCTGGAGGCGGGGAATCCTGTGCAGGCTGGGATCTCTCTGGTTCAGCATCCGAGTCTGAATCCCAGGCCACCACACACACTTTGTGCCACTGTGAACTCACACCTGAGCCTGCAGAGAGGGGAGTGTGACACATGCCATGATATGATGGATTCCAACCACACAGGTTTTTTAAGGTGCTGATCGCTTGAGGAGGCGAAGGATGTTTCTTTCACAAGTTGAGACTTCGCAGCTGGTTGCAAAAGGTGCTGGAGCCGAGAGGTGGAGCTGTGTGCCCAAGGCTAGGAGAAATTGCACAATTTGAAGCAGGGAAAGGCTTTGGGTGGCCACAGGACAAAGGGTGGATTTCTGAACCTCGCCAAACAAGTCCAGTTAGTCGAAGTTAATGATTGGCTGCAGAGACAACCATGGCGGTGCTCAAGATCGTCGCGCCTGTCCTCATCGCTGTCCTCGTTTACTATGCCTATACCTGGGAAAGCTTCTCCGAAGGTAAGCCAAGGGAGAAGGGTTGACTTTTCTGAATTGTGGCCTTGATCCTCTCTTGCACATAAATGCCTCTGCCATTTGCACATAGCATGTTTTTGGGGATGTTTGCACATAGCATGCTAGCGACACCAGACAAGCACCTTTGCTCTGCTCTTGTTGCATACCCTCCAACATTTATCCGATGAAAATAGGGACCACCTGTTCCATAATAATAATAATAATGATAACAACAACAAAGAAGTTACTATTTATACCTCACCCACCCAGCTTCCAACAGATATGAAAATATCATAAAACATTGAAAAATTTCCCTATACAGGGCTATCTTCAGATGGCTGGGGGTCAGATCACTACCCTCCAACATTTCTCCAAAGAAAATAGGGAAGTCCTAAGGAAAAGCGGGACATTCAGGGATCAGATCAGAAACCGGGAGAGCTTCTGTAAATATGGGATTGTCCCTGGAAAATAGGGAAGCTTGGAGGGTCTGTTGTTGGTACTTGCTAAAAACCTTTTTTGTTTATACTACCCTATCCAGATGCATAGAACCTGGCCCATGTTTTACATTAGTGTTTATTATTATTATTATTATTATTATTATTATTATTATTATTATATAACAATAATAATAATAAATTATTAACTCTCCCTTCACTCTAAGGTTCCAGAGTGGGTTACAACAAAAGATTACTTTAAAAACAGTTTAAAACAATTTACAATCACTGTGGGAAAAGGTGGATCCTAAAGACACAGGTGCCAGGGGAAAGTGCATCTCTGTGAAGTGGGAGTTCTGCAGCTTAGAGGCCACCGCAGAAAAGACCCTCCCTTGGGCTGCCACCACCCCTGAGACTCTGGGGTAATGATCATTTATTCTGATTTAATATTTGAATGTTTTAAAGAATTGCTTTCATCAACTTTGTTGTTTCGTAATGGTGTCGACATTCTGCTACAATCCAGCCGTATATTGATCTTGTGAAATGAAATCAATTACTAGGGAGGAGGCAATAATACTTCTAAATCCCCTTTGCTGGAAGCCACCGGACGGGAGAATGCTGCTGCGCTCAGATCCTGCTTGTGGGCTTTCCTTTGGGGCATTTAGTCATCCACTGCGAGAACAGGATAGTTTGGATAGCTCAGTTGGCTAGAGCATGGCGCTGATAATACCAAGGCTGCAGGTTTGATCCCCGTATGAGGACAGCTGCGTATCCCAGCATTGTAGGGGGTTGGACTAGATCAGGCATCCCCAATCTCGGCCCTCCAGATGTTTGGGGACTACAATTCCCATCATCCCTGACCACTGTTCCTGTTAGCTAGGGATGATGGGAGTTGTAGTCCCAAAACATCTGGAGGGCTGAGTTTGGCGATGCCTGGACTAGATGACCCTAAGGGTCTTTTCCATGTGACTGCATGGGGGCCCCTTTGACCAGACTCTCCTCCTATCCTTACATTTCCGTTCTTACAAACTTCAGTGCAAAACATTCTGGATCGCGGGCGGCTGGTGTTGACCATCTCCTCCTCTCTCTCCAGAAATGGTGCGAGGGAAACGGGTCCTGGTGACGGGGTCAAGCACAGGGATAGGGGAACAAATGGCCTATGAGTTCGCCTGGATGGGGGCCCATTTGATGCTGACAGCGCGGAACGCGACACGCCTCCAGAAGGTAAACTGTTAATCCCTTGACCCCAGTGTAGTTTATCTCAGGTTCCTTGATTCCAATAGTCTTAGTTTGGCTATAACCATTAGCCTCACCTCCCTTCTCAAAAATACCCCCCTCAACTCTTCCTTCCTCATCTGGCCCTCCTTCTGACCAAGCTCCCCTCCCACAAGAATCTGTTGTTCAATAATGGAAACCGGTTTAGTTTAGCCATGCCCTGATGGTGACCATTGGCCTGTGGGAACATGGAGGCTTTTTCCCTGATGGCACCGGCATTATGGAACGCCCTCCTTGCTCTAAGGCGTTGGACTAGATGACACTTGGGGTCTCTTCCAACTCTATAATTCTGTGATTTTATGACTCACCATCACTACTGCTATTCTACTGGTTTTTAAAGACACACTTGTTTCCGATGAACATTCCCCTGAACTTGAACTTCCTGATCCAACTGTTTTTATTTTGATTTTTTAAAATTATGGTGCTTTTAAACTGGCTCGCTGTATAATACATTTTGTGGCTGTTTTTTACTGCTCAGATAGGATTGTTTTATTGTGCGTTGTAGTATTTTACAATGGATTTTATACTTGAAAACCGCTTAGAAGCCATTTTTAAGTTCCCTATTTATTTTTATTTGTTTTCTCTTTTTTGCATAATTTTTATTAAGTTTTTTTTTAATTTTACAATTTAGAATATTCATTTAAACAACCTTAAAATATCAATGACTTCCCTTCTTCTCTTTCCATGGTTCAGTTTGCATGCCATAGATCCCTGCATATTTCACATAAACTAAGCCATCCAGTACAGTGGTACCTTGGGTTAAGAACTTAATTCATTCCGGAGGTCCGTTCTTAACCTGAAACTGTTCTTAACCTGAGACACCACTTTAGCTAATGAGGACTTCCGCTGCCACTGCGCTGCCGGATCACGATTTCTGTTTTCATCATGAAGCAAAGTTCTTAACCCGAGGTACTATTTCTGGGTTAGCGGAGTCTGTAACCTGAAGCGTCTGTAACCCGAGGTACCACTGTATTCCGTTTTTACAGCCATCAAAACTTATTTACAGTGTTGAATTTATCTTAAAGCTGCCAACCTTTTCAAGTGTATTGAGTAATTCACTTAATAATTCAATAAACATTACCCAATCTTCTTTAAACATATACTCTTCTTGTTCTCTTATTCTATAAGTTAAGTCTGCAAGCTGCACATATTCCATCAGTTTAAGTTGCCAGTCTTCTTTAGTTGGGACCTCGCTCGTTTTCCATTTATTTGTTTCCTCCAGGTAGTCCAGAATTGTCTGAAACTAGGAGCCGCCTCTGCTTCGTACGTCGTTTCAGATATGAGTGACTTGGCTTCTGCCCGGAATGTTGTGGAAGAAACCAAGAACGTCTTGGGTAAAGATGGAAGGCCAGTCTCTAGCCAGTCTTGGAGGGGTGGCAGCTGTTCTTCCAGTTCCCAAAAGGCTGCCACACAAGCTACCTGAGGAGCAGGCAAAGGGCTCCTTGACCCTTTCATCTTGAAGGGAACAGCTCCAAAGGCATTATGCCCTTCTGCCCTGGGACACCACAGCTATTGGCCTTGTCTGCCTGCATCTTGGCAAAGATCTGCCCAGAGATCTTTTGATGAAGGATGGTATATCATCATCATCATCAAACCTTTCATTGGCATCACATACAAACATCCATAGCAAATGAATACAGAATTACCACCTTCCCAGTGACACAAAACATTTGTCAAATGAAAGAGGCAAAGCAGTCTAGCATTACATCTCTAGGTCTCCAGGGAGATCAGACGTCTGCAATGTGTTTCGACGGCAAAAAACCAGTTAAAGATATTTAGCCACTAACCTGGTGAGCTGCTGATTATTCCCCAATAATAGAAAATGTATGACCTCTAACTCTGGTTTCCATTTGGGGATGCAGAGTTGATCTAGGAACTGCTGGTGGAGATCAACATAGAGTTTACATTTATGAACCATATGTGTAAGAGTTTCCACTTGATGGTCTTCACATGGGCAAATTCTTTCTCCTTCCACCATTCCTGAGAACCTTCCCCATAGGAGGTTTGAAGAATTTGAATTAAACCTGGCCAGGGAGGGAGGGAGGGAGAGAAGGAAGGAAGGAAGGAAGGAAGGAAGGGGGTTGACCAGCATTTCCCAACCTGATTGGCCTTCCAGATAATTTGGATGGCAACTCCCATCAGCCCCAGTCATTTGAGATTAATAGAGTTAGACTTGTTTCCAATTTCTCATTGATTAGGTGTATCTTCCAGCTCTGTGATTCTGTGAAAGCTGGTGTCACCGGATTACGTTCATCAGTTTTGTTGACTTGGTTAACCTAAATAGTTTGAAGTGGGTTTTGAATACATGGGCAATTCGTAGTTACCATTTTGACTGTCATTCTGTTACTATCTTCCTTACTGGTTCATGCAGATAATGGTTCTGAATAATGCTCTTTATTGGGTGGGGAGAAAAAAGTTTGGCAACCGCTGTCTTAATGCAAGCCTAACCAAATTTCTCCTGCGTTCCTACATTGGGAGGGCACCAGGCTTGCGAAGGCTGGTATCATAGAATAGTAAGGTTGTGAGGGACCCCAAGGGTCATCTAGTCCAACCCCCACAACAAAGGAACCGCAGCTAAATCATGAAAGGACTGAGCTCGGCACCGGCTGGTTTTCAGGGGTAGCCTATATGTTGACATGAGAAGAGGCTGAGCTCCGTCCATCTCCTAAGATGGTTGTTGCTCTCTCTCTTCCACTCAGGGTCTCTGTGCTCTTTTCCCCTGCAGGGGGGCTTGATCTGCTGGTTCTGAATCATGTCGGTGGAAAAATCCGTTTTGGCCCGTACCAAGGAGACATGGAATCTGTGATCAGCTCCATGACGGTCAACTTCTTCAGCTACGTCCAGGTCACCGTGTCGGCCCTGAGCATGTTGCAAGAGTCCCGTGGCAACATCATCGTGGTATCGTCCATAAGCGGTATGGGCAGGCGACTGGAGGCCCCCCAGCCTAAGTGATCTCAGGAGGTCCAAACTCTCTGAGCACAATTCAAAGTGCTGGTGCTGACCTTTAAAGCCCTAAACGGCCTCAGCCCAGTATACCTGAAGGAGCCTCTCCACCCCCATCGTTCTGCCCAGACACAGAGCTCCAGTTCTGAGGGCCTTCTGGTGGTTCCCTCAGTGTGAGAGGTGAGGTTACAGGGAACCAGGCAGAGGGCCTTCTCGGTAGTGGTGTCCGCCCTGTGGAACACCCTCCCATCAGATGTCAAGGAAATAAACAACTATCTGACTTTTAGACGACATCTGAAGGCACCCCTGTTTAGGGAAGCTTTTAATGTTTGATGTATTTATCGTGTTTTAAAAATTCTGTTGGGAGCTGCCCTGAGTGGCTGGGGAAACCCAGCCAGATACACGGCGTATAAATGTATTATTATTATTATTATTATTATTACTACTACTACTACTACTACCACCACCACTAGACGGGCTGTTGGCCTGATTCAGCAGGGCTCTTCTTAGGTCCTTCTAGGGCTCCTGCATCTAAATTTCCCAATCCTCTGTTAGTTAATTTATTGGAGAGCACTCACACCCCATTCTTCTGCTGAAAAAAACGTGAGGGGGAGAAAATCCTTTCTGTCACCACTTTCTCCATGTCAGTTGTACAAACCAATATCATGTCGCCCCCTTACTCGCCTCTCCTCTAAACTAGAAAGTCCCAAAGGCTGCAACGTTCCCTCAGAGGGGCAGTCGCTCCATCCCCTTAATCCCTTTGGTTCCTGGAGAAATACGATTCTGCAACCTTCCAAGTAGGAATATGCTCCTGTTTTCTCTCAGGCCGCCTTCCCTCACCTTTCTCCGTTCCATATGCCGCCAGCAAAGCTGCGCTGGAAGGATTCTACAGCTCCTTGCGGACAGAGCTGCGCCTTCGGGAAATCCACATGCCCATCACGGTTGCCGTGTTGGGGTACATTGACACAGGTAAGCAGCCCCAGGTAGGGCAGCCGCTTAGTAGGGCTGGGTGATAATCCAGTGTCCAACATCGTGATATATCACCAGTGTTGTAAGAATTCTAAGGTCTCAAATGTCAAAAAAAAGGTTCATAAATGTACAAGGCAAACACATACATACGTATATAAACCACGTGTCTGAAATAGTACAGGAGAGCAATCCTGAAGCCAGTTTGACACTCCCAATGACCAAATATTCCTCTGCAGTAAGGGAGGAAAATGGGGAAAGCCTTCCCATTGTCTTTTTGCTTGCAAATCCTGTCTTAAGGGTGCATTTGTGTATGAATAGGGTTAGTTTGTGACCTGGATTCAGGAACTAAAGCATGAACCATCACAAAAGAATGGCCAGACTGCCCCAGGTGATGCAATCAGTGACCATTCTCAGGTATCCTGGCAGACAGGATTTCTGCTGTAGACTGCCTACTTCTGTGATGGATGGATGCTGTTTTAGGGGGATGGTCTTGGGCAACAGGGTGGCCAATTTCAAAAGCCTATACAATGGTACCTCTAGATGCGAACGGGATCCGTTCCGGAGCCCCGTTCGCATCTACAAGCAAATGTAACCAGCGATGGCACGTCTGCGCATGCACACGTCGCTTTTTGCCGCTTCTGCGCATGCACATGACGTCATTTTGAGCATCTGCGCATGCACAAGCGGCGAAACCTGGAAGTAACGCACTCTGTTACTTCCGGGTTGCCGCGGAGCGCAACTTGAACGCGCTCATCCCGAAGCACATTCAACCCGAGGTATGACTGTATAAGGGTTTGCGCACCATTGTTCAGGCTTCTCCTCCCTCCTGGGCGTGGTGGGTGGGGACCCTGTTGCAACAGTTCCTTGAATAAAGATCAGGCTTACTAGTGGCTTTGCTTCTCAATATTCTCTGGTTGGCCTCTGCTATTTTCTCCTACCGATAGGGAACCCACTTAAGGACTCTGTACGGGCTCCTGGATACCCCATAAACGGAGCAGTTTTTTCTTATAACACCAGCTAAACATCGTGATATACAGGCGGGAACATTCCCAGCCCTACCGGAAGATGCTGCTGTGGAGTTGCACTTCAGACCTTCTCCATGCAAGGGAGATTCTCTGCCACCAAATCATAACCTTTCCCCTAAAACTAAATCAAGGTTGTAGTCCTCTCTTTTGGGGGGGAACCATAAGGACTAGAATCAGCAGCAGCAAGGTAGACAGACCAGCAGCAGCTTCCTAGAGTGCCTGGTGCCCTTTCCACACTGACTTGCCTTCCGTACACTTTTCCGCAGACACAGCTGTGAGGTCAGTAGAAGGCAAGATGTCCCTGAAGGCAAGTTCGAAAGAGCTCTGCGCCCAGGCCATCGTGAGGGGCGGCGTCATGAGGGTGAGGGAAGTTTTCTTTCCTTACTGGCTCACGAAACCTGTGCTGCTCCTCAGAGATTGGCTGCCAGGAGTCGTGGACCAGATTATTGGCAACAGCTACAATCTGGAGAAAATCCTCTGAGAATTATTTGTGGGATGAACGGAAAAGCTACGAGTTCCGGTGCTGCAAATTATCAGGGGCTGCTTCCCGGTGCATTTCTCAATCTCTCTCTCTTGAATATCCAACAGTATTTTAAGTGCAAATCTCACCTAATAAACACATTTTTGTGTGCTGTTCTAACTCACATACACATTTCCCTTAATATATGCATCAATTTTTATGGTGTTCTTATTTTTTGCATAACCAAACAACATATGGTTTCAGGGAAGGGACCTTCCCAAGCTTACCTGGAGATGCCAGGGACTGAACTTACGGTAACTTCAGCGCGCAAAGCTCTACCACTGAGCTGCGCCCCTCCCCTAAAAACGAAGTAAGATCCTAGTCCTCATTGTTCTAAACAAATAGCAGATTTAAATAGGGATCTGCCTTACACCAAGTCAGGTCCATCAGCCCTATCTGGAGATTCAAACCCAAGAGCACCTGCACGTAGAGGAGATGGTCTAGCCCCGGAGCTGCTCCCTTCCCCTGAAAACGAAGTAAGTTTCTAGTCCTCATGGCTCTCATTTAGAGCAGATTTCAAAAGGCACCGGCTTTATGCTGAGCTGCAGCCCTTCCCCTATCCTAGTGTTTCCCAAACAGAGGTCTCCAGCTGTTTTATCAGACTACAAATCCCATCATCCCCAACCGCTGGTCCTGCTAGCTAGGGATGATGGGAATTGTAGTACCGCCATATCCTTTTGAAAAAGAGCATTTGGAGGCATACCCTCCCACTAAGGCAGAAAGATTTCTCCCCTCTCCCGGCCACCGGTAGCCATTTCCTCTCTGCCAGATCCGCAGCAGAGGCCACACCCCGGGAAGCAGCCTGCACCGGAGGTTTCTTTTTAATTGACACAGCATCTCCCCGTACACAAAAGTTGTTTAGGCCCCCGTCGGCTGAGAATCAGGACCCGGGTTTTCATTGTCCTCCTTCTCCTCATCTTTGCTGCCTCTGAACTTGGCCAGCACAGGCGTGTTGAAAGCGGACGTGGGGCTGGATGAGCTCTGGGAAGATGTGGCGGCATTGCTGGCAGCGGCCCTGGAAGGAGAAAAAACACGGCAAGCGGTGAGGCTGGTGCGTCCGCCCACCCAGTAGGTTGATGCTGCAAAGAAAGCAAAACAGCATAAAGGACATAAGGAGAAACTCGCTGCATCAGGCCAGTGGCCTGTCTAGTCCAGCCTCCTGCTCTCACAGGGACCAAATGCCCCCAGGAATTCAAGAATCAGGATAGACTGCCCCTAGACCTGGAGGTTCCAGGAGAGCATAAGGAGAACCCAGCTGCTGCGGCAGGGCAGTGGCCCATCTGGTCCAGAATCCTGTTCCCACAGTGGCCAACCAGGTGCCCCCAAGGGGAGCCCACCAGAAGGACCCGAGCGCAAACTTGATGTTTGAAGATTGTCCAGAAAGTGGCCACAATTATTTTTTTAAATGTCATCTGTACATTGCAAAAATAGCATAATAGATTTGCAATGATATCTACAACATATGATTCATTATTTATGGTCAGTGTACAAGTCCTTGGTTTAAGCAAACCAAGTGGAGTGGATTAAATAAAAATAGCAGAACTGCTCGGCTCTGTTTTGTCTAAAGCTTCCTATCTTTTTAAAAGTTATTTTTTGGCCGCAATCTTGAACTGTGCTGTTAAACCGGGGAGTGCCTTTCCAGGCCATAAAACCAAATGTAGCATGCAAGAGATTGAAGAGGACAAAATTCTCTCTGTTGCGTAGATTGGCCATGGGAGAGGGGCTTTTTAGCTGAGATTCCTGCATTGCAGGGGGCTGGATTGGATGACCTTAGGGTGCCTTCCAACTCTACAGTTCTATCATTCTACGAACATCTGGAGAGCCACACATTCAGGCCTCATGAGGAACCAGGCAAGTTTGCTTCCAGGAAACCACTGGCCCATTTTCCAGCCCCTTCCCTGGAATAAAATGCCTCCCCTCCCCCCTCTTCCGTGCGTGTGTGGTTTTTCCCGTGAGAACAAAAGGTGTCACACCAGGTCTCGGAAGGATTTCTGCACCTTGGGAAACTGGTGTATTTCAGCCTGCTGACAGAGGTGCTCCCCAGGAATGAAGGGCGGAAACCGCCAGGGTTCAGCATCACAGGGCGTAAGTCCACCATGCTGTCGGAGGAGAGACAAAATGGGGATTAGACTCAGGATGACATTGGGAAGGGAAAAGATTGTGAAAAGGACGCTGAGATCATGGGAGATGAGGTCTCCTTGCTCTGGACTCTTCCCTGATGTGAGTAAATCAAGGGAAGTAATAGTACTGCTCTATTCTGCTTTGGTCAGACCACACCATAGCTGTCAACTTACAGATTTGAAAATAAGGGACCAGCAGCCTCGAAAATAAGGGATCAGCAGCCAAAATAAGGGATTTTGGCTTAGCTTATACAGAAATCCGGCACTCATGGAGCCATGCTGCTTTTGCTGCGACTGACTGTGTTTTGCAGGGGGTTGGACTAGATGATCCTCAGGGTCTACAACTCCGACCAAAGAAGAGGGGCAGACAAAACTGATGAACGACATCAAGATGGCAAAGCTCACAGGCAGAATTAGAAACCAGGAAGAGGACCTCTTTCACCAAGAAGGGGGGAAATTTATCATTTAGTCAAAAAGCTATTGCCAAGAGTTACATACATTGGTAGGATTGACAGAAAACCTGTAGTAAAAATTTGAACTATGGATGGACAAAGGATTTATAAAAAGAGAGTTAGGAAAGGGATGCAGAGGGGGGAATCACTACATTAAGATGCTGCGCTGGTTGGAGGGGATGCTAAGCAGCTCGTCAGGGCTGCGTTCGTCCTGGCACAAGGAGTTCCATCGTCCCTTCCCCACCCGAGAGAGAGGGAGGGAGAGAGAGACCCTTGCCTGCGCCGCCCACGAGCCCGGCATGAGGCGGTTGCGCCGTTGGCCGTAGCCGCTGAAGCTCCACCCTTCTGCGTCCCTCCCCATCCCCTCCTCTTCTTCCTCCCTCAGGCCGCCTCCTCAGCCGCCGCTTTACCACCTCCGGCTTCCCCTGGCAGCGCGGCGGAAGTCTCGCGAGAGAGGGGCTGCCTGCCCGCCTGCCGCCACCCTGAGGGGGGAAAGGGAGAGACTGAGCTGCAGCAGCTCGTGCCAGCGCGCGCTCTCTCACAGCGGAGGACCCCGAGCCGCTGCTTCCCTCCC
The DNA here is from genome assembly GCF_965153285.1 of Podarcis tiliguerta. NCBI lineage: Eukaryota > Metazoa > Chordata > Lepidosauria > Squamata > Lacertidae > Podarcis > Podarcis tiliguerta. The sequence continues at coordinate 26,040,528 of NC_139549.1, forward strand.
GAGCCGGGCGAGCATGAAACCCGGGAAATTTAAGGGACATCATCAATAAGGGACAGCAGCGGGACACGGCGCTGGGATAAGGGAGTTTCCCTCCAAATAAGGGACAGTTGACAGCTATGGACCACACCTGGAATACTGTTTCCAGTTCTGGGCACCACAATTTAAGAATGGTGTTGACAGGCCTCATGAGGAACCGTTGAGGGAGTTGAATACAGTGTTCGAAACTCCCATTGCTCTAGGCGTATTTTGCGACAAGGAATTTCATTAGCCCGAGCAGCTTCCGAGGTCTGAGCGCAGTGCTGCGCCTATTAATCCAGATTAAAACTGCAGCGTGGAAGGAAAGAAGGACCTTTTTCTACCTCCCCACTTCCAGCTACTTTCTGAAAACTGGAGAAGAGACCCTCTTAAGAATATCAGGGGGTTGACGGGAAGGACTAGACCATGTGAAAAATGAACGTAATATTTTAGCTGCAGTTCATTCATTTTCAGCTTTGTATTCTTGCTATAAAAAAGGCACGCCTACACGTTTCGTTGTTGTGCCCATAACCTCAGTTTAAGGTGCCCTTTAGCTCCTAGCTTTCGTATCTCAGTTTCTAACACTGGTTGAGCAGGTTTAGCCTAGACAAAAGAAGACTAAGAGGAGATATTTTCCTCTGTTTTCTTCTGCTCTGGAGGGCTAGCACCCGAACCAATGGATTCAAATGACCAGAAAGGAGATGGCAACAAAACATTAGGAAGAACTTTCTGATGGTAAGAGCCGCTTGGCAATGAGCCGGACTCCCTCAGAAGATGGTGGACCCTCCTTGGTTGGAGGTTTTAAAACAGAGGCAGGATGGCCAGCTGTTGAGGATTTGTCAGCTGTGATTCCTGCGTTGCAGGAGGTCAGACGACTCTCAAGGTATCATCCATCTCTACTATGATTCTATGAATCAACACCACAAGCTAAAAAACTAAACCAGAATAAATATGCCACTCTTGTACCTGGGACATGTTGCACAGTGGCAAAGCGTGGGGGGTGCAGGGGGGCCCGGCCGCACTGGGCGCAACATTTGGGGGTTAGGGTTAGGGGGCGCAAATCCACGGGTTAGGGGGTGCAAATTACTTGCCTTGCCCCGGGTGCTGACAACCCACGCTACGCCACTGATGTTGCAGACTACACCCCAGTACTCCCCCATAAAAAATGTTTAGGGGTACTCTCATTTTGACTCAAGAAAATCACCATTTTATAGTTCAAATCGGGGAAAATAAATACAGTAAATGGACAAAGTACAGTGGACGCTTGGGTTGTGAATGTGATCCATGCACGTTCGCAACCCGCAGTGTTCGCAACCCACGTCTGCGCACACGCAGGTTGCGATTTGGTACTTCTGTGCATGCGCAAAGCGCGATTTAGTGCTTCTGCGCATGCGCGGCCGCCGAAACACTGAAGTAAGCCGTTCTGGTACTTCTGGGTTTCGGTGGTCTGCCACCCGAAAAAACGCAACATGAAGCAGCTGTAACCTGATGTATGACTGTACAAAGATTCACAAAATGTTTATCGGTATGTGTACCCCTGCGTCCCCCCAGAAAAAAGCACTTCCACACCCCAATACGAAACCAGACCGGAGTGGGGGGGGGGCCAACCAGTGTGTATCCACCCTCTCCCCTTGCCTTCAAGCCCTTTGCACCTCTTTTGATTGACGGATGACATGCCGGCCCAGAGTTGCTTCAAGTCCACGTTGGATCCCATCGATCTCTCCATCTGCAAGGGGAGTGAAAAGTAAAATTATTAAGAGCTGCAAGAAACTGTCCTCCTAAGAAATTACGACTGCTGCTGGCACCTCCCACCAGCAGCATTTGGGGGATAGATATTTCTGGGGAAAGATGCTGTGATCATGGGACGTGAGATCCCTTTGCTCATTCAGCCTGATGTGGAATGGCTGAAACCCCTTGGCATGTTTATTTTTTGTTCTGACTGCATTTATATTCCACTTTTCCTCTAAGGAGCTCAAGATGTCTCACGTGAATCTTGTCCTTCTCATTTCACCCTCAAAACAACCCTGTGAGGTAGTCGCCAGACAGTGACTGGTCCAAAAGCACCCAGTGAGAGCTTCATGGCTGAGTGGGCATTGGAACTCTGGTCTCCCAGGTCCTAGTAAAGGTAAAGGGACCCCTGACCGTTAGGTCCAGTTGTGGCCGACTCTGGGGTTGCGGTGCTCATCTCGCTTTATTGGCCGAGGGAGCCAGCGTACAGCTTCGGGGTCATGTGGCCAGCATGACTAAGCCGCTTCTGGCGAACCAGAGCAGTGCACGGAAATGCCGTTTATCTTCCCGCCAGAGCGGTACCTATTTATCTACTTGCACTGGTGTGCTTTCGAACTGCTAGGTTGACAGGAGCAGGGACCGAGCAACAGGAGCTCACCCCGTTGCGGGGATTCCAACCACCAACCTTCTGATCGGCAAGCCCTAGGCTCTGTGGTTTACCCCACAGCGCCTCCCAGGTCCTAGTTCTCCTTTAATGCCCCCACAACAACCCTGCGAGGTAGGATAGGCTGAGAGAAACCAGCTGGAGCTCCCAGGCTCAAGGGCAGCCCCACAGACAGCACATTGCAGCAGTCCAGCCTTCGAGATTACCAAGGTCTTGAGACAGAAGAACAAACCTGCTTTGGGAAGGAACCAAAGACCTTCGGCATGGGGGGAACACCTGAGTCCAGAAGCTTGGTCTGGCTGGGGCTGAACCCCCCCGATGGAATAGCCCTTCTGGGCCTCATCTCTGATGGCCTCATTGCCGACGACCTCCAGGAAGCACTCTTGGCAGCTGCAACGGAGCAAAGCTCATTTTATTTTATTTTATTTACCTATTTTAATGGTTTTTTAAATTAAATTTTCTAAATTACATTTCAAAATATTCATTTAAACAACCTTAAATCAATGACTTCCCTTCCTCTCTTTCAGTGGTTCATTTTGCGTACCATGCAACCCTGCATATTTTGCATGAACTAAACCATTCAATAATCCATTGTTACATCTATCAAAACTTATTTACGCTGTTGAATTTATCTTGATGCTACCAGTGTTTTTAAATGAACACAGTTTTTACTCATATATTCCATAAACAATTTCCAGTCTTCTTTAAACATGCATTCTTCTTGTTCTCTTATTCTATATGATAAATATGCAAGCTGCACGTATTCCATCGGTTTAAGTTGCCATTCTTCATTGGTTGGGACCTCGCTGGTTTTCCATTTTGGGGCTGACAAGACACGGGCTGTAGTAGTGGCAAACATAAATAGTCTTTTTTGACACCTGGAAATTTCCCTCTGAATTACCCCCACAAAAAGGACTCTGTTGTTGTTTTTTGGAAAGGTACTTTTGAACATTTTTTTCAGTTCATTATATATCATTTCCCAATATTCTTTTACCCTTTTACAAATCTACCACATATGATAAAACATATGCTCAACCTCGTTACATCTCCAGTACTTATCTGATTCGGACGTATACATTTTAGCAAGTCTACTCAGAGTTAAATGCCATCTGTAAATCATTTTCAGGTAATTCTCCTTCAGAGAATAACATGCTGTGAAGCAAGGCTCATTTTAAACCACAAAAACAGTTTGAACGGACAACTCCAGAAGGTGGAGGTTTTTAATCGCAGGTTGGATGGCCCTGTGAGAGGGATCGATGAAAGCGATTTGGTGGGTGGGATGAACAGGGGGGAGAACAGGGAGAAATTGGCTGGAGGGGCAAAACCCAGGAGGCGCCTAGGGAGAGAGCGAGGGAAACAGCCAGACTTACCACGAGCATAGTCATTGACCTTCTCCATCTCGAGTTTCAGTTGCTCCACCTTTTCCTCCATTTCCATTTCCCCCAGCGAGTTGCTGTTGTTCACATCTCCCTGAAGCATGGAAAAGAACTTGGCCTGGAAAAGAAGAGTGCAGAACTTCCAGGTTTTGTGAGCCTGGAAACAGCTGCCTGGTTGAGGCAGTGAGACCCAATAACACAGTGAACTGCGCTCCTTGAGATGGGAAGGTGATGTTAGTTCCGTTCTGAAACGTGTTGAAAAAGGAAACTCCCTGCAGTAAGAAAATTAGCGCATCAGGGAGGCGGTTCTGGCCAACCCTCTCCCTGGTGTGCTAGATTTCTATTCACAGGGAAATAGTTTCATTTATTCATTTCATTTTAATGTTGTTGTTATTGGATGTACATCCCACCTTCTTTCCTCCAAGGAACTCAAGGAAGGCTCCTCATTGAATTCCCACAACAACCCTGCGAGGTAGGTTAGGCCGAGAGGCAGTTTGACTGGCTCAAGGTCACACCCAGCAGGATTACTGTAAATTCAACAGTATAATTTAGATTAAGATGTAATAGAGAAGGGGAAACCAGATGGAGGAAATAGAACAAGCAGTTCATAAGGAACCATGGAAGGAGAAGAAGGGAAGTCGTTGGATGTATAGTGGTACCTCGGGTTAAGAACTTAATTCATTCCGGAGGTCCGTTCTTAACCTGAAACTGTTCTTAACCTGAAGCACCACTTTAGCTAACGGGGCCTCCTGCTACTGCCGCGCCACCGGAGCACGATTTCTGTTCTCATCCTGAAGCAAAGTTCTTAACCTGAGGTACTATTTCTGGGTTAGTGGAGTCTGTAACCTGAAGCGTATGTAACCTGAAGCGTATGTAACCTGAGGTACCACTGTAATAAATAAATATTATGCTGATGGGTGGGGGAATGAAACTTTTACAGGTGGAAACCGTATTGAACATGGGATTGTGTATAACAGCTCCAATACAGGTAACCATGAACGCATAATAAAAGGGGCACCTTGCAAAATTAGGGTAGATGTATTACTCGGAGGCATGAGGGTAGGTTTACTAGCCTAAGACTGCCAACTTTGCTCCTTTGCATGCACAGCAGCTTCTTCTGAAGATGCAAACAGGCATGTTTTGTCTCCATAAAAAGCTTCCCGTGCAGATCCCTGCAGTTGTTCTCTGCCCCCCGCCCTGGCCAGCTCATGTGATAACTCCCTTCCGGGGTCCCCTAGAGAATCCCATCTCCCACTCACCTTCAGATATTGGGCCAAGCTGGCTCCCTCATTCTCCGCTTGCTTCCTCTTCCTCACAACCCGCTCGCAGATTCCCGGGTTCTGTTCCATCTGCGCGAAAAGGTCCTGCAGGGATTTCTGGGTGTAGCTCACAGCCTGGCTGTCAAAGTCCTGGGGGGAGATCCGCTCGCAGAAGGAGATGAGGAGCGGGCACTCGTTGTCAAACTCGTCCAGGATCTCCATCCTGCACGCGGCCAAAAAAGGAGGAGGAGGAAGAACGCCAAGAGTTCAGGCAGAGCAATCCGTACAAAGAGGAGAAACTGAAACCTGTTGCATCATAGCGTTGCAAGGGACCGTGAGAGTCATCTAGTCCAACCCCCTTCAGTGCCCAGTGTGGGGCTTGAACCCACAACCTGAGCCTCATGTTCTACTGACTGAGCTGTGATCCCATTTAGCGCAAAGCTCTGATTATGGGATGGTGGCTGTCTGGTTGCTTCGCTGGGGTGAGGATTGATGGGGCGATGTAACAGGTGCAAAGGAAGTATGATTGCTGAATGAAAACCAGTATGAACTTCAGGCAATGCAAACTGGCTAGGTTTTCTGGTTGTAAGTTGCTCTGAGTTGCCTTGGGCAAGATAATGCGACTCATTGAGATGACTCACCTCCTCAGGTCTGTTGTCACTTTGCCAAAACCCCTCAGGACCACCAGTCTGCGTTTAAAAGGGTCCAAGATCTTTTGCAATCTGGCCAGGGCAAATTGGATTTACCCCTAGCAGCTGCCAGATGCTTTGCACTACAACTCCCATCAGCCCCAACCCACGTGGCGTTATGATGCTGGGGGCTGATGGGAGTTGTAGTCCAACCAAGTTTGGGGAGCAGCTTCTGACATCCCAGGGTTGCGCACTGAAGCAACGAAGGTGGTGGGGAAGTACCTCTCGGCCCACTGAGAGCACCCCCCAAAAAACCCACAGTAACCCAAATCTATTCCGCCCATGGAGCAAAGGTTCGCCAAATTGCAGAATCGTAGAGTTGGAAGAGACCCAGATGGTCATCTAGCTCAACCCATTGCAGGATAAAATAAAAATGTCCAGATAAGGCCACAGAAGCCATTATCTAGAATCAAGACGCTCCAGGTACAAAATATTCTATAGCGGTACCATGCTGAGCATTGTAAAAACTGTATTTAATTTTAAATTGCTGCAACGCACCCTGGGACCTGGTCTGAAGGGAGAGCAACAAATTTTAATGAGGATGGTGAAATTAATTTAATAATAATAATAATGATGATGATGATAATGATAATGATAATGATAATGATGATAATAATAATAATAATAATAATAATAATAATAATAATAATAATAATGTTCTGAATGGCGCTCCTTGAAACTCAAAGCAGCTCCGAGGAGGCGTGGCTTGCACACAGCCCCCGCTTAAACCCTGGCAAGTGGGCGGGGCCCTGTGCAACCCAAGGGGCGTGCCTTATCGTTCTTTTCCCAGGAGAGGGGCGTGGCTTACTTTTTCCCCACGTGCGCTGCCTGGGTTGGTGCCTGGTGGGCGGCTGATGGGTGGGCGGCGCTGCCTGGCTTGCATCTGCCCGCCCCCGTCCTGCCCTCTCCGCCTCCTCCAGCAACAGCTGCTGCTCCTGCCCCGTCGGGCCGCCCCACATTGTGACACAGACCTGGAGGAGCGGGCGGGGGGGGGGCTCTGCTCTCCCTGCCGTCCGCTCCTCCTCACGTGCAAATCAGGCCCCCCCAGCCCGAGAGTAGGGGAGGTTGGAAGGGGCCGGGAGGAGAATCAATGACCCCGACCCTCTCTTTTCTCCAGACGGAGAGGTACCGGGGCTCCGGGAATGCAGCCGCGAAAGCGCCCCTGGGGGTGGTATGTGTGGACTGATCCTGCGCCCCGCCCCTTTCCCCGTTTTTGCAATCGGTAGAGAGGAGGCAAAATGCACTCTGCGTGTGCTCCGAGGCCGTCTCGCTGTAGGTTGAATCCCCAGTGGCATTAACAGATACGGCTGGGACTATCCCATGCCTGAAACTGAGAGGAGATATGAAAGGTAAAGGGACCCCTGACCATTAGGTCCAGTCGTGACCGACTCTGGGGTTGCTGCGCTCATCTCGCTTTATTGGCCAAGGGAGCCAGCGTACAGCTTCCAGGTCATGTGGCCAGCAGGACTAAGCCGCTTCTGGCAAACCAGAGCAGCGCACGGAAATGCTGTTTACCTTCCCGCCGGAGCGGTACCTATTTATCTACTTGCACTTTGATGTGCTTTCGAACTGCTAGGTTGGCAGGAGCAGGGACCGAGCAACGGGAGCTCACCCCGTCGCGGAGTTTCGAACCACTGACCTTCTGATCGGCAAGTCCTAGGCTCTGTGGTTTAACCCACAGCGCCACCAACGTCCCTATTAACAGATAAGGCTGGGACTATCCCACTGAGAGGAGATATGATAGCCATCTTCAAATATGCTGTCACTTGGAAGATGGAGCAAGTTTGTTTTTTCCTGCTCCGGAAGGTAGGATTCGAACCAATGGCTTCAAGTTACAAGAAAGGAGATTCCGACTAAACATCAGGAAGAGCTGTTCGGCAGTGGAACGGTCTCCCTTGGGAGGTTGTGGGTTCTCCTTCATTGCAGGTTTTAAAGCAGAGGTTGATGGCCACCTGTCATGCTTAGATTCCTGCATTGCAGGGGGTTGGACTAGATGACCCTTGGGGTCCCTTCCTTGGAGAGCCAGTGTGGTGTAGTGGTTAAGAGTGGTAGACTCGTAATCTGGGGAACCGGGTTCACTTCCCCGCTCCTCCACCTGCAGCTGCTGGGTGACCTTGGGCCAGTCACACTTCTTCGAAGTCTCTCAGTCCCACTCACCTCACAGAGTGTTTGTTGTGGGGGAGGAAGGGAAAGGAGAATGTTAGCCGCTTTGAGACTCCTTAAAGGGAGTGAAAGGCGGGATATCAAATCCAAAAACTCCAAATCCAAACTCTTCCAATTCTATGATTCTGTGAAACCCTGGACTTGGAGAGCTGCTGCCAGCCAGTGTCTGCAGTGCTCAGCCAGATGGAATAACAGGCAGCCGATTTATACAGAGTCAGGCCTATTTAATTCAGCTGTGTCTTTTTTAGAACCATGAGGACTAGAATCTCCCATTTATTTTTAGGGGAAGGGCTGTAACTCAGCGGCGGAGCATCTGCCTTCCACGACGATCCCAAGCGCAGCCCCCAGCAGCATCTCTAGATAGGGCCGGGAATGTCCCTTGCCTGAAACCCTGGAAAGCCGCTGCCAGTCAGTGTTTACAGTACTGAGCTAGATGGACTGTGGTGTGACTGAGTTAAGGCAGAGAAAGGGTCGTGGCTCCATGGCAGATCAGGAGGGTCCCAGGTTCAAACTTGCCGGGTTTTCAGATCTACAGTCCTACCTGGAGATGCCATTTTGGCTAAACCTGAGGCCTTTCTAGTGCAGCATACTGTCCTTACAGTGGCCAGGATGGTTAAGAAAGCCCAACAGAGACTCCATTTCCTCAGAGTACAGTAGTACCTCGGGTTAAGTACTTAATTTGTTCTGGAGGTCCATTCTTAACCTGAAACTGTTCTTAACCTGAAGCACCACTTTAGCTAATGAGGCCTCCCACTGCCGCCACACGATTTCTGTTCTCATCCTGAAGCAAACTTCTTAACCCGAGGTACTATTTCTGGGTTAGCGAAGTCTGTATCCTGAAGCGCATGTAACCTGAAACATATGTAACCCGAGGTACCACTGTATTGCGGAAGAACGGTGTCAGTCAACATTTGATGATCTCCTTCTACCGGTCCACAATAGAAAGTGTCCTTTCATACTGCATCACGGTGTGGTACGCTGGTTTGACATCATCTGATAGGAAGTGCCTACAGAGGGTGGTGAATACAGCACAAGATATTATGGGCTGTCTCGTGAATCCGCTGAATGAAATAGCGGAAGAACGTTACCTCAGGAGAGTGACGGAAATTCTCAGGGATGATTCACACCCTGGCAGGCACTTTCTTGATCTCCTGCCCTCAGGCAAAAGATATAGAAGCATGATTAGTCACACCAACAGGGTAAAGAACAGCTTCTATCTGTGGGCTGTTGAATGGAAAGATAACAACAGGGCAACTGACTTTCAGGTTTGGTGGGTGTGCGTCAGTAAACGAGGGGAATTAAGACTGAGAGAGCTGAGGGGGGGGGTGCTCGTGTAATCTCACTGTATACAAGTTGTACAAGTGACAATAAAGTATTTCAATTTCCAACCAGATGCCTCCATGGGAAACCAGCAAGCAGGACTCAAAACACCAGAACACTCTCATTTCCTGTGGTTTCTGGCAACTGGGATTCAGAAGCGGTGCTGTCTCCAACCTTGGAGCCTGAGCACAGCCATCACAGCTAGTAGCCACCGATAGCCCTCTCCTCCGTGAATTTGTTCAATCTTCTTTTAAAGCAATTCTATGAGTCTAAAGGGACGCAGGTGGTGCTGTGGTCTATACCACAGAGCCTAGGGCTTGCCGACCAGGTCAGTGGTTCGAATCCCCGCGACGGGGTGAGCTCCCGTTGCTCATTCCCTGCTCCTACCCACCTAGCCGTTCAAAAGCACGTCAAAGTGCAAGTAGATAAATAGGTACCACTCTGGCGGGAAGGTAAACGGCGTTTTCCATGCGCTGCTCTGGTTCGCCAGAAGCAGCTTAGTCATGCTGGCCACATGACCCGGAAGCTGTCTGCAGACAAAGGCCTGCTCCCTTGGCCTACAGAGCGAGATGAGCACTGCAACCCCAGAGTCATCCACGACTGGACCTAACGGTCAGGGGTACCTTTACCTTTACCTATGAGTCTATAAGCCCCAAATGCTACAGCTTTTCTTCACAGGGCAGTCAATCCCCTTCATCACTTGCATTTCCTTTTTCTAAACCTTTTCCAATTCTACGATATCCTTTTTGAGGCGAGGCACCCAGAACTGCAGCTGCAACATAGATTTGTACGACAACCCTTTCATAACAGCACTTTTATTTTCAATTCCTAAGGATAACCCCTAGCATGGAATTATTTTATTACTCAGGGTGGAGGCAGGAGCCCCCTTGTGGTAGAGGACTCCATTCACAAACACACACACCCTACCCCAGTTGGTTTGTTCGTTCATTCATTCATTTATTATTTGCACAGTTAAAGGATTTCAGGGAATCACCCACCCACCAGCACACCTTCATAAAAAATCACATGAAACAATCCTCCTAAATTTGCAGCAGCAAACAAACGCAGCACGAAGCTTTCTATTAAGCCCAGTCTCCGATAGCTCCCCTGCTTGAGGAGCTTGCAAAGGGCCTTTAGAACTGGGTTGCCCCAAACATCACTTGCAGAATTTGCTGGTATCCAGGTTCTTGTAATCCTTGTTGTACGGAGCCCCCGCAAAACAGATGGCGGCGCTGCGGTCACAATTACAGATGAAAGCCTCACACTCGTTATTCTTTTCTGGAGAAAGAAGATTTGGGAGAAGACGGGGGAATCAGGAGTTCAGGTGCGTTTGAGCCCAGGTAACCCACCCTCTCCCTTTTAGGAAAGTGAATACTGCCCACGACCTTCTGAGGACACAATCCCCAAGTACCTTTGAAACTGCCAGAGTTTAGGTCAGTTACCAGTGGACTTCTGAGTTTGATTCAAAGTGGTAGCATGAGCATATAACGTCATAAGTGTCTTGGGATGCAAGTTAACCAAACGAGTCCCTTCCCCAATATCAACCATCAGCAGGTGAGGTCTCGGTGGCGGTGCCTCTGCCATGAGGGGTTGCTGACCCCCCCTTTCCCCTGATAGGGCCTTTTCAGTGGTGGCTCCAAGTTTGTGGAATGCCCTCCCTCTGGTGAGGATGCAGCTTCCTCCCTCGTTACTGACTTTCAAGGGGAATTTAAAAACATTCCTGTTCCCCCAAGTGCGCTGGGTGGTTGAAGAATACTGCTCCCGACAACCGAGAGATCACTGGATGAGAAAATGTTTTAAACTGTTTTTAGAATGTTTGGAAGCATGGGTGTAGCCAGCAGGGGGCAAAGGGAGCAGCTGCCCCCCCATCAAATAAATAAAAATACTTAACTGACCAATTGCATCGTTCCCCCTAAAATAAATCCTGGCTACGCCCAGGTTATATTTTCTGAGAATCCTCCGGAAAAATAATCTCTCAAAGGACCTGTTGATGGCATTTTACCATTGTACTGTTGAGAGTGTGGTTTGGGAGCTGCATGGTCAGAGAAAAAACAATGCTGTCCAGAGTTGTAAAGACTGCAGAGAGAATAATTGGGTGCACTCTTCCCACCTTGGATCAAATCTACACTTCCAGGTATCATAAGAAAGCTGCAGGATAGTGCGCACCCTGGAAATTATCTCTTTCCAGAAGGCAGAAGCTGAAAGAGGGTACAGGGTTATAAAGACTAGGACTAGCCGCCTGAGAAACAGTTTCTATTCAAATGCAATTTTGGTTTTAAACGCAGTGTAAGGTAGTCTCTATGGGAGTATATTGTATTTAATTATGGGGTATCAGAGCTTTTAGGGGGCTAACCAGGCTGGGATAGCTGGGATAGCAGGCCTGTTGGTTTTTGAATGTCTGATGTAGATTTTTTCAATTTCGTTGTTTTGCATTGGACAATGACAATAAAGATTATCGTATCATATTCTTTGGGAGAAAGAATGGATGGATGTGTTTGCTTCTTTGGGAGGAAGTGCAGAATATAAATTGAATGAATGAATGAACGAGAACTTGAAGAAAAGCCTGCTGAATCAGACCAATGGCCCATCTGGTCCACTATCCTGCTCTCACAGTGGCCAGAAGCATCACTGCCTCTAACTGTGAAGGCAGAGCATAGCCAATAGAGCTAATAGCCATTTATAGCCTCCTCCATGAATTTGCATGTTTTAAAGCTGTCTAGGTTGGTGGCTGTTATTGTCTCCTGCAGGAGGGAGTGCCATAGATTAACTATGTGTTGCATGAAGAGCTACTTCCTTTTAGGTGTCCTGGATCTTCAACTGTGGTTCCGCCAATCCACACAAACCCTTCAGCCTGAAATTGCCCTCATTCGCTCACCCCCCTTGTAAGGCAGAACCAGTTGACCTAAACGCTTGCACTCCAGTGTCTCTGTATCGTCCTCACATATTTTCCGACCACATCTGATTTGTAATCATACAAATAAACCAGAGTTTCCCAAACTTGGGTCTCCGGCTGGTTTTTGGACTACAACTCCCATCATCCCTGGCTAGCAGGACCAGTGGCCAGGGACAATGGGAATTGTAGTCCATAAGCAGCTGGAGACCCATGTTTGGCATAAACCTTTAACTATACCAGGCATTAGCAAACTGGCCTTCCATGTGTTGCTGGATTCCAACTCCCATCGGCCAGAGCAGGCATGATGGGAGTTGTAGTTCAGCCATGTGTTGAGGGCACCAGCTTGGGGAAAGGGGGGTCTGACAGCACAAGCCTGGGACCAGATCCAAGGTTTTAGAATCATAGAATTATAGGGTTGGTAGAAGGGACCCCAGGGGTCTTCTATTCAATAGGAGTATAGCATCTAGATCAAGGGAAGTAATAGTGCCACTGTATTCTGCTCTGGTCAGACCTCACCTGGAGTACTGTGTCCAGTTCTGGGCACCACAGTTCAAGAAGGACACTGACAAACTGGAACGTGTCCAGAGGAGGGCAACCAAAATGGTCAAAGGCCTTGAAACGATGCCTTATGAGGAAGGGCTAAGGGAGCTGGGCATGTTTAGCCTGGAGAAGAGGAGGTTAAGGGGTGATATGATAGCCATGTTCAAATATATAAAAGGATGTCACATAGAGGAGGGAGAAAGGTTGTTTTCTGCTGCTCCAGAGAAGCGGACACGGAGCAATGGATCCAAACTACAAGAAAGAAGATTCCACCTAAACATTAGGAAGAACTTCCTGACGGTAAGAGCTGTTCGACGGTGGAATTTGCTGCCAAGGAGTGTGGTGGAGTCTCCTTCTTTGGAGGTCTTTAAGCAGAGGCTTGACAACCATATGTCAGGAGTGCTCTGATGGTGTTTCCTGCTTGGCAGGGGGTTGGACTCGATGACCCTTGTGGTCTCTTCCAACTCTATGATTCTATGATTCTATGATTCTATTCCAACCCCCCATCAATGCAGGAATTGTATCTGAAGAATCCCTGAGAAGTGGCCATCCCACCTCTGTTTCAAAACCTCAAGTGAAAGAGAATCTGTTCCACTTGCGGGGAAGAAAGCATGTGCTTTACTCACTGTGCCAGAGCCTCTGCTAAGCATGGCATATGAAGTGCATTTACCTGTACAGGTGATTTCGGTGCCAGAGCAGGTGTAGGAGTAGGTCTTTGTGTAAGGATTGTCCAGGATGAAAGTGCAGGCCGGGTGCTTCTTGGCTGCGGAATAGCAGTTGTCGTGGATTTGGCAGCAGCTGCTCAGGAAGGAAAAAGGAAAAGAAAAAGATTCAGAACGATTCTCCCAGCGTCTGACACAGATTCAGAAAGCTTTCTTGCTGGAAGAGACCAAGCTCTCTACCTAATCCAGAGAGTGGCAAGGCATCCGGAAGAATTAAGAAGTCAAGACAACAGACTTTTTTAATAAAAGAATGGAAATGGTTTGCTGAATATTTGCAGATAAATTGTAAACAGATAAGAACATTGGCAGGATTATTGTAATCACCTGCAGTTTTATAAGTGTATATATTTGAAGCAGATAAATAAACGAGCAAATTAAGTTAATTTCAGATATGCAGAAGATATTAAAAATAAATTTAAAGAACTACAGAAAGAGGGGGGAAGGAAGTCAAGTTTTGAAACGTTAAAATGGTCGTAAAATTAGTGAAGTGTATAAACCTGTAGAGCATTAATATATATATATATTTAAAAAGACTGAGTGAGTGGCAAGGCAGGTTCTTCCCAGAAAATGGCCTTCTGCAACCGAATGCCTTTCAGGTGCTTTGACTACAATTCCCATCATGCTGCGCTGGCCAGGCCTGATGGGAGTTGTAGTCCAAAACATTTGGAAGCCAGACAGTTGGGGACGTTTGCTCCAGCAGGACCTACCTCATCTCAAAAACACAATGAGAATACACAATGGTGAGCAGAGGGTTTGAGTGCTTTAAGAAAGATGGCTGCTTACGTGTCCAGGGCATCAACTGGAGTCCCGCTGCCCCCCAAGCCGCAGTAGCAGCCGTAGTTGTTGTAATCCCTGAGGGGGTCACTGGATGGCATGGTGCATTTGATCATGTTACGGAATTGCCACAGGTTCCGGAGGACAGAAGCATGGGCAGTGCCCACTAGGAAACAAAGCGACACACACTCACACAAAAACTTCTCAGAGGACGGTGCTTGCTCAGAGAGCCTTTCGAAAGCTCCTGTGAGTACGTATCTTTCTTTGGATTTAGGGAGTTTCCCACCTCTATAATGGCTGTATGTTTAAGTTTGCATTTCAGTTCCTTTTTTGTTTTTTGTTTATTTCCAAAACCGAAAAAAGGAAAATTACAAACATCAAATTCAACATCCATATTCATTTTCTAACATTACACAATTAACTAAATTAAAGTATACCTAATTACTCTAAACTTCTCTTTGCTGTGTACAAATACAACACAGTTAGAAATTTTATGTTAAAGCTTTTATATTAGAAATAATATTTCAAATTCCCCTATACCCCCCGTTCCCCTTCACCCATGTGTGATCTCATTTTTTTTAACTTCTTCCGTCTTGTGTTGTTATAATTTAATCATTGTTCAATTGATTCTTTTATTATTTCCTTGCTAACCCCTGCATGTTTTACACATTATCGCATTTCAGTTTCTTTGCTCTTTAAAGTGTATTTATTTCAGTTCCTTTGCTCTTTAAAATGTATTTATTGTTCCAGGGGCTTGAACTCACCACCTTGAAGCTAAGGGTCTTATGCTCTACCGACTGAGCTGTCCAAGCCATGAACAATGCCGGAAACAAACTAAATATTTCTGCCTGAACCCTGGGCATGCAGGGTTGCAACGGACATGCAGAGTTGCGACAGCCATACTCCTTGGAAAAGCACAGGACTTTGCTGAGCTTGTGCAGCAGGAGCAATGGAAGGGCCCAGCCATGCTCAAGGCCAGGCTTCCTCAACCTCGGCCCTCCAGATGTTTTTGGCCTACAACTCCCATGATCCCTAGCTAGCAGGACCAGTGGTCAGGAATGATGGGAATTGTAGTCTCAAAACATCTGGAGGGTCGAGGTTGAGGAAGCCTGCTCAAGGCAGAGACTCACTGGAAAGAGAGAGGGCCGGAGCAGGAACCTATACAGAGATGTGGCTTACAGTTTGGGCTCCTAGGAGCTCTTTGGCAGATTTAACGCATCACTTTGCTTCAACTGCCCCCAGCTTGCAAGTCTGGGAATTACCAGGCTAGAGCTGTGCTTCCCAGCTGGCCAAGCAAGAAGGGAAGGCATGCAACGCTGGAACAAAAGAGAAAACTTTGGAGCATGGGCGTAGCAGAGGGGTGGGTACATGGAGTGCAGCTGCACCCCTAAAACAATGGTGCCCCGCAAGACGAATGCCTCGCAAGACGGAAAACCCGCAAGACGAAAGGGTTTTCCGTTTGCAGAGGCGCTTCGCAAGACGAATTTCCCTATGGGCTTGCTTCGCAAGACGAAAAATGACGAAAAATTTTGAATTTTTTTCCCGCTCCAAAACCCCTTTTCCTGAAGCGCTAAGCTGCTAAAAGCATTTTAGCAGCAAAACCGCTAATCCCCCAAGCCTTAAAAAGCCGTTTTTAGCCCTTAAATTGTCAATAGCGCTAATAGCGCTAATCCGCCAATGGGCTTGCTTCGCAAGACGAAAAGACCGCAAGACGAAAAGACCCGCGGAACGGATTCTTTTCATCTTGCGAGGCACCACTGTAACTGACCAATCGCATTGCAGATAGCTCAGATCCGCAACCCAAAAAAAAGTCCTGCCCCTCCCCCCCATAAATCCCATGCTTCAAGAGGTACACAGAACACCATTCATAGGCCAGGGTGCTTTAAATATTATAAAACTCTTGCTCAGGGCAAATTGTATCCAATGATTTCAAAGAGAAGCAAGAAAACTGTCCTCCAGCCCACCTCAAAAACATTTTTAGAAATTTCCCCCATGAAGGGGCTTGTGCAATATTACAGAGATTAGATCACACACAGTGGTTTACACTCCAGATACTTGTGATTGCAATATTTCACTTGCAAAAAATGGGGCGTTCCAAAGTGGAAGGAGGAAGGAGCCACCAAGACGACCTTTTTTGCTTTTTAAAGGCACCCATTGTCTGAACCAGACATGCAGATGGTTTCCTCCAAATTCACAAGTTTATTGAACCACCCAAATAGCCAAAAAAAAAAAACCAACAACCCTAAAAACCCCAACTTTCCAGGCCGATCAGAATGCATCTGCAAAGCAAGGAATTCGCAACTTCACTGGGTTGCAACTCACCTGATGCCAGGAGAACTAGGAGGAGGGCGAGGTTCATTTCGTCAGGCGTCCAAGTCCTAGTGGCCGTCCTTCACTTCGCTGCATCTTTATACCCTGCCCTCCCCTTGGCACCTGGATCCGAGATAAGAGTGCCCTGTTTACCTTTCTATAAGCATCCTTCTTCCGTTAGAGGTTGACCGGGGTGGTGGCTTGAGTGTCAAGCAAGGCCAATGGAAAAGCAGCCGTTTCCCTTTCCAATACACAGCTTAGCCTTCGCTAGAGAGGAATCTCGTTTCACAAACACCCTTTTAAAAACATAACCCTGGTGGTTTTTCCACCACCCTGTGCTCTACGTGGGGCTACCTTTGAAGGTGACCCGGAAACTACAGTTAATCCAGAATGCGGCAGCTAGACCGGAGACTGGGAGCGGCCGCCGAGACCACATAACACCGGTCTTGAAAGACCTACATTGGCTCCCAGTACGTTTCCGAGCACCATTCAAAGTGTTGGTGCTGACCTTTAAAGCCCTGAACGGCCTCGGCCCAGTATACCTGAAGGAGCGTCTCCACCCCCATCATTCCGCCTGGATGCTGAGGTCCAGCGCCGAGGACCTTCTGGCGGTTCCCTCACTGCGAGAAGCCAAGTTACAGGGAACCAGGCAGAGGGCCTTCTCGGTAGTGGCACCCACCCTGTGGAACGCCCTCCCACCAGTTGTCAAAGAGAAGAACAACTACCAAATTTTTAGAAGACATCTGAAGGCAGCCCTCTTTAGGGAAGCTTTTAATGTTTAACAGACTACTGTATTTTAATGTTTTGTTGGAAGCTGCCCAGAGTGGCTGGGGAAACCCAGCCAGATGGGCCGTGTATAAATAATAAATTCTATTCTATTCACCACTTGATTCAAGCTGGGACTCAACCCACATAGCCAGTTTTTGGTGCCAGGACTAATCTTGGAAGGAATAGCAAAGGAGAACAGTCGCTGGATGCAAAACAGCTTAAATTAGGATTCCCGAGCAATGGGCAAAGCAAATCCCAAATTTCTCCTGCCCCAGGTTGTCTGTTTTAGAACTATAAGGACCAGGTTGCCCCTGCTAGCCTCCCCCAGTTTTTTCCTAACCTAAGTGGAGGTGCCAGGATTGAACAAGAGAGCCCTCCCAACTGATGGAAGGCACTGATGGTGCCAGGCAATCATCATCATCATTTTATTATTTGTACCCCGCACATCTGACTGGGTTGCCCCAACCACTCTGTGTGGCTAGAGGATGGTCTGTTCAGTCTCTCCAAGGCCTCATTACAAGTGGGTACACATGTTCAACCATTAACCACCATCTTGGAACCTACAATCAAAAAGCAAGGCCTTGATGCCACCAGGGGCTGCCCAGTTGGCACTGACCTGTGACGGGGCCTTTTCGGTGGTGGTTTCCGGGTTCTGGAATGCTCTCTTTGGTCAGGTCTGCATGCATGTCTCATTACTGACATTCAGGATGGATTTGAAAACATCTTTTTGCCCAGGCATTTGATGGCTGATATGCACTGTTTCTGGAAACTCTTGAGATCATGGAATGAAGTGTTTTAAACAGTTTTTTAGAATGTTTTAAGAATGCTCTATTTTTTAAAAAAATATATGTTTTACTATGGCTGTGTTTGCCACGCTGGACTCCTTTGGAAAGAAGGGTGGTATATCCATTGAATGAATGAATGAATGAATGAATGAAAGGATAGAAATGTACTCTACCACAAACATTTGGGGCCTCTTGAACTTTTCCATTCATGCCACTTAAGAAAGGATATTGTGGATCCAACCGCCAACACAGCAAAATCATTTCAAGTATACATGGCCACATGAAATAGGCTGCCATCGATTTGAGAATTTATTTTCAGAATGACAGATTTTATCTGTTCGTTAATTCCATGTCTATCTCACCTTTCATCCAGGGAGCTCAAGATGGCCTACAGAGTTCTCCTGCTCTCCATTCTATTCTCAAAACAACCCTGTGAGGTAGGGTGGGTTTTAGAGTTAGTGATTGCCTGACGCAAGGTCACCCAGTGAGATTCACGGCCAAGTCAGGATCCGAGCTCTGGTGTCTCCCAGGTCCTAGTCCAGCACTAACCACTATTCCACGCTGGCTCTCATTGGCCTTGGCTGCGACAAAAGCAACACCAAGATGGCTTGCGTGCTTTGCAAGCACTCCACACACACACACACACACACACACACACACCCGCAGCACTTAAACTGCATTTTGCTGGCTAATGACACCTGTGCAAATGGAAATCATTCGTAAATTGATTGTGCAAAAATCAACAGGTGCCCCCCCCCCATCACCGCTGTGCCAGGCTAAAAGGGAAGGAGAAACGGCTGTTTTTAAAACGCCTCCGATTGGGCAACTCACTCCAGCTTAGGGTCAACAGCAGACCCACCACGTGGCTATTCCTCAGTTCCAAGAATGTCCTCGTTTCCCAGTACTAAACAGCACATCAGCTCGAGTGGCCAGGAGGGCCTGCTCTCAGGACATTGGCGGCTGCCCAGATTTCCAAGACGTAACAGGACACTGGCGGCAATCCAGTTCCAGTCCATCTACAGACCCCAAGCCCTGGGAGAGCAGCACTTGCGAAGGAGCAGGCTGGCTCAAGGGTTTGTGAGGAGGCGGAAATGCACGCCTATTGATTTCAATGGGGCTTGTGCAGGCGGAATATTTTCATTTACAGTGATACCTCGGGTTAAGTACTTAATTCGTTCCGGAGGTCCGTTCTTAACCTGAAACTGTTCTTAACCTGAAGAACCACTTTAGCTAATGGGGCCTCCAGCTGCTAATGCGCCGCCGGAGAACAATTTCTGTTCTCCTCCTGAAGCAAAGTTCTTAACCCGAGGTACTATTTCTGGGTTAGCGGAGTCTGTAACCTGAAGAGTATGTAACCTGAAGCGTATGTAACCCAAGGTACCACTGTATTAAATTGGTGCACCACCCTCCAACCGAAGATCACAGGGCAGTTCACGACATAAAAATACAAAACGAGGACAGAAAATGTGTAACAAAACGAAAAGCAACCAATAACCACCCCCACAAAATCACTGGGTGACTTTGGGAGCCAGTCACTCTCCTCTCCACAGGGTTGTTGTGAGGAAAAATGGGGGTTTGCCTTTTATTATAGTGTTTCTGCTTTGAAATATGCTGGTCATCAAAGATGGATGACTTGATCTGCCCCAGGAGTTGGGAAACTGCAGCCCTCCAACTTCCATCAGCTCCAGTCAGCATGGCCAGTGGTCAGGGATAACTGAGGCCCACAAGTTCCCACTTTGTGACGGATTCTTCTGCTTCTTGGCTTTCTTCAGGGTTTGGAGTCTCAGGTAGAAAATATCAAATGTCATTGGACCATCGCCACCACACCACAACATAGGAACTTAACGAGGCTGCCTGTTACCTGTCAGATCACTGATCCATCTAGCTTAGTGCTGCCTACACTGGCTGGCAGTGGGTCTCCAGGGCTTCAGACAGGGGACACTGAAGGCGCTGCCGGGGCCTAAACTTGGGGCCTTCTGCATGCAAGGCGGGTACTCTGCGTCCGAGTCACAGCCCTTCCCCTCATCCTTTATAGGTTTCTAGACGCTCAGGAACAAAGTGGAACATGCTTTACACTGAAGGAGATCATTGGTTCGTCTAGTTCAATGTTGTCAACACTGGCTGGCAGCAGCTTTCCTGGGTTTCAGTCCTATTCCCAGCTCTACCTGGAGGTGTCAGATTGGAGCAGGGACCTTCCGCAGGCACTCCGCCACTGAACGATGGCCCTTTCCAAACAGGAACACAGGAAGCTGCCCTATGCTGAGGTAGGCCACTGGCCTATTGAGCTTACACTGACTGGCAGCAGCTCTCCAGAATCTCAAGCAGGAGTTTACCTGGAGATGTTGGGGATCAAACTGGGAATTTTCTGTATGCAGCGGAGATGTTTTGCCACTGAGCTACACCCCGACAGCTCGTTCTCCCTGCAGGGAGATTTCTAGATGCAAACTCAGCACACATCCATGGCAGCGTTCGCCCCCTTCCAAACCACACCAACAAAGCCAAAAGCCGTTTTCAAATAATTTATTAGGAATTTAAAACTGAAAATCTGGAAAAAGGGGTTACAGGTATGGAGAGAGAACATTGACGTATAATAAAACTGGCTTAATAAAAACCACAGCTTTATTTTTTTTTCTCTTAAAAAAAAAAAAAGAACAGACACAGCAGCAGTAGCTCCCCCCCCCCCCAAATCACAGGCCCTCCCACCCCCCGACACCTGGGCTGTTGCCAAGAGAGTCGCAACGCAAACTCCGGATCTTGGTGGCGCCGCAGGTAAGGGACGTGGTCAGAGAAGCAGCTCAGCGCGTGTACCGAGGGGGGAGGCACGGCTGTGTGTGTCCCCCCACCCCCTCTGCAGCCCCCCAAGGCTGAAGACTCGAGAATAAAAATAAACCCAATAAATTGCGGCTGCACTTTCGCTTCTTCTTTTTTTAAAAAAAGGACATACAGACTCGTCTCAGTAACAAAAATTATTGCTTTGTGTTTCCAGTACTAATTCGCTAAGTTATCCCACCCCCACCCCCACCCCGCTCCTTCCCTCTCCACCCCACCCCCGCCCCACAAAAAAAGAAGAAAAAAGAATAAAAAAAGAGAACTCTCCCAATATTTATGACCTGCTTCAGGTGGGGACTTGGGGTTTGAGGACAAGGCAGCAAGGACATCACCCCAAAAAGAGGGAGGGGGGCATGAGGCAGAGAGAAAGAGAGAGAACAGAAAGGGGTGGTGACGCTGATGAGCAGTCAAAAGGCTTCACACCTGGACTGTTCCACTTCAGGATGCAGGGGGGGCTGCCTTATACAGAGTCAGATGGCTGAGTCCATCTCCTCAGTATTGCCTAAACTGACTGGCAGTGGCTCTCCAGTGTTTCAGGCAGGGGTCTCTCCCAGTCTTGCCCGGAGATGCCACTGGGGGCAGAACCTGGGACCTTCTGCATGCAAAGTGCTCTGCCAGTGACCTAGGGCCCTTCTTTTTGACAAGGTGCTAGTCCACATGGTTCCGAGTTAAACAGCAGCATAGGAAGCTGCCTTATACCAAGTCAGGCCATTGGTTCGTCTAGCTCAGTACTGTCCACACTGGCAGCGGAGTCCCTCCTAGCCAAGGATTGAACCTCTGCATGCAAAGTGGATGCTTCTGCCGCTTGGGTTTGGAGGTTCCAGTTAAGGAAATCTTCCCCAGTGACATGAAACCAGCAGGTGAAGGAGGGCTGGGGTACATCACAAAGCACGGCGCGCTGGTTTTCTATATGCATAAGAATGTATGAAGAGCCCTGCCGATGGATCAGACCCAAAGGCTCATCTAGTCTGGCCTCTTTGTTCTCACAGTAGAGCCAAAGGCCCCAAAGAACCTAGGAATTTAGATAAGACTGCCTCTGGACCCGGAGGCTCCATAAGAACACAAGAAGAGCCCTGCTGGATCACGCCAAAGGGGGCCCATCTGGGCCAGCCTCCTGTCTTCACAGGGGCCATCCAGGTGCCTTTTTGGGGAAGCCCGCAGGCAGAACCTGACCACGAGAATAACTCTCCTGACCTGCATTCTCTGCTTCCAACAGTGGAGGTAAAACACAGCAGCTAATAGGCATTGACAGCTTTATCCTCCAGGGAGTCCCCCCCCCCCCCATAAAGCAGCATTAAAACATGCACTCTGAAGTGAGTGCGGGGATAAGGGACATCTGTTTCCCTTCAGATGTTGCAGGACTCAAACTCTGAACAGCCTCTGCAGGCTGCATGAAATTTAAGCTGACCCTGGCCAAACAGGTTCTGCAGGCTTCTGATCATTTCAAAAACCTGCTGGACCGAAGTTGTTATAGCAGGACAAAGGACCCCCCACCCCACCCCAGGAAATGACGCCGGCTCTTTTCTGCTACTTTCAACGCTGTTTGAAAAATGGTCACTAGTCACCAGTCTTGAGGAAGCAAAGATCCTGTTTTGGGTGGTGTTGTGCGTCCAGACTTCCACAACCTGGTGTTCTCTGCATTTCTTTTGGACGAAATTTGCCATCAGCCTCCAGCCAGCATGGGCATGCTTGAGTAGATGCCGTGGTCGTATTGGCCGAGGGCTGACGCAGCCCAAAACATCTGGAGGGCACCATGTTGGGGAACGCTGGATTTGTCTCTTGCTCATAGGGGCTAAGTTTGAGGAAAGGCGCTAAAAAAATTATTATTATTATTATTATTTGACTTAAGATGAAGCTGTGTTATATTTTCCCTGGGCATAAGTGTCAGACTGCATCTTAAGAAAAGGCTCAGACAAGGTCTTTGGTTCAAGTTTAAACAGATTTCAGACCCAGCCCCGGAAGAGGAAAATTTAAGCTCCCCCTCTCCGCAACAAAAGGGTATTGATTTATTGCAACTGGAAATTCTCACCCATGAAGTATTGCATTATACATGTAAGGAGGAAATGGAGCCTGCAACTAAGTATGCAAACACCAAGAGGAAGCTGCAAGCAAGGGATGGATGGAATGCTGCTTGAAACAGAGTCGGACCCTTAGTCCATGTAGCTCAGTATTGTCTGCACTGACAGGCAGAGGCTCTCAATGGTTTGGGACAGGAGCCTTAGTTCTACTTGGCAATGGTGGGGGGGGGATTGGACCCGAGACCGTCTGCATGCAAAGCAGATGCCCTCTACCATGGCCCTTACCCAAACTGCACATCTGCCACACCTGCACGATGTGGAGGCATCCTTTAACGTTGCCTAAATAATGCAATGGGCAGAGAGACCCTCTCCTGGTTGGCTGTGTGGGAGAAAGGGGCCTGGACAGAGGAACCTGAGATGAGTGTGATTTTGCACATCCCCCCAAACGTGTATAGATAGATTTCCTCTTGCCACCTCAAAGAAGCTCAGCAGATCCCACAGCTTCCTTCCTTGCCAAAGTGGCAATTCCTTGAAGGGTGGGCCCAAGGCATTTCCGTCCCCGCAAAATATAGATGACACAACACCCATCCACACCATTCCCTACATGCAATCGATCCAGAAGGAAGGTCCCTGGCACAAGCCTCCCTGAAAGGAACAGGAGCTGTGAAAGAGCCCTTCAGTTAGTAGACAGAACGCAGTGGCTAGTGCCTGTGATGTCACAAACTATGGAACTCTTGCACAGATGCCGTTCGTTTCAATGGAGGTTGCATGAGAGATCATCACACTGGACTGATAGCTCAACTGATAGGCATGTGGGGAGAGGGAGTGGGTGCCACTGGGATCTTCCCCTTTGGGCACCAAAATGTTGTCTTATTGAAAGGCTGAAGCAGAGAGGCAGGGACATGGCTGCAGCATGTCTGAATCCTTTTGCATCACACACTTTCGCTCTCTGGAGGAGGCCTCACAGGGGTCGGATCTGCCTGCTTCCCACCTTAGTGATGCCCAAAATCCATTGGAAAGGCCAAATCTAGATCTTGCCTCTGCGGGAGCACTGGTTCCCTAAAAATGGGCCTTTGGGGGGGAATTCAAGTATGGTAGTCAGAAGCAACCCAAAAGCCCACTCTGGGGCAGCAACTCACCACACAGAATGTCACAGACAAAGAAGCTGCCTTGCACAAGTCAGTTCATCGGTCATCTAGCTTATTCCTGTCTACACAGACCCCAAGGTATGAACCTGGGACCTTCTGCACCCAAAGCAGGCACTCTGTGCCTCTGAGCTACGGCCCGTCCTTGTGGTAGCGAGAAGAGCGGGGAAGGAAGAGTCCCGCAAAAAGGCAAGCAGCTTGAAAATGAGGCGTGTGGGTGAGGCATGGCCTAGGGAGTGGATAGCCAGCATAGCTGCTCTTGGGCTCTAACTCCCAGCAGCCCCACCTGCCAGCCAGGCCAAGGCTGGGAGATGTAGTCCAGTACCACCCAGAGAGCATGACTGGCTATGCCTGTTCCAAGGGGAGACACTTATCACACTTCCCAGCCTCTCCCTGGCTGTGTACAGTCATACCTCTTGTTACGTTCAGTTCAGGTTACATCTTTTCAGGTTGCGTCCCGCGGCGACCCGGAAGTACCGGAAAGGGTTACTTCTGGGTTTCGCCGCTCACGCATGAACAGAAGCGGCGAATCGCGACCCGCATGTGCAGGCAGATGCAGGTTGCATTCCTATCAGGTTGCGAACGGGGCTCCGGAACGGATCCCATTCGCAACCAGAAGTACCACTGTAGTAGCAAATCTTGATAGAAGGTGTGCGGAAGACAAAGAAAGGCCCCCGCGAGATGAGAGTCAAAGGAAGATGCAGAGGGCCATGTGCAAGGGGAAATGAATGGGGATTTAACTTTCAGCTTCAAAGAGAGAGCTGAACGTGTGCAGAGTGGCCCTTCACTTTCCACTTCCACCACAGGAGGCAAACTTTGCTCACCTCGCCCCTGACAGGAAGACGGGTTTCCCAGTGGGGTCAGTCTCATCAAAATTAGCTGCGATCCTTGCATTGCAGGGGGTTGGACTACAGGTGACCCTTCGGGGCCCTTCCAGCCCTACAATTCTATGACTCAAATGCGCCTTTCTTAAGAACAAACGGTATCCTGGCATAGTAAAACAGGGTGGGGGATCCAGAGCTTCTCTCCCCCCCCCCCAACTCACAGGATCCCTGAGAACCTTTCTACCGGTGCAGATCTTGGGCCACATTCACACCATACCAGTTAAAACCACTCAAAACAGCCATGAATTCCCTGCCCCTACAAAACAATAATAATAATAATCCTGGGAACCACAGTTTGTTTTGGTGCTGAGACCTTCCCTCCCCTTCACAATTCCCCTGGAAAGAGGGGACTGATGGTTCAACCACTCTGAGAGCTGTAACTCTGGGAAGGTAACAGGGGGTCTCTTAACAACTCTCTGCGCCCTTTGGCAAACTGCAGCCGCCAGGATTCAATGTGCTTTCGATGTATGGTATGGATGTGGCCTTTACTCAGAAATAATGCCCATTGGGTTTGATGGCTGGGTTTAGGAGGATGTGGGATCACAGCCTAAGTCTCTCTCACTAGCAAAACACACAAACACACACACCTTTTTTGCCTGAATCACCACCCACCTTTACAGTAAAAAGTGAGGGAGATTGGGGGGGGGCGAACAGACGCCCTCGACACCCCCACCCTCCCGGCAAGCTATTGCCCACCCTCTTGGCAGGAAGCAGTAAATATTGGGAGAGTTACACCCACCCAAAGCGTCAACAGAGACCAGCAGTGGTGGCTGAAGAAGCCCTTTTCTAAAGCGGGCGCTGGCACCGTCACGAGAGGGGGGGCACGACGCCCGCATGCTGAGCCTGGCGCAAGCCGCTCAGCAACACAGCAGCCCCCCCTCCGCACCAGATGATGCAAGTAGCTCTCACCCAACTCTTTCCAAACCCGCCCTCCCCCCCGTCCCCCCCCAACACCCCCCAAGCACCCTCCTCCTCCTCCTGCTCCCCACCCCACCAGACTCCCAGAGGTCTTAAAATCTTATACAGTAAAAGGTATAAAAAAGGGGGAGGGAAAAGAGGTTCGTCACGGTCCAACTGGAGAGAGTATTGCTCACGTTTTCGGCATCAAGAGGCCCAGAATGAGAAGAGGAAAAAAGAAAGGAAGCTTAAGAAACCCAGAGTTTGCTTGGTGCACAACAAGGCCGAAGACCGCCCTGCAATATTTACATATGATACAGGAAAGATCGATGGGAAGGGGGCGGAGAACAAAATAACAATAATAAAAACCCACAGAAACCTAAAATCTAGGGGAGGGGAAAGGAGGGGAGGGGGGAATTCAGTCATCAGGAATAGTGTTTTCTTCTTCTTCTTAGTCCACTTAGCAAAATATACAGTTCATTATTCGTTCCACAGCAATTGCCTTCTGCTAATTCGGCACATTTCTCAAAGCCTCACCTTGATAGAAAGAAAAGGTTTCTTTTTTTACAAAAAAAGAGAGACCGAGAGAAAGAGAATCTGCCCGATGCAGCCACATCTCCCTGCTCTCTGCCTACCCTTCGGAACTGCCTTCACTTGACATCGCAATGCGTCCTTTCCAAGATAACCTTTTGCCTTCTCATGACCGAGTCCTGTTCCTTCCTCCTGCCCTGCCCGCCCCCCAAAATATATATTTATATAATATATATCTAAAAACAAAACAAAACAAAAAGATTTCAAAGCCAAATAAAAATATTCCTCAGTAAAAGCTACCCCCTACTCACAATCACAAAAAATAAAATAAAATCCAAATTCATAAAAACGGTTCTTCTGAGAGGCTCTGCAAAAGAGCAAAAAGAACCACAACAACAAAAAAAACAATGACAATGAGAGGACTGACTTCACACCTCCTCTGTCCTCCTTCCCCAGCACCCCCTCTCCCTCCCCTCCCCTCCCCCCCAAAAAAGATTAAAAAATAAAAGCTAACAAGCTAACAAAATAAATAAAAGAAGAATTGTCGGGGTGGAGGGTTTGGGGAGAAGTGTAAACGGTCAGCGGTTATTAGTAAGAAGAGGAGACAAGATCTCCTTGCGTTCAAATCCAGTGCTCAAGATCTGGTCAATGGAGAGATCAGGGCAGGCCGGGAGAAGCCCGGCAAACAGCCACGAGTGTGCAGTTTTATTTACTAAAAATGAAATCTTGGCTCATCCCTCAAGTGTTGCCGGATCCTCCAGGTCGCTTGTCCTTGGTTTGCTCACTGGGGAATCTGCAAGAAGAAAGGGTGTGGGGAGATGGAAATTATGGAATGATCGTGCAAGGTTAGCCTCCCCAAAATTTTGCATTTTGCATTCACAGCTGTCTCAAGAGTGTGTAGGCACACCTTCGCGTAGAATCTTACAATGGTTAAAAGGTAAAGGATCCCTGGACGGTTAAATCCAGTCAAAGGCGACTATGGGGTTGCAGCGCTCATCTCGCTTTCCGGCAGAGGGAGCCGGCGTTTGTCCACAGACAGCTTTCCAGGTCATGTGGCCAGCAGGACAAAACCACTTCTGGCGCTACGGGACACTGTGATGTAAACCAGAGGGCACGGAAACGCCATTTACCTTCCCGCCACAGGAGTACCTATTTATCTACTTGCACTGGTGTGCTTTCAAACTGCTAGGTTGGCAGGAGCTGGGACAGAGCAACGAGAGCTCACTCTGTCGCGGGGATTTGAACCGCCAATCTTCCAGTCGGCAAGAGACTCAGTGGTTTAGACCACAGCGCCACCCGCATAGAGCTGAAAGGCACTCCCAAATCTAATCTGGTTCAAGCCTCTGCAATGCAGGAATCAAAGCTAAAGAATCCTTTACAATGCCCAACATAATACTAGACTCCACAATGGGAACATCCCACGAGAGACAAATGGATGGACTTTTTCTCACGCACCCAAGCATCTGTGTCAAGACAATGGCCGTGCCTTTCCCCTCATGTAGAAAAGAGGAGACAGGCTCTGAACATAAGAAGAGCCTGCCAATGGCTCACGCAGTCCAACCTCCTGTTTTCACAGTGGCCAACCAGATGTCTGTGAGAGCACCACAAGCAGGACACAAGCACTAAAGCATCCCCCGCCCGTGGTTTCCAGCAACTGAGATTCAGGAGCATTGCTGCCTCAGACTATGGAGGCAGAGCACAGCCATCACAGCTATTAGCCGCTGAAAGCATGAATTTGCCTGATCCTCTGTTAAAGCCAGAAGATGCAGAGAACCATCCCAGGTCTTACCACTTGACTTCAAAGTACAGATAGGTATCTATGGGAGGAGGCACCCCCTCTAATATCTTGGACTATGGTCACTTCACCCTACAGTTCAACTAAGAGTTCTAAAACAGTCTTCAAGGACAGACCTATGAACAGCACACTGTGGTAGCCGAGTCCCCATTGGCCATCTTACCTCCTCCTTCCTTGGTCCTCAGCTTCAGTGGTAACCATTAGTAAACGCTGTTGCAATCAAAGGTCCCTTCAAAGCAATGACATGACATTGATTGGACATTATCTGCAGAGCTTTGAACACTCACAATGCACCATATTTTGTGGGTGGGTGTGGGTGTACTATATCAGGTTAAACTGCAAGATGACCTTATCCCCACTGCTTCAATCTGCAGAACTGGCACTGTTACAGGTGCCACAAAATTCTTGTTCCACATTTGTAAGGAATGGAGCTTTCAGTGTGGCAGCACTTTGGGACTCCCTGCCTATTGACATCCAGCAGGCAGGTGTCTCATTTTGTACTCTTTCTGGTGCTTGCTAAAAACATTTTTGCTAAGGAAAAGCCTATCCAGATATGTAGAATGTTGATGCAAATTTTAATCTGGGGTTGTTGTATTTTAAATTTAAAAATGTTTTATTTTTATTGTACACACATAATTCATAAAACGACGGACAAAAAATGGCTCCTTAAGGGGGTAAAATACTGAACAAAAAAAAGAGTTCTTTTTTGAAAACCGCCTTGAGTGTGGTTATTTCAGGGGTTTTTGCTTTGCAGTCATGCAGTATATAAATTTTATGAACTAAATGAATACATCAAATGACCCAACTGGGTTATCTGGTGCTGCAGAATTGAAGCACAGAGCACTCTAGCTTTTGTCATCAGAAAGGGCCACTGACAGGGCTGCACATACTGCCTCCTAGGAAGATAATCATAGCAATGGGGAGACCAACTTGGCCCCATCCACCGGCCAGTGAAAAAGCAGCTGTTCTAACGCTTGCTTTCCTCTTCCCTCCGCATTCCTATTTCCTTACATGCTGTACCTATTAAATTGCGAGCCTGGAAGGCAGGGACAGTCTCATAATTTAATATATGCACAGTGCTTTTAAAAAAATGCTGCGTGCTTTAGCAGTATTCAATAACTATGATTGTTACTGAAGGATATATGACTTTAGGCAAAGCTAAAGAAGTCCCGACATTTCTTTAAAAAGCAAACATAAATGAATGTTATGCTACTAAGTCACTGGCCCGCCTTTCCTGTCTGGCAGTGGCTCTGTTGGGTCCTGCTTAGCCCTTCACATCCTTTAATTCAGCCACCCCCAAACTGGTGCCCTCTAGATATTCTGGACTACAGCTACGGTACAAAATGGCCAAGTTGGCTGGAGCTGATGGGAGTTGTAGTCCAAAACATCGATAGGGCACCAGGCTGGGGGAGGCTGCTTTTTAGAGAGCTCCTTGCTCCACCCCACGGGGTCCTCCTGCTGATCACTCACCCCTAGGCTGTGGCCAAAGCCAGTGCTCGGGGCGGGACTCGCTGCGCTGATGTAGCTGCTGACTCCTGAATCCTGATTGGCTGCTCCGTAAAGCTCGGCCATTGGCCCGGGGCTGGTGGTGCCCAGGAATCCACCGGTGCGGCTCGGGGTGGACCCTACAGGAGGAAGCAGGACTAGCCAGTGAAGATGCCAAAATGAAGGCCCCCTTGTCCCCCCGCCCCACCCCTCACCCAGAACAAATAGAGAGCTTCCCCAAAAGCCAGCAAGGTGGCCACCCCCCAGGGAGCACGGCAGTTACCTGTCCCTCGCACCACAGCCGCCGCCGCTGCCGCCGCCGCCATGGGTCCATACGCAGTGAGAGGGATGGCTGGAAGGAAAGGGAGAGACGTCAGAGCAGGCCTGGGCTTCCCCGCAGGGGTGGTGAAGGCGTGGGTGGCTGGTGAATCTGAAGAGCACCCAGGGCCCATGAGCCAGGGATAGGGGAGGTGGTGACCCTCGCCTGCTGATGGGAGTTGGAGTCACTGGTATTCCCTGCTCTCTGAGAAGTAGAATTTCCACGCAGGGAATAATGCCTCTTAGATCTCAGGGATGGCGAGGGACAAGCCGCCTTCTGCTGGCTTCGGAAGCTTTCATAGGTTTCCTCCACTGTCTAATTACATCAGGGATAGTCAACATGCTGCAATGTTGGTCAAGGGATGATGGGAGTTGTAGTCCACTGGGTCATATTGGCTGGGGCTGGCAAGAGGAAGAGTTCCAACCACTCCCTGCACCAGGCAGAGAGCAGTTCAAGGTCACAGCCACAGCATATATTTAAAGAACTCTAAACAGGCATGGCTTCCCCCAAAGAATTCTGGGAGCTGTGGTTCGTTAAGGGTGCTGAGAGTGGTTAGGAGCAGTGCTCCCCCGCAGGAGGTACTCAGGAGCAGGCAGTACCTGCACTTCTTTTGTTGTAATTTTTAAAATGTGGCACTTACTGTAACAGCTTCATGGATTCTATTTTTCTAGGAAAAAAGCACTGGTCAGTAGACCCCCTAGCCCCCTCACAGAGCTGCCATTCCCAGAGTTCCCTGGGAAAGGGGATTGATTGTTAAACCACTTAGGGGGTAGCGGCTCTGGGAGAGGAATGGGGGTGGTCTCCTAACAACTCTCAGCACTCTTAACAAACCATGCTCCCAGAATTCTTTGGAGGGGGGAGGCCATGGTATCATAGCTCTTTATGGTGCAGATGTGACCTTGAACTGTGGTCTACCGGGGACAGCTAGCGTGGTTGGATTCAGCATCCCGTCAGCTCCAGACTGTGGCCGTCGTCTGAAGGCACACGAGGCCACCAATTTGACGAAGCTAAGTAGGTCTGGCTCAGGTCAGGCTGGCCTGTATGGATGACCACCTGGGAACCACACAGACGCCACCTTGCGGAGGGTTCCACAATGGAATAAAGCTTTTTGGTACCCACGTTAAGAAAATAAAATAGGTCAGAAGCAGCAAGATTTTAAGCCTGGGGAAAGGCTTTATTATTATTATTATTATTACTGTGGTACCTCTGGTTGCAAATGGGATGCTTTCCGGGGCCCCGTTCGCAACATTAAGCAGAATGCAACCCACGCCTGCGTGTGCGTGGGTCGCGTCTTGCTGCTTCTGCGCATGCGCGTGATGTCATTTTGAGCGTCTGAGCATGCGCGAGCGGCGAAACCCAGAATTAACCCTTTCCGGTACTTCTGGGTCGCCACGGAACACAACCTGAAAAGACGTAACCTTAACCGAACGTAACAAGAGGTATGACTGTATTATTATTACCTATGGTATCCGAATGCCTGTGCTGCAGGGTCCTTGGGTGCTTATAACAAATTACCTTGGAAAGCTGTGGCATGAAGCAGGCTAAGGTCTCCCCTACCCCTGAAGCTCCAAACCTCAGAAGAAAGAGAGGGAAGTGTGGCGAGTGAGGGGATGTTACGGAGGATGAGACGGGCCTGTCAGTCCATTAGCTCAGGAAGAGAGAGGAACAGCAGAGCGCTGCCTGGGCAGGAGACACACGTGGCAGCTTCTACAAAGCTTTGGGGAAATGGCAGCGGGGGGCAGGGGGTGCGCCCTGAAATGCAAGTGCGAGGCCAGGCCAAAGGGCGGAAGGGCCATGGGAAGGAAGCGGCGGGAGGCATTAGACTCAGAGAGGAGGTGGAGGAGGAGGAGGAAGAGGAGGAGGGTGGGGAGAAGGTGCCCTCTGCTCCCTTGTGAACAGTAGGTGCAGGGGAGGAGCACCCCAAAAATTCCACCCCATTCCATCTCCAGAAAAATAGGGGGGAACAGTGCTGGGCCATTCCAGCATTGGCATGGCTGTTTTCTCAGAGGGGGCAAAGAGTAAGGAACAATGCAGCAGAATCAGCTGGAAGGGACCCGAGGGTCATTTAGTCCAACCCCCTGCAATGCAGGAAGCGTAGCTAAGTAGTTCACAGTTCTAGGAGGAGGCATCAGAATTCGGAGCAGAACAGGGATATCCAAAGTGCCCACGAACATGTGAAGCTGCCTTGGTAGAAGACAGAAGAGGGGGAAACTCCGGGCCTACAGCTCCCTTCGGCTCTACCCACTGGCCATGCTGGCTGCTGGGGTTGATGGGAGTCAGAGTCCTCAGCCAACATAGGGAGGGCTGAAGGTCCCCACACTTAGTAAAAGGCGACCCCTTTTCTCCTCGGTCCACGCAAACCAGCAACATTCATTCTGACGAGCGGTGTCTCTGTTATGCTTTGCAGCGTGAGGCTCGGTGAAAAAGCACCGAGAGAAAGAGCAAAAGGGTTGTGTGGGTGGGCGCCTTATCGGTGGTGTTAAATGGCTGAGCCCTTCAAGTAAGGATGTAACATCAAACGCATTTCCCTGAACGTGGAGCTGTTGCAGAACAACGCAAGAGCCTGAATTTTCACGCAGATGGAAAAGGAAACGAGGGTCAATTCCAACCTCCCGCCCGCTCGCTCCCCCAAAACAAGCTGCAAGGTGGTAACTGGGCTGGAGCCGCCCAAAACTCTGTGCCCCCACCCCACCCTTCCAGCTTTTTGCAAGGTTTAGGAAATCGGTGGGACTGACCTGTCAGCTCAGGGAGGACTGGGGCACTCGGGAGGGGGGTCCTCTCTACCCGGAATTCTAAAAACGAAAGGCAAGACAACTTAGGATATGTGGTCAGTTTCATCCCCAAAAGAGAGGATCCAGCAAACGGAGCGGAAGGGGCGGGGGAGAGAAGAGGCGCAGCAGCAGAAAACACAAATATTCTGGGTGAGGCAAATCCTCAGAGTTGCTGCCTGGACTTGATAGAGTAGGGGCAGGTGAGAAAAGACCCACCACTGCTTTCAAAACCGGTACAAGATGCCCTGGCTCAGTATGACCGCCTAAACTAAGAATTTTCCCCCTTTGCAAACAGCAGCAGTGATCTGCCTCGCAGGCTTCTTGTGATCTCCCCACCCCCCCAAACTGAAGTAACAAATTATTTTTCATTCTTTGAGGTTTGGAGCCCATTAGATTTTTGATTGTGAGTCTCAATTAATATCCGGCTTTTAGATGGTGCGGTTGAGGGCTTTGTGTTCCGGTTTTCAGGAAGGCGGCAACTCTGGGGGGGGGGGGGGGTTGAGGTGGGTGTTGAGGATCAGAAGCAGGGAGGGAAGGAGGGGTTTAGAAAAACAGATTGAGAGAGAGAGAGAGGCTTGCAAGCTGCCCTTTCTAGGACTAACAGGTTTCCAGGGAGAAGGGGACCAAGAAGGGAACCACAACATCGGCATCCTGCTCCTATTAAAACCTCAGAGGTTTCTCTCACTTCCTTCTTGAGTGGAGACAATTGGCAAAAGTTTAGAGAGGTGGTGGCGAGTCCCCTTTTCAGCCCGAGGGCCACATTCTCATCTGGGCAACCCGGGGGGGGGGGGGGGAGAACATGTTGCTGGTGGGCGGGGCCAGAGGCAAAAGTGGGTGGAGCAACAAGTGTGAATTTTACCTTTGTGCCATAGGCTAGTTCCTACACACACTCACATGGACCCCCTCTATCTCCATCCAGACGAGAATGAAGCCTTATCAGAGTCCCAAGGACTAGGGAGAGGGTGTGTGGCTAGGGTAGAGTTCCAAGGACTGAAGGTCCTCATGGGCTGCATTAGGACTCTGAGAATGAGGTCTGTCATTCATCCTCCACTGCCCGCAGGGATTGTCGGGATGAATTTTGGGATCACTGGGGAGCCCACCCTTAGTACAAAGGCACAACAACTGAGAAAAGGGAGAGAGACGTACCAGGGAACTGGTAAGTGTAGCCAGGCGCAATGCCCGTGTAACTTCGGCTGGCGTAGGTGGCAGCCTGAAAACCTGGGTAACCTATTCCCAGAGACAAAAGCATTGAGAAAAGTTAGATTATTTCACAGCAAGGCACAAACACACACCTGATTCACCCGTATTCCCTCATTCATGAGAGGCAGTAGAAGGGTTTTTCTAAATGTCCAGATCTCGCTCTCCTCAATCTTTTCATGGGAGACAATATTCACATACAGTTCAAACCTTTAATAGGTTGTCCTCTACTAGCAGCCAGGCTCACAATAATGAGACACTGGAAGAACTTAAGAGACTGCTTCTCTGACAAGTCGGCACAACAAAATTATAGCAAAACAGCACTTGTGGAAAAATTAAGATAAGAAGAACAGAATCTTTTGGCACACGTTTGCTTAGTCCAGTCATTAAAGGATCCTGTGCTGTGTTCGAAACACCTTCAAGTGGAGCGAATCTCCGTGCTGCACCTCTGCATGATTTTTTTAAGTGCTCTAGCAGCGCCTCACCTCCTTTAAACAGGAAACAGTGTGTGCAGTTCTTACTTTTGCACCATGCAAAAGGAATGCTCTTCATTTGCAAGAGCAATATGTGTGTCAAATTTTAATCCTTCGTGGGGTAACTCTGCTCTAGCACTGGAATTATCTGCAGTGTGCCCATTCTGCCAGAAGAGGGCAGTGTAGGATGACAAATGCCCGCCCGCCCAAATCTATTACCCCCATCACAAGACCTCTGACATCAGAGAGCTGATCCTTACACAACTCGGCAAAGGTCTTAACGCACGCTGTCTGCTGCAGAGCATTAAGGGCAGAGAGAAAAAGTAAGGGGGCACAGACAGTTAAAAGAGAACTCCTTTGCCGTCCTTACCCAACATGCCAATCCCGAGCATGAAGGCGTCCATTCCGTAAGGCATCACCCGGGACCGCCCTCTTGCAGAGCCAGTGGGGGACATCACTTCCTTTGGCTGAGCTTTTTTACATTCCACCTGGCATGGGACACATAAAGGAGACAGCTTGTTTGGCAGCCCCCCTAACCGTGTAGGATAGGTCAGCTTGTAGAGCAACCCCTCACTTCACAACCCTGGAGTCAGATTTACAAGCAGAAGAGCTTTCTTCAAGCCCAGCCCTGTATAACCAGGCCCGCAAAACCATTCCCCATTGGCTGCGGCCAATTTGAACTGGCGTCCAAAACTTCTAGAGGGCGAAGACAGCTCCATTATTTTCTTTTTATGTTTCCTTTCTAAGCCACAAAAGGCTGGTTTCCCGTCACGACATCTTAAAAAAAAGTTTGCCCTAAACTAGTTTGGATCCAACAGTTCTTTGCACACAGCATTTCCTGCTTGGATTCTTCCTGCTCATTTCCACCCCGTCCCCTATTAAATGTGAAACCCCATTGCCACTTCCTCCTCCTCCTTCCCCCTTACAAGGCTCCTGTGGCTCTTCAAAAGTGGTGCAACTGACAGAAACACAATGGGTGGAGTGTTCCCTTTCACTGCATCCCCATATTTGGGTAGTGGTGGCTGCACCTGTTGAATTACCACCCGTCATGCAACTTTTAAAGGCATGTTAAGTCCTGCCAGAATAAAATAATAAAAAAATCAGCAACTCCAATCTAGTCAAGTGGTTTTCCCAATGCATGTACAGTTGACAGCTCTAGGAATCACTGGCCACATAGATCACAGACAGGTGGCTGTGCTGTGCGATAGGAAGGGAGATCCATCTAACGCTTCGTATACACACACATTGCAGAATCCACAACCCAACCTTCCTCCTCCTAACCATTTTGTTGTTGATCTCATGGAAGTGGATCTCGCAGACTTTCTCCACAATGTCTTCGCTTTCGAATGTGACAAATCCAAAACCTGAAAGAGAAATAAAGCAGTTATGACCTGGTCGAGATGATGCAGAATCACATTCTGCGGCAGAATGAAGGCCAGGCCAGGATCCTACCCTGCTCAGGTCCTGTCAGAATGTCAAGACACAAACACAACATACAAAGAAACCTGCTGGATCAGGCCAGTAGCCCATCCAGTCCAATTCTGACAGTGGCCAACCAGATGCCTTCATGGGGAAGCTCTTTAGCAGGACTCGAGAGCACTCTCAACCACCTGCTGTTTCCAGCGATTTAGGAGTACTACTACTGCTTTGGACTTGGACTATAACTCCCATCAGCTGTCAGGAACTGATGGGAGGTGTTTTCTAAAGCCTCTGGAGGGCACCAGGTTTTCAAAAGCTACCTCACCGGATTTTACCACATGTGAATGCAGGGCAGGCAGGGTGGGGGTAAAGGAATTTATTTGCTTCCTGTGCAAAACACAGCTTTCAACCTTGCCACATGTAGAAAACCAAAGCATTTCTACAGGTAGGCCTAGTCTTGTCACTAGGGGCAATGTCACTTGCGGGGCAATGGGGACCTGCCTAAGTCTGCGCCTGGGTCTCCATGAGCAGTTTGATCTGCTGACCCCAGCAGGCAAAAAAAGCCTTTACAGCACTACGAGAGAGGCACCACATTGCATGGTAACGTGTTTAAAAAGTCACAGGCGCTGGAAGTGACTAGGAAGTTGGC
Source organism: Podarcis tiliguerta (assembly GCF_965153285.1). NCBI lineage: Eukaryota > Metazoa > Chordata > Lepidosauria > Squamata > Lacertidae > Podarcis > Podarcis tiliguerta. The sequence goes on from NC_139549.1 coordinate 26,076,946, forward strand.
AACCCCTTCAGGCAGGGCGAATATGAGTGTGTGTGTTTAAAACAACAAGCAACTACCCTTTATCTCTCTGCTGAGGCAGCATGAAAACACCGACAAATACTTCTTATTATTTTAAGTCATTTTGTAGCAGAGTCCCACATCAGGGAAAGCAAGCAGCATCCTAGACCAGTGGTTCCAAAAGGGGGCAGTGGATTACCCAGGGGAGTGCCAAGCAGTCAAGAGGGTGGCATGGGATGTAAATGACCATCGGACTTTGAAAACTTAGTATCACTGGCTCAAGTCCACCAATTTTCCTGAATTCATTAAACCAAATGGTTTTTATTGGATTTTGAATAAATGTGCAATTAACTGTTTCTGTTTTGAATGTCATTGTGCTGTTATATTCCTTAGTGAGTCGTGCAAACCGTTAATCTGAACAACGCTCTTTGCAGGGTAAGGTAAGGGACAATGGAGATGAGTTTATGGAACCAAGAGGCTGGTTGGCCGAAACAGTTTGGGAACCAATTGTGAAAGATGAAAGCAGGGATGGCCTATTCTTGATTCCCAAAGGAGTCAGGCATGTAGGGGCTGCCGGAGGGGAGGCACTGGGTAACATCAGTCGTCTTCAACCCAGAGGACAAGCCTTGCCTTGAACGGCACAACACCCACCCACCACCACGCAGGAGAGTGGTCTCCTGCCAGCAGCCTGCAGAAGGCTCCCCGCTCTGTAACCAAACTCCCCAAGGGAGGCTCTGGGAAAAGGTGACCTAGGAGTGGGAGCAGCCGCCGCCGCAGCCCCAACCCCCCCGTGCTGCGGCAAAGGAGGAGAGGCAGCCTCCTGGCTTTCGTGTCAGCTTCCCCGGGGGCTCAAATTACTCAGGACAAGGTAAGACACACAGACAGATGGAGCCACGTAGGTGACCAGGGAGGGGAAGGGGAAGAGGCTGCCCCCGCCGGCAAAGAGTTACACGGCACAGGAAGCAGGCAGACAAAAAGCCCTCTGTGCTGAGAGGGGACGCGTCGGGTAAAAGGACACGGCTGACGAAGGAAAGTGGATCTGGAAGGAAGAGGAAGGGGGTGGGAAGGAGCTGCAAGCAGGGTGGGGCAGGGCAGGAGGGCGGAGGCAGTCGTAAGTGGTGCCTGGGTTCCCATCAAACACCCCGATGCCTGGCTCCCCAAAATACAGGGCCTCACCTCGGTGCCTGTTCGTGGTCTTGTCAAACATGAGCATTGCGTCGTCCACCTGCAAGAGACAAAGATGGGGGGGGGGGGGAATTGAGTTTGGGGTTGGAAGGGAACTGGTTTCTAGACTTAATCCCCCGAAGCCTTAGGTTTTCTCTGCCTATCGTCAGGCAAAGCAAGGCAGCTAGAGCCAGGTACTGTCATACCTCATGTTACGTTTGCTTCATATTACGTTCTTTCAGGTTACGTCCCGCGGCGACCCGGAAGTACCGGAAAGGGTTACTTCCAGGTTTCACCGCTCGCGCATGCGCACAAGCACTAAATCGCTCTTCACGCATGCGCACAAGCACCAAATCACACTGCGCACCTATGCAGATACGGCGCTTCACGTTGCACTCTTTTCATGTTGCAAACGGGCCTCCGGAACAGATCCCATTCGCAACCAGAGGTACCACTGTATCTAGGTTTTGGGTGCTACAAAAGGGCAGCCAAGCGCCAAAGCTGTTTCACTGTCTCTTTGAAGGGAGAGAGGCGCCTGTAGGATTCCCACCACAAGCGCCCAGGTGTCTTGAGATGGGTCCTGGGACAGCCTGTGCTGCCCATGCCTTTCGCCCTCATCCTGCCCGAATCTTAGGCAGAGGAGCCCCTTTGCTGGGCACTTCTGGATACTGACATTGGTCACCCAAATCCCAAAGAAGTGGAACTGCCCTAAATGGCCATCAATCATTCATTCAACAAACAAACAAATAAAACCATAGTAACCTAGGAAGCTGCTTTAGACAGAAATCAAACCATTGGTCCATCTAGTTCAGTATTGTCTACATACACTGGCAGCAGTTTTCCAGGGGTTCGGGCAGTGTTGAAATTAGCCATGTGCCAGATGCATTTTGCACGGGTGGCGCTGTGGGTTAAAGCCTCAGTACCTAGGGCTTGCCGATCGAAAGGTCGGCGGTTCGAATCCCCGCAGCGGGGTGCGCTCCCATTGTTCGGTCCCAGCGCCTGCCAACCTAGCAGTTCGAAAGCACTCTTGGGTGCAAGTAGATAAATAGGGACCGCTTACTAGCGGGAAGGTAAACGGCGTTCCGTGTGCGGCTCTGGCTCGCCAGAGCAGCAATGTCACGCTGGCCACGTGACCCGGAAGTGTCTCCGGACAGCGCTGGCCCCCGGCCTCTTGAGATGGGCGCACAACCCTAGAGTCTGTCAAGACTGGCCCGTACGGGCAGGGGGTACCTTTACCTTTTCCTTTATTGACCACTTGCAACCAAGGGAAGATGCCTGGGCATCAGGATGATGCCTGACATCTCCACCATCTGGAGATGCATGCCTGGGAGATCATTGGATCTGGACTGTTTTCACATCCTCAGACGCCCCATCCTGTAGAATTCTATCAATTATATTTTATCTGCACAATCGGAACGAGTTTCTGGAACCAAAATGCTTCTTCTGTGCAGCCTGAGCAGGAGCAATCACCATTAAGAAAAAGAGGTTGGAATAGGCCAATATATGCATAGACTGTCCCTGGATCAAGCGACTTTTCTCCTTTAAGTTTTCAAAGCTCTTAACCTAGCTCAAGGTTGTCATCTAAGATAGCCAGATGTTTAATCAAGAATTAATGACAGTCAGTCCATCATCTGAAAAATAAGACATTAGAGCAGTCTTGCCCCTAAAATGGCAACTGGACATTCTGTTTAAGAAGCCATTTGGTGCCTAGCATATATATTTGAGTTTCCAACACTGGTTTTCAGCGGGGATGCCTCTCCTGGCCCTACCTAGAGATTAAACTTGAGACCTTCTGCATGCAAAGCAGATGTTCTGCCACTGAGCCTGTACACTGCTAACATTATGACTGCATCCAGAAAAATCCTCCAGGCCAGAGACTCCAGTTACACACGGATGATGGTTTATCATGTGCTAACATGCCACTTGGAAATGTTATCACTTAGTAAGCTGCTCATCTGTAATGCCATTCCAAAGAGGCAAGGAGAATTCTAACACAATTCGGATTAAAAATCCAGGAAAGCAAGTGGTTCCCCACTTGGCTGGAGAGGACGGAAGGCCAGCATGTCTATGCTGTCACAAGTACACTGTAGTAAGCAAGCTGCAGAGGATCTTTTCGTTGGGTAACAAAGAAATCAGAGCTATGAGTTAGGATGACCCCAGTTAAGAGCTCAAGCTGAGGTGGCCTCCAGATGTTGCTGGACTCCAACTCCCATCAGCCACAACAACCAAAGGTCAAGGATGATGGCAGTTGTAGTCCAGGCACCATGATCAAGTAACTGTCCCCCTCAGACTCAACTGTCCCCTTCAGACTCTACATCAATGTGAGGTGTGAGGATTATTCCCAAATGATGCCTATGGAAGACACTTCTGTTGAATAAGGCTTTCTCCAGCAATTTATGGAATATTAATTGCACACGTGTATAAATGGTTTTATTGTTTTATTTAGAATTTGTAGAGGTGGCCACTGAGCTACAGGGCTAAATTCAATATGTTAATATCAGCATATAAAGACCTAAAAGAGTGCATTCCCCAATACCAAACATCTCAGATCCTACAGCCAGCAGGCAAGGCCTTACTGGTGGTAGTGCCACTGATGGTTGCTTGGTTGGCGCTGACCCCATCACGGGGCCTTTTCGATGGTGGCTCCCCAATTGTGGAATGCCCTCCCCAGTGTGGTGACCCTTTCTCCTTCATTATCATCTTTCAGAAGGAATTTGAAACCATCCTTGTTTACCCAGGCATTTTGTGGATGTAGGATACTGTTCATGGCTACCCTAACATCACTGGATAAAATGATGTTTTTAACCGTAACTGCTTTTTGGAATGCTTTAACTGTTTTCAGATTGCTTAAACAAATTATTATGCATGTGTTTGCCACCCTGGGCTCCTTTGGGAGGAAGGACACAATATCAATTGAAAAACTGAATGGAAAAATAAAATCTACTATACTGTAACTGCTTTTAGATGGATTTAATTGCAATTGTTTCTGGAGTGTAAGGAAGGGTGGGATATACAGTAAATTCAATAAATAATAACAAATAACTGTTTTGTAACTTTTTCCCCCTTCTATTTTTATTTTGTACCCTGATTGTTCATACATTCACTATTAATAATAATGCCACCCCAAACCCCTAAGACATTTGCTTCCTGCATTTTTTACTAATGATTTCTGTCACACATTCAAGGCAGGTATCTACACAGCCAGGAAGGTTCTGCAGAGTGTGAAAAGGGAAAATATACATATTCCCCTTGTCTTTCTTCCTGAAACAGCCCTGTACAGCACAGGGGAGGGTGAGGTTTGTTTTTTGTTTTTTAAAAAATGTATTATTAACCTCACAGCACACATCTCTCACCACCCTAATCCCTCCCACCCCTCCCCAATCCAGGATGCTTACTATAATCTGTTAGGATCTTGAGAAGGCTAATTCCTTCTTCCAACCCCCCCCCCCACTTCCGCTTATTCCCTCCCACCCAAGCTGACACTTGCAAGTAACCCTTACATTCCATTTATTTCCTGAAAGCTCACAGGTTCTTGCTGGGCCATACTGGGTGGTTGTCATTTGTTTTTTAAAATCTCTCTTTTTTTAAAAAAAAATATTAAAGCCGATATCCTTTCTGCAAGCCAAAGCAGCCCTCTACATTTATGTAGAAAGCATTGACCTTATTTTAAGCAGAAACATAGGAATCTGCCCTTTAATGAGTCAGGTCATCCATCCATTCTAGCTCAATATTCTCTACACTGGCCAGCAGTGGCATGGCAGGTTTTCAGGTCTCTCCGAGCCCTTACCTGGAGATGCTGGGAATGGAAACCAGGATGTTCTGCATGAAAAGCTGGTGCTTATACCTAGTCAGACCATTGGTCTATCTAGCCCAGTGTTGTCTACACCAGGAGTAGCCTATGTGGTGACCTCCAGATGTTCTGGCCAGGCTGGCTGGGACTAATGGGAGTTAGTGTACAACCACATCTGGAGACCACCACAGCTGGCTACCCCTGGTCTACACCGACCAGCAGTGGCTCTCCAGGATTTCAAGTCAGGGACATTTCCCAGCCCTACCTGGAGGTCCAATTGAAGTTATCTGGAAATGGATAGCCCATTTCTGTTTCCAAACTGATATGCATTGACCCACTCAAGCAAGTAACTATTAATGAATTATCCCTCAGCAATAATCACCATATTTGCCTTATTTTCAGAGTGTCCGGTGGCCAAACGGTCCACATGCTTCTTCTGAAAAGTGGCATGATTCTGCAAAAGAGCAGGTCTGTCATGGAGGCGAAAGCCTGGAATCAGGAACCAAGGCACCAGAGCGTGGCAGTTATACAGTCGGCACCCTTGGGCCCGTTCCTGAAAACTGGGTTGCTGGCCCCTTCAGTTGGCCTGAGACCAGAAGCCTGACTCCATCCCTGTGGGAGGAGGCTAAGGAAGTTGAGGAGGGTCTTGCTAACTGTGCCCCGCTTCCTTGTCTACCTTGTGTCACAGGAGGACACAGAAACTGCCCTTCCATAACGTCAGCAGGCCAGGATGAAGAAGGTGGGGGGGTGGAGAGAGGGAGAAGGTGCTCACAATGGGCTTTCTGTGTTCAGGGTCAGGGCCGCTGTCAATTGGCAAGCCTGGCAGTCAACGTTGCAAGGGTTTCAAGATTGACGTGCGCTGGGCAAAGAAAGCAGGGCAAGAGAGAAAAGGAGATTATCCACTTTACCAGCGGGCGTCTCGAGTAGAAGCGTCTAGCAGAGGGATAGAGCACAGGGCACTTGCTGTTCCGGCCTGATTAACCCCGAGGTAGCAGGCATTAACGTGTGCAGAGGACAGGGGGCCCTCCTGGTTCCAGTGCCACCGGGGGATTCTGCCAAGGCGGGGGGGGGGGGGGCCTCTCCAGAAGAGTTCAAGGTGGCATACCAGGCTCTCCCTCCATGTCCCCAATATTTTGTCCTCACAACAACCCTGTGAGGTAGGTCAAGCAGAAAGCGTGTGGATGGCCCAGGGTCACCCAGTGAACTTCATAGCTAAGTGGGAGGATATGAACCCTGGTCTAGCCAGACACTCTAACCACTACACAACACTGCGCACATTTAGTCGCCTAACACCTTTGTGGTCTCAGTCCTGTTCTGGAGGAAGGGGTACTCCTTCACATATGGTGGTATTATTATTATTATTATTATTATTATTATCATCATCATCATCACCATCACCACCACCATCACCACCACCACCACCACCACCACCTATTTGTCTACCTCTTTGATTTCCCGGGGACTCACGAAAATTATTCTTTGCTCAGGTAGCAAAATGACACCCTCAAAGAACAAGCCCAAGACGAGAGGCAAGAACACTGTAGAAAGTCTGTCTTTGAAAAAGGCACCCTCCTTAGGACCTAACTAAAAAACCACTGTCTTCCTGTATTAAAAAACATAATCTGTAGGCTGGAAAGACCACATAAAACAGCAGAGAAGGAACAATTCCAACCCCCAAAGACTCTGCAGAACCAAAGGACCCTGAATTAAGGACATAAAATTTGTTAGGAGTTCTTGATATTGATGAGAAAAGGGCCCTGTGTTCCAATGCAGAGGCCGAGGAACTGAACCGCCACAGAAATACACTTCTCCAGTTTTTTATTCACAGGAAGGCAAGTTTTAAGAAAACCCCAAATCTTCCACGAAGTGGTCAGTGAGCACACTAAGCCCCAGAGAAATGGAGGCAGGCTTCAAGGTTGCAGAAGAACATAAAACCTAAGAAGAGCCCTGCTGGATCAGACCACTGGCCCATCGAGTCTAGCATCCTGTTCTCACTCGGGCAAACCAGATGCCCATTACGGGGAAAACACACAAGCAGGACCCAGGCACAAGAGCATTGCTCTCTCAGACTGTGGAGCACAACCATCACAGCTAGTAGGCATCAATGGCCCTCTCCTCTACTGCATCAAAGAAGCCTGGGATGAAAAGCCAGGAGGGAAGAAGATGGTGGACAGGAGCATCCCTGGGAACGGCCAGCCAGCCGGTCTCCCCCCTCCCCCCCTCGAGCTCTCCAAGCACGTCCCCATTGACGAGGGAGGCTTTCCCTGACACCGGGTGGGCATTCAATTTCACAGGCGGAAAATGTGTGTCCTCAATAGGCTCCGGTGTCCATGGAAACCCAGGGCAGGGGAGAGGCGGGATTATGGCGGAGCCGCCAAGTTCAGGCGGGCAAGCGCTAAGTGTGAGTGGCAGCCCCCGGCGGGCGGCTATTGTAGCGGCTGCCCATTGGGTGCCTCTTTGGGCAGATCCCTCTGCTGGGGGGGGGAGACCCCCCGCTGCTCCCCTGGGCCCCATTCTCCAGAGCCCTTTTCTTCTCCGGAGGGAGGCCGCCGCTGCCGCAGTGGCTGGCTTTGCCAACGCCCCGGAACAAAAGAGGCTGGCTGGGGATGGCTTCTCTTGGGGCCTGGTTGCTGTGGCAACCCTGGCCCCTCCAATCCGAGCTGCTGGATCAGATTAGCGCCAGCTCTAATGCTCTCTCTTTCTCTCTCTCCCAGGGAAAAAAAAAGCGCTTCTCAACAGCCACACAAAAGGCATCCCTGCTGGGGACAGACCCTCCTCATGGAGGAGATGGGCCTTGTGGGCCTCCTGAGGGAGAGCCAGGGCCACTCATTCCCTCCTCCTCCTCCTCCTCCAGGCACACAATAGCCTCCTACGAGGGAGGCCCTGCCGGCCCTCGCACACACTGTGCGAAGCTCTCAGCTCAGTCACAAGTCCGTTCCACCAGACTACGGGTCAGCGCCACAGCTTAGGAACACAGGAAGCTTGTTGACCCATCTAGCACAATTCTTTCTACACCGGCCGGCAGCAGATCTTCAGGCAGGAGTCTATCCCAGCCCTGCTTTGGATTGAACCTTCTGCATTCACAGAAGATGCCCTACCCCTGAGCTCCATCCCTCCCCAAGTTGCCTTATACTGAAGTGGACCGTCAGTCCACCCAGCTCCATACTGTCCACACTGACTGGCAGCAGCAGCAGCAGCAGCAGCTTCCCAGAGTTTCAAACAAAGAACCAGTTTTGCAGTTGTCTAGTTATAGAGAAGTGACCATCATGGTGATCTAGGCTCTCTTCTTCTGGACATTCAAAGTCCCCCCTTTTGGACCACGGCTCCCAGCGCCTGGGACTGATTGGAGTTGTAGTCCAAGATCAGCTGGAAGGGACCAGCTTGGGGGAAGGCTGAGCCACAGAGCACCGTGTAGTTATTAGATGATTTAACATCCACTAGCTGGCGGCAGGAAGGTGTTTACTACTGTGTCTCATCTCTCCCAAATAAAATCCACCCCGCCACTCCTTGCCGTAGGCGTCGCAAGCCAGCCAAAAGCTTTTCTGGAAGAAAGCGCCGCTGAGGAGTGCAGGCAGAGAGCATATTCAGAAAGAGAGGCCTTCGCTTATAGAGACAGAGGGTATAAATAGCAGAACGCCCCCTCAGCCTCACTTCCGTTCCACCTTCACATCCTATCTGGAGGTGGAACTCTGAGTCAGGTGGGGGCAGAGGAAGTGCACTGCATTTTATTTTTAGAACGTGTGTGTGTGTGTGGGAGGGAGGGATCTCTAATCTAGTGCAGAGGCCTAGTGCCCACTGATGCGGATGAAACCTGCATCCGAGCCGGGCCACTTTAAAACAAGAGGGGACATAAACGATGGAATGATCCTTTGCAGGAAACCCAGACTGCACTCATTGAGGTAGCATGTCAGGGAAAGGACTAGGACAGCTTTCTGCACGGAGGGGCTTTCCAAACAGAGGAGCATGCCATGGTGCAAAGCCCCAGCTGCAAGATTTATCTATCACAGAGAAAACTAGGCCAGAATCACTTGTCTTGCGGGGAGGAGGAGACCTCCTTTCACCGCTACTGTGTTTTGCTTTTTATTTACATCCAATGGAGTTGAATGTTTAGGATTCAGGGTAGAAGGAAGGACAGCTTCATGCCGCTATGGAACTCAGTCCCACAAGAGGCAGTTATGGCCACCAACCTAGATGGCTTAAAAAAGGATTAGACACATTCATGGTGGAGAGGGCTATTGATGGCTACTAGCCATGACGCCTCCACAGCTGGAGGCTGTAATGCTTGTGAATACCAATTGCTAGAATCCAAAAGAGAGGAAGAGTGCTCTTGTTGCTCAATTCCTGTTTGCAGGTTTCCCCATCTGGTTTGCCACTGTGATGCTGGACCAGACGGGCCATTGGCTTGATCTAGCAGGTTATCCGTATGTTCTTATGTACCTGTCATCCCCAAGCTGGTGCCCCCTCCAGCTGTTTTGGACTGCAGCGTCTATCAGCCCCAGCCAAAATGGCCATACGATGCTGAGGCTGATGGGAGTTGTAGTCCAATGGAAGGACAGCAGGTTTACATGTTGAAGCCTGGAGGGTTCTCCAATGTGAGGAGGTATCTCACGGGGCAAGGTAAGCAGCAGCAGGCGTGAACAATAATTTCCTTGCAACCAAGTCTCTCACCTAGTTATAGCTGCAGGCTCAACACACCACCCAGAGGGAGCGACTCCACCTCTTAATCCCTGGAGGACAGGTGTTCACAAACAACAGGCAAGGAAGGAAAACTTTGCCTCAGCTGTGCCACTGCAGACTTACACTAGATTGTACGTGTGAAATATATATACCTCCAGAGGTACATGGAATCTATTTAACGTATAGATTTAGCATAGCTGAATTGGCGTAGCTAAGAAAGGCATTTACTTCCTTGCCTGTTTGTGCAGATCAGGGATAGGGAACGTGTGGCCCTCCAGATGTTTTTTGGACTACAGTTCCCATCAACCCCAGCCTCAATGGCCCAGTATTCAGGGATGACAGGAGTTGTGGTCCAAAAAACATCTGGAGGACCACAAGTTTCCTCACTATATAGAACCAGTTTACCTGTGAGCTCACCTTACTGCATATACTCAACACCTTACTCAACTGCTCTGATCTGAAGATCTGGCAGTCATAGGTGCTACATAATACCTGTTCGGCATTTGTAAAAACTTAGTATTTTACTATGGCAACACCTACACTTACTAACTCCCTGCCTATTAACATCAGGCAAGTACCTTTGCTGTATTCTTCTGAGTGTTTGCTAAGAATATTTTTGTTTAGGGAAGCCTATTTGCACGTGCATAATAATGTTGACATGTACTTTAATCAGCTTTTTAGCTTATTGTTGATTTTAATTTTTTAAATGTTTTAAATAGTTGTTTTTAACTGAGTTAAAATAATTTCATTGTTTCATTCTTTTTGTAAATAGCTTTGAGGTTTTCTTTTGTTTTACAATCAAGCAATATATAAATTTATATAGGGGCGTGGGTGGCGCTGTGGGTAAAAGCCTCAGCGCCTAGGGCTTGCCGATCGAAAGGTCGGCAGTTCGAATCCCCGCGGCGGGGTGCGCTTCCGTTGCTCGGTCCCAGCGCCTGCCAACCTAGCAGTTCAAAAGCACCCCGGGTGCAAGTAGATAAATACGGACCGCTTACTGGCGGGAAGGTAAATGGCGTTTCTGTGTGCTGCACTGGCTCGCCAGATGCGGCTTTGTCACGCTGGCCACATGACCCGGAAGTGTCTCCGGACAGCGCTGGCCCCCAGCCTCGAGTGAGATGGGCGCACAACCCTAGAGTCTGTCAAGACTGGCCCGTACGGGCAGGGGTACCTTTACCTTTTTAATAAATTTATATGTATATATACACACACAGCCTTCCCTATCCTGATGCTCTCTGGGTATTTTGGACTACAACTCCCATCAGCCCCCAGCCCACACTGCCAGTGGTTAGGGAGCATGAGAGCTTTAGCCTAAAATATCTGGAGACGATGAGCTTAGGAATATATTATAGAAAACTAGAAGGAGAAGGGTTCTAACCCTTGAAAGTTCTCTATGCGCAAAAAGTATTTATGTTTGGGGGGAATATTCAGTTATAGAAGTGAATGCTCCCCTGCCATTAGAAATGGTCTCATCTAGATGCAGGCATTTATGATATAGATGTAAAATTGCAAACCACTGCTGGCCAAGAACCAATCGGTCCTTTTCCAGTTCCCAGAGTGTGTGGCTGAGTGGGATTATTAAAAATCCAGCAAAACTGGAGGCGAGAAGGTGCATCACCCTCTGTGAATTTTCTCTCCTTTCCAGAGTTTCAGCAAAATCTGTCAATACTTCTATGAGATAACTGAGCGGCGTTTTCTTCCAGGGAGAGCGGAGAGCAGGCAAATAAAGACCCTTCTGTAAACCTGACCTTAAAACAAAGGCCAGTGACTTTTCCCTTGTGAGCTGGTTGTCAGGGAAAGTGCCCTTAAAAATGCCAAAAAGAGAAACATCTGCTTTAGGATGGCTGAGCAGCCTGCAAGACGGCATCCAATTCACCATGTCAACCGTGCTCTCTCATATTAAGGGTGGGAGAGAGAAAGACACACCAAAATCCAGCCCAACAAATCAGATCTCAGTTGGCAGCTGGATCGCAGCTGGATCCATGCTGTTGACCAGGTGAAGAGGGGGGAAAGCCAAGATTCTCACAGTCTTTATACTTGGACCAGCCAATCCAGGTGGGTCATACTGCTGGCCAATCACAGGAGCTGGTGGTGCACTTGACTACTTCCTTTCATGGCTGCGGGGGACCCTTAAGTCCTGCATGCCTACATACCTTCCAAAGTACTTAAGCCCCATACCAGACTCCTGACATCTCACATAAGCTGCTGCAATTTGATGCTCCCTGGAAGGAAAGCCAGTGTGGTGTAGTGGTTAAGAGGGGTAGTCTCGTAATCTGGGGAACCGGGTTCGCGTCTCCGCTCCTCCACATGCAGCTGCCGGGTGACCTTGGGCCAGTCACACTTCTTTGAAGTCTCTCAGCCCCACTCACCTCACAGAGTGTTTGTTGTGGGGGAGGAAGGGAAAGGAGAATGTTAGCCGCTTTGAGACTCCTGAAGGGGAGTGAAAGGCGGGATATCAAATCCAAACTCTTCTTCTTCTTCCTCCAGTTAAGTTTCTGCTGACTAGCATAGAATTTGTGTTCTTCTCCCCCACACCCACCCACAGACTTCTCTAATTTTTCCCCCTGATGCACATGCTGGATTTATATGTGCTTAGGAACTGGAGGGGTCAGGGCAGAATGAGGTGTGTGTGTATGTGTGTGTTTAAATTCCCTTGCAGTGACTTGGCTCGCTTACTCGAGTAATCTGAAGCCGTTCATTAGTTGGCACATTTCTCCAGCATGCCTGCTTCTTAGCCCCAGTCACATGTGGATTTTGTAGGCAGATGACAGGACGTTGTCAGAAACTGGCTCCCAGGGTTTGCTGCTTTGATCAGTCTCACCGGAGCTCTGGACAGTCCACTATATATATTTAGTTTGATTGCTCTACCCTGATTTTCCCTCAAGGGGCTCAGAGCAGCTTGCTTATAGCTCCTAGCCAAGCAGCTTAGAGGGCCGGCCTGCTCATCTTCAGCAGCAGAATTGGAAGGCAGGCCCTGGGACCATCCTCTGAGCCATCTGCCTGCCCCCCCCCCCCCAACAGAAGGAAGCAGAGTTGGAGCAGGGTTTACAGGCTAAGCAACGGATTGCTCTCCTGCAAGAACTGCCAGGAACTGACACTTCTTATACACGGAAATAGAGATGGAAGGATCTGTCAATCTCGGTTCCCTCAGTCTCTTATTCTTCTTCATCTTCATTTCAGCTCTCCACATTTTGCAGCAATTTGCTCCTTTCTTCCTTTCTTTTAAATTCATCAGTATTTTAGTGTGCATTTCTTCTAACAAACACCTTTATAATGCAATTTTGACTATTGTACACATTTTTGCAAGATTTCCCTAATGCAATGCATTTCTGTATGTTATTTTCACTAACTCCTTCATCTTTATGCACACTTTCCCCTATATATGCATTCTTTATAAAAGCTATTTGGTTGCAAAACTGCTTCACAAAATTCAGGTAAGTGTTGGTTTCCAAGGGAAGTTGTGCTTTGCATACTGCAAATTTGAAAGATTTGGCTTCAATTGCAAACTGCTTCCAATTTCTCCTCTTATACAGGAGATGGAGGATTTGGAGTGACTCATCCCCAAATAAAGGACTGGGCACAGCCTCAATTTGTCCAATTTGTTCCTCCAATTTTAAGGGGAGAAACTGCGACTGAGCCAGCCCTTAGCTTCTTGGCCTAGGGGTCCTTCCAGGCATCCTTTTTTCTTGTGCATCCATTATGATCTGATCTCACAATGCTATCAGGGTGGTTCTAAGTAATTCTGCTTTCAATGCTCTAATCTTTACTATTTAGCCAACAGCCATCAATCCACTTTCAATACTCTTTGCACCTGCAGACCTCCAGGGAGGTGGTACTGCTTACTTTACAACCAGTGGGTGTCCTGCAACTTCCTGCTGAAATCACGCAACTTTTTAATATTGCGAATGTTCTAGGGTTGTTGCTTTTTTGTTGTTGTTCAGTTCCACTATAGAGCGCGCACACACACAACCAGACAGCAATAACGCTGGGGAAGCATCACAGGTCAGCTAATAAAGCAGAACGATGTGTGATCAGTCCTGCATAAATCCACCTCTAATGCACTGTTATTGTGTCAATGGAATGTTGCAGAATTACACCCACTAAAAAATAAACACTGGTCCGGAGGGGTCCTCTATCCTGGTCTTTGGACTTGAGATGCATATTTTCAGGATCCACCTTATTTTCATGACTGCATTTCTTTTTATACAAGTTTTTAAAACTGTTTTTTAAGCTGTCTTTTAAATTGTTGGCACGTGCCCTGGGACCTTAAGAGCAACGAATGGGTAATAATAAATGAAAATAATCATTGTGGAGTGATATACCTTCAAGGTTTCATGTGGGGTTTCCATTGCACTTGACTGGCTGTGGTAGACTGCCACATTTGCTACCAGGCCAAGTTCAAGGTGTTAGTATATAAAGCCCTTAACAACCTGGGACCAGTTTACCTGTGAGATCTCATTACCCCAAATATGCTCACACAACTGCTTCAATTTACGGAACTGGCACTGCTACATGTGCCACGTAATACCCATTCCGCATTTTAAGAAATAAATATTGTAGTGTGGCAGCACCAACACTGTGGAACTCCCTGCCTATTGACATCAGGCAGGCACCTTCACTGTACAGTACTGCTAGAAACATTTTTATTTATAGATAAGCCAACCCAGTCATGTAGAATGCTGGTGTATGTTTAAATCTTGTTTTTTCTTAATTGCCGATTTTATCTTTTGAATGTTTCAAAGAGTTGTTTTTACTGATAGTTTTATTGTTTTACTCTCTTTGCAAACCACTTTGAGGTTTTTTAAACAGTCTAGAGGTGTATGAATTTCATGAAATAAATAGATACATACTTGGGTCTCAGAGGCTGGACGAGGACCACTTTAGCAGGGCCTATCCTGATACCAAATCAGCATGAACCAGAAGTTTGGGCAAGGGATGGGCTTCTGATTCCAGCTCTCTGCTAAACCCTGACCCACCTGTTCCATGTATTCATACATTACTTAGGCCAAGAAAGAGCTCCATGCAGAAAAGTCCTGTAGAATCCTTTCACTACCAAGCTGCTGCTGGCAGAGGCAAATTCTGAAATCAGTTTGCTGCAGGGGAGATATATACACACAGCCACTTCTCTCCCCCCCCCCCCCAAAAAAGAACCTGTTTTCAAGTTCTACATTCATTGGCTAAGCATATGATTTGGAAGTGGATATGAAAATGGAGCGTCGCTAACACACATGTGCTACCGCGGTCATCTACACTCTGCGACCTTCAAAGCTACGTACAAAAAATTAAAACACAACAACAGTGGGAAAGAAAAGGGTAAAAAAGAAAAAAAATCACTATAAACAGCTGAAATGTATTATTATTATTATTGTTTTTCCTACATCTAAGTCTAACTATACAGATAATGATAAAACTATCTACAAAAGTCTTTGGGCAAGACTAGGCGAGCAACAGAGACGAAAAGGGTGAAGCTGGTTTTGTGATTCTTTGAGCCAGAAGACGGGGGGGGGGGGGAGTGAGGGGGGGAGGGGGGGAAACTACACATTTGTATATCTGTACCTTTGATCTATGCTGGGACACGAAGGTGCCCCCTTCACTGCCAACTACTGATCAAAGAGCATCCATGGCCACATAAGGGAGGGCTCTGTGGAAGCAACGTCATAGAAGAGAGCTTAGGATCCACACAGGGCGCAGAATCACGTGCAACAGCGGCTGGCTGGCTCTCCTGGCCAGGAGGGAAGGCCGACAGCAGCTGCCAAGTATCAAATGCCATCCAAACGCCGCAGCCGCCTGCCCCAGGAAGTAATTTTGTAAGGAGTTCAGCAGGATGTGTAGCAGGGGCAAAGGAAGGAAAGCAAAAGGGCTGTGGGCTCTCTCTCAAACCCACAGTTGGGAAGATTCGTCTCCTGCACAGACAACTACGCTGTAATTCCTGCACCTTTGGATACCCCTTCCAACTCTACTTTTCTGTGATTACAGCTACTTGAAATCTGGCAGCAGTTGGGCAAACAGCAAGATCCCGGGCAAAGGTGTGGTTCCGCTCCTCCTGGATCATGCCAATTTGAGTATTATTAATTCCCGCCCTTCACACCCTGCGGCCCCAGGGCAGGTTACAGCATTGAAACACAATATTCAAAAACAATTTCGAACAGGTTACGATCATGAACGTAAGGTGGGTCTTAAAAACATGCACCCCAAAGTGTCAAAAGCCAGGATGAAGAGGTCCGTCTTCAGCATTCCCCAGAAGGTGCTAGACGCACCTTTGTGGGGAGGGAGTTCCACAGCTTAGGGGCCACCACAAGAAGGCCCTGGCCCAAGCCACCACCATCACCCCAAGAATCTGAGGGCAGAGGAACTACTAAGAGGATCCCCTCTGCTGATCTCAGCACCCGAGAGGGCCTGTGGGGAACAAGGCGGTCTCTCTCACCATGTGCCTCTCCCTCCCTGAAAGTTAAGGCATCAACCCCAGTTAAGAACGTTAGAAAGAGCCCTGAAGCTGGATCAGGGCAATGGCCTAGCTAGTTCTCGCAGTGGCCAACCAGATGGGGAGCCCACAAGCAGGACATGAATGCCGCAACAACCCTCCTCACTTGTGATTCCCATCCTCCTCCATTTACCAGTTTTCTTTTCATCAAAAGTAGGTAGTAACTACATTAAGCAAACCTTCCTCCCATGGCCTCCTACACTCAGAAAGAGGACTCATAATACCTTGACCCCAATGTTTCTGACTATTTCTAAGGCTACCCTATGCCATTTGGGTCAACGAGGCTGAATAGTTATCCAAATGCATCACACCATGGTAAGTAAACAAACCAGCAAAAGTAAATTAAAAAAAGATGAGGGTCCTGAGAAGAGATAGTGGTGTCTCATCTCTGCTAGAATCTTTCTTTTTAAAAAAATAAATAAATATGCATTTCACATTAAATCCTGAAGAACTTTTAAAAAAAAACTTGCTCAGAAGGAAGTTCCACAGATTGAACGGTATTCACTTCCAAGGAAGCACACCACCCCATAGCCTGTGAGTGGAGTTGGACAGACAATGGTGGGGATTTCACAAACCTCACAAAATAATAATAATAATAATAATAATAATAATAATAATAATAATAATAATATTTATATCCTGCCCTCCCCAGCCAAAGCCGGGCTCAGAGCGGCTAACATCAAATGCCATCAGTTGTGTGATTCCTGCATTGGGTCCCTTCCAACTGCACAATTGTATGATTTTCCCTTAAAACCCTTAAAAGGTTCCCACTTAGCTCTGCTGCATTCAGCTAAGAATCACCAGGCAGCACTTAGCAAGCATTCACAAGCTTGGGTCTATCCCCCACCACCAAAAGACCCTGGTGGGTATAGAAAGGCAAATGGTTACTTGCTAGAATTAGCCCATCTGAGCCCTTTTAAAGTGCCCCCCATAATCTTTCACACTGGAACAAGCTATTAAGAGACCATTAACAGGAAAACAGATATGCCAAATGTTTGTGGGGCTGCCCTTGAAGACTGTACAGAAGAGAGTACCTGAAAACACATCTGCTTTGGGCTGCTAACTGGGACCAGCTGTTAGGACCACATCACCATGCCAGTGTTGACAGAGCTCACCATCTGGTTTCGAGCAGAATTCAGAGTGTTGACGGATCGCCTTTAAAGCACTACACGCCACTTGGGACTTGTGCCACAAGGACAACTTGCTGGTGGATTCAGGTCGTTTTCGGAGGCCCATTACTGGAGCCAACCCACTCTCTGAATAGAGGAGCGTGACTAATGGTGGGTCAGAGCTCAATGACAGAGCATCTGCCTTGCACACAGAAGGTCCCGGGTTCAATCCCCAGCATCTCCAGGTACAGTCGGGAGAGACCCGCTGCCTGAAACCCTGGAAAGCTGCTGCCAGTCAGTGCAGACAATACTGAGCTAGCTGGACCAATGGCCTGACTCAGTATAAAATAGCTTCCTATGTTCCTCTTGTGTTCCTATGACACCCTGCCTGGGCAACTATCTCTCGAGGGAGGCTCACTCACAGCATACCCGACAAAGACCTTTCTACTTTTCCAACCATTTTTTGTTTCGGCACTGTATTTTTGACCTGCTGTTTTATTCTTTCCACCACTTCTTATTACAGTCATACCTCGGAAGTCGAACGGAATCCGGAAGTCTGTTCAACTTCCAAAATGTTCAGAAACCAAGGCGCGGCTTCCAATTGGCTGCAGAAGCTTCCTGCAGCCAATCGGAACCGTAGAACCCACGTCGGGTGTTCAGCTTCCAAAGAACGTTCACAAACTGGAACACTCGCTTCACTGGTTTGCAGCGTTGAGGAGCCAAAACGTTCAACTCACAAGGCATTCGACTTCCGAGGTACGACTGTATTTTGATGACTATATTGTTTTTATGCCAGTCTTCCCCAACTGGGTGCCCTTCAGATCATCAGCTAGCATGGCACATAACGCTGACGGTTGATAAAGGTAAAGGTAAAGGTACCCCTGCCCGTACGGGCCAGTCTTGCCAGACTCTAGGGTTGTGCGCCTATCTCACTCAAGAGGCCGGGGGCCAGCGCTGTCCGGAGACACTTCCAGGTCACGTGGCCAGCGTGACATTGCTGCTCTGGCGAGCCAGAGCCGCACACGGAAACACTGTTTACCTTCCCGCTAGTAAGCGGCCCCTATTTATCTACTTGCACCCGGGAGTGCTTTCAAACTGCTAGGTTGGCAGGCGCTGGGACCGAACAACGGGAGCGCACCCTGCCGCGGGGATTCAAACCGCCGACCTTTCGATCGGCAAGCCCTAGGCGCTGAGGCTTTTACCCACAGCGCCACCTGCGTCCCTCAGATTCAGCTCCCAACCACCGAAAGCAGGCAATTGGGCTAGTTGCTGAAGACTAAGAACTTTTTTTTTTTTTTTAAGGTACCAAGAGTTGGGGAGCAACTTAGATGAAACTGAAATCTGGATAAGGTGGCATCACAGGTCTCTGAAAGATAAGAGGGCAGGAGATGCCCAGAAAGGGAAGATGACCACCACAGGTATCAGACTATGGTGGCAGTGTGGGAGGCTAACAGGTCTGATCCCTGGAACTTAATTCACCGGGGGATCTGTGCAAGTTCACGGAAGTGCTTCTTGGATGATTGAGCCCTGCACTGGGGTCTCTTAATGAACAGCCTTTCAGCGCCAGGTTAAAAACTTACAACTTGAGGCACTGGGAGGATTACCATGACTTTGCTCCCTATTGATGGAATGATTCTGGCGCTGTTCAGCTGGATTACTGTACGGCTTTTCGTGAACGCATTGTTC
This sequence comes from Podarcis tiliguerta, assembly GCF_965153285.1. Classification (NCBI taxonomy): domain Eukaryota; kingdom Metazoa; phylum Chordata; class Lepidosauria; order Squamata; family Lacertidae; genus Podarcis; species Podarcis tiliguerta. The sequence continues at coordinate 26,095,847 of NC_139549.1, forward strand.
TTTTTTTCTGATTTCATGTCATGCTTTATGCTTTTAACATTTTCTGAGTTGTCTGAAGAATCCTTATGTGTCCAGTAACCAACAAGCTAAATTTATTACCATCGTCAAGTAACAGGGAGGGCCACTTTCCATCTCAGGCACCAAAATGTCTTAATTGTTTGGGGAAGGGCAGAGAGAGAGAGAGAGAGAGAGAGAGAGAGAGAGAGAGAAACTATTTGAAGAGTGTGGAAGGGGTTCAGTCAACTATAAGGCTTAGGAGTGAATAACTCTTAGGGTCAGAACTTCAAACTTAGTTGAAGATCACATGGTTTAGGGCTCTAATGAAAATACAAATCACCTAGAACTATGAACTGGCCATGCCACTAGTCCTCAGCCTCATCTCAGGAGAATCTGTGTTGGAGAGGGAGCATTGACTTGTTGGCTTACTTCACGTTCTGTGAATTTGTGAGGCACCCAAAGGCAAAACACCTTTAAAATAAACCTCCCGTGAAGCTGGAATTGCCAACTTTACAAGCAGTCCTTGTAGCTCTGCCTTTAGCAGCTCTGGTGATTAGCAGGAAGTGGTACCACTGATCACCTGCTGATTTCTGCACTTTAGACTGGTCTTAAAGGCAGAAGAACAGGCCAGGCAGCTTTTTCCCAGGTCAGCTGACAGAACACCAAGCTATCTGTGGATGTCTTAGCAAGGAAAACATTGCATTTCCTAATCCTTTCTTTCAGCAAACCCCAAAAAGGTGTAATATTGGTTTTATACAAGCACAGCTTCCCTGCAAAGTATCCTGGGAATTGCAAGTTTGGTGAGAGTACTGAAAATTCTGCTTCCTAACACTTCCCCGCCTCCACTGACTGAACTACATTTCCCAGATTGCTAACCAGGTTACGGCTGCAGTTTAGATATACCCAGAGGAGGGGTGCAGTTGGCTGCTTAACTGGACCCAAAGCACTTACCTTCCCAAATTGTTCAAAATACTGTTTCACATCCTCCACGGTAGTGTTCACGGAGAGGCCACCCACAAATATCTTCTTGGTCCGTGTCACCATCTAGAAGACAGAAGGACAAGAAGGCAGTAGGACAGCAAAAAGGGCCACTCCTTCAAAACTACAAAAACTTCGTTTCACTTTGCCAGCTAAAGAAAATATGCTGTCTATCACCATCTCGCGATTTATGTGCAGGTTTAAAGGAAGACATTTCCATGTGCCACTATCCCATGCATATTAAGAATCCTGCTTCTTGAGAAAAGAACACCACCAAATATTCTTTTTCCCTTAAAAAAAATCAAGAAGCCAAGTTCCAGTCCTTAAGGTTCTGATGGTTTGCTGCCTTGTGCAATTATAAGTGCTGGATGTGATGAACAACCTTTACAACAGTTACAGGTGGTGCTTTGGTGACCTCTGCTTAGCTCTTTGCCCCTCCCAATAATTAAATTATGCAGAATAACTTAGCTTTAGTTGAGATTTCTGCATTGCAGGGAGCTGTGCAGCCTAGAAACTTAATCTGCATAATTTATACAATTTGCAGAATTCAGCTTTGCTTCACCCAGAATTTTCACTGTAACACCCCCTGCATGAATTGTCTGCTTGCAAACTACATGCTCCCCCGCCGCTTTGCTTTCTTTGCCTACCCATTAAATTCTTTTTGAACAGCTTTTAAACAGGGTGCTTTTGAACAGCTCATCCCATTCACTTCAGCAGGACTTGCATAGGAGAACTGTTGGACTGTAGCACTGTGTGTGTGTGTTTTCTCCCTTCCACCTGAGACTCACAACAAGGCCCTGCATCTGATGCAGGAGTGCTGGTAAGTCACCGCAAGAGAGACAGGCAGACACACACACACCCCAAGCGTGGCTGGCAGAACATTGAGACGCTCAGAAAGGGCAAGTGCATTTGTGGAAAGAGACTGCTCTGTACGTCTTCCTGGTCCCTTCAGCCCTGCAGAACTCCCTGATCTCAGAAGGGGTCCGGGATGCTCTTTTCAAATAGGCTCTCTCTTCACACTGCTGCCCTCCCCCCCCACCCCCCCGGGATGGCTGTGTCCCCGCTCTGCAAGAAACACATGCTCCTAATTACCCCAAGGAGTGCACAGAGCTAATCCGCAGCAATTCCAAGCCTTAGAGAACAGCCCGCCCAAACAGCAAAGCGCCTTCTGTCACCAAAACTGCTTAATGGAATTAACCCAATTCCAACCATGTGCTCGTGGTGCTGGTTACTTGGGATACCTGAGCACTCGCTGCCCTGATCCCCGCTTTGCTGGCTGGCACACATCACGTTCCCTCTCCTTGGGTTCCCCCATCCACCCAACCCTCTTCATTTGCGCATCAAGCCCAAGGGCAAAGGGCAGAAAAGGTGCCTTTATTTTACTTCCTACATTTCTGTGGCTGCTCACAAGCTTTAAATGCAATATTTTAACATTTTGATTAAAAGCAGTTAAGAGCAGCATGAAAACTGGGTGTTTTGAGAGTTGGGTAGAAGAAGAGATGTCAGCAGGTAAAGCGTCTGCAGCAAGGGAAAGAGAAGCGAGAACCCAACAAAATAAAACTCAAGCTAACTGCATATTCTTTCCTCGTTTCCCTCCTGCCTCAGTTCTCCCTCCCCTCCCCCAATGTCAAATTTTAGATGATTAGTCCCCTGGAGCAAGGACTTGTCCCTTTGAACTTTCGCAAACCACCGTGCAAGCCAATGTATTGCTAAATGAGGCTCGCTCTCTGGAGGGCCACAGGTTCCTGAACTCATTCAGGTCAGCCCAGTATATGAATCACAGGTTGCTGTACGGAGCTGTCTTACACCCCACACCCCTGCTGAAGCCACAGTTTTGCATCCAAATGGTTAAATCAAGGGGTCGGCAAGGTTTACCTTGCCTGGGCTGGTTCACTCCAGTGGAGATCCCTCTGTGGGTTGGATCTCAGGCACATGCACCCATGATTTTCGGCGTCTGCGCATGCACACGACCCCCGTGGGCCACTTGTGGCCCATGGGCCTTAGGTTGTCGAACCCTGGATTAAACTTTTGGTTTCCAGTAAAAAGTAAAATATAGACCATTCAAGCTTGTAGCAGGTCACAGTTCAAGCAGTTGCCTCTAAGCTTCTCTTCGGGTCACTTATAAAACTGTTTCCTTCCATCAGGAGCCAAGGACAAAGGTTCTTACTTAAGAATAGGGCAGCCAAGCTTCTAGTGCATGCAAGTGGACATCTTAATCCCAAAAAGAAGCAAGACCAACACAAACTGGAGCCACGGGGAAGTTTAGAAAAATGAAGCGTGGACACTCAAAAGAAAGGCACGTTTGACAGAGGGGAACACTGCAAGGTAGACTCAGGTGAGGAGTCCCGCTTTGAAAGATGCTTCTTGAGCAGTTTCCTTCTCTGTTCCATCATCAGGGAAGACCACTGGTGATTGAACCTACAGGCATAAACCCAATAACCAGCATGCTCTAAAAACATTGAGGTTTCAGCTGCAAGGAGCTGGAAAGGTCCAGGGCTGATCTGTACATCAACCCAAGAGGAAGAGCTCCAGCACCCAGCATCTGCCTGGTGGCCAAGGAAGCAGTTCCAAAGCTTGATGACCCCAAAGCACCTGTATGATTGGTTGGGGGGGGCGTCACTCTCGAAAGTTGTAAACAAGTACCTACCTTGGGCTGTGCTCTGCGGGGAAATGCAACCTTTGGGTCAATCTGAAAGACAAGGAGAGGCAGGTAAAAAAAAAAAAAAACTACACAAAACTTTCCTTTAAGAAATAACAGAGCACACACATGTGGAGGCAACATCTCTCGGCACAATGGAAGCTTTCTAGTGTGCTAGAAGACCTTACAAGAGAATACAACAAAGCAACAAGAAACATGTCAATGTAAAGAGCATTTTTGGGATGCCACACTCCTTGTGCACAAGCTACAGTGAAATTAAGAGGAGCTAGCTAAAGACAGTTTTTCACTTTTAATTTGCATACAGTGGTACCTCTGGATGCGAACGGGATCCGTTCCAGAGCCCCGTTTGCATCCTGAAGCGAACGCAACCCGCGTCTGCGCGTGCACTGGTCGCGATTTGCCGCTTCCGCGCATGACCTCATTTTGAGCGTCTGCGCATGCGCGAGCGGCGAAACCCGAAAATACTCATCCTGAAGCTACTTCAACCCGAGGTATGACTATACTGCCTTTCTATATTGCTATACACAAGCTGCTTGACAGCAACAAAATATACAACAAAGAACACACAGCTTATAATAATCTGATTAAATACAAAAAGTCATAATAAACCATAACTTTAAAATGGAACGACTTATATCAAATAAAGTAATATTCAATAATCTATTAGCATGTAACAGCACAGAGTAAAATTAACTTTGGAAACATCAGCAAATGATAATTAAACAAAAATTCACTCTTAACAATTACGAAAAATAACTGATCAATAAAATAACTGCAATTCATAAAATGCCACAATACATACAAAACCATGTAAAAGGAACAAATTGAGAAACAAAGAAACACAACCTGAAAAAATACACAGTGCATGTACTTTCGTAAACTAAGAAAATCTTTAATAAAAATTATTTTTAAAAAAAAAACAGGGATATACAGCTTATAAAACTCCCCCCCCCAGCTGTGTCTAGAGAAGGTGTGAGGAAGATAAACATTGCCATCAATCACTTCATCCTTGTTTTATTCTTTAAAAGTCGAGACTTGGTGAAAATTTATAAATACCAGTTGCTGGAAACCACAGTTGCTTTCTGTTTTCACTTTGGGGCACCTGGGTGGTCACTGTGAGAAGAGGAACTAGATGGGCCATTGGCCTGATCCACTAGGCTCAACTTATGGTCCCATAATCCACACAACAAGCATGTCCAGACCTGTAATACAGCTGGAAGGCATCAGGCTAGGGAAGACTGCTCAAGTACAAGGATGGGAAATGTTTGGCTCTCCACGCACTGTGGGACTCCTCCTCCCATTAACTCTGACCAGCACAATTGGTGGTCAGGGATGCTGGCAGCAACAGTCCAGAAACAGCTGGTGGGCCACAGTTTCGCCATCCCTGTTCCACAAGAGGAAGGCTATCTTGACTGCTTGAGCAAAGGCACATCAATGCCAGAAATCCAAATCTGTTTTGAAACAGTTTAGCCTCTATGACTCCATGTAAGTAAAGCCTGCTGGATCAGGCCAAAAGCCTGTTCTCACAATGGCCAACCAGATGCCCCAAAGGGAAACCAGCAAGCAGGATTCAAGCACAAGAGTATTCTCCCCTCCTGTGGTTTCCAGCTACTGGCATTCAGAAGCATTATTGCCTCTGACCGTGGAGGCAGAGCATAGCCATCTTGGCTAGTAACCATTGATGACCCATGAACTGCTCTAATCCTCTTTTAAAGAGATCCAAGTTGGTGGCCATTGCTGGCTCCTGTGGAAGCGAGTTCCATAGTTTCACTATGTGCTACATCTTTCTTTTATCTGCCCTGTATCTTCCAACATGTAGCTTCCTCCGCCACCCAAAGATCCCAGGGGAATCTATTTATTAAGTATATTTTTAGCACTCTGTTCATCACATAATCTCAGGGGGGAGTAACAACATCATCAATTGTGGAGAATTAAGAGCAGGCAAGAGAGAAAGACCACAGCGCTAAAATTTCAATGATAAAAATACACATACAGCCTCCCACCGGTTCCAAAATTGCAACTAACATCCCACAGATACCTAGGCAAGCAGATAGGTCTTTCAACTAAATTGGGTTTTCCCAGACCCCTGAGTTCATTGACTCCTTGATGAGCTTACAAAGTTACCATCAACTCCAGCCCAGATTCTTAGGGATGTAAACAAAATAAAACAAGAAATATCAATGTTTACATCAATATTTACAAATCATAGATCACTATCATACTAGGAATCATAAAAAGTAAAAAATAAATAAATAGGGAAGTAAAGCAAGCAAAAATAATAACAATATCACTCTGACAGTGCCCACATCCCTTATTTCAGAAGCTCTTAATTCCTAATTTAAAATTTCCAAACGATACCTCATAGGCCCTTGTTGACCCTTAGGTCTTTATCCACCCCCTGCACAATCCCAACGACCCCAGGGGGTTGATATTGATTATTACAGGATAGCCGAACTAAACTGAAGATTCTGAAAAGTTTTGGAGGCATTAATGCTTCTGAATACCGGTGGCAGGAAAACAACAGGAGGCAAGAGGGTTCTTGTGCTGGGTCCTTCTTGCAGGCATCTGGTTGGTCATTATGGGAACAGGATGCTAGACTAGAAGGGGGCCTGGCCCAATCCAGCAGGATCTTCTGATGTTCTTATTCTTGCTTAGAGCACCATATTCCTTCATTGGAGAATGATACAGCACATAGTTCAGCTATGGAATTCACTCCCACAAGACAGGAAGTGATGGGCACTGATTCAGATGCTTTAAAAAGAGGATTAGACAACACAGGTCTTGTTCAGGGACAACCTGCTCACCTCACTCCTTGGGCATCTCTTCTGATGATCCATTCCATTTAGCTGCATACCTTAGGGATCTGCATGTTGTTGAATGTTGCAGAGCCTTTATTCTGGTCAGATTTAATGTTCTTCTACCCCAAATACTTTGGGGTAGGTATACGGGGCATCCCTCTTTCCTTAAGAATAGGGCCTCTGTAAGAACCAGGAGGCATTGAACATGTCCTTCTGTTCTGTAACTTTGCTAGTTTACAACCTGCCTCGCTGTCCATCAATCACCCTGCCTGAACTGACAGAACTGGTCTCAGAGGGGGTGTTGCAGACTCCCAGATTGCTGGTTTGGGGGGCACATCAACATCCATGCCAAGGCGACTGGCTCTGGGGTGGTTCAGGACTTCATGGCTGCCATGACAACCATGGGGCTGTGCCAACCTGTCACCAGCCCAACACACGTGGCAGGCCACACTCTGGACCTTGTTTTCTCAACTGGGCAGGAAGAGGGTGATCTGAAAGTAGGGGATATTGATGCCAGTCACTTGTCGTGGTCAGATCACTTCCTGCTGAGATTTAGGCTTTCAGTATCGGGTCAGGGACTTTATTAGGATGGTCAATCCTTTGAGGTTGATGGATCCAATGGATTTCCAGATGGCTCATGGGGATTTCTGGCAGATGTGATTGGTGCTCTGGCCAATCTCTGGAAGATCCAAGTGGCTTGGGCCAATGACCCTCTCCCACTTCATGGAGCCTGTTTGGTTCCTTAGTATATTCCAGAGCTTACGGCGAGGAAACAAAGCTGGGAGATGACTTGAATGCAAATGGAGGAAAACTCCAGTCGAAGGTAAGCCAACACTGGTGAAAGCTCTTCGAGCCAGAAAAGAAGGCATACGTTGCTGTCTCCTTTGAATTCCCATTGTGCTGTCCAGCAGAGCTTTTGCAGGTAGTGTGCGGCCTTTGACATTCTGGCTCAAAGAAGGTGGCAGAACCAATGGTAGCTCACTGTGACTTTGTTTGCAAAGCATTTTGAAGATAAATTCGTTTGCATCCTCCAAGGATCATGGCCCCACTGTTACATCAAATGAATCTTGAGGAGTCTAGAGCACTGTCTAGTCCTGTTATGCTGGATGAGTTTCAGTTAGTAGGGCTCAAGGATGTGGACATGGTGCTTGTAATCAGTCAGGGCAACCACTTGCACTCTGGACCCTTGCCCCACTTGACTGATAAAAACTAGAAGGGAAGACAACCCTAACTCAGACAGAGACAGTTGCTCCAGAAGGATGGGAGCTTGTCTGCTCTTGATGGGGTTAAACTCTCTCTGAAGGAGTAGGGGACGCAGCTTAGGGGTACTTTTGGATCGGTTGTCCACACTAAGTTCAGCATCACTTCCTTCCAGTCACGGAACTGTTTCTATGTCCGCTCATCATGATAATAACTGCTGTTTAAGAATTGGTGCCTGAGTTTGCTTATTTTTTCCTCTCTTCCCTCTGTGTCCCTTTCCCTTCGGGTGTTGTGCCTTGTAGACTGTAATCCGGCGCGCAAGAACTGTCTTGTTTTTAACTGATTGTATGTGAGCCACTCTGGGAGCCTTTTTGGCTAAGGAGCAGGGTAAAAATGGTTTAGACAAACAAACAAACAGAGGCTGGTGCTTGCAAACAACAGGTTCAGCGCAGTGCGATGCTGGAACCATCCTGTGGGTTCCTTCACTCCCTTCGGACCACCAGTTCAGCAAACTCCAAAGGATTAAAGGGAGGGAGGACTGCCTGGCTGTAGACATCCTGCTTCCCACTCCCCCTCATTTATTTTCCTGTCTCTTTTTCGTCTGCTTATGGTGCAGAATTCAGGCCCCTCAGAGCCATTCCAAATTGCTGCAAAGTCTTGCCATGCTTCCCCTCCCAAATTTTGTTCTGATTTGCATCAGGGGGCACAGATAGGAGCTGGATTTTCTATGTTCACTCTCACTGGTAGTTTAAGGTAGTCAAAGTGGTGCCCTCCAGGTGTTGCTGGACTGCAATTCCCATCATCCTTAGCCACTGCCCATGCTTGCTGGTGGGGCTGCTGGGAGTCCAAAACATCTGGACGGCATCAAACATCTGGTGAAGGCTGCCATGCATCCTTGTCTGTGAGGAAGTGCTACAGAAATCAATGGTGCTTATGCTGCAATAGTGTTTTAACTGATTTACAGAGTAATCCTATATCAGGAAGGAGAAGCTGTGCATCAGAAATACTACCTTCCCTAGCATTGTGGGGTTTCCTGGAAAATTTTGAATAAAAAAACTTGCCAGAATCAGAAACTGTTGCATTTTGGCTTATTCACTGGGCTTATGTTTAATACAAACAATCAAACTCAGAAAATATGCCGCATTAATTTATCCACCATATAAAATCATTGTATTCTTTAAAAAAAACTTTTCAAAAGAACCATAAGTATTTGAACAGGGCTATTTGATTAGGGGAGGGGGGGAAAACACTTGATACGCCACACTAGCAGATGCTGGATGAAGGGCTATAAGATCTGGTGGATGCTACACTGATGGAATACCAGGCCTGCTGCCACCATGACAGATGCACCAGTGGGACTGCCCAGGTATGCCAGCAGGACATTCCACAGGTGCAGACATTCTACCAAAGAGCCACCTGTGGGGTGCCTAAAATAGTGTAGAGTCATGGATATGATGGGACATCAAACTTATGCTGTAGCTTACCTGACGCTACACCAGGGGTCAGCAACCCGCGGCTCCGGAGCCGCATGTGGCTCTTTTACACCTTTGCCGCGGCTCCGGGGCGGATACTAGCGAGGGGAGGAGGCACATTGTGCGCCCCGACACTCCCCACTGTGGTGGGCACTGTACTGGCTGTGACGTCGCATGGGGGCGGTGTGTGCATTAGTCACGCACCGTCCCGACGTCACCTTCCCGCCCGCCCACTACATTGTAAAGGGCATGTACGCTGGTCACTGCATTGAAAGGGGGCATGTACGCTGGTCACTGTTTTGAAGGGGAGTGAAGAACACACACACACACACACAAAGATAACTTGTTAATTTAACGTTTATTTCTATGAGGAGGAGTAATTCTGAGGGGTCAAACAAAGAAATAATAAAAAAGTGACAAAAAAGTTATTTTTATAATGACGAGTTTTGCTGCTCCCAGTTTTTTTTTCTTCGGAAACGGGTCCAAGTGGCTCTTTTTGTCTTAAAGGTTGCAGACCCCTGCGCTACACCAACCTGGCACTCTCCAGATGTTTTGGACTAGAACTCTCATCAGACCCAGCTAGCATGTAGTCCAAAACATCTGGAGGGCACCAGGTTGATGTAGGCTGCTACACGATACCCTCAACATCATCATAGGGTATCTTTACAAGAAACCAGGACATGACACAAGTAGAGGCTTACCGGGGCTCCCTTGCACCCTTGGCAAGGAGCTGTATCAGCCCTGCCCCCCCCCCCATCACTTGTGACCAGATTCCTCTACCAAGGCACCCAGAGGAGACTGTGTCCCTTCCCAGCTACCCAGAACAGCCGAGGAGCAGCCCAGGGAGCACACGGGCAGGCTCCTAGGCACTCTTGAGCCAGAGTGGCGAGGCATAATTTTTTCACAAACCCCTGCGCCTGAGCCATTGGCAGGTCCAACCTAACCAACCCCTAGATACACCCCTGAACGTAAGACATGTATTTCCCCCTGGCTTCAGGAGAGGGGATAAGAATAGCCACCCCCACAATGATGTAAGGACCCTGACCCAGGGATGACCCTGCGCACACCTCCGAATGCACAATAGGCTATGGTGCAATTCAAGACCCAATTGCAATACAGCATTAATAGCACCAATATATAAAAAGCCCACACAGACTGATGTCCTGTATGCTCTTGCTCTCTCCCTCACGCCACACACAGAGAACACAAGGAGGAACTCTGGGGATGGACACCAGAGGAAAGAGAACACTTAGCACCAAGCCACCTGGCTCCAGACCAGGAATTGAGCACGTTGCAAATGCTTCTCTCCCTACAACGCTTGCTGGGTGACTCCAGGCGTAAGACACTCAGCAGCAACTCCAGTCTTAAAGCTGGGGATGCCAGAACAGAGCACCCGGCCCCACTGTTTAGTAAGGGAAGGGGGCAGCCACACTGCAAAGTCTGGCAGCACTCCCACTTTGTACCACAGTCTCCATGATCACACCCCCAAAAAAGCACCTTTGCCATATGAGTGTGTTGTGACTTGCTCCAAGACTCTTCCTCCCTGCCATGACAGGCAGACAGTGTGTACCTTACCCACAGGGCAGGTACCCACATATGCAAGTGAACTCTCATTCGGCAAAGACCACACAGTTTGCTGCAACCATTGCTACTCCCAGTTGGACTTTTGCGCGTGCACTTTTTGCAGAACTGCAGTACTGGAAGGGATTTCAAGGGTCATTCTAGTCCAACCCCCTGCAAAGCAGGAGTCGCAGCTAAAGAATCCCTGACAGATGGCCACCCAGCCTGTTTAAAAACCTCCAACAAAGGAGAGTCCACTACCTTCCAAGGGTATCCTTTGCACTGTGAAACAGCTCTAGCCATCAGAAAGTTCTTCCTAATGTTTAATTGGAATCTTTGTCATTTGAATCGACGTATTAGTTCGGGTCCTACCCTCTGGAGCAGCAGAAAACAATCTTGCTCCATTTTCCATGTGACAGCCCTTGAGATATTTTAAGATGGCTATTATATCACCCCATTGCCTTCTCCAGGCTAAACATACCCGGTTTCCTCAACCATTCCTCATAAGGCTTGGTTTCCAAACACTTGATCGTCTTTGTCACCCTCCTCTGCACGTGTTCCAGCTTTCCGTATCTTAAACTGTGGTACCCAAGACTCATGTGGGGTCTGACCAAGGCAGAATTCTTTTGCCCAGGAAAATCACAGCCTTGAACCAGGGAATAGAAGAGCAGCCACAACAGTGGGTATCACTCGTATCTGTTCACACACCTGCCCATCTTATTGCAATCTTGTTCGGCATTTCTGTGCGCTACTCTGGTTCGCCAGAAGCGGCTTAGTCATGCTGGCCACATGACCTGGAAACTGTATGCCGGCTTCCTCGGCCAGTAAAGCGAGATGAGCGCCGCAACTCCAGAGTCATCTGCGACTGGACCTAACGGTCAGGGGTCCCTTTACCTTTTTTTAAAGGCACCTTTTACACCAATGCCTAATGTTGCTGTGGCCATAAATTTCAACAGGTCTGAGTATGACTAACTCTGGATATCACCCAGACTTGGCATGTAAAGGCAGGGATGTGTAAACATCTTCAGCCAGAGGGCCGCATTCCCTGGCTGGCAACCTTCCAAGGGCCATATGCCAACAAAGGCACAGCAACAGATGCGACGCTGAAAGTACCTGCTACCAACAGTGCCCAACTAGTCAGAGTTAAATCTGCAGTGGCTTCTCACCCATACTCCAGGTTCTTGTACCAGTGTACAAACCCCCTGAGCAGCTTTGGATACACCTTAAGGCAGGGGTTTTCAACCAGTGTGCCCTGGCACCTTGGAGTACCTTGAATGATGGTCAGGGGAGCCACGGGCAACACTGGCCTCTGTTCCTCTTTCCTTCCCTCCCTCCTCTGATGTTCCTCTTGTGTCTCTGCCTCCCAAAGACTTGTGTGGCTGTTTGTGCAACAGCCCTGGCTACAAGCTCCCCAGGCAAATGGTGCCTCTGGGGCTGGTCAGGTGGTGCTGGTTGCCAGGAGCCGAGGCGGCCTCAGAATTAGTAAGCAAGCAAGCGGGTGAGGGATCCCAGCCAGCCAGTCCTCTAGCCCTTGCGCTGGGAATGGACAGACAAGTCCCAGGCCCCTGTGGGGCACCTCTTTGGGGTGGGGTGGGGCAGCTCAGAGACCAGGGGCAGCAGCAGCGGCCGCCCAGAGGACTCCCAATGAGAAGGGAGAGGAGAGGAGGAAGAGGGAACACTCCACAAGCGAGGGTGTTTGAAAAAGGGCGAGAGGCTGCCAGCTCTGCAGGCAAGGGGTGATATAACTGAGCTACTGAGCCCCACATGGATTCTACAGAAAGAATGAAGTTGGTAAAGGGAGCAGTGGACTCAAAAAGTTTGAAAACCTCTGTCTTAAGGATACACCTTAAGGACTGCCTCACCCTTATTGTGTCACAAGCTGAGAACACCTGCAGGAGCACTGTTTGTGGTTCCACCATGATCCAGAAGCATGCCTCATGCCATCAAGGAGTCGTGCCTGCAGCACAGAGGGCCCAACTCCACGGCACTCAATCCCATCAGAAACCATGCAGCCACCAGCCATGCTAAGTTTCAGGCACCAGTCTGAAATAGTTTTATTTCAGCAGGTCTTTGGGGAAGCATCATGGCTCAGTTTGCATGCAGAAGGCCCTAGGTTCAATCCCCAACAGCATCACCAGGAAAGATCCCCACCTGAAACCAGGGAGAATCACTGCCAGTCAAGGTAGACAGTGCTGAGTTTGAGGACCAGTGGTCTGACTTGGAATGAAGCAGTTTTATTCTAGAACCTTTATTTTCAGGGGCAAGACCATAAGTTAGCAGTAGAGCATCTGCTTTACCAGCAGAAGGTCTCAGATGAGATCTCTGGCAGCATCTCCAGGTGAGGCTGGAAACAGTCATATGTCAGTGTCATATTGAGCTACATGGACCAGCTGCAATAGGCAGCTTCCTATGTTTCTTTCCACTATGAATATTGCTCTAACGTCCTACTTCATATTTTAAATTTTGTAGGTTTTGTACGCAAATAGCTGCCTCTGGATGCTCACAGGTAGGGAAGCAGCCTTGCCCTGCTTCTTCATCCCTATCATCAGGTCCATCAGAGCTGCAGTGCTCCTGTTGACAGGGGATTGGACCATTTAGCTACTGTGGCCAGGAGCCGTTAAATTACGCCTATCCTCCACGGATTTGCCTAATCCTTTGTTTAAAACCAGCATCCAGGCGTACCGCCAAAAACACATAGTTTGGCAAGGAGACCCCATCAGTCAATTGTGTGCGGAGGGGAAGAAGTAGGTTGCTCTGTGCCCCTTTCCTCAATAAGTTTTCACAAGTGGCCAGCTACTGTCAGAGGAGAAACGGAGTCGCCTTCCACTCGCCACACCACTGAGTTTAGACACCTTTTCCCCACCCCAAAATTATCATTTCCCTGCCCCTAAATTAAAGAACTCCACACTTGCTACCCTCGAAGTGTTTTGCATTACAGTTCCCATCAGCCCCAGCCTACAAGCCATATGCTGCTGAGGGTGATGGAAGTTGTAGCCCAAAACACCTGGAGGGTGCCAGGTTGGCAAAAGGCTGCTGCACCACCTCTCCTTGTACAGAAGATGCTCCAATGCTCTTCAATCATTTCTGTGTTTCACCAGGGCCACCTCTGCTCCCGATCATCCCTGAACGTTTATAATCACACAAGCACATCCTTGTTCAGGGAGGGTTGGCAGGGAGGGAGAATAGGTAGGAGACAAGTTTCTAAAACACATAACAAACAAAAACACACTCAATCCCTTTGCATTGTGGCGTTAGCGAAAGCCCACAGTGAGTTTCCAAGGCCTCAAGGGACAGCAGGAGGCTGATGGAAGATACCAAGCACAAACAATTGTCCCCTGTCTTGTTCAGTTCCCAGCCAGAGACATTCAGCTCCTGCCAAGAAGATACTCCCCTATTTCAACAAAAGTTAACCCAGGCCTTCCTTTTCCCAGCACAATTCACTAGGCAGAAAAGAGAGCCTGCTTGCTGTAAGCTGGGTGAGGCAGGCTGTTATTCAAATTATGCAGCTAGACCGTCTGGCTAGCAAGTGTTGGAGGAAAACTGAGGCTGGAAGGGTTTTTCTTTTCCTTTTTTTTAAAAAAAGGGGGCTAGAGAAGGTGTAACTAGAAGTGAGCAAGTTATTTAAGAAGTGGGAGCAATACAGGGTGCCCTTGGAGTCAGAACACGTAAAAACAGAAGCAAAGAATATGAAGAACCCCAAGAGAGAAAAGAGGAAGGTTGTGTTTGATGCTCCCGAGAAGCAAACAGCATTTTTTTTTTGTAAAAACTGTACAGGAAACGGCTGTCAGGTTGGGCAGCCTGCTTCAGCCTGGCAAAGCGTTACTCAACTCTTTCGCGCCTGATCATTTATCATATTATCTTACAGAGCTCATGTATCACCTGCATTGGTTACCTTATTTGATCCTGGGTTCAACTTAAAAGCACCAATATTCAGCTACAATATTCATCCCTACTAGGGCATGAAGTTCACTACGTGTGACCTTGCAGAGGGGGTAGTCGCTGCCTCTCAGCCTAGCCTACCCCACAGGGTCGTTGTGGGAATTAAATGAGGAGCAGGGGGACAATGTATACTAGCCTGTGCTCCATGGAAAAAAAATGGGGCGTAAACACAATAAAATAAAGAAGTAAATTCAAACGCCCTTAGGCCTATCCAGACATCCTTTTTCACTGGACACTCCTGATGACACCTGCTCATGATTTATTAGGTTATTTACCACACTTGCATCCTACCTTTCTCTCCAAGGAGCTCAAGGTGGTGTACATAGTTATCCTCACAACAACCCTGTTAGGTGGGCACAGACTGGGAGTGGGTGACTGGCCCCCAAGGTCACACCCAGTGAGCTTCATGGCTGCGTGGGGATTTGAACCCTGGTCTCTTCCAATTCCTAGTCCAACACTCTTAACCACACTGGCGCTCACAATGGCACGGGAAAATTTATACACAATCCCACATTTGACACTGTTTGTGTCTGCAAAAGCTTCTGTTTTGTTTCCAGTTGGTGCATCTCCTGTTAAGGTGTAGTCCCAAGAAACATCTGGGAGGCTAAAGGTTTTACACACAGCTGCAAGATCACCTTACCCTCCCCCACGCCTGGTCAATTGGCTTTAATCTTCGGAACTGGTACAGTTTACAGGTGCCACATAATATTTGTTCTGTTTTTAAACTATCAAGCAGTATATAATTTTTATGAAACAAGTATGTCATAAACACAGGGATTCTAATTAGCTGACACTGCTAACAACTGTTCACAGAACTTGCCCTCCATGAATCTGTCTGGCTCAAGGACTGCCGGCACAGTTCCCTCCTGTCATGAGTTCGCTGCAAAAGATGCCTTGGAGAGGGCAGCCAGATGCAGAAGACGAATGGGGAGAGGCTGGGGAGCTGGATGACTCACTGTGAGGCTCCTAGCAAACTTGGGGGGGGGAATAGATAGGGACCCCAGTCGGTGCCTGACCCTGAGGAGCCCAGTGGGCTGAGAGAGGGAGTTTGGGCCCAAGCCGACTGACAGAAGAACCTTCTTCCTCCAAGACACTAGATATCCCAAGCCCAAAACAACCTGCAATGGAGCCATACCTGGTGCTGCCTCTTGTCATTGAACAGCCCTTCCCGCCTGGAGAGGCAACTGAAAGACCAATGCAAAGCCAGTCCTGACTTCGCTCCCATCTCCAAGGATATGCTGGAGTCAGCACCAGTGAGAAGATGCCTCCCAAAGCTGACCTACTCAAAAGGAGTGCCCGTTTGTTTGCCCAGACCTGGGACTTGGGATGTTTGCTGTGCATACAGTACAGTGGTACCTCGGGCTAAGAACTTAATTCATTCTGGAGGTCCGTTCTTAACCTGAAACTGTTCTTAACCTGAAGCACCACTTTAGCTAATGGGGCCTCCCGCTGCTGCTGCCACGCCACCGCTGCACGATTTCTGTTCTCATCCTGAAGCAAAGTTCTTAACCCGAGGTACTATTTCTGGGTTAGCGGAGTCTGTAACCTGAAGCGTCTGTAACCTGAAGCGTCTGTAACCCGAGGTACCACTGTCTTAGAAACTCAGCTATATAAGCTAGGCATCAAATGGCTCCTTAAACCAGGTTACAGTCGCCAAAACAGAATGCCTAGTTGCAATTTTGGGGCCAGATGGCTCAAAAGTCGTACTTTTCAATATGGCTTTTTAGTTCCTGAAATTCATTCCGATTGTGCACATAAAATGCAACGGATAGAATTCTACAGGATATGTTGCTGGCGTATGAAAACAGGCAAGATCCGAGGATCCCCAGGCATGCACCACCAGATGGTGGAGACATCGGGTGACATCCTGGCGCCTGGGCATTTCCATTTGGTTGCAAGTGGCCAAGAGCCAGGTGCAAAATGTGCCTGGAGTCTGGTGAATTTCAAACGCTGCTGTGCAGACAGCCTTTTGAAGCCCCATGCCTCTGATGTATCTGGTGTACCTGTTGAACCTGCCTTTTGCATTAAAGCCTTTGGCAGAAACAATGCTGAGAGTTCCCAGTCTTCATCCCGCGGTGAGAGCCAACACTTCCAGACATTGTTGGACTACAGTTACTCCTGCAAGTCCCAGTCAGGATGGCCAAAGGTCAGGAATAATGGGAGGTTTAGAGCCAGCAACATCTGGAGATGAATTATATTGGCTACTACTGGCTCAGCTCTTTCTCAGGTTCACCTGATTCGATTGCAGCAAAGTCTAGAAATTTAAGTTGGGCATTTAGTTGCAAACAGATTATGAAAAGTGAAGGCCAGATTTAAAACATAAAGGCTATATCAGGTTAAGCACCAAGCTGGTAGCCACAGGCAACAAGGAATTGCATGCAGGTGAATGCATGGTGTCCTGTGCAGATGTGTGGGCAGGCCAGCATAGAAAGCAATGAGGTTCAGGACGGCGGGAGTGGAGCCCCTCCTCCACAAGCCCAGCACAGAAATTCAGCTCTCTGTCCGGTTATTATTTTTTTGCAGGCTAGCAACTTTCATTACTTATTTGCAAGGCTGGCCAAACTTCCCTCCCTCTCCTTCCTTTCTCCAAAAAATACCTCCATACAAACCAGGGCCGAGGGAGAAGTTATTCACCTCCCAGCTAAGAGCAACCCTAATCATCATCATAATTGCTGTTAATATTTATGCAGCAGCGTTCCAGCATGCCTGGAGTTCTTTTGGACACATTATCTCAGGCGGCCTTACAACCAACCCCATAAACCTCCTATGACAGGCCAGCCAGTGCATTGCTTTAGCTGGGAACTGAAAGCAGAGGCTGGCTGCCCACAGTTCCTGAAATAAGTGCATTGAAGCAGCTCAACCCAATCAGGTGGACACTCAGCAGAGACCCACAGGGCAGGAGGAAGGCACTTCTGCCCTCTCCCCTTCTATCTAATGGGGCACCCAAAACTGTGCATAAGAAGTGGAGATGTGAGCCAGGAAGCCACTGGTGCGAGTCACGCCTCCACCACTAGGTGGCATCAGAGAGGAATGACATCACACCCAAGCGTCCTTCAGCCTGGTGCAGTGGTTAAGAGTGCCGGTCTAGGACCTGGGAGACCAGGGTTCAAAACCACACGCAGCTATGTGAAGCTCACTGGGTGACCCTGGGCCAGGCACAGCCTTTCAGCCTAACCTACCTCACAGGGTTGTTGTGGGGACTCAAATGAGATGGGGGAGAACAGTGTATGCCACCTTGACCTCCTTGGAGAAAAAGATGGGATACAAATATAATAATAAAAAATAAAGCTACTAACATTTGGGGGATGGGGTTCCTGCTTGCAGGGAAGGACTGGCAGGCAGGATGAGGTCCTTAACTCTTCGTCCTCTGACCAATCCTCCCTGCAAAACACCCCACAGTACGTATTTTTGGTCTTGCTTTTCTCTTGGGGTGGGGGATAAGACTCTCCAACCTCACAAGACTATTGTATGGGCTACTGAGTGAAGCACTCTCAATACCCCCAGAACCCTATATGTATGCACAGTTTTTAAAAAGGCACTTTATTGAACCAATACCCTTTGCTCTCACTTCTAATCATGAGGACTAGTGACCTTACAGGGGGGAGCCAAGGGCACAATCCGCTTCCTCGCAATCCTACTACCGCTCCAAACACTGTGTAATTACCGTTAAAGCCCGTGTAACCACATTTAACTTGCTGGAATCATCCTCTGAGGTTATCTATTGCCAAAGCGATGCCGTAGCCAAGCGGAGCCACAGAAGACATGTCGGCAAGACCTGCGGTGCCAGCTATGCTGCAAATTGCTTCACCCTGAATCCAAAATGCCCCACTTTCCTCCCGCCCCCTCAGCAATGGTTATCTTCCAGCCCAGCAAAGGTACCTATTAAGACTTAGCATTCGCGTAAACAGACCTCAGCGTGTTTCTACGTTGCTTACAAATAAAGGCCATTGAGGAAACACTGCACTTAAGTTTCTTCCACCTCAAAATCACTCCAGGCTCCTAGGGAGCAGGGGGAAATGCAGAGGCCAGCAGCCATCAGGGCTGGTTCACACAGGCTCATTCATCACTTCACAGCCACACTGAAAACTGAATGGGCTTGCTGAATGGTGAAACCGCATTTGGAATACTGTGTACAGTTGTGGCTCCCTCAACTCCAAAATGAGATTATAGAGTTGGACAAAGTTCAGAACGGGACAACAAAAAACGATCAAGGGGATAGAGTGACACACACACACAAACACACACCACTGAGGAAAGGTTGCAGGGTTTGGGACTTTTTAGTTTAGAGAAAGAGAGAGAAAGAGGTGACATGATTTAAGTTTATAATAAGATACATGGCACAAAGAAAAGGTTTTTCTCCCTCTCTCATAACCTTAGAACTTATGGACAACCAATGAAGCTGGATGCTGGAAGACTCAGGATAAGGGGAAAAAACAAAGGACTTCCTCATGCATAGTGGAACTATGGAACTCCCTCCCACAGGAGACAGTGGTGGCCACCAACCTAGATGGCTTTATTAAGAGGATTGGACAAATGGATAAATCTATCAACGGCTACTAGCCATGATGGCTCTAATCTGCCTTCACAGTCAGAGGCAGCAATGCTTCCAAATGCCCGTTGCTGGAAACCAATGGAGGGGAGACAGCTCTTGTGCTTGAATCCTGCTTGCAGGTTTCCGTTAGGCACCTGGTTGGCCACTGGGAGAACAGGATGCTGGACCAGATGGGCCACTGGCCTGATCCAGCAGCCTCTTCTTACGTTCTTATGAGCCGGAACAGATTCACCACCAGAGAGGAACGCCTACTTGAGTTCAATTCTGCCTTTCAACAGGATCCCATTTGTGCATGGGAAGCTGCCAGCCAGTCAACTGGAGAGTAATCAAGTCACATGGGAAGTGTATGTGGACCTCAGGAGATACCTCCCAGACTAGGGTCTCCAAAGTGGTCAATGGGACTGTGCAGTGGGTGTTTAAAGACCCGGAGGTCAAAAGGGGGTCAGCAAGGGTCTAGTGGTGAAAAGTAAGTTCACAGGGTATCGTGCAAAAAAGTTAATCAGAAACTATGAGCCTCAGAAATCAAGGGCATGTGCATGTACAGAGTGCACTCCCTTGCCAACGAGAAACCTCTGTGATTAATAAGATGATTACACAATACAACACTACCGTCAGACCATGCTGCTAAAAAAACCCCTGTATTGCTATTTATTGATGTTATTTCACTTCCATTTCTAATAATATGGGTTGGGGGATAAGCAGTGTTCGAAACTAGCCAAGCGCCTGGTGCGTTTTGCGACTGGCATGGGTCCCAACTGTGATAGCATGGCAATCTCTGGGTGCCAGGTTGGTAACTGACATCTCCAGCTGGTTGACCCCTCCAGCTTTCATAGGTAATCAGAATAGCTTATTTATTGCCTTTATATCCCACCTTTTTCTCCAAGGACTACATGGTTCACCCCCTCAATGAATCCCTACAATGGCCCTGTGAGGTAGGTTAAGATGCTATGACTGGACCAAGGTCACGCTGTGAGCTTCATGACTACACCACACTAGCTCCCTAGAGTACTTCTGCTATGGGGCAGCTATATAAATTAAGTAGGTAAATAAATATGGGGAAAGCCAAATGTCACTTAGAGAAGGATCTGAAATATTTTCCTTGAAGCTTCAGTTTGTTTTATTTGATGTTTTAATGTGTCATAAACTGCTGTAAGATTTTTTACTTTAAAATACAAAGCGTTACAGAAATGAAATTATTATTATTATTATTAATAATAATAATAATAATAAATGCCACTGCAAAAAAGGTGACTAGACATTCCATTGTGGCTACTGCAACCTAGGTTTAAGATGCCATTTGCCAATTAGCTTCTATATCTGAGTTTCTCACACTGGGACAAGGACAGCTTAATAAGCTCATGAAAGCAGTCAATGAACTCAGACGTTTAGGTCTGGACCAGGGTTTCCCAAAGAGGGTTCAGAACTTGGTAGAAAAACCCAGGCTTTGCATCCTGGAGGTCTCAGCTTTAACCCGAGGGCACTTCCAGTTTAAAATGGATCAGATAGGGGGTAAATGGAAATAGCTTTGGGTGAGTCCCTAGAAAGCCACTATCAAGTCACAGAAGACCAGCCTTTGCCAACCTGATGCCCTTGGGATGTTTTAGGAATACAGGAAGTGGCCTTATACCAAGTCAGACCATTTGGGGTCCATGTACCTCAGTTCTGTCTACACTGGCTGGCAGGGGCTCTCCGGGGCTTCAGGCAGGGTTCTCTCCCAGCTCTACCTGGAGGTGTTGAAGGTTGAATCTGGGACCTTCTGTGTGCAAAACAAATGCTCCACTGCTGAGCTACATCCCTACTCCAATGTTTCCTAAATTCCAGGATTAGGATGGGTTAGATAACACAATACAGTGGCACCTCGGGTTAAGAACTTAATTCGTTCTGGAGGTCTATTCTTAACCTGAAACTGTTCTTAACCTGAAGCACCACTTTAGCTAATGGGGCCTCCTGCAGCCGCCGCACTGCCGGAGCATGATTTCTGTTCTCATCCTGAAGCAAAGTTCTTAACCCGAGGTACTATTTCTGGGTTAGTGGAGTCTGTAACCTGAAGCGTCTGTAACCTGAAGCATCTGTAACCTGAGGTACCACTGTATACACTTAACAAATAAATAGTATTGGAAACTTGCACCAGCCTAAGACTGTGCACATGTTTTGAACAATGTTTCCAAACAGACTTTTTTTACTTAAAAAAGGAGGAGAGAGTTTGATTGCTCTTATGTTCGTCTAATATCTGAAAAAGTGTTTGTTTGTTTTTTTAAAAAAAGAAGGAAGGAGCAGAGCTGTACTTGCAATAAAACAAGGCAAGGTGGCAGTTTCAGGGCACCATTAAAGTATGGGAGAGCCCATGTGGTGTAGCAGTTAAGAGTACTGGACTAAGACCTGGGAGACAAGGGTTTAAATCCCCACTCAGCTATGAAGCTCGCTGGGTGACCTTGGGGCAGCCACATTCTCTCAGCCCATCCTACCTCACAGGGTTGCTGTGGGAATTAAATGAGGGGAAAGAGCCATGTACAACACCTTAGCTCTTTGGAGAAAAAGGTGGGATATAAATGAAATAACTAAATAAATACTGTGAAGTTATTCTGCACACGCCTTGTTAGGAAAGGTTTGATGGGGGCGGGAGTCTGTGCTCTCCTGCAACTCCCATTCATTCCAATGGGGTGCGAGCAGGAGAATGTCCCTGAAGATGTTAAATGTGTGTGTGTGTGTGTGTGTGTGTGTGTGTGTGTGTGTGTAATGCCATTTAGATTTTCCATCTCAGGACCTGAAACACTGGCTGACCCAGGTGGGGCGGAAGGGCAGAGAAAGAGGATAGATAGCTCAGAAGGGTTTGAGCTCCAGACAAAAGAGGGTGGGTATTTTTTAAAAAAGAGGGCTATCCTCTACTGAAATTGCTCCCCACAATTCCCGCCCTCCTCCCCCTCAACCCAGCAAAGCAGACGCATCAGGAGATTTCAATAGCCGGCCAACCACCCCCCACCACCCCACCAATCCGTACAGCATGAGACCCCTTCTGTTCTCTCCCTCGGCTCACTTAACCCCTCCCCCCAACCGCTCCACCTCGAAGGGGAGGCCCCACAGCAAGGTTGTGAGACACAAGAGGGAGAGAGAGAGACAGAGCACACTGTTCGGAGGAGGCAGAGAAAAGAATAGGGATCAGCGACCACGGCTTTCATCTCACTTTGTATCCCCAGGAAACTGTTCCCAAGGATTAGGCCAGCCGCCATGGATATTCATTCATCACTCACTCCTTTCTTTCAGGGGTGGGGTGACCTTGCTGCTCCCACAGAGATCCAGGATGGGCTTAGCTGATTAGGCACCGTAGCAAAGTTCAGAGGCAGGCTTTTCCTCAACCGAGTGCCCTCCAGCTGTTTTGGACTACAAATCCCATCAGCCCCAGCCAGTCAGCTAGGGCTGATGGGAGTTGTAGTTCCGAACATCTGGAGGGCACCCAGTTGGAGACTGGTTTAGAGAGAGAGGACGTGGCCTGCCCCCCCCCCCCGGAAAAACCTTACTCTGCATACATACCCCAATAGGACTAAGCTTTATTACAACCCAATCTTACAGCAACCTCTGTGATTTAGGTGAGGATTACTTCCAAGTAGTAGACCATCATATCCTCTTCCCAAACTAACAGAGACTTTTGAAAGACTAACCCATTTAGCACAGCAGAACTTGCGCGGCCTGCTTCATTGTATCAAGTCTTTTTAACGGGTCAAAAAGAAGAAAAAATAATGAAAACTTGTGCCTAACTTTCAGGATAAACTTTCATTACACTTTTAAAGGAACACAGGGTACACACATTAGGCACAGAGAGGAGATTCCTGGACACGATCCCCTGAAGAAAGGAGGGCAGTGATCAACTTTCCTGCAACTCCCCCAGGCAGCCTCAAGGAAAGCTCTCCCTTTGGAATGCCTTCTGTTCACCTTGGATACTGAACTCTACCAGAAATTGGATTAAAACGGCACGCACTGTGACATTAGCCGCTGGCAAAGTTCTCTTTTGTAAGCCCCTCGCCCCAAAATGAAGGGGGACTGCATAGGTTCCCCTTTGTTTCTGTGGGTTTTGAGCAGAATTGTTCCTTTAAAAGTCATGCCCTGCAAAGGGGGGGGGGGCGTTGTTTCCTCTAGGCAAAGTTCTAACCTTGAGCCCCATATCTCAGATTTCAACCACAGGAAAAATGACTTAAAAGTATCCTCAAGAAAAGACTCCCAGCCACTGCAATCCATCACCAAAATGTGTATCCACATTCACAAACAACAACACCCCCCGCCCTGAAAAACTAAGAGTGAAAAACTAACAGTTGTGGGTTCAAGCCCGACATTGAGCAAAAGACACATGCAATGCAGAGGGTTGGACTGGATGTTGCTAGGGGTCCCCTTTCAACTCTACGTTTCTATGATGCTATACTAAGATGCACTACAGGTCTCACAAACTTTTCAAAAGAGCACTCAACCCAGTTCTGGGTGACAACGGTTCAAATCAAAGATAAAGAACTACGCAACTTTTAGAAGTAATCTGAAGGCAGCCCCGTATCAGGAAGTTTTCAATGCTTGCCATTCTATTATGTTTTTATATGTGCTAGAAGCTCCCCAGAGTGGCTGGGGAAACCAGCCAGATGGGTAGGATATAAATATTATTATTATTATTATTATTATTATTATTATTATTATCATTATTATTATTATTATTATTATTATTAACTTATCCCAACTTGAACAAAGACCTTTAGCTGAACAGGCATTTTAAGTCCCTATTTATTTTGGGGGGAAATCCAACTATTTGGGGGTCCAGTCATTTTAAGGCCTAGAGGTAGAAAACCCAATCTGAAAATCCAAATTTGGAAAGCCGGGAGGGGATTTGATGTGGGTATTCTCATCTGGATTGTCCACCTCAGGGCCCCAAATCTACTTGGGCTAAGACACTAGTTGGATCCGGACTCAGCTCTCTGTTATTAGACAACCAAAGAGCCACCATATGTTGGGAATAGGAATGGAACAGCTGCGCTGGCTGTTGATCACTTCTATAGCCCACCCCCCTCCCCGCCTTCCTCCCTAGTTCTTTGCTTCCAGACCTGCTACTTTCCTCTGCACACACCCCAGGGCAAGTCTTCTTGCTTGCTGAACATGCAAATAGGCTTGAGGGGAGGGTCACGATTGGTGAAATATGTCAGAAAGTCATTTATGCAGTTCCTAGGAGGAGGGGCATTTGCCAAGGGGGTAGGGTGACTCCCAGGTGAAAGGTTGCAGATTCCCCAAACATACTCTTCCCACCTCAGTTTTCTGGTGGTACCTCTCCCAACCACCACGGCAAAGGGACACAAGAGATAACTTTTAAACATTTAGGTAAATTAAGTGTACAAGATCCCCAATTTCACAAGAGTAGAGAGATAAGTCCCCCAAAACACCTGTTGGTCATCAAAAAGACCCCCACTTTAAAACAGATACTTATCAAAGTTCACCACTGAACTTTGGGACTTGGCAATCACGGAGAAACTAACATGCCTCCTTAATCTGCTCTGCTCAGAAACACGAAGGCAACTGACTAATTCTCAACAACTTTGGAATGACTTTATTTTTTACGTTAAATCAGGAAGATGGTGAGAGACAAGTCCCAGCCCAGACAGACACAGATGCACATGAAAGCTTCATTCTGATTTGTAACAGGAGTTAGGAGATGCTACTTTTAAAAATAGTCCCCAAGGTGACCTAAATGTTAGAGAAACGCAAAAGAGATATATACTCTAGAAATCCTTCTCCTCACCTGCACCTGGGATTTGAAATTATCATGCATCGCTATATATAGCTATGCTGTTTAGATGTATTTATTGCTGCATATGTTATTTTGGAAAATTACTGGTTTCTTATAATAAAAAAAGCCTTCACTACTGCAAAGAACATTGTGTTGCAAAGCCATGTCTCCATTTGAGACCCAGAACATGAGCCCCAGGGCCACATCCATTGAATGTTTGAAAACTGTGTCTCTGGCCATATGCAGAGTGACTCTCCCTCTTTAACAGAGACACTGTCGATCTTCTTCCAATACCCAGAATTAATGGGGAGGGAGCCCTGAGACATCATAGCTGGCATTCCACATAACCTTGGACCAAAAGAGCTTAATTTTATTTTTATTTTGCAAGTAAGAAGGGGATCTGCCAGTCAACCACTCAGGCCCCAGATATTGGGGGAAGAAGATCCAGTTTGAAAGGGTTAGGCCAAGGTGGAAAATCCAAAATCCAAATAAAATACCCCCTCTCAAAAAAACAAAAAAAAAAACCAGTCACTTTCTGATGCCTAATCAAGATCCAAAAGAATAGGCCTAATCTTCAGGGAGAAATCAAGCATCCTTCAGTATATCTCAGGTTCTGCAAAAGCTCCAGCACCACCCCATGGGCCAAGCCAGACAAAAGGCCCAGGGTCTGCCCTCACCCCACCACTGAAGAACTAGACTTTCCTCCAAAATATCCAACCAGCATCACACAGGCATTCAGCCTGCCCCAGTACAATACATTTCAATTCATTACCTCCCTAGAACTGTTCTGCAAAGAGAACTTTGCTGAGTTAAAAAGTTTTGAAAAACACAACCCCTAAGCCAAGAAACACATCAGGTCCTTGCACAGACTAGAGAAGTCATTGGTTTCACTGCCTGCTTCAAAACCTAATAGCCAGACAGGATCAATATAGCTCTAGTCAATAGTTGATAGGTCGCTGGCTATTGCGCACACACACACACACACACAGAGCACTCTGGAGATGGGAGAAGGAGACTCACCGTCTTGGAGTCCAGTTCGTGTCTAGATTGGGCCAGTACCTTGTCCACACCAGCTTGGTCCATGAAAGTGACAAACCCGAATCCTCTGGACCAGGGAGAGGAGGTGGGAAGGAGAGAGAAAGAGACGGAAAGGAAGTTGGTTAGAAAGAATGGATCTGGTACAGGAGGGATCACGGGGGGGGGGGGCGGGGGGGGCATCTCACCTGGATCGCTTTGTCAGCGGGTCCCTCATGACCAGGCACTCTTTCACCTCGCCAAACTGGCTAAAATACTCCCGCAAGCCTTCTGCAAAGCACAAGAGAAGGACACAAATGGGTCCCCTAGGCAGGTGGCGGCACTGTGGGGGGGGGGTGTCCCCGGGTGATGCCTCTTTCCTCCCCACCCCAAAGCTTACAGAAAAGAGGGAGGGGGCTATTCGACCTCTGCTGGCAAAGAGTGGGGTAGATCCTACAACACTTGGAGGTGGAGAGAGAAGAGGGAGAGGGGCATGCTCGAGGGGAAGCTCCCCCCCCCCCCAACAGAGAAGGAGAGAGGGAGTGGGGGGGAACCCTTGCAAACGAGTCCGAACAGCGCCCCTTACCCAAAGCTATTCACAAAGACCCACATGGGAGAAGTCCGCTCCCCCCACCCCCGCCATGAAAAGGCGCATCTAAGTTCTGTACATCGCAGAGAAGATTTGGGGAGGGGCAGGAGAAAAGGCGTCAGAGGAGTTGGGAAAGTTTGGGTTGCAGGTGCGGCTCGGCCAGAACCGAACCCAGAAGACCCCCTGCCCCCGGCCCAGTAACTCCCTCTCTACCCCCCTCCATCCGCCCCAATACTCCCCACGCCGGGCCGCTACAGCCGCCTTGCTCTCACCTTGCGTGGTTTGCCAGCTCAATCCCCCGATGAACATTTTGCTAACGAGAGAGGGAAGAAAACACAAAAAGAGAGAGAGAGACACGGGGTTTTAAATCAGCACGCGAGAGCAACAAGACGGCCATAAAAGTTAAGCGTTTCGTATTCGGAGAGGAGGGAAAGACCCCCGATCAAGGGCGGCGCGGGCGCAGGGGGAGAGGACGGGAGGCAGCCTGGGGGACCCCCAGAACTCCTCCGTCCATGGCGGGCGGCGAGCGTGGCGCTGGGGAGAAAGGGGGGGCGTGTGTGCGCCGCCTCCAGAGCGCTCGGGATGGCGGATCGGGGCGGCGGCAGCGGCGCCAGGGCGCCCCGGGGATGCGGCGGGCGCGAGTGGGCTGCCCGGCTCGGCGGAGGCGTGGATGGAGGAGGCGAGCGCGCGGGGGAATCGGCCATGTTGGCGGCTCCCCGCAGCCAGGCAGAGGAGAGAGGAGAGAGCCTGCCCCGGCCGCCGCCGCCGCCAGCAATCGGGCATGGCGGGGAGGCTGCCGGCCGGCCGAGAGCGTCGGCGTCGGAGCAGGAGGAGGAGGCAGCGTCGGAGGCGAGGGTGGGCCGGGCCGAGTACCAGGGGTCGTGGGGGGAGTCCGGGGAGGCGAGGCCGGGCTGGCTGGCTTCTGTCTCCATTCGGACCTCTTCTCCCTGCGAGGCGCAGCGCCACACTCCCGGGGCAGCTGAGCGTTGGAAAAGGGGCCGGACGGCCAGGCCATGCTGCCCCCTCCCCCGACCCCTCTCAGCCGGGCGGGGAGGAGGAGGAGGAGGTGGAGATGATGATGGGGAAGGAGGAGGAGGAGGCCGGGCAACGGCAGCAGCAGCAGCAGCGCCGGGGACAACCTGCCCGGCTCCTCCCACCCGCGGCAGCCGGCGTGAGCATAAAAGCCGGCCCGCCGCCGGGCAGCGCGCTCAGGGCGGCGGCAAAGGCGGCGCGCAACACGGCTGTGCGCTCAGGGCGCCCGGGGCCGGCGAGGGAGAAGGCCTCGCCGGGAAACAAAGGCGGGCGGGGGGCCGGCGCCGGGTCCACCTTGGCCTCTCCGGCGGGTCCGGAGGCCGGGAGATGCCGGCGGGGCTTTTGTCCTGCTCTACCTGCTGAAGGCGGCCACGGAGGCGGCGGCGGCGTCCATGGTCAAGGGCGCCGGGCGGAGGACGGGGCCGCCCTCCTCCCTCCGCTGCCTGGGCCCACCTGGCGCCTCATGCCTCGCTCGCCCCGCCGCTGGAGCCCAGCTTGGCGGCAGGAGCGGGGGAGCCCACGCACGAAAGGGTTAAAACCCATCTAGCCGGCAACAATAAACAGCATGTGACATGGCGGGGGACCGGCGCGCTTGAGGGAAGAGGAGGAGGAGGAGGGTGGCCGGCCGGCCGGCTCGCTCGCTCGCTCGTGGGGCAGCTGCGGGGTTCGCCCGCTAGGCTAGCTTACTGGCCGCCTCATCGCCCTGGCGACCCTCAGCGCCCCAGTTGCCCCCTCAGGCGCGGCCTTTTCGCGCGCTCGACCCGCCTCAGAGAGGCGCGCGGGATGGAGCTTCTCTCGCGCGAGGGCCTCGGGAAGGACGGGAACGTGGTGCCTTTGAGGGGGGGGGTGAGAGAGGGAGAAGGTGCCATTTTGGTTTGGGGAGCCGCGAATGAGTGGGCAGTGCATCCCCCCCTCCCCGGAAAGTGGTCCTGTCCGGAACCTCGTTGGACCAAGCGGGCAGGACCTTGAGAGGGGAAAAGTGGGGGAGTTCCTTTTGCCACTTTTAACCATCTCGATCCAGGGCACAAGTCACCTCTGTGTGAGTGATCTCCACATGGCGCTGGGCTCCCAACTCCACAACCTTCAGAACCTTCAGAACCCCACGGGATGGCCACCTCGACTGGGCCTGCTGGGAGTTTGGGTCCCACAGCACTTGGGGGTCTCAGCCTGCCCCCATTGTTGGGAACTATACACCAGGTGCAGAGAAGTTTTGCCCCTGTACCTTTTGTTGGAAACAGCTCCCATCATCCCTGGCCATTGGGACATGCTTGCTCCAGCTGATGGAGTTGTAGTTATGCAACATCTTCAGGGGCCCACAGATCCCCACACACCTGATTTACATGCAGGGCTTGAGGTTGTGCGGCTTCAGGCCAAGTAAGAGATGTCAGCGTGGTGTAATGGTTAGAGTGTGAAACTAGAACCTGGGAGACCAGGATCTGAATCGCTACTCCGCTATGAAGCTCATTGGGTGTGACCTTGGGGGGCCAGTCACTGACTCCTCACAGGGTGGTTGTGGGGATTAAGTGAGGAGGAGGAGCTCCATGTACGCCACCTTGAACTCCTTGGAGGAAAAGGTCGGATATAAATACAAAAAATATAAGTTCCCCACCTGGGAATCTATACGACCAGAAAAAAGGAAGAACTTTCCCGTACTCCCATAATCAGCTCCCATAATCACTTACCCAGCTAACAAAGGAGTGCTCAGAGCTTTCAGCCCTCCAACCTTTTGGTCTGAAAAGGTGCAGTTTATGGGAACCTCCAACCACCTTTGTGTGTAGCTCAGTGTGGAAGGAGGTAATTAAATTGGTGTGCCTGAGGATTCTGGCAAAAGTATCTGCCTCTTTTTTTTTATTTAAAAAACCACACTTTTAAGTGTTTACTGAGCCATGTGTATTGCTTGTGCTATATACATAATAATAATAATAATAATAATAATAATAATAATAATAATAATAAATAAATAAATAAATAAATGTGTACTTGTTTCTTATTCTGCTTGGAATTGTTCATTTGGTCAGTTGCCTCCTGGACAGCTCTTATCCAGGTGGGCAGGTAAACATGTTTTCTTTGAGTTCAGTCCACATCTGGGCCATCAATGACATCAGCAGCATCATACTATAAGTAGTATTCAAGCATTTCTATATTGTATTCACAGAAAGTCTTTTGGGGTGATGTACAGTAGTTTTAAAATACATTGAAAGCAAATAAAATAAATTCAACTGGTGTGTATCCTAGTTACCCGATGGAATGAAGAGCTAGTAAAATCCAGGGAGCCAATTGCAAAAGGCGCTGGAATGTCCTGCATTGGCACATGCCTATGTTCATAAGGGAGGGGATTCCACAGCAAAGCACCACTGCAGGAAAGACTCATGTCCCTTACAAAGAGTAAAACGAGCCTCTTGGCAGAGCTGTGTTATCTCCAGACTCCCCTAAATATGCACAAATATACAATGTTGGTGTGTTTGCATCCTAAAACAGAGGAGAAGCCTCAGGTCCAGGTTGCTGAATGTGGCCCTCTGG
Organism: Podarcis tiliguerta; assembly: GCF_965153285.1. Lineage (NCBI taxonomy): Eukaryota > Metazoa > Chordata > Lepidosauria > Squamata > Lacertidae > Podarcis > Podarcis tiliguerta. The sequence goes on from NC_139549.1 coordinate 26,125,909, forward strand.
AAGTCTCTATCTGGCCCTCAGAACTCTTCCCTGAGCCACACTCTACTGGGCCTCCTTTGCACCTTGCTGTGTTTTACCCTGTCTGGGACATGTCCTTGAATCCTGATGGTGCTGCTTGTTTGCCTGGGTGGAGGGACAGAGAGGGGTTGTGGTGTACATAACTAGCCTACTGTACAAAGGTAACATTTGCATTTAATGCTCCGTCCTCTTTTGCATTTGGCTCCACCCACCACTGGCATGCAGCCCCTGGGAGGTTGCCCAGAAGTCTGGGACACAGCTCTAGCAAGAAACTCCTGTGGGAATTGAACCTGCAACCTTGACATTATTCAGCACCAAGCTCTAACCAGGGAACTACCCACTTTAGGACATCATTTTCCTCCAAAATGAGTATGTATACACTGTGTTTGAACCTAAGAACACAAGAAGATCCCTGATGGATCATGCCAGAGTCTCACCTAGTCTTAGGCCAGCTAGATGCCTGTGGGAGGTCCAAAAGGAGGACCCAAGTACAAGAGCATTCTACTTCCTGCTTCTAGGAACTGGTATCCTTCTTCCATTTTCCTTTTGTGTCATATCTTTTTTTATTTAGATTGTAGGCCTCAGGACAGGGACAGCTTTTGTTTATTTGTCTTAGCGATTTATAATTGCTTCAAGACTTTTTAAAATAAATTCTCCAAATAAATGGCTGCCTTTTCACAGTAGCCTCAAACAAATTGCCGCCTAAGGCAAGCCTCATCATGCCTAATGGCAGAGCCAGCCCGGCTTCCAGTTCCCGTCCTGCAGGAAGCAGTCTGCAGAAACAGAAACAGAGCAAGCTAACAGGCTAAGACCCAATCCAGATGCTTAGACAGAAATACATGCCCCAAATCCCTCTCTAAGCAGCTCAGGGTGACAGCCTTGCTTCCCCATGGCTTTGCAAAGGTATTTTCTTTGCACCAACCACCTGACAGGTCAATCTGCATCTACTAATTGAGACGGACACCTTCCTGAGGAAAGATAACCCTGAGAGGAGAGAAGGGACTTTGTTTCAGGAGAACCTTATTCCGCCCAAGGGCTGCAAGCCCCTTGAGGGCAATCTTTTGGGGAACACACACCAGTGGGGTGCAGGGACTGGGGCAACACTGGGTAGTACCATTATTGTACATTTCTTCCTTTGTACAGTATAGTAGTTGCTACACACAAGAACATAAGAAAAGCCTGCTGGATCAGGCCAAAGGGGACTTGTCTAGTCCAACAACCTGTACTCACAGTGGCCGACCAGCAAGCGGAACCTGAGCACAAGAGCAATCTCCCCTCCTGCAGTTTCCAACTACCGCTATTCAGAAGAATTGCTGCCTCTGACCATGGAGGCAGAGCATAGCAACCATAATAGAATCACAGAATGGCAGAGTTGGAAGGGACCCTGAGAATCATCTCTAGTCCGATCAAATTATTCGAATATATAGAATTAGCAATGATGACACAAAGAATCAGGCATCAAAAAAGTAAAAAACTTATTAATGATTGGAACAAATTCTTAACATATACAGAAAAAAACTTAGGTAATATTAAAATTACAGTAGGTGATATATAAAATCTGTGAAGTGGAGATATAGAAAGAGAGAATGGAGACTGCAGAAAGGTAGGATGATTAAATAACCTAGACCGGGATGAAGGGAAACACCTTTCTTTTTGATCTTTATCGTTTATATTTTTTCTTTCTTTTTTCGGTACTACTTGTACGTTATGATTTCCTTTTGGATCTTCTATTATGTATGTATGTATGATTTGTTTGGAAAAACTTAATAAAAAGAAAATGGGAGAATCATCTCTAGTCCAACCCCCTGCAATGCAGGAATATGCAACTGCCCCATACGGGGATCGAACCTGCAACCTTGGCGTTAATCGCCACCATGTTCTAACTAACTGAGCTATCTAAGTTCATTGATTCATCCAATCTCCTTTTTTTTAAGGTAAAGGGACCCCTGACCATTAGGTCCAGTCATAACCGACTCTGGGGTTGCGGCACTCATTTCGCTTTATTGGCCGAGGGAGCCGGCATACAGGACTAAGCCGCTTCTGGCGAACCTAAGCAGCGCACGGAAACGTTGTTTACCTTCCTGCTGGAGCGGTACCTATTTGTCTACTTGCACTTTGATGTGCTTTCGAACTGCTAGGTGGGCAGGAGCTGGGACCGAGCAACGGGAGCTCACCCCGTCGCGGGGATTCAAACCGCCAACCTTCTGGTCGGCAAGTCCTAGGCTCTGTAGTTTAACCCACAGCACCACCCACGTCACATGTCCAATCTCCTTTTGAAGCCATCAAGGCTAGTGGCTATCTCTGCCCCCAAGTTCCATACTTCTAACTATGCTGCATGAAGATAGATAAATAAATAAATTGATCAATCTGCCCAGCCCAAAAATGGGCCTCTGCTCACATCCAAACCCATATCTTTAAACCACTTTAGCAGTCATGACTCCCACTACAAAGAATCATGGGGACTGTAGTTTAAGGGTGCTGACCTCGCAGACCAAAAATTATCAGCAATGTCAACAACCTACAGTTCCCAGAATTCTCCAGGATGGCTAAAGCAATTTTAAATGTATGGTATGGATGTGACACTTGTTTTCCGGATATTGTAGGAGGTGTGAAATAAATTCTATTTGTTCATTAAAAAAATAAAAGAACTCATAAGCTCATGAAAATAACAGGAAACAAAAACAAATGTGTAATACCTTCATTAGGACCAACTGAACCTTCACAGCATCACAAGGAAGCTTTCAGTTTTATCAGGAATCTTCAATCTAGAAGATATTAGTTCTGGTGAACTCAAAAGCTTGCTCATTTTTTTATGACGTTCCTTTTTGCTCCTAATTAAGGCATTACGTGACTGCCACTCTTTCTTAGGAAACAAAGGCTCTTTTCAGCATGTTTTTTGTGCTTGGAGCCCCTCCTCGAACACACTAGAACCAATATAGCTTTGAAGAATAAACACACCGGAACCAATACAGCTCTGAAAAATAAACAAGTGTGCACTTAACTCTCAGCCTTGCTAATTTTAATTGCACTCCTGTCCCCCTGCCCCAATTAGTTCAACTTTTCCTCCTGGCCCGGTAATCATTATTGGATGGCAGAGGATGCCTTCAGATGTTCACCTTCAGGCACCAGAATGTCAGTAGCATTAACCCTGATTCAGCATCTACAGGCTGATGACTAGTAAACCACTTACTTGTACTGTAATTGCCCCCTAGAAATCCGTTCTGAAAGGGGACATGGTTTATCAAAGGGGAAAAGATGAACCCTTGGAGGCGAAGGCAGTATGCCTCCGAATGCCAGTTGTTGGGAATCAAAAGTTGAGAGAGTGCTTTTGCTCTCAGGTTCTGCTTGCAAGCTTGCTCTAGACATCTGACTGGCCATTTTGAGAATGGGATGCTGGAATAAAATTACCTTGTTTTTTTCTCTATAAGACTCACTTTTTCCCTCCTAAAAAGTAAGGGGAAATGTGCGTTCGTCTTATGGAGCAAATGCAGGCTGCACAGCTATCCCAGAAGCCAGAACAGCAAGAGGGATTGCTGCTTTCACTGCGCAGCGATCCCTCTTGCTGTTCTGGCTTCTGAGATTCAGAATATTATTTTTTATTGTTTTCCTCCTCCCAAAACTAGGTGCGTCTTGTGGTCTAGTGCGTCTTATAGAGCGAAAAATACGGTAGACCCCTTAGGCCTGATCCAAAAGGACTCTTCTTATGTTCTTATAGAACCTCCAAGTCCAGAGGCATTCTATCTAGGTTCCTATGTTCTTAGGGGCATTTTGGTCTATGTGGGAACAGAATGCCTTTGGGCCGGATCCAGCAGCCCGTCTCTTCTGTTAACCCCTTCCTTCCTGTTCGGTCCAGGTCTTTCTGTCTCCGAGGCCAGGAATGCCATCAGGCGATTTGGTTTTTTTATTTATTTACCGCTTATTTACCAAAATCGGCTTACAAGCATTTTTAAAAAAAACAACACACACTAACTGTGCAAGCATGAAAATTACAACCATCCATAATTAAAACGCACAATAAAGCAATCCCATTAAAACGTTAACATTTAAACATCCATAATTAAAATATGCAATAAAAGAGTCCCATTAAAACAACACGGTAATTAAAACAAGGAGACTCGTCTGACATGGTCGTCGGCTAACTAGGGAGCAAAGTTCCAGATTCGAGGAACCGTCGGGCAGGGGGCCTCCTTGGCATCTGGGGGAGCAGGGTCCCAGATGTAATTTTCCCTGAGGTCAGACCCGGAACTCTCCTCTTAAGGACTGGCATTTGTGTAGGGATGGAGGCCCTTTTCCCCACACGGAAGGGATTGGGGGCATCAATTTCGTCCCACTGATGAGAAACATAACACACCAATGAGCACGCACACACACACACTCCTCAAGGAAGCACACAGGAGGCAAAGGTCAATGTGTTCCACAAGGGGCTGCTACGCTTTGGATAGCGGAAATGCCCAAGTACAGAGTTTGCTTCTGTTCCCTTCAAACCGAGGACTTATCCAGGGAGCCCTCAGGTGCAGGAGAGTGTCAGCTCAGCCCTCCTGAAGCACATGAGAATGGCCACTGCCAATCAGCCCAAGATCTGCAACTTCCCTCTGTGGGAAGGTTGCAGCCTCCGGGACTTTTTAGTTTAGAGAGAAGGAGAGCAACAGGCAGCATGGTAGAATATTGTGAAATTGTGCATGGCATAAGGAAAGCAGATAAAGGTTTTTCTCCCTCTTTCATAAATCAAACTCTCCAAGTGCCCCTATTTCCCAGGGACAAGCCCAGATTTACAGCTGTCCTGGTTTCTGATTTGATCCTGTAATGTCCTGCTTTTCCTTAAGACATCCCTATTTTCATCAGAGAAATGTTGAAGGGTATGGAGTTATCCGACCCCACTAAGCCATCTGAAGACAGCCGCATATAGCGAAGTTTTTAAAAAAGTTTAATGTTCTGTTATGTTTTGATATATGTTGGAAGCTGCCCAAAGTGGCTGGGGCAACCCAGTCAGATGGGCGGGATATAAATAGTATAATAATTGAATAGGACGTTCCTATTTTCATTGGAGAAATGTTGGAGGGTATGGAACATGTGGACATCCAAGGAAGCTGAATGTTGGAAGACTCAGGACAGGTAAAAAGGACTGCTTCACACTGTACATAGCTAAACCAGGTAACTGGCTCCCATAGTGATGGCCACTCACCTGGATGGCTGTAGTCAGGGATGCTGGGAGTTGTAGCACTGTGCGGGGAGAACTACAGTTCCCAGATTCTACAGGGGTGGGGAGTCATGTGCTTTAAATGTGTGTCGGATGCGCTTTAAATGTGCGGCTTGGATCTGCCAAATGTTACAGGATTTCAGCACGAAGTTACGGAACGTGCAGCAACTGGAAACAAAGCCATGACACATGGAGGAGGGTCATGCAGAATAGTCAAGGGTTATTGGGGAAATGTTGTTGTTGTTGTTGTTGTTGTTAATACCCTGCCCATCTGGCTGGGTTTCCCCAGCCACTCTGGGCAGTTCCCAACAGAATACAGTCATATCTCGGGTTGAAGTACCATATTTTTTGTTCTATAAGGCACACCAAACCATAAGATGCACCTAGTTTTTGGAGGAGGAAAACAAGAAAAAAAATATTCTGAATCCCAGAAGCCAGAACAGCAAGAGGGATCGCTGCGCAGCGAAAGCAGCGATCCCTGTTGCTGTTCTGGCTTCTGGGATAGCTGTGCAGCCTGCATTCACTCCATAAGACGCACACACATTTCCCCTTACTTTTTAGGAGGGAAAAAGTGAGTCTTATAGAGCAAAAAATACAGTCGCTTCGGGATAAGTATTTTTGGGTTGCGTGCTGCGGTGACTCAGAAGTAACAGAGTGTGTTACTTCCGGGTTTTGCCACTCACGCATGCGCAGACGGTCAAAATGACGTCACGCTCATGCACAGAAGCGGCGAATCGTGACCCGCGCACACGGGGACGCGGGTTGCGTTCGCTTCTGGTTGCGAACGGGGCTCCGGAACGGATCCCGTTCGCATCCAGAGGTACCACCTGCATTAAAAACATGATAAAACATCCAACGTTAAAAACTTCCCTAAACAGGGCTGCCTTCAGATGTCTTCTGAAAATCAGTTAGTTGTTTATTTCCTTGACATCAGATAGGAGCGTGTTCCACAGGGCAGGGGCCACTACCAAGAAGGCCCTCTGCCTGGTTCCCTGTAACCTCACTTCTCGCAGGGAGGGAACTGCCAGAAGGCCCTCGGATCTGGACGGGCTGAGTGATGGGGGTGAATGATGGAAGATTTGGACAGTTTCATGAAGGATAAATCTACATTGGCTTGGCTCAGCCTCTGCTTCTGAATACCAGGTGCTGCCCTGATCCAGCTGCTCTCCTTATGGGCACCTTGTGTGGCCAGAACCAGCCGCCTTTAAGTTTTGCAAGGCAGCTTCCAGCTCAGCCTCTGGGGCTCCTGCCACTGCTGGCCATCCCCCAAGCTTGCATATGGCCACTTGGGATGGGGAGGGAGAAACTCAGCACAGGGGGATGGTGGCAGGGTTTTTTTTTTGAGGGGGGGGTCCATTCGGGCAGGGAGCCCGGCCTGGGAACTCAGAGGAGAGCAAGCGAGAAAAGGAGAGTGGAGTGGAAGTGATTTGAATGGGAACAAACCCCCAGCTTGCTGAATAACAGCTTTCATCCCTGCCTGGAGAAGTCTTTTGTCAGGCCAGCCCCTGCCAAGGACAAAAGCCCCCCACTTGAATTCATGGAGTTTTAATTGGTTCTCAGGTGGGGGAGGAGAAGGGGGCACAGCCAAGCCGGATTCCTTAAAGGCACACACACACCAACACACACAAACCCCCAAAGAGATTGGGCCTCCTTGAACTCTCGCCCCAGAAGATTAAGAATCACACACTGCACCGTGGTGAACTTTTGGAAACAGTTCCTGAAACCGTGGCTTTCTCAACAAGCTCTGCCTGCAGACTTTTTCTGGGCAATCCTGTTTGTCTATCTATCTGTGCTGTAAAAAAACAACAACAAATAGCCCCCCCTCCTATCTTCTTCAGATCAAGCTGTTTTCCCTCCCTTGAGCCAGCCTGAGAGGGCTGCCAATGTTTCTTGGTAACTGGTGCTACTTTAGCTACTCAGAACATGAATGCTGGGTACACTGGCTTAAAACACAGCAAAGTCTTTCTTTTTCTCAATTGGGATTGAAGCTGGTTTGGGGCAGGAGAGAGAGAACACATCAAAAAGAAGCATTTTGTAAGAGAAGGCAGGGAAGATAAGGATCTATCCACATCTTTCCTGCAAGTGTTTTCAATGTGCTTTTATTGTTTTATGTGATAGGAATTTTGTTGACAACATTTAACATAAGAAAGTAATAGAAGGTGGCTGGATCAGGCCCATCTAGCCCAGCACCCTGTCCTCGCAGTGGGGAACCCGCAAGCAGCACCCAAGCACCCTATTAATGTCCCCCGCTGTGGCTTCCCTCAACTTGTGTTCAGAAGCAATGCTTCCTCCATAGCAGAGCTGAGCTATTGTGGCCAGTAGCCATCGGCAGCCCTCTCCTCCACGAAATGATCTCATCCTCTTTTAAAGCCATCCAAATTGGTGGCCACCATCGCCTCTTGTGGGAGGGAGTTCCATAGGTTAACTCACTCTGCACCGTGTCAATAAATCCTCTGTGTTATCGGTCCTGAATCTTCCAACATTCAGCTTCAGCGGACGTCCGCGAGTTCTAGGGTGTTACATTTGCCTCCCTGGGCTCTTTCGGGAGGAAGGGCGGGATATAAATTTAATAAATAAATAAATAAAATTGTGGCAAAGGTTGCCCACACAACGTGTCCCAAATCAGCGTCGGGAGCACCCTGGATGCAAAGTTAAACGGGAGTGTGAACATAGATAAAGTTCCAGTTATGGGGGATAGCATCTCAGCTGTTAAATCTCTGCACCTCCTGCTGCTGTTTAAAAGGCAAAAACTCTCTCTGTGTGTGGAGCGGGAGAAGGAATTGGTAACCCCAGTTAGTACACTCAAAAGGCCTGGGAGTCCAGGCCAAAACAAGCAAACAAAAACAGAAACAAGCCTTGCTAACTGAGAGAGGAAGTAAAAGGAAAGGCACAAAACTTGGAGAGTCGAAAGTTTACCTTGCTTGAACTGTTGGCTTTGAAGACATCATACCTCATCACTTAACACTTTCTTTGCAAACAGTACTTTCTCTGCCCCCCCCAAAGGAAAGACTTGCTTATCCTAAGACTCCCCAAGCAACCCAGTTTTGCTGGGCTCTGTGTAGCCCATGATCTCTGGGCAACATGGCCCACATGGAGCTCAGGGAGAGTTAGGAATGTCAGAAGAAGATGCTGGATCAGGCCACTGAGTGGCCCATCTAGTCCAGCATCCCGTTCTCGCAGTAGCCAATCAGAAGCCTCTTCTGGGTTATAGATGGTACACAACACCAGTGCAGTTAGGGAAAATGTACAAAACTAGTTCAAATATATGTTGGAAGTGTAAGGAAAAGGAAGGGACATTTTATCATATGTGGTGGGATTGTAATGTAATTAAAAAAATTTGGGAAATGATATACAATGAATTGAAGAAAATGTTCCATTTAACATTTTTTTAAAAACCCGAGGCATTTTTGTTGGGGATTGTAGGGAAACACCTGCCAAAAAAGCTGAAAAACATCTTCATGTATGCGACAACGGCCGCGAGAGTTCTGGTAGCACAAGGATGGAAGACTCAAGAAACCCCAACTAAAGAATCAAGGCAAGAAAAATTGATGGACTATGCAGAACTGGCAAAACTGACATATAAGCTACGGGACAAGGATAACTGTGACTTTAAGGATGAATGGGAACCCTTTACAAAGTATCTGAAGACGCAACAAAGCGAACTGGACTGCCTGGCAGGTTTTGAATAAACATTCACAAACTTTTTATTGATAATAATCAGCTAAATAGTTTGAGGATCTATGCAACTTTGTAACATGCAGAAAACAGCAGTCTCAGAGAAACCAAAGACTGGAACTGAGGAAAGTCAGGGGGCGGGGGGGGGCGTTGTGTGGGAGCGTGGGGGGAGGGAGGAAAAATCGGGGGGGGGGGCAAGAATGATATGTTTTTGGATAATATGTCTTGTTTTAATTTTGATTAAAAAATTAGAAAAAAGAAGCCTCTTCTGGGAAATTGACAAGCAGAGACTGAGCGCAACAGCACTCGCCCCTCCTGCAACTTCCAGCAACCAGTATCCAGAAGCATCACTGCTTCCACCCAAGGAGGCACAGTATATAGAATAATAGAATTGTAGAGTAGAAAGGGACCCCAAGGGTCATCTAGTCCAGCCCCCTGCAATGCAGGAATCTTTTGCCCAACATGGGGCTCGAACCCACAACCCTGAGATTAAGAGTTCCATGCTCAACCCACTGAGCTATCCCAGCTGTTAATAATGGCTAGTAGCCATTGGTAGCCTTCTCCTCCCTGAATTGGTGCAATCCTCTTTCAATGAGTTAGTTCGATGATGTCATGCTCACCTTTTTCCTTGGGGAATGAATGGGCCCTCCAGATGGTGCTGAACTACATATCTCATCATCCATCACCATTTTCCATATTTGCTGGGGCTGATGGAAACTGGAGTCCTAAAAGCAGAGGGCACCGTACCACGTTATCTACCCTGTAAGGAATGCTGAGATTATGTAGGATATGAAGTGCATAGGGGAATCGCTGCGTTGCGTATTAATTTACTGCCATAGTGGAAGATATATTAAACAATGAACCCCACAACAATGATAATATTTAAGATTTGTGGGGTTAGGGTAGGCTGCATTATCCGATAGTTAAGCAGATCCACATCGTACGTTGAAAGAACATCCACGCACATTGAAAACACATGAATCCCCAAGAGTCCTGGGAACTGTAGTTCACAGCGCCAGAATTCCCAGCACCCTTAACAAACTAGAGACGATGGTGATGATATCACTGATTTGTGACTCGCCTTCTAAACCACTGTCTCAAGTAAAATTACATACAATCCCTGGGATTTCTTGGCGGAGGTCGTGTGCTTGAAATGTGCGTCGGATGTGTTTTAAAGGTATGATGTGCCTGACGCAACTATTATTTCTGGAAAGCGGCAGGTGTTTCTTGTGAGCAAGGTGGGAGGAGAGAGAAGGTGCCTGTCTCTTTAAGAAGGTCCGTTTTTCTTTTTTTTAAAAAAAACCATCCCGGTGGCAGGAATTAGGCTTCTAAAGAAAGAGCAGAGAGTGGAAATTGGATTGAGCAAGCCCTGGGCTCAGGACCAAGCTGGATCTGTAAGGATTGTTATGCTAATCACCTGAGTGCTGGACTTTCATCACCCTTTGAGTTCAGAGTGGAGAGCAAATGGGAGCCTTCCTGGGCCCTGTTTGTTTTCCACTGGACCAGAACATCATCACCTCTTCCTTGTTTTTCAGTTTCAGTTCCTCAGCTGCCTGCTGTTTTGCAACCCTGTGGTTGACTCAAATAAAGGTATATTGCCCGATTGTGCATTTTCGATTTTCACCCCACTCCCCAGTGGACCAAACTAACAGAGGGGAGAACTGGCTTCAGTCTTGTGTGATCTACTGGATTCCACCGGCTCCTCCTTTGCACATTCCAGTAGAGTTTAGTGGTAAGAGTGATAGGCCTAGGAGACCAGGATTCAAATCCCCAGTCTGCGGGGAAGCTCAGTGGGTGACCTTTGGCTTCTCACTGTCTCCCAGTCTAGCCTACCTCACAGGGCTGTTGTACAGATAAAGCAGGGACAGCCATGTAAGCTACCTTGATCTTCTTGGGGGAAAGCGGGGATATAAATGTCAATAAGATCTTTCTGCAGTTAAGATTGCAACCCTAATTTCCCTTACCTGAGGCAGTACAAATTCAGGGGAGCTTAGAGGAAATCGTGGGTGCACTGCTATTTTTACTTTTTTTTAAAAAAAAAAATGCACTTATGCAATAGCGAGCCAACTTTTTAAAAGTTTTAATATAATTTTTATCAAAGTATGACAACAGTTGAAAATGAAACAGTTGAACATTAAATAAACAATGATTTAAGAAAAGGTAAAAATTACAACCATATATTTTGCAGTGCATTTATACATTAAATACTGAAACACAGGGCACATCACGTTTTTTATGGTTTTCCGGATGGGCAAGTTGAATTTAGAATGTTCAGAAAGCCCCTGTGTGAGAAGCAGAGAAGGTGAGATCTCTCCAGGTAAAAGGCTGGGCAAAGAGAAGGATGCTCTCAGGTGAGAGCTAGGAAGAGACATCTTTTTCTGCATGGGACAAAAGTTAAGATATATTTGTGAGAGAGGATATTGTATTCTCCTATCTCCTTTTCTTTTCTTTTCTTTTTATCATTCCTTGTATAGATTTACGGTAGCTTGTCTTTTATTGCATTATGAAAAGTGTTAAGAAAACTTCATTAAAAAAAAAAAGAATGTTCAGATAGTAAACAATCATGACTTTCTCTTCTTTTCCTTTATGGGTAAAGCATAAGGTCCGTGCGAAGCGGGTCAAAGACCTGGTCATAGCCATACCAGGCAAGACAGTACAGTGGTACCTCGGGTTACATAGGCTTCAGGTTACAGACGCTTCAGGTTACAGACTCCGCTAACCCAGAAATAGTACCTCAGGTTAAGAACTTTGCTTCAGGATGAGAACAGAAATCGTGCTCCGGTTGCGCGTTAGCAGCTGGAGGCCCTATTAGCTAAAGTGGTTCTTCAGGTTAAGAACAGTTTCAGGTTAAGAACAGACCTCCGGAACAAATTAAGTACTTAACCCGAGGTACCACTGTACCATATTTCAGCAGCGGCATACATAATACAGTGGTACCTCGCAAGACGAAAAACTCGCAAGACGAAAGAGTTTTTTGTTTTTTGAGTTGCTTCGCAAGACGAATTTCCCTATGGGCTTGCTTCACAAGATGAAAACGTCTTGCGCCTTTTTCTTAAAACAATCAATGCATTTCCTATAGGAAACCGTGCTTCGCAAGACGAAAAATTCACAAGACGAGAAAACTCGCAGAACGAATTAATTTTGTCTTGCGAGGCACCACTGTAACTTATGGCTCAGCCAATAGAGCACGAGACTCTTAACCTCAGGGTTGTGGGTTCGAGCCCCATGTTGGGCAAAAGATTTCTGCAGTGTAGAGGGGTTGGACTAGATGACTCGAATGGTCCCTACAATTCTATGATTCTATATACATTCTAAAGTCAGGTGGGGGTTGGCCACTGTGAGAAGTGGATGCTGGACTAGGTGGGCCATGGGCCTGATCCAGCCATCTCCTCTTACATTCCCATGTGTGACTGAGACCAGCAAGGGATTGTGGAGAGGTGTGATGTCACTGCTTGCCTGCCTCCCTGCTCCTCCGCCTTCCAGCTGGACTCAGGGGTGTCCCACGCCATCTCTGCCTGGACGAAGGGAGGGGGGAAGGAGGGCCGGCTCTGTCTGCCCCCTACACCGCCCCCGCCCCCCTGTACCCAGAGCACCGGATGGCCAGGGTTTTTGGAGAAGCCGGGCTTAGTGGAACTATTCAAGCCAGCCGCAGCCTGGCAACCGGGTGTCGACAATGGGCGCCCAGGAGGGGGAATGTTTCTGCATGCCTGATCAATGGGAGCAGGGTGAGACAGGCAGGCAAACAGGAGCTGGGAAAGAGACCCAGAAGAGAAAGGGACCCTTCCCACCCCTCCTCTCTGCCCTGACTCAGTTCCTTTCATTTATCACGGGCGCTTTGTGGAGCTGGTGACACAACAGAGGCCTTTCGGAGGGAAGGCTCCTTGCGGGGAGTTGGGACGAGGGGTGTGCGTGTGTGTGTTTTCCCACCTACCTCCCCCCCCAACCCAAATTAAATATCAGGCTCTGCCCTTTTACTTCTTTGTCACCTCCTGGAAAGGCGGGGGCGGGTGAGGAAAAGGGGTTTTTTTTCCTCTCCACACCCCCTTCCCCAAGTCCCATCTGTGCTCAAGTCAGGCCTCCCAGAGTTGCAGACCCGAAGGAATGTCCGTTTCCCTGGGCAGACAAAGGAGCAGCCGTTCCCACCCCCCAAAAAGCACCCACACCTCAGACCCTTGTTTGCTGACCCAAGGGAGAGCAGAACGCCTGGGTTTAAAATGGCAGCCATGCCCAGCAGCAGTTGCGGGGGGGGGGGGGAGAGGAGGCTCTGGCAACAGGGGCGAAATATGCCAATAGTGGCATCTGAGGTGGGCTTTGGGGAAGAGGGTCAGGCTGCCAGGAAAGGCTGGAGGTGGTTATTGATGGCTACCACCAGCCATGATAAAATGTAAAGGTAATTAATAATAATAATTTATTATTGATACCCCACCCATCTGGCTGAGTTTCCCCAGCCACTCTGGGTGGCTTCCAATCGAGTGTTAAAAACAATACAGCATTAAATATTTAAAAACTTCCCTAAACAGGGCTGCTTTCAGATGTCTCCCTTCACATCTGAAGGGAGGGCGTTCCATAAGGCGGGCGCCACCACCGAGAAGGCCCTCTGTTGGTTCCCTGTAACCTCACTTCTCGCAATGAGGGAACCGCCAGAAGGCCCTTGGTGCTGGATCTCAGTGTCTGGGCTGAACGATGGGGGTGGAGACGCTCCTTCAGGTATACAGGACCCCTGGACGGTTAAGTCCAGGCAAAGGAGACTATGGGGTTGTGACACTCATCTCGCTTTTAGGCCGAGGGAGCTGGCATTTGTCCACAGACAGCTTTCCGGGTGGGTCACGGGACCAGCATGACTAAACTGTTTCTGGCGCTATGCAACACCCTGACAGAAACCAGAGCGCAGCAGTACCTATTTATCTACTTGCACTTTGCTGTGCTTTCGAAGTGCTAGGTTGGCAGGAGCAGGGACCGAGGAACGGGAGCTCTATCCGTCGCGGGGATTTGAACCACCAACCTTCCGATCGGCAAGCCCAAAAGGCTCAGAGGTTTAGACCACAGCGCCACCCACGTTCCTACCAGCCATGATAACTGTGCTCTGTCCCCATAGTTGGAGGCAGTGATGCTTCTGAGTACAGTGATACCTCGGGTTAAGAACCTAATTCGTTCTGGAGGTCCGTTCTTAACCTGAAACTGTTCTTAACCTGAGGTACCACTTTAGCTAATGGGGCCTCCCGCTGCTGCCGTGCAATTTCTGTTCTCATCCTGAAGCAAAGTTCTTAACCCGAGGTAATATTTCCGGGTTAGCAGAGTCTGTAACCTGAAGCGTCTGTAACTGAAGCGTCTGTAACCCGAGGTACCACTGTACCAGTCGCTGGAAACCGCAGGAGGGGAGAGGGCTCTTGGGTCCTGATTCTGGCCGGCTTCCCAAAAGAGGTATTTGGTTAGTCACTGTGAGAACAGGAAGCTGGACTAGATGGGCCACTGAAGCAGCCTCCTCCGGCAGTGGGTTTTGGTTGCCACCAAGGGTGGACATCGAGGGAGACAGACAAATATGACGCACAATGAAGTGGGCTCCCAGCAAACAGGTGGCATAGGGCTTCCCTCTAAGACAGGCAAGCGTTGTTAGGTTCCCCCCTTCAAACAGGGTTGTTGAAGGTACCTTGAAAGATGGAAAATGTGGCCCATGGCATATTTGCACACTCTACTTTTTGCGCCGGCTCAACAGGTTCAGCAGGCTTTTTGCATTCTTGCAAAAATCTGTGGCTCCTGAAGGTTCTTTTTATCATATGTGGTGGTCTTGTGGTAAGGTTAAAGCTTACTGGGAAATGATATACAGTGGTACCTCGGGTTACATACGGTTCAGGTTACATACGGTTCAGGTTACAGACTCCGCTAACCCAGAAATATTACCTCGGGTTAAGAACTTTGCTTCAGGATGAGAACAGAAATTGCACGGCAGCAGCGGGAGGCCCCATTAGCTAAAGTGGTGCTTCAGGTTAAGAACAGTTTCAGGTTAAGAACAGACCTCCGGAACGAATTAAGTACTTAACCCGACGTACCACTGTATAATGAAAAGGATGTTTAAAATAACCTTTGTAAAACAACACACAGACACACACACACAAAAACCCAGCAGCCTTTCTTTTGGGAATTATAGGGACAGAACTACCTAAGCCGTATAGAAACTTACAGTATTCATGTAACATAAGAATGTTCCTTGCCCCCAAATGGAAAAAAGCAGAAGTCCCAGCAAAGGAAGAATGGATACAAAAACTTATGGAATATATAGAAATGGCAAAACATACCAGAAGAATAAGAAATCAAGATAACAAACTTTTTATAAAAGAATGGAAATGGTTTACTGAATATTTACAGATAAATTGTAAACAGATAAGAACATTGGCAGGATTATTGTAATAACCTGCAGTTTCATACGAGTATATATTTAAAAAAGATGAATAAATGAGCAAGTTAAGTTAATCTGGATATGCAGAATATATTAAAAATAAATTTAAGGAACCGCAGAAAGAGGGAGAAGGAAGTCATGTTTTGAATTGTTAAGATGATTGTAATAATTAGTGAAATGTATAAATCTGAAAGGGACGCGGGTGGCACTGTGGGTTAAACCACAGAGCCTAGGACTTGCCGATCAAAAGGTTGGCGGTTCGAATCCCCGCGATGGGGTGAGCTCCCGTTGCTCGGTCCCTGCTCCTGCCAACCTAGCGGTTCAAAAGCACGTCAAAGTGCAAGTAGATAAATAGGTACCACTCCAGAAGGAAGGCGCTGCTCTGGTTCACCAGAAGCGGCTTAGTCATGCTGGTCACATGACCCGGAAGCTGTACGCCGGCTCCCTCGGCCAATAAAGCGAGATGAGCGCCACAACCCCAGAGTCGGCCATGACTGGACCTAATGGTCAGGGGTCCCTTTACCTTTACCTATAAATCTGAAAAGTATATATAAAAAAAACCACTGATGCTTCTATTTGACCAAAAGCTGCAACAGTTGGGCAGCAGAAGGGCATGTGTTGAAGCCAGTGTGGGACTGAAGCCCCTCTCAAAACTGGTTCCGGATTTGATGGGGTTCCAGCATGCAATGCTATATGGATCCAATGTCAGATGTATGTTCCTATTTTCCACTGCAAACCTGCAGAACACAGCCGGGCTGGGGGGACGGACGGACAGGAAAGGCCATGTGGCAACAGAAGAGAATGGCAGGGGGCTCAGAAGAAAGATGATGTTCCTGAACATCTGTTGCCCAAGGGGAATCTCAGCTCCAGTTAAAGACAGAGCTGGAACTACTAGCATTGCTGGTGCAGGAAGTAAGATTCCGACTAGAATCTGGAAGTTGCATTTCAATATGTTTACACCCAACTGCCTTACCTGCAGTTTGCTTCCTAGAAATAGAGGCTGCTCCATTATTTTATTTTATTTTATTTTATTCTATTTATTTCATAAAATTTATGCACCACTTAACTGTAGGAAAACAAACAAACCTCAAAAAGCGGTTTACAAAATAGATGAAACAATAAAATTATCAATAAGAAAACTTAACAGCAATAATATAAAACTTTCAGAAAGTTAAAAGAACCACAGACTAAAAAGAGATTAAAAGCCACACCAATTTTTTAAAGATCTGGGTGGGCTTGTCGAAAGAAGGATTTTTTAGTGGGCACCGAAAAGAGTGAAGGCGCCTTGATTGACATCAATAGGCAGGGAGTTCCACTGTGTAAACGCTGCCAAATGTCAAGTTTCTACAAATGTAGAACAGGTATTCTGTGGCACCTGTAACAGGGGCAGTTCTGCCAACTGAAGCGGTCTAGTAGGCGCATATGATCTCGTAGATTATCCATGAGGGCAAATAAGGCACTGCTTGCACCAATCTGAGCCAGCTGCCACCAGCCTGCCTTCCTACTTACATGCAGCCCAGAGGGTGGCCCTGCCGGTCAGCATCCTCCTTTAGGTATTAGTGTTGCCCCTGAAGAACTCAGCTGGGGTGAAACTAGAATGAACTCTCTCCCTTGTCGTTGGCTCTCTGGCGCCACCTACTGTCAGGCTCCTTGCTCTCCTGCCTACCAGCTTGTGGGCAAAGGTTATATTTAAACACAGGTCTTTTCCAGTTTAAACTCAGGTCTTTTCCAGGTTGCATTTTGAAGCCCATTTTGCTCCACCGATCCTGCTTCGAGATCAGCACAAACCTGATCTGCGAAGAGGCACAGAAGGACTGGATGGTCTTCAGGTGCATTTTAACATGTCTGTGTTTCTAAATTTATTCCTCCCAACGCTACAGCCTGCCACAAGATGTAGCATTAACACACTGAATTGTAGCTGGAAAATCTCGCCAAATATGCAAAGGAGGTATCTCAGAGCCGGCTTGGAATAAAAGCTTCCCGAGTGATAATTTCGTTCTTTTATCTGCGGGAGCGTTAAATGCAGGTCCCAAACAATACGAGCTCTGAGCGCCACGTCAAAAACCCTGAAAAGTTCTAATTGATAATAAATAATTCAGCTTCTCGCCCAGGCCCCAAATTTGTTTAAATCTTCGGCAGCAATCCAAGCAAATGACTTAAAGGAGATGATGAAGTCCCAAACCTTTCACTGTGGGGGTGGGAATTGGCCAGATGAAAATTACAGCACCCTTTGAGCTCCCCAAGGCTCCAGAACAGGGGTTGGCAAGGTTTACCAGCCATGGGCCGGATCATTCCTACAGAGACTGTCCGTGGGCTGGACTGGCACAGCGCGATGCCGGAAATCAGGTCTGTACATGTCCGTGGCACAAACAATCGCTTCTGCACATGCCCAGAGGCCAAAAATCATGCCTGAGCAGAAGCAATTTTCAGCGTCTGGACATGCACAGGCATGATTTCTGGCGCCGCTTGGTGAGTCCCCGTGTCGCGCTGCGCTGGTGTAGTGCAGCGCGTGGGGGACTTGCCAAGCGGGCAGCTCGGTTCGAGGGTGGCTCCTGGGTCGGTAAAATGGTTTTCGTGGGCTGCTTCCAGCCAACGGGCCACACGTTGCTGACCCCTGCTCTAGAATCTTCACCTTATGACTGTGGAGACCAGCGTTTGCCAGCCTGGTGCCCTCCAGATGTTTGAAACTATAATTCCCATCAGTCCCAGGTGATGTGATGCACAAGGTAATGGGAGCAGAACTGTAGCTCAGGGGCAGAGCACCAACCTTGCATGCAGAAGGTCGCAGGTTCAGTCCCCAATGGCATGCCGGCTTCTAACACATATAAAAACATAATAAAACATTTAACATTAAAAAACTTCCCTATACAGGGCTGCCTTCAGATGTCTTCTAAAGGTTGTACAGTCATACCTTGGATCCTGAACGCCTTGCGAGTCAAATGTTTTGGCTCCCAAATGCCGCAAACCTGGCAGTGAGTGTTCCGGTTTGCGAATGTTCTTTGGAACCTGAACGTCCGATGTGACTTCCGATTGGCTGCAGGAGCTTCCTGCACAGGCCACAGTTTAGGGTTTGAACATGAGTCACTATGGTTTTTCTTCAAAGCACAGGATTTAGGTCTCAATGTTTTGCTTAAATGCTTTATAGGTTTCTTCTCGTTTGCTGATGCTACCTTTTGTTTGTGGTTTCGGGGTTGTACCTTGCATGCCCCGCTTAGAGATTTTATTTATTGTACTTCATAAAATATACACAATCCTTGATTTTTTTTTAAAAAAAAAAAAAAACCTCCAGGCGGTTTACAAAAAAGATTTTAAAAAATTATCAATAAGAAAAAATAACAACAATTTAAGGTTTGAGAAAGTTAAAACAGCAATAGATCAAAACTCACACCCACTTTCTAAACACCTGGGTGGTCTTAATAGCTCATTTGGTTAGGGTGTGGTGCTGATAACAGCAAGGTTGCAGGTTCGATCCCTGTATGGGACAGCTGAATATTGCTGCATTGCAGAGGGTTGGACTAGATGATTCTCAGGGTCCCTTCCAACAATTCTATATTTTTAGCAGGTGCCCAAAAGAGTACAGTGAAGAAACCAGCCTGACGTCAATGGTTCCAAACTTTAAACGCTGTCACTCTATAACCAGTGGCGTAGCGTGGGGGGTGCAGGGGGGCCCGGCCGCACCGGGCGCAACATCTGGGGGGTAGGGTTAGGGGGCGCAAATCCACGGGTTAGGGGGCGCAAATTACTTGCCTTGCCCCGGGTGCTGACAACCCACGCTACGCCACTGTCTATAACATACCGTATTTTTCGCTCTATAAGACGCACCAGACCACAAGACGCACCTCGTTTTTGGAGGAGGAAAACAAGAAAAAATATATTCTGAATCTCAGAAGCCAGAACAGCAAGAGGGATCACTGCGCAGTGAAAGCAGCAATCCCTCTTGCTGTTCTGGCTTCTGGGATAGCTGCACAGCCTGCATTCGCTCCATAAGACGCATACACATTTCCCCTTACTTTTTAGGAGGGAAAAAGTGAGTCTTATAGAGCAAAAAATACAGTATTTATTTCTTGCAAATGCTGAATAGGTATTTCAGTAAGTGACATCTGTAACAGGGACAGTTTCGCAGATCAGTGCCCTTTTCTGAGCCTTCCACAGCTCTGCATTATCCTTTCCTTTACTATAACCCTTAGTATAGTACTATAACCCTTAGTAGTACTATAACCCTGTGTCTCTCCCCACTGTAGCTTCTATCTTGGCTTTCCCCAGGATCCCAGACTGGCCCCATAGTGCAGTCACCTGCTTTTTCTTCTGCTACACTGAAAATCCGGTGCAGCTTGTTTCAGACACACACACATACAAATGGGAAACCAAATAGCCCTCCCTTATTCTTCCCAGCTGAAATGTTGCACCTGATTAATTCGGGTTGTATAAATAGCCATCTCTGCGGCCCAGCAGCCGGCATCAAGGCCCCTGCTGTCTGGCGGAGAAGCCTCCCTGAGCTGTAATTAAAAACTTTACCCCTGAAAGGCTGTCGGGCTGAAGAAAGGAAGGAAACAGAGAGAAAGAGGAGAGGAACTGGTTCTCGGACGGACCTAACAATTATGCTCTTGATGAATTATTCAGGGTGGTTGCGGGGAGGGAGCGGGGCTGTAGAGATGGATTTCCCTCTGCCAGCATTAAACATGTGAGGAGAGGCTCAGATTTTAGCTGTCCAGGGAAAGGGCGCTTGCCGGGAGCTCAGCGGACCCAAAATCAGGTGCATGGCTTTTGTAAGATTATACGATGAGCATCAAAATCTGGATGGTGGGAGGGAATTTGGCCCAGGCACAGTCTAGAGAGCACCAGAGAACAGCCCATAGCACAGCCTGCAACAAGCTCCTGCCCTCCAAAAGTTTAGGACTACAACTCCCATCAGCCAGGGTAGGGTATATTTAGCCTGGAGAAGAGGAGACGGGTGGTCACTGCCTCCTGTGGGAGTGAGTTCCGTAGGTTAACTTTGAGGAACGATTTCCCCCTTTATCTGTCCTGAGCAGCTTCACTGTACAGTGGCACCTTGGGTTAAGAACTTAGTTCGTTCTGGAGGTCTGTTCTTAACCTGAAACTGTTCTTAACCTGAGGTACCACTTTAGCTAATGGGGCCTCCCGCTGTTGCCGTGCGGCTGCCATGCAATTTCTGTTCTCATCCTAAAGCAAAGTTCTTAACCTGAGGTACTATTTCTGGGTTAGCAGGGTCCGTAACCTGAAGCGTCTGTAACCTGAAGCGTCTGTAACCCGAGGCACCGCTGTATGTCAACCAGTTCTAGCGCGATGAGGGGGTTTTCTCCCCGTCTATCGACATTCCCCACACTGTGCATCATTTTATAAACCTTGGTTTTACATCCTCTCCAGTACCCTCGTTTCTGAACTGGGAAGCAAACGACGTTTCAGCTTTTCCTCCCAGAGAACAGGTGCCCTTTCCCCGCACCTTCCACAGTATCCTTGTTGTTGAGATGCAGCAAATGGGCCTTGGGGGAGTCTTCCAAGAGGAATCTGGTTGGGCATTAACGCAAGAAGGGGGTTTACGGGAAGGTCAGGCCTTTCTCAGTGTAAGCCTGGGACATGGTGAGCACTTGGCCAGAGCCTGCACTAATTACTGCCCCTAACGAGGACACCAATTAGGAACAGCACTTGAACCAGCTTAGCTCGTTTCCTTCTTCTAAAGAGGAGAGCTGCTTCCAGGAGCAGCGGCAACCCAAGACTGAAAAGGGAGGCATTGTGAGGCTTGCAACCTCACCCCTGTCCGTGGGACAGTGTGGCAGAGTGGTTAGAGGGTCAGACTAGAACCTGAGAGGTAAAGGGTAAAGGGACCCCTGACCATTAGGTCCAGTTGTGGCCGACTCTGGGGTTGGGGTGCTCATCTCGCTTTATTGGCCGAGGGAGCCAGCATACAGCTTCCGGGTCATGTGGCCAGCAGGACTAAGCCGCTTCTGGCGAACCAGAGCAGCGCACGGAAACGCCGTTTACCTTCCCGCCAGAGCGGTACCTATTTATCTACTTGCACTTTGACGTGCTTTCGAACTGCTAGGTTGGCAGGAGCAGGGACCGAGGAACGGGAGCTCAGCCCGTCGCGCGATTTGAACCGCCGACCTTCTGATCGGCAAGTCCTAGGCTCTGTGGTTGAACCCACAGTGCCACCTGCGTCCCAGAGACCTGAGAGACCAGGGTTCAAATCGCCACGGAGTCATGAAGCTCACTGGGGGACCTTGGGCCTCTCAGCCTAACCTATCTCACAGGGCTCTGGTGAGGATGAAATACAGAGGATAATCATTTCTTGAGGTCTTCGGAGAAAAAGTGGAATATAAATGGAACAATAAACAAATATTTCGAAGACATTTCATCTTCGAGGGGAGCGGCTGGGAGATGTATTCTGGAACATTTTTATGATTTATATCCTTTATTACATTCCTATCCTGTCTGTCCTCCAAGGTGGGTTAAAGACTTCTCGTTTTATCCTTACAACAACCTTGTGAGGTAGGTTAGGCTGAGTGATGGCCCAATAAGCTTCATGGTTGAGTGGAGATTTGAACCCTGGTCTCCTAGTCCAACGCTCTAACCACTGCACCACAGTGGCTCTTTGTTGCGGGGGGGGGGGGGATGAATCTCAGAGACCTTGAATTAGAAGAAATATTGTTTAACTGAAGGTAGAAAAGATGGATGTTAGCATGGGCTGAATATTTTATATTAACCATTTCTTCTTTTTTTTAATGTAATCTGCAGATGGAAAATTAGTAGTTTTCTCTTTTTTGGTATCTTTTCCTAATGTTTCTTTTTCTTTCGTATTTTATCTCCCCCCCCCTCTCTTTTCTTTCTATTTTCCCTTTCTTTCTTCTGTTGCTCTCCTTTGTTCTTCTTTTTCTTCTTTCTTTGGAGTCCTATGCCTGGGGCCTTTATGTTAAGGTCTAGAATATGGATACTCATCATGGGGGTGATAATCAATGGAGGACCCTGGGAAATGTGGGTCTCCCAGGGTGAGAGGCTGGGAGGGGAAAAGAAAGTTCCCAGGTGAGAGCTGAGAGGAGCTATTGTCCTTTGTGGGTGATAAGAGTGAAGAATTACTTTTAAGAGAGGACACCATATTCTGCTCATTCAATTTGCATTTTTGTAGTTATAATATCACTGTATTAAAAAAAAAAAAATCTTAGCTCAACCACAAAACAGTGGCTCTCAACTGCAACGTAGCAGTGACAAAACAGCACAGCATTGGTGGTGGATTTAAACTGGACTGTCCATACAGCTTTATTAGCGGCTATGCAATGTTTCCCCAACATCATTGCATCATTGCCACCTGCAGGGTCAATTCTTGCACTGCAGCACCGAAAACGGGCCAAAAAAGCAACAACCCAGGACATCTGCGGCATAAAAAGTGACAGGATTTCAGCAGGGACTGATGGAGGAGACGCATCTGCTGCCAACGAAGCGGTTTGTCCCCCCAAAAAACATTTGCAAACTGCATTAAAAGCAGGACCGCGTATAACCACCCTGACACCATAGCGAGTGCAAGTCATCGCGAAAGCGCAATTAAAAAAAGAGAGAGGATTGGTTTGGTGGATTTTGATTTGACGTTCCGTAGGGGGTCCTTAGAGACACCAAGTCCCAAGCCACGTGCCATGACAGAGCAGCTGGCATACCACGTTAAGAGAAAAAAATCAAGCCGGGGTGAAGAGAAAGCAGAACTGGATGTACGGGTACATCTCCCGAGTGATTTGCTGTAGGGCGGAGGGCATTTCTGAAGCTGCCACAGTGGTTTAGCAGCAACAACACAAGAGCCTGCTGGACCAGGGCAATGGCCCATCTAGCCTAACATCCTTTTCTCACAGTGAAGAAGAAGAAGAAGAAGAGTTTGGATTTGATATCCCGCCTTTCACTCCCCTTCAGGAGTCTCAAAGCGGCTAACATTCTCCTTTCCCTTTCTCCCCCACAACAAGCACTCTGTGAGGTGAGTGGGGCTGAGAGACTTCAGAGAAGTGTGACTGGCCCAAGGTCACCCAGCAGCTGCATGTGGAGGAGCGGAGACACGAACCCGGTTCCCCAGATTACGAGACTACCGCTCTTAACCACTACACCACACTGGCTCCCAGTGGCCGACTCCTCCTCTCTTAATTATATTGCTGAAACGAAGAGAGTTTGGATTGAGCGTTAAGCAAGCTCCATTCAGTTTTGCCACTCCAAACCAATCTCCGAGCTCAGAATTCCTGTGTCCTTTGCACCAGCCTCTGGTTGGTGGACTTGGGGGCTCTAGTTAAAAAACAAAGTAGGCCACACAAGCCTGAAACACACAATCAAATGTTCCTGTGAGCCTAATCTACCTACCCAGAGAGTAAGGTGCTCGTTGCGTCTCTGGATGAGTAACTGCTCAAGCCTGGCCTCCTTCCTACCTGCCAGCCTCAACTGAGCAGAGGTAATTAGCCTCTGTGGTTGTTCTGGGAGGTGTCTTCCATCGCTCCCTCAAAGGAGTATTCCTGCTGTCTCCCTGCATGATATGGGTTCCTCTGTAGATGGGGGCACCTTATATTTTTGCCTTTTTGGGTGGGAAACTGCCTCCACTTTTAATGGGGGGCTGGGGGGGAGTGTGTTTCGGCTCTCAGATGTTTAGAGGATATTTTGCTGGCCCGTCTCCATCTGCCATGTCTCTGGTAGAAGAGAGTTCAGAAGAATACCCCGCAGGGATCCCGATTCTTGACACAAAAGGAGGACAGGAGAAGTGCCTGCCTCGCCCATCCACAAAAAGCCAGAGTCCCGCTTAGCCTGAGAAAGCCTCCTGCCTGCTTCTTTCTCTGGGAGTAATTGAGTCGAGCCCTTCTCCTCTGACCCTGGTGGGGCTAGCTAGACTCTCCAATTTCCACATGAAAGGAGCCCTGAGGGAAGAGGGGCTGTTGGGATGAGGGAGGAAGAGGCCCTTCCTCCTTTTCACATTCACAAGGAGGCCAGGAGGACTATAAATAAACTCTGCTCTGGAAACAAGAGCTTTTCCGTGGCTGCACCCAGGTGCGTGAAAGAGAATTGGTTGTTCTGTGCACGAAAGAGCCATTGACACACGTGTGTGTGTGTGTGTGTGTGTGTGTTTGAGAAAAAAGTTACCATACACTCCTGCAAGTGCAGAAATTTACCAGATATGCAATTGCAACTTAAATCATGATATGTATATTTATATATATATGTTACATTTCATGATATAATTTTTAAAACTGAAAAATATGTGTATGTATGTTTGTTTGTGTATGTTTTGTTTTTCTTTTATAATTTATTAAAAGCATTTGCTGTCGTTTATTTAAAAAAATATTTGCATGCCGCTATATCATAAATATATATATATCTATATCAAAGCAGTTTAAAGGCATATAAGAAAATCATTAAAGATGTAATAACTTGGTGTACTTTGCTTTTTAGCTTAAAAAGACTTCCAAGGAACAGATTTAAAAGTCAGTTCCTGCTTGTAATCTAAAAGGCACAGCATAAAAGGAAAGGGCTACTGGGAGGGAGAAAACAAACACAGGCACTGGTTTTCAGTGACCAAGTTTTTATAATGACTAACTGGGATGGAAACAGTTTGAGGAGAACATAGAGTTACTGGCATGTTACTAGAACCTTGCTGTGGGGAAAAAAAGATGTTTAAAACCATGTGATACACACATCTGTTTATCTGTGACGATTTACAAACAATTAAAAAGAATAAGGCAGGCTTCTCCAACCTGGAACCCTCCAGGTGTTTTGGACTACAACTCCCATCATGCTATAGTAGCTGAAGCTGGTGGTAGTTATAGTATCAGCTTCAAATACAGTGGTACCTCAGGTTACATACGCTTCAGGTTACAGACTCCGCTAACCCAGAAATAGTGCTTCAGGTTAAGAACTTTGCTTCAGGATGAGAACAGAAATCGTGCTCTGGCGGCGCGGCGGCAGCAGGAGGCCCCATTAGCTAAAGTGGTGCTTCAGGTTAAGAACAGTTTCAGGTTAAGTACGGACCCCTGGAACGAGTTAAGTACCACTGTACCTCATGTCCTTCCACAGTGGGGACATTGGTTTCTAGGCGGGAGTTGATCATGATGTGGATTTGCCAAGCGTGCCTTCCTCTTAGCATGTTTCTCCCTTGCGTCCTGAGTTTGAGCGTCTTCAAAGTCCATGACACCTTTGGTAAAGGCTGTTCTCCAATTGGAGCACTCGCAAGCCAGTGTTTTCCAGTTGTCGATGTTTATACTACATTTTTTAAGATTTGCCTTGAGAGAGTCTTTAAACCTCTTTTGTTGACCCCAGCATTACGTTTTCCATTTTTAAGTTTGGAATAGCGTACAGTGGTACCTCGGGTTACATACGCTTCAGGTTACATATGCCGCTAACTCAGAAATATTACCTCGGGTTAAGAACTTTGCTTCAGGATGAGAACAGAAATCGTGCAGCGGCGACGCAGCAGCAGGAGGCCCCATTAGCTAAAGTGGTGCTTCAGGTTAAGAACAGACCTCCGGAACAAATTAAGTACTTAACCTGAGGTACCACTGTAGTTGCTTTGGAAGACGATAAGGTAGGCCCTAAACTTTAAACCAGTATTCAAGTCTGGGGCACTTGAACCACTTGTTACATCTCGCTGGGAAATCGTGCAAAAGTTTCTCTCCCGCACACCTCTGCCCTCAAGAGTTCATGTGTGCACTGCGCGCTTTGGCCAGCATTCCTGAAGCAGAGAGAAATGTACGGCGAGAAACGGGAGAGAGAAGGGAAGGAATTGTTTTCTGTTGAGCAGGCAAGGCCGCGTGATGTTACCTTTCCGCAAAAGGCGAAGAGGAAAAGAACAGCTTGTTCTCCTTATCTGTCAGAGGGGTAATCAGAGGAGAGAGAAGAAAACCCTGGAACGCGATTTGGATGGCCGCATGTCAACAGCGCCTTTGTATGAGAGCTGGCAATAGCATCCGAGGGACTGTCCGTATTTCACAGGAGGGAATCCAGCGCATACCAGAACTTCAGGGTTGCGCATTTAAAGTGGGTTGAAGGGCTTTGTCTCACCCTAGTGCAACAAAACACTTTTTGGGGGTTTTAATTGCGGTTTGGAAAGCAGTGGGGAAATGCATTGAAAAGTGTGGGATGAATGAATGATGAACAGGATGACGTGTAAACATGCTGCAAGCAAATCTGGATGAATGCAGATACCGTAAGTGGTCATTGTCATAAGAACGTAAATGTAAGAACAGCAGAAGAGCCCGATCAATCGGGCCAAAGGGTATCCATCTAGTTCAAAGCGGTTACCCAGATGTCTGTGGGAAACCGGCAAACAGGACCCAAACATGAGGGCACCCTCCTCTCCTGTGGCTACCAGCAGCTGGTACTAAAAAGCTTTTCTGCCTCCGACCATGGAAGCAGAGTATAGTCAATTGCGGCTAGTAGCCATTGATAAGGGACGTGGGTGGCGCTGAGGGTTAAACCACAGGGCCTAGGATTTGCTGATCAGAAGGTCGGCGGTTCGAATCGCCGTGACGGGGTGAGCTCCTGTTGTTCGGTCCCAGCTCCTGCCCACCTAGCAGTTCGAAAGCACGTCAAAGTGCAAGTAGATAAATAGGTGCCGCTCCGGCGGGAAGGTAAACGGTGTTTCTGTGCGCTGCTCTGCTTTCTCCAGAAGCGGCTTAGTCATGCTGGCCACATGACCCGGAAGCTGACTGCAGACAAACACTGGCTCCCTCGGCCTATAGAGCAAGATGAGCGCACAACCCCAGAGTCGGACACGACTGGACCTAATGGTCAGGGGTCCCTTTACCCTTTACCTTAGCCATTGATAGCCCTATCCTCCGTTCATTTGTTGACTCTTTTTTAAAGTCGTTGTAAGAAAAACTGCTCCTTTTCACTTATTGGGTATTCTGGAGCCTATATAGAGTCCTTAAGTGGGTTCCCTATCAGTAGGAGAAAACAGAGGTGAACCAGAGAATATTGAGAAGCAAAGCAACTAGTAAGCCTGATCTTTATTAAAGGAACTGTTGCAATAGGGTCCCCACTCATCACACGCAAGAGGGAGAACCTTGAACAATGGTGCACAAGCCCTTATATAGACTTTTGAAACTGCCCACCCTGTTGCCCAAGACCATCCCCCCTAAAACAGCACACATACATCACAAAAGGAGGCCGTCTACAGCAGAGGAGGTGTCTGCCAGGATACCTGATAACGGTCACTGATTGCATTACCTGGACAGTCTGGCCATTCTTTTGTGATGAACTTTAGTTCACGAACTTTAGTTCGTGAATCCAGGTCACAGGCTCACCCTATTCATACACAAATACCCACTTAAGACAGGATTTGCAAGCAAAAAGGCAATGGGAAGGCTTTCTCCATTTGCCTCCCTTACTGCAGAGGAATATTTGAGGTCATTGGGAGAGTCAAAATGGCTTCATGGTTCATATTTTTAGATATGTGTGCATTTACGAATATTTATTCTATATGTGAGACCTTACAATTCTTATAACAAAGTCATTGAGCTTGGTGATCATCACTGCCTTCCGTGCATTGTTCAAAATCAGCCAGGTACATTTTGCACTTGCCACGGGCCCTGACAACCCACGCTATGCCACCGCTTCATCTTGAGTTATGTGCCTGACTACCCATGGCTATCAAACTGCAGGTACTCTAGAAAGCATTGCAATGACCTTAGTAACTGCGGGCCAGCTTACCTGTTAAGACAGCTTGCAAACCACTTAACCTGGAAGACCCAGCCTGAGGATAACATTGGTTTCTTAATCCCCATGGAGCAGCAGGAGCAGCAGTGTAGCCTAAAATACCAGATGTTTTTGGACTGCAACTCCCATCAACCCCAGCCAGCACGTCTGGATGATGCTGGGGCTGATGGGAGTTGTAGTCCAACAACATCTGGAGGGTGCCACGTTGGGAAAGACTGTAACAGACCCTGCTCTGCATGGACATATATGAGCTCCCAAGATTCTTTGCAACCCAGAGGGGCAACATGGCCAGCAAGGCAGTTCAGAAAGGGCTCCCCGGAAAGGGGAAGGTGCGCAAGCTGCTGCTTTTACACCACAAAATTCAGGATAATGTGATCTATAAAGGGAGAAAAGGGACGCGGGTGGCGCTGTGGGTTAAACCACAGAGCCTAGGACTTGCCGATCAGAAGTTCAGCAGTTCGAATCCCCGGGTGAGCTCCCGTTGCTCGGTCCCTGCTCCTGCCAACCTAGCAGTTCGAAAGCACGTCAAAGTGCAAGTAGATAAATAGGTATCACTCTGGTGGGATGGTAAACGGCATTTCCGTGCACTGCTCTGGTTCGCCAGAAGCGGCTTAGTCATGCTGGCCACATGACCCGGAAGTTGTATGCCGGCTTCCTCGGCCAATAAAGCGAGATGAGCGCCGCAACCCCAGAGTCGGTCACGACTGGACCTAATGGTCAGGAGTCCCTTTACCTTTACCTTAAGGGAGAGAAAAGTTCATCTGG
This sequence comes from Podarcis tiliguerta, assembly GCF_965153285.1. Classification (NCBI taxonomy): domain Eukaryota; kingdom Metazoa; phylum Chordata; class Lepidosauria; order Squamata; family Lacertidae; genus Podarcis; species Podarcis tiliguerta. The sequence continues at coordinate 26,154,642 of NC_139549.1, forward strand.
GTAGTTACTCTCATCAGACCAACCAAATGAACATCCCAGATGCTCAGAAGACATGGCAGCTATACATGTCGGAGGATGCACACACAACATATGGTATCATGCTGTCCTTCCTTCCAAGGAAACAAGAGGAAGGAGAAAGAATTCCCTGCCTACTGAACTCATACTGCATTGGGCTGCTAAGAGATCGCCAAACATCTCCCCCTCCCCCAGACCCCATAGCTAAACCCATCCCCCAGAGGCCCAGTTCCCAGGGTCTTCAACTGAAGATTTGCATAGTGCTTCCAGATCATTCCTAGAAGACAGGACAATGGCATTCCTCCCCACCCCCTGCCCTCCGCCTTGCGGTGTAGATGGATGGGGGTCCCTGTAAAAAGAAGGGGAGGGGCAGGGCAAGATCTGAAGGGATGGAGGAGGCTGGAGACAGGCGAGAAAAGAATGGGGCAAATCTTCTCTTTTGTCCCATCATTGTCTCTGCTGCTGCTCAGCCAGGACTGGCCAGAGAACGTCTATGGACAGGAGGCAAGCTGGGGGTTTTTTTTCCAGTGTTGAAAGTGATGCAAGAGTTTGCAGTATCCAAGGGTTGACTGAACGGCCCAGAATTTGTCCCATTTCGCATGGGCACCAAGGCATAGGTCCCTTCCGTCTCACCTTCTGGGTAGATACTTAAAAAGAAGGAAAAAAAGAATTGCGCACTGATAAAATCCACATTCTACGTAATTAAAACACACCCTCTAAAACATGAAAAACATGCACTTCTCAATGCATTCATTTGCATAATACATGTTCCATAGGCATCTTCTTATATAAGACAGGACTTTTCAGAAACCATAAAAGGCCTCATTCCAAGTGAGAGCTGTGTTCAGATTCACAAGCACTTTCAGAAACAGAGGAACGTAAGACCACAAGAAGAGCCCTTCAGCTGGATCAGGCCAGAGACCCATCTAGTCCAGCATCCTGTTCTCACAGTAGCCAACCTGATGCCTATCAGGGCATGCAGTGGGTGGAACTGGGTCTATACCCTCTGTAACGGCAAAATCTGGGTGCGAGGCTGCTCTGCCACCCAGCTCGTCGGACTAAGTCCGCGGGTCCCTGTGGAGGAAAATGAGTTCAGCCGGAGACAGGAGCAAACTGCAGAAGATCCATGTTTATTGCGCAATAAGGTTCAAGGCGAGATTGAACAGCGAGAAATGGGTGACATGAACTTTTGAAACTTCCCTCCATGTCCCAGAATACAGTGCAAAATACATTCCAGTTACATCATGAATACATTAAAAGAGGTTGGGTTACACAGATTACATCATGAATATATTAAGAAGAGGTTGGGTTCCACAGGATTAACATATGGAGGAGGGAGGGGGGAATATGCAGAGCTGGAGATATGCGTAGATAAGCACATCCTGAGTCCAGGTGATGAGAAGACAATGGTCCATGTATGCATAGTCTGCCACCTGGCATTGCCCAGAGGCAAGGCTTGGCAGAGTGATTTGACAGGATTAGGGTCTTAACACTTTGCTTGAGGGATTATGGAGGACAGGGAAGGTGTCATGGAGTTCTAGAGAAATTGAGCAAATTGGCACGTTGATTTTCTATGATTTATAGATTTTAGTCCCTTCTGTCATTGACAGTTGGAAATAAATGGATATATTGTAGCGAAGAAGGAGGTGAAGAAGACATGCCCCCCCCCTTTCCGTATCAGTCCCCCATTCGGAGATAGATTTGCATTAAAGTTCTGTAAGAACTTGCAAATCTTTTCTCCGCACCCTAGATTTCGGTGATCTCATACTCCCCTTCCCCCATTTGCCACATTTGTACATAGTCTGGGAAGGTAGAAGAGGACAGCGAAGGAGGGAACAACACGGAGCAATACAATGTACGTGCGTTATATAGATATGCGCTAAATAATGACTTGGTATCAACCGTACCAGATGTGTTGGTTTATGCAAACCTGAAAGGGACTTGCAAGCCATGCCTCTTACGGTCATTTGCAAGTATAGCAGTGCAGATAGCTGGATATAGGATATTACTTAAAGGGAACATCTGTTGTATTTTGTTACTAAATTACTTGTGCCATTCTGGCTCTTGGGAGAAACATTTTCTCAATAGTGTCTATGCTTTACATTTAGCAGGAAGGTCCACTACTGACTGAAAATACAGTTGGTGTTTTGTCCTTTGCCATTTTTGTGTGTTTCTCAGGTGTCAAGCTAGCTCTTCTATGGTCTCACACCGGCATAGTGGTATAGTAACACATCCTGTTGAATCCCCTCAGGGCTTCCATTTAACCATGTCGCCTGTCACTCATCATAGCTGGCACAGGTTTCGGACATATCGTGAGGGAAACGTCTTTGCCTTGGCCATTCAATGGGGTTTTATTATTGCAGGCTCTGGTCTTGCACTCATGGAAAGTTGTTCGCTTGCTCTTAAGGACCAAAAGCTAATTGCAGCCTGGATACACATGCCCAATTCTAACAGAGTCCAATTTGAATTTATCTTGCCCCATGGTTCTCAACTTTTCAAAACCAATATGTTAAACAAAACCATTCTTAAAAGGGGCACTTCTTCAAATGAGTCAATTTAACTCTATAAGGGACCATTCCTGCTACATCAAGGCATATACACGTTTCTTGTTATCAATAATAGTAATAATATGTTGGAGATGTAAGGAAAGTGAAGGGACCTTATTCCACATATGGTAGTCGTGTCCTCAAATAAATAAATAAAATTCGGGACGTGATCTACACCCATTTTCATTTGGCATTCTAATCAAAACATCTCAAATAATAATAAAAGAGTGTTGCTTCAAAACTACCTGATAAAATATGGTTCCAAGAATAATACTTGGTTGTGGTTAGATTAATTTCACGGCTATACGGGAAACCCAAGATTAATAAATAAATACAGAACAATTGCTACTTAAAGACAGTACTGAATCTGCAAGAGATACAGAGAAGTCATAGAAGAGATTTGAAATAGTTTTCTGGAACAGAAAGAAAGAAATAGTAAAAGGTACTCTCTTTCCGGAATCTAAAGATAGCCTGCTCTATCGGAAAGCATGTAATATATGAGAATCCTCCATGAAAAACTTGGGGTGTAAGCCATATCCCTCTGTTGTTCATAGTTATGTACCCTACATTATACAGAAACAATTACACACAAAAATTTTGTCCCCCCTTTGTGGAGATAATGCACTATCACCCCTACATAATAACACATAATACACAAAACATACAAATCAGTAATTCTACACCATATCTTGAGGCAATAATGTGATCTTGAGACAATTCTTGCTGCTTTTACATGTATTTCCAAACTTGGGCACAAGGGCATTTCTTGCCTGCCTTTGAGTCAATGGGAGGAAGTTAGCAGCCCTTCCAAACGTCGCTGAAATGTTATAGCTTTCTCAGTCCTTTCCTTCTGGAGTTGTAGTCAAAAGATAAAATGTTCTTCAAATTCAATTAGTCAGTTTCTCAAGTCTTTTATAGGAAGAAATTGTTGTGGCCACTGTGAGGCCTTGGCTAAAAAAAAATCCTTTGAAATAGGCCTGCAAAGGGGTTGGGGGGTTGGGATCTGAAGACATAATTAGTTGTTTTTTGTTTTGTTTTGTTTTAGGAGGAAGATAATAGTCAAGAAGGGAGAGAATATTCTAAAATTTTCTTTCTTGGGAAGCTGTGAATACAAACTCATAGTTAAACGCCTTTTATCCATTTAAATATTATAATCATTTACATTTAATTTCCTTCACTTAGTTTGGCTGTGCAAGAAACGAAGGGACAGAACCTTTGTTAATTTGAACACAATAGGCAAGTTATTAAACATTTTGCTTATGTGGGTCCGAATTCTCTTCAGTATCCTGTTTGAAAGGGAAATTTTTATTTCCTGTGAAAATCTCTGTCAGGAATGCTGTTCCTATAATGCATAGGTATATAGTACTCACAAAACAAAACCAGATAAAAGACAAACTCAGTGGGAAAACTGTGAAAAGAATTTTGCATGTTAGATTGGGGAAACTACTGAGAGGAGCTCACAGTGGGAGTGCTTTGATATTTACCTGTGAAAAGAATTTGGCATGTTAAGATTTGAAACTTGGAAACCTTTTTACTTTTGATGGTCGAGTACTTAACCCTTTTGTCTTACGTAGCCCCTGGAGGAAAGGACACATTAAGGGTGATTTTCCTCAATGGTTCCAAGTTTTACATAAGGAAATTTGGATGAGTTTCTCCCTGCAGCCCACGCTCTCCAAAAAAAATTCCTCCTCCTCCCCCCCTTCCTCTCTCTCTCTCTCTTTTCTTCTTTTTTTTTTTTAAGCTGACCTAACCTCTGTGCATGTGCAGAGTTCATATTTCAGCAAAAAAATTTACACCATTGAAATGTTGCATCTTTTGGCTAAATTAGAATAAAGGAAGGGAAGGGTAAGGAGTAGATTTAAAAAATAGGGTTAGATTTTAAAACAAAAAAAAAACCTCAGCAATTCAAGTATTCGCCAAAGCTAGCAGTTTTCTAAGGGATCATGTTTCCTTCAGCCCGAGCAATGGATTGCTTCCTTTATTTACAGGAAAGGGCTATCATTTTGTGTGATTTCCCTCTGGTCATTCGCGGAACAATGCCACGCCCTTATATATGGGAAAATGGCCAGAGAGTCAGAATTCATAAGATCTTAATATTCTCATTCATTTCAGCATTACCATTTGCAGACAAATTTTCCTGCCCTTTATTTACAGGATGGTAAAGACTGATGCTGCTTGATTATGAATTTGTATGTGCTTAAACTTTGAGTAGAGTTTTAAGTCTGATTTTTTAATAATAGACAAAATGATAAATACTGTAATTACTTAAATGCCTGACCTCACCAGTTCTGCTTCAAAACATCACGGCTTTCACCTCTCACTTTTTTTAAAAAAAAACAAAGAGCAAAGTTGGGCTGAATTTCAACTCATCACATGCTTGTAGACACATGGCCCTCCACACAGCCACAAATGGGGAAACTTGAAAGGGACCCTGGGGCCATCTAGTCCAACCCGAAAAGCAAGATTTGTACTACCAAAGAGACACACACACATACTTATGTACACAGGCACAACTGGGGAAGAGACCACAAGCCATGCTCCTATCATGTACTAAGGAAGAGGAAAATAAAAGTATCCAACTTTATACAGAACCCTTTTAGCAGATCTTGAAGCTAGTTTGAGTGAGAGTTTACTTCCTTAGATTAAAGAGTGCAAGGAAAATTGAAGTGAACATTTTTCCTAAACTTGCAGAGGAATAGTAAGCCTAATCTATCTATGCCCCCCCCCCCTTTTGCAGTTTCCTTTAAAGGAAGCTTACTCGGGAGCAAATTTACCAGGCACAGAAGTAAGAAGAAGAAAAAAAAAATCCTGAAAGCGACAGAATGAACAAGGGGGGGCATTTTCTAGGAAAAGAGGCCAGTCTTATAGAGACTGATATCAGGAGCCTTACAATAACTCTTCTGTCCAACCAAATCAAAGTTAAAACTGGACTCAGATATTTTCTTAGAAGGAACACCCTACTTTCATAGGAATATGCTTAATGAAGTACATACACTGCATTTTAGCTTGAGAGCAGTTGTGCTCAATTACGCTTTTGCAGCAGAAACATTAGGTTAACTTCACATTCCAAAATAGACTGGAACACAGGTGTACTCACAAACTCAAAAGTTACAACAAAACACCATTTACCATTTGACTTAAAATTACCCTCCTCACTTAAACTAGAGGAAGGAGGTGGGGTAATCCTCCTTTCAGAACACAAGTAGCACGTATACAGGATTTTACCACTTGGGAGGAAAACCCTCTTTTAGAGCCTCTCCCAAATAACAAACATTTGCACACTTCATTCACATTTTGTCTTGTTTAAGATTGATAAGGCCCAACACGGCTTTCTTAGATTTAAAATTTTGGAGCAAGCTTGCATTTTAAACTATGCAGCCTTAAGAAAGGCAGTCTGTCAGAGACAGGAGGAACAGACAACACACGTAACAGACAACATGTAACAGACAACATGTAAGAGACAACATGTAAACATACATATTCTCATATATGAATTAACAGACAACACATATAACAGACAACATGTAAACATATATATTCTCATCCTTTAGTTGGTTATTGCAAGGAGTTGGGCCGCTTCCTTTGGCTTCATTAAGTGAAATTAGTAGGAAGGTCCCACATGGTTTTATGAGCCTCCTTGCCCCTTCAAATACACCACCAGTTAATCAAACTGGCGGGGCTCACAACGCTTGGTTGTCTGGGTACCCCTTTTTATATATGCATGCGTTGCTGTTGTTGCTTTTTGTTGCTTTTTGTTTTTGGGGGGGTGTCTGGGATAGGGACAGGAGAAAGAGAGGGGTTGATTAGGATTAGGGGTAACCTGTATAGGGGTTTATTTTGGGGTTTCTCCTGTTGCTTGGCAACTTCCTATGGGGGTTTTTAACGCGCTCTAACTATCCTATTCCCTTTTCCTTATCCTTACTCACTATTCAATAATCTGGGGTTCCTTTCCACTCTGCCCGCCCAATCCTTCTGGGCTATCCTTCCTGGCAACCTCCTACCTATCGTCGCAATCTCAGGAAAAGGGGCCCTACTGGACGCCCGCACCATGCGGTGCCAGATCGGGTGATCCCTGGATAGAGTTTTGAACCGAAAATCCCCCTTGCTTTTGGAAGCAGGCTCACGCACGATACACGTGTTACGTGGCACTGACCAGTGCGGCTGGGATTGATGATAGAAAGCAAGACCACTTCCTGCCCCCTTTGCCAGGACGCTAGGGAAGATCGGAAAGAGAGCTCCAACCCCTTGCTTTCAACTGGGGATGCCCGTTGCGGGGAGTCGGCTATTTTTCAAGTCGGGTCTCTCCGTCTTACGCTCGGGCTCCCAATTGGTGCGGCTGGCTGGAGATTTTAAGAGGAAGAGATAGAGCTCAGGACCCCCCTTTCGGGTTGAGCAGCGGTCCACGGTCTCTCTCACTAACCGGACCAAGAGAAAGGTGAGAAGAACGATAGAGAGGAGGGCAGAGAATTCGGTTGCCAGGAGACTTCCACCCCTTTCCACCAGTGCACTTGATTTCCCTTTTCCTTATACTCACGCGTCTTCAATTATGATCCCTGGATTGATGAATAAGCCGGCTGGATCCCTCTTTGCTCCCCGGCTGAACTCCTGGGGCTTTCGATTACCGCCTGGAAGATGGCCGGGGGTCCAAAGGATCTTCCCAGGCAAAATGGCCCGGAGCCGGCTGAAGATTTCGGGGCCCCCGGTCAGCAACGCAAGAGAACCTCCAGCCCCACGTTGGGCGCCATCCTGTAACGGCAAAATCTGGGTGCGAGGCTGCTCTGCCACCCAGCTCGTCGGACTAAGTCCGCGGGTCCCTGTGGAGGAAAATGAGTTCAGCCGGAGACAGGAGCAAACTGCAGAAGATCCATGTTTATTGCGCAATAAGGTTCAAGGCGAGATTGAACAGCGAGAAATGGGTGACATGAACTTTTGAAACTTCCCTCCATGTCCCAGAATACAGTGCAAAATACATTCCAGTTACATCATGAATACATTAAAAGAGGTTGGGTTACACAGATTACATCATGAATATATTAAGAAGAGGTTGGGTTCCACAGGATTAACATATGGAGGAGGGAGGGGGGAATATGCAGAGCTGGAGATATGCGTAGATAAGCACATCCTGAGTCCAGGTGATGAGAAGACAATGGTCCATGTATGCATAGTCTGCCACCTGGCATTGCCCAGAGGCAAGGCTTGGCAGAGTGATTTGACAGGATTAGGGTCTTAACACTTTGCTTGAGGGATTATGGAGGACAGGGAAGGTGTCATGGAGTTCTAGAGAAATTGAGCAAATTGGCACGTTGATTTTCTATGATTTATAGATTTTAGTCCCTTCTGTCATTGACAGTTGGAAATAAATGGATATATTGTAGCGAAGAAGGAGGTGAAGAAGACATGCCCCCCCCCTTTCCGTATCACCTCTTAGCTGTGAGTTCTGGAGGCGGGGCCCTGACTGACTCCAGCTCTGAAAGCTGAGGCCACTGAAGAGGCCAGAGACCATCTTGTCTCTTAGTGCAGACTCAAGTCATTGAGCCTGAGCTTCTACAGACACAGCCCTCCCAACAGAAGCATGTACCTGTATGTTCTGTGCTTATGATATGTTATTTGCTTGATAATTATGCTGCTTTAAATGTGCATTTTATATTTAACTTTGTTTTGTAATGTTTCCCATATGTGGGTTAACTTTGCTGCGTTAAAATGTGCATTCTGTAGCTGACCTCCTTTGTTATATCCTGAAAACTTTAAGATAATGTTTTAGTTTCCCATTGCTTTGAATGTATAATTTATACCGTATTTTACTTTCTTCAATAATGTTTAAACTGCTTTGAGATCCCACCCCCATAAAAATATAAAGTGATATAGAAAAGGAATGAATAATAATAATTTTAAAGGTATAGTGTGTACACAGACTATAAATATATCCTCTTCTGGAGGGGCCACCTTCAAATAGCTGAAGTAACGTCACATGGAAGATGGAGCAAGCTTGTTTTCACTGCTGTTCCAGAGAACAGGACCTGAACCAGTGGATTCAAGTGACAAGAAAGGAGATTCCAAGTAAAGACTAGGGAGATCTTTCTAAGAGCTGTTGGGCAGCAGAATGGACCACCTTGGAAGGTGGTGGAATCTCCTTCACTGGAGGTTTTTAAACAGAGGCAGGATGACCATCTATCAGGGAATCTTGAGCTGTGATTCCTGCATTGCAGGGGGTTGGACTAGATGACCTTAGGGGTCCCTTCTAACGCTTACCATTCTCTGTTTCCACACACTATGAAATGCATTCAGAGCCACATTCTTTCCCTCAAAGATTCTGCATGCTGTAGTTTATCTCTTACCACTGGGAGCTGGTGCCCACTGGGAGCCCAACAGTAGGTGGCGCCAGAGCCAACTCGGTTCTGGTTTTCTCCCCATCCCTGCTGAGTTCGGCAAGGGCAACACAGAGACTAAGAAGGAGGAAGCTGGTCACTAGTGGCACCTGCTTCATCAGTAAGAAGGCAGACAAGTAAAAGGCTGAGGTTGGTGGGGGCAGTGCCTCACGAAACCAGCCTCCACTGCTTCTCAGTTCCCAAGCCTTAAGGAACTACAGTTCCCAGAATTATTATTAATAATAATAATAATAATAATAATATCTTTATTGTCATTGCCCCCTTCGGGGACAACGAAATTACTTGATTGCTCCATAAAAACACTAATTAAACAATACAGTATAATACAGCAAGAGAGATTAGATGACTTTCAAAGTCCGGGCTTCCCATTCAGGGCCGAGATCGCTCTGGAGAAGAAGCTGTTCTTAAGACGGCTCGTTCTTGACTTCATCGTCCTGTATCTCTGTCCCGACGGCAAGAGCTCAAAGAGACGGTGACCAGGATGCGATGGATCTTTTACTATGTCCAGTGCCTTCCTATGGCACCTTGTGGCATAAATCTGCTCTAAGGTGGAGAGTGGGCAGCCAACAATGCTCTCTGCTGCCTTAACAACCCTGCACAACCCCATCCTGTCCTGGGTAGTACAACTTCCATACCACACACATAAGCCATAAGTAAGCACGCTCTCAATGGCACAGTGATAGAAGGCTGGAAAGGAGTGTGCTTTAAAAGGTATAGTGTGTTTGCAAAACATCTTAATTAATAAAATGCGTCTGAAGTCCTTTGGGGTCCCAGGACCTAACTTGTGGTGGATTTGCAGGGAAGGGATTTTATTTATTCCTTTTATGACATTGGCATGTCTCCAAGGAGATCAGGGTGGTATTCACGGGGTCTATCCCATTTTATCCGCACAATGACCCTGTAAATTACATGATTAGAGCGGATCTACATTCCCGCCTAGAAAATGCATATTTTGAGATGTGAAACAGTCGCCTGGACATCCCATCTCCAGGGTCAGCCACCAGTAGAAAGCTCAGCCTGCCGCCCCGTGGAACTGTCAAGTACTACCAATGATTTATCCACCTTTCAGGACTTGATGGCGGTTTCTCCAGAGCTGTTTGCCTAAAATGTTAGCAATGCCTTGTTTGTTATGTTAGGCCAGTGGAGGGAAGCCATTGAGCATGGAATGCGGCCCCCCATGCCTCTCTGTCTTGCCTGTTGCACTCTCCCCAGCCAAACCCCTCACTGACCCTGCCCTACACCTTCCTCGAGTGATGTTATCTCCCTTGCTTGCCTGGTGGACAGATGAGGTGGAAGAAAACCCTGGCTTTTGTGTGGATGGAATATAAGATTCTTGTAAAAGCCACCTCTGTGGTTCTACCCACCTTTGAGCATAAGATCTCTGCTGGATCAGACCAGAGGATCAGACCCACACCATTTTTTAATTTGAAGAATACAGCACCAGGCCCAGCAGGGCAGGACACTATGATGGGGAGGTTTGGCCGCTGGACAACAGGGTGGGAGGCCTGATCATTTAAAGGAAAGCCTGGCCAAACTGGAATGCATCTGTTTGTATGTGGACGTGCAAGAAACTGCTTTTTCCTGAGTCACACCAATGGATCATCTAGCTCCGTAACGGTAAAGGGACCCCTGACCATTAGGTCCAGTTGTGGCCGACTCTGGGGTTGCGGCGCTCATCTCGCTTTATTGGCCAAGGGAGCCGGCGTACAGCTTCTGGGTCATGTGGCCGGCATGACTAAGCCGCTTCTGGCAAACCAGAGCAGCACACGGAAAAGCTGTTTACCTTCCCGCCAGAGCAGTACCTATTTATCTACTTGCACATCTAGCTCAGTACTGTCTGGCAAATACTGTCTGGCAGTGGCTCTTCAGAGTTTCAGATGAGATGCATTTGGGGGTCAAACGTGGAGTCTTCTGCAGGCAGGGCAGATGCTCTACCACCGAACTGTGGCCCCTCCCTTACAGGAATTTGTCTAACCCCCTTTTAAAGTTAACCAAATTGGTGGCCATCATAGCACTGTTGTCAAGTGGAAACTGCCAGTCCCAAGAGAGAAGAAAACAAGAGATGTACACAGATGGGCATCTTGGTCCTCCTACCTATGACCATCCTACAGGTGATTTTAATAACCTAACTATAATCATTTATACTCAGAAATAAGTGGTCCTCCTGCTTAATCCAATGGGGTTTATATACCTAGGTAAGCCTGGCTAGAAAATAAGTGTCACTTACTACATTCAGTCTAACAGACAAGCCTCCACTGCTGTAATGGTTTTCAGAGCCCAATGTATATTTCCTTTTCCATAAGCCAGTTTTCCCTCTTCTGCTCACAAGCCACGCTCCAGGTCTGTATAAAGGATCCGCTTTAATATTTCCAGGCTCTCAAAACCCAGGATCTATTACTGCTATAAGCTAGGAGGAGCTCTTCTCTGTGTTCTTTGGTCAGGGGGCACACCAACAGTAAATATCCATGAAACTAGGTTTACACAGCAGCTCCACACCTAAAGCACATGACTTCCTCTCCCCAAGAATCCTGGGAAATGTAGTCTCACAGAGCTGCAATCCTCAGCAGCTTTATCAAGCTACAGTTCCCAGGATCATAAAATTAATATATTCAGCGACCTCAATAGCACCTCCAGCAAGCTTTTGGGGTAATTTGGTTTTCTTTTTTAAAATAATTTTTATTAAATTTTCCGTTTTACAATTTCAAATACTTATTTTACATCCTTGAAGTATCAGTGACCTTCCCTTCTTCTCTTTCCATGGTTCATTTTACATATCTTAAACCCCTGCATATTTTACAAAAGCAATACCAATCAGCTTTCCATTATTGCATCCTTCAAAATTTACTTATTTTACACTGTTGAATTTATCTTAATGCTGCCAACGTTTTCAGCTGTGTACAATTATTTTCCATATAGCCAATAAATGTTTTCCATTCTATATGTTAAGTCTGCAAGCTGCACATATTCCGTCAACTTAAGTTCGCATTCTTCTTTGTTTGGGACCTCGCTCGTTTCCCATTATTCGGCTAACGAAACACGGGCCGCAGTTGTTGCATACATAAATAACCTTATCTCATTTGAGATTCAGGTAGGTAGCCGTGTTGGTCTGAGACAGTCAAAATAAATTTAAAATGTCCAGTAGCACCTTGGAGACCAACTAAGTTTGTTCTGGGTATAAGCTTTTGTGTGCATAACAGAACAATCCTAACTCTAGAAAGTTGGCAGAATTTATGATGACATAGATCACACCAGCTTAAGTTGTCCCTATTCCCGACTCTGCTCAGGATCAAGTTAGAGGAATTCAACTTTCACCACCCTTTCTGCCAGCTGTGTTCCACTGCGTTGCTAGGTCATGATAAGCACACGAAAGCTTACACCCAGAACAAACTTAGTTGGTCTCTAAGGTGCTACTGGACAATTTTTTTACTTATCTCATTTGGTAATTTGGTTTTCCATTTCGTAATATCCTAGATGGTCATTAAGCTGTATGGATAATTCTGAACAGAACTAATTGCAAATTGTTTGCCTGATCCTCAGGAACATCAGTGTGCCACCCACAAATCCCCCATTCAAAAGTACCTCTGCGGCTGAAGCAAGGCTACCAGGTCAGATCTGTCTAGCTCCCAATGGCAATCTGAAGCCTGCTTTTGCCCAGTTTGCACTTTTAAAAGTTAAAATCTCCAAACCAAACAACAAAACTCTTTCCTCCCTCCACACATTAGATAACAACTGAATCAGAAACAACAGGCAGCAAACACAACTCTAAACAATCTATTAAATCAAATGGGGAATTCAAGCGGATTTAGGACGGCAGCCTAAAATGCTAGATTCCTTCATTGCTGTAAACCAGCAGCTCCCATGTCTGCCCCAAGCAGCCCGGAAGTGAGTCCTGTGTGCGTGAGTCTAACTCTTACAAGTCTATGTTGGGGACACGCCGTCTGCGCTGTGTCTCCCATCGCTCCCCCTGGTGCTGACGTCATTAGCAAGCGCCCGCAATCCGTCTCCTTACATCCGCTTCCGGCACCGAGAGAGCGACTGAAGCCTTCCAGTGTAGAAGTGGCGGCGACATGGCTACAGCGGCAGCGGTCGTGCTCGGGAAGGCCTCCCGGCAGCTGGTGGCTCCAACTCCGCGGGCCGGGCTGAAGCGGCTCTTCTCGGCGGCAGCGGCGTCGGGCCACGGCGAGGCCGGGTCCAGTAAGTGGGGCCTGTGACCGGGTGACCTTGCGGGGAAGAGGGCGGTCCTGCCGGCGCCGCCAAGGAGCAGAGCGGGCGGGGTTGGGGGGTGGACAGGCCGCCTCTGGGCACCGAACAAAGGCCTTATGCCGAGCCAGGTCTCTGGTCCATTTGGTTTGGTACTGTCTACACGTACAGGCAGCAGCTCTCCTGGGTTCCAGGCTGGGAATCTGTTCCCAACCTTATGCAGAGAGCTAGTTACAAAGCAGAGACATCACCTTGCCAACAAAGGACCGTATGGTTAAAGCTATGGTTTTCCCGGTAGTGATGTATGCAAGTGAGAGCTGGACCATAAAGAAGGCTGATCGCCGAAGAATTTATGCTTTTGAATTATGGCGCTGGAGGAGACTCCTGAGAGTCCCATGGCCTGCAAGAAGATCAAACCGATCCATTCTTAAGGAAATCAGCCCTGAGTGCTCACTGGAAGGACAGATCCTGAAGTTGAGGCTCCAATACTTTGGCCACCTCATGAGAAGAGAAGACTCCCTGGAAAAGACCCTGATGTTGGGAAAGATGGAAGGCACAAGGAGAAGGGGACGACAGAGGATGAGATGGTTGGACAGTATTCTCGAAGCGACCAGCATGAGTTTGACCAAACTGCAGGAGGCAGTGGAAGACAGGAGTGCTTGGTGTGCTCTGGTCCATGGGGTCATGAAGAGTCGGACACGACTAAACGACTAAACAACAAAACAACAACAAAGCCGTGTTGGTCTGCCGTAGTAGAAACAAACAAACAAAAATCCTTCTAGTAGCACCATAGAGACTAGCTAAGTTAGTTATTCCTTCCAGTAGCACCTTAGCAGGCACACAGAAGCTCATACCGATAACTAACTTAGTTGGTCTCTAAGGTGCTACTGGAAGGAATTATTTTATTTTATTTTATTTTGTTTTGTTTCAACTTATGCAGAGATGTCATTGGGGATGGAACCTGGAGCTTTCTGCATGCAAAGCAAGTGCTCGACCACTGAGTGACAGCACTTCCCCAAACGGATCATAGGAAGCTGCCTTATACCGAGTCGGGCCGTTGGTCCATCTAGCCAACCATTGCTTACACGGACTGGCAGCATCTCTCCAGGGTTTCAAGAAGGGAGTCTTTCCCAGCCATATTTGGAGATAGGATTCAATCCTTATCTGGGATGGAACCTAGGACCTTTTGTATGTAAAGCTGTTGCCCTGCCACTGGCCTACGTTCTTTCTGGTGGCCACTAAATAGGGCCTCCATGGTCCGAAGCAGTCTACCAGTTGCTTAGAGCTGGCAATGGAGAAGGACTGCTCTTGTGATTCGCTGCTCCCTGTAGGAGGCAGGGGAGAGCTGAGTTGGCAGAGTTAACGGGCTGCAGGAATCGAGAGCATTGTTTTCCCCAGAAATGTGATTTTTGCATAGTGGACACACACACACACACACACACACACACACACACACACAGATTTGCAATATTTTGCCAGGTCAGAAATTATGAAACCGATATCACAATATGGACTTCAAACCAGTTTTGGATTATATATTGATATATCTCCCAGTCCTAGCTGCTAGATCAGACCAAAGGCCCACCCTGCCCAGCAACATCTGGAGGGCACAAGGTTGAGGAGCCTGGTTTAGGCAAGTCAGTGAAGGATAGGGCTATTAATGACTACCAGCTCTGGTTGCTATTCCCCAGTATTGGAGTCAATATAGCTTTCGGGCTTCCCAGAGAAATCTAGTTGGTTACTTTGAGAACACAATGCCTGTGGTCTAATTCAGCTAGGTTCTTCTTACATTCATACTCTATAAAGAGTACAACTCAAGCTGAGGTTCATTTATTTTTCCTTACTCCCCACCTCTGCCAACCATAAGTGCCTGCAAACCGTTCTGAAACACACTGCTTAAGTTATTGGCCAGTTGAGAGGAGGGATCCCACTATAAAGAAGCTGATATTCAGGGATTAATTGTATCAGTCCTATGCTTTTTTTTCCCTTTTGCAAAAAAACAGGGCAACCAATCAGTTTCTTCTTGTGTGTGAATTCTTTCCATTAGCTCGCATGTGGAAGATCCTGTCCTTCGTGGTTGCTTTGCCTGGAGTTGCTGTGTGTATGCTGAACTGCTACCTGAAGTCTCAGCATGAACATGAAAGGCCAGAGTTCATTCCTTATGCCCATCTGCGCCTCCGGACCAAGGTATTGGACTCAAACCTGTCCACAAGCAAGTCTTGTTCTTTATTTATGTGGACCACTTAACAAGGAGATGGCACCAAATTAGATGGTGATGCCTTAAGAGGTTTCCAAATCAGTGCAGTTTGGAAAGGTTCAGTCCTCCATCTGGATGCAAAGCTGCATCCCGTGGTATCTAAACACGCTATTCCCCCACTTCGGAATCCATCATGCCAGATAGGTTGATGATGAGATCTCAAGAGGTGTCCAAATGCATAAAGAACATGCAGACCGACAAGCCACTTTCCAAAATTATATAGTAGAGAAAGGTATTAAATGTTAGTGCAAAAGCTGTATTTCATTAAAAAAAAGTAGCTGAAAAAACGGTAATGTTAAAGATCAACTTAAAAAGCAAAGACAGTCTGTCTCCCCCCCCCCCAAAAAAAAACCCCAGCATTGTTTGATTCTGTCTGCTAGGGCTTCTTGCACCCAGCTCTGGCCAGTTGATCTTGGGGTGCCCAATGAAAAATGAAGTGGATCCCACCAGCCTGAGCTGTGCCCAGCCCTTCACCCTGCCCTTCGCCCCATAGCCAGTGCCATTTTAGTCCCACTTTATTTTATTTTGTTATCTATTTTTTATTTTGCACTAAAACATTTTTAACCTGCATTTGAAATATATGTGTGTTTTGTTTTTTCTAAATGTCCCAATAGCTACTAAAATGGCCCTGTTGGGTCATTGCCTGTGGCCCACCCACGTGACTTTGTCCCAGCCACTGGTCTGAACGAAATAAGGTTGGGTGTACATACCTAAAGAGCTCTAATTTCCACCATGGCCGCTGTAGTTGAGATTCCTGCATTGCAGGAGGTTGGGCTAAAAGATGACCCTGAGACTCTTTCAGCTCCATGATTCTATGAATCTACAATTTCAGTTGTCATTTTAAGCCTTTAGTTTAACTCAGTTGTCCCCAACCTTATGCCCTCCAGACTGTCTAATGACCACGGCTAAGAGGAATCTTCTAGGAGGGGCTCCCAAGCTCTGGGATAGGCTACCATGTTCAGTGTGGCCAATTCAGAGAGTGGTGTTGACTGAAAGAACCGTTCTCTTTTATAATTTAGTGTCAGCTCTGTCTTTTGTCCCTTGGTTTTGCTGGTAGTTTGTATTTAATTGTAATCTGCTTTGAGTCACCAGTAACTCTGAAACTACTGTTGTCAAGTTGTCCCTGCTCTGTAGCAGTGACTTCTGATCTAGCCTGCTGTTTGGTGCTAATTAGTGCTTTTCAAGCATCATTTTCAGAATAAGTGCTTTTTTAAATAATCTACTGCGCCTTTTTCATTTATAAGCTGTTATAAGTAGTTGAATTCCTGCTTTGTAGCTTGCTAAAAACTTCAATCTCTTCTTTCTACAGCCCTTCCCATGGGGTGATGGAAACCATAGTTTATTCCACAACCCCCATGTTAACCCTCTGCCAACTGGCTATGAAGATGACCATTAAGCAACTGCATCATGCCAGCCATGTGGACCATTTAAGGTAGCTGGACCAAGACCCACGTTGGGACCAGCAATGCTCTCCATTCCTTATACTATGAAATAATGAAGTTCTGACCTCTAGCAGAATGTATTGTTTGTTCCAGAGGTCACATTAAAAAGAAAAAACACTTTCAACCAAGTTTTTCTGTGGTTTTTCTTAACTATCCTGGGGAAGCTACAATTTTGGTTCAAGACAACTTAAACAGCAGTGTCTGTACAGGAAAATACAGTGATTAAAGGTTCTTTGGGGAGGGGAGGGAAAATGGGAACATGAACCACTGTATGGTTTCCTTATATTCTTTCATGTTTGAGCAGATTATGTTCTGAAATGAAGTGATACATTTTCTCTGTAGTGAGAAAAGCAGAGAACAGCCTCCCCCAGCCTAGTGCCATCGCAACTTTTGGCTACAGTGCTCAGCCGGCACTGAACTAGTCAACCAGTGATTTTAAAACAAATGAATTTCAGTAGCAGCTTCATTTTTTCAACTCTATCAAAGACATCTGTTGCTTGCATTCTGATTCTTAACCACTGTATTTCTTATGCGTTAGTTTAGATTAAAATTTTCATGGAAGTAAGCCTCTT
Organism: Podarcis tiliguerta; assembly: GCF_965153285.1. Taxonomy (NCBI): domain Eukaryota; kingdom Metazoa; phylum Chordata; class Lepidosauria; order Squamata; family Lacertidae; genus Podarcis; species Podarcis tiliguerta. The sequence goes on from NC_139549.1 coordinate 26,172,060, forward strand.
TATTTTTGCAGCCCAAAACACATTCTTATCCACCTTATATCTACATATGTTTCGCATGTGTGGTGTTAAGGGAGGGCTAGTACCTCCGGTGAAGGAGCCCAGGATTCTCCTAGATGGTGGGTTTGTGCACTAATCACTACCTCCAATACTGAGGAGGGCTAAATATTTAAAAGATTACTTAACGAAATGAATTGGTTATTAGTGGAATTTTACATAGTGCTCTATATACATACCTATTAAGACAGACCAGTAGGTCTGTTGCTGCTGCGTTGACTGAGATGGAGATTTGTCTGAGGCCGCTGAACTGAATGGATGGCAGAGGCAGGCAAGACTTGAGCTCTGACATTCACAGCTATTATCTTAGCTACTTATACAGCAAGTATCTTCCCTAGTTCAGGGAAGAGCACCAGTGGTGTAAGCTGTCCACAAGCTGTCCACCTATGATACTCCAAAGCAGTGCTACACAAAGTAAAAGGCCACTACAGTCTTATATTTTTTATTCTTGTTTAATTCTGTTATTGCACACAGCAGAATGCATACAGCTGATTCATCATATCAGAAGGCACTTTCTGTTGCAAGAACATTTCCAACACTGACAACAGTACTGCAAGAAGCTGGTTGTAGAATTCTCTGTGGGGCTGTGCAAGTGACCCAACTATTGAATTCAGTCCTTTTAATATGAAACAAACTGCATTTTTCTTTTTAAAAATGCTGCTGGTTTAAGAAAAATTAAAATAAATGCAGATTTAATAGATGGGGTTGAGAAGAAGCCCCCCATTTGCTATGCCCCTAAAGTCCATTAACAATGTCCATGTGGTCGGGGGGTGTTCACACTTCTTATTAATGTTATACTGAAATCCTTTTGCTTAAGAAACTAGACTTGTCGAGGTTGTAAGAGATGGGTGTCAGGCAAACCTCTCACATAACAAACTTAAAAAAGCTTCACATACAGAGCTGTCCGTTTCCTAGTTTTGAGGAGTTTTGACCCAGCTGCCTCTGAATGAACACAAATGCATTTTAGCAACTATAGTAAGACTGTATTACTCTAGATGCTTGTTGATATCAGCTACCAACTTGTTTCAATTCTAGATTTCCTCCTATAGGTTTATAAACCAGGCAACAACTTAAAACAATGCTGGCTCATTTTAATAATCTGACTTTGGCTGAGTGAAATGGAGACCCACCTTTTAGACATCCATCTTATGCTGTAGACAAATTTAAAGTTTTTGAGGTCAATCCCAACAACACTCTGCTGAAGTTGAAACCTTGCCGCCCTTTGGTAAATAGAAAGCATTGTACCCCTGAAACTTCTGCATCTGGCCTGGGCTTCTTGGAATAGCTGAACAAACAGACATAGAATGAGGCCAACTTCAGAGGCACAGTATTTCTCCAGCACTATTTCACTGAATATGATATCCTTTAACGTTAGGTTAACTTACAACCCAAGTGCTACCACTAGAACTGGAATTGACAAACAGAAAATAAAATCCCAACAGAACACACTGATTAATGTACGAGATTGATCCTGACATTCATTTTAACAGTTGCAGTTAAGATTTACATAAATAAAAACAACTGAATGATCAAAAACCAGACATGAACTTCTCCCCAACTCCTTTGTTAGAAATACATTCAGTTGTAAATCGGAAGAATCCCACTCTGCACATGATAAAACCCACAATACGTCAGTAGATATGAAGCTTGCTACTAGATTAATGAGGCAGATGTTACTGCTCATGGGCTGAACAGTCCTCGAATTTCTCCAACCCCATGGACAACATAGCTAGAGTCTTTGTCCAGCAGCCAACTAGATTTAGCATGCCGATGTGTGTTCAGAGTATTTTTTCCTGTGACCATCATGGTCAAGAAGAGTTTTCCGACTTCCCTTTGCTGGGGCCCATGAATTCCAGTCCTTCAATGGGGATGTCTTTTTCCTTAATAGCTTTCTGGAAGAAGCAAAAAGGCAAGCATATTTTAATATTTACAAATATGGTCTTCAAAAAGTAACCAACTTATAAAAAACACAAAGGGCTGAATTCAGCATTCTCTGCCCACTAGTGCAAGGGTGAGAATTAATGCTCCACAACAGAGAAATCCAGTGTAACAGCTGTGCTAGCCAAAACTTGTTGCATGGCAGATACATTACCAACCACCTAATTTTGCATTCTCATGTTCAACAATGATCCACTGCTGCAAAACATTTCACCAGTGAAACTAGTATACTTGTAAGTGACCTTAACTTAGAACTACATCTGATAAAGCCCCCAAATTCTGTATTATGCTTAGGACAGTGGTTTCCCTATTTGTACAGAGAGAATTGCAAAATTTGGGGGTAGAGGCGCAATTGTTCCTTATGTCTGAAGCTCCTTCCTAAAATTGTGTACACATTCCTAAAATGTCCCAGGACACATTCTGAGGGCACATGCAGGTCTGGGTCTGATCAGTGCCTGGAGGAGAGAATGTCTAGCACCTAAATGTGCACCACCGTGGGAGACATGGAGGAAGAAAAGTGGAATATAAAGAAATTTGCAAAGTATTTGCAAACGCATTCCTCATGCCTGGCTATTGTCCATGCTGGATTGTAAGCTTCCTGAGCTCAGGGATCCATCCACAGAACATTATAAGCAAAAACATGGTAATAGCGCTGCATAAACAGTAACAACTACACAAACAGCATTAAAGTGAGGACATATGCTATAATTATAGCAATTGCCGTAATGGCTATAACTTCCTCATTCCCTTGCAAGACACCCACACAAACACATTATTGCGGGGATTACCTATTACATTACAGTGGTACCTCATGTTACATACGCTTCAGGTTACATATGCTTCAGGTTACAGACCCCGCTAACCCAGAAATAGTGCTTCAGGTTAAGAACTTTGCTTCAGGATGAGAACAGAAATTGTGCTCCGGTGGCGCGGTGCCAGCAAGAGGTCCCATTAGCTAAAGTGGTGCTTCAGGTTAAGAACAGTTTCAGTTTAAGAACAGACCTCCGGAATGAATTAAGTACTTAGCCCGAGGTACCACAGTATTGCTTGTGTAAAAGCAAAACACAAAATGGCACTCGGAGAAAAAACGAGTGTTGTTCTTTACAGTTCAACCTCTTTCCCTGCCAAAAAACCATAGGCTGCCACCCCTGTCATAAACTATGTTACCCAAATTGTGTGGGCAGAGACTTGCGGTTCCTACATTGCAGGGGGTTGGAGTAGATGACCCTCGGGGTTCCTTCCAACTCTACAATTCTATGATTGTGACTTCCAGTTTCATGTGATGTATGCATGTTGATCAGTTCTGCCTCCACCAACCAGCTGTTCACTTAGGGTCTGGAGGAGGGGGTAAGTGTACAATTATTGCAGCCCGAGCCTGTCACTAGAAGTTCCAGGGACTGATTTTGAGACCTGGTGAATATGTTGCCCTTTACTCAACCCTTCCTCTAAGGATCACAAAGCAGTGTACCCAACTCTCCTCCCCCCCCCCATTCCCCCACAATAATCCTGAGGGTGAGAGGTAGCAACTGACCCAAGGTCTCTCAAGGAGCTTAATGACCAAATAAGGATTTTTGATCTTGGATCAACCCAGCCCTAGTCCAACCTAGACTGCGCTACTCTAGTGCCCTCCAGATGTTTTGGACTACAATTCTCATAAGCCCCATTCACTTTACTTAATTGTCTCAATAGAAAAAAAGTGTAGATATTTAGACACGGGGGAGAAAAGATTAGAATCATATACCACAGAATGTGGAACTCGTAAAACATAGACCAGCCTTGGCCAACCCGGTAGCCTCCAGGAGTCCTGGACCACAACTCCCATCAGCACAAGACAATAGTCCATAGTGCAGTCTTTGACAATCTGTCACCTTCCAGATGCTTGAGACAACTCCCATCAGCTGCAATCGGTGTGGCTGTAGTCCAAAACATCTGGAGACTACTCAAACTACTACCACATTTTTTCTACAGGGCAAAAGCAAGTGTTTTTTCTGTTCATAAAGACATGCTTCCCATTTTCTCTCTCTGCAACCCATGCGAAGTACCATATTTTTCCGTGTATGAGATTAGGTTTTTGAATCAAAAAGTTAGGTGCATCTTATACATGGGGGCATCTTATACACAGAAAAATATGGTCAGATCTTGTCTGACTTCACTTAAAGGAAGACCTGCACACCCTCCCCCACTGACCACCACCAAGCACACCCTGCCTGAGGTCTCCTAACAGAGATGAGAGCCACATCTTGCATTTAAAGAAGTGTCATACCACTTTAAAGGACCATGACTTCCCCCAAAGAATCCTGGGAACTGCAGTTTGTCAAGGGTGCTGGGTTTTTTATTTTAAAATTTGCATTTCTACCCCACCTATTTCTCAAAGGAGCTCAAAGTGTTGCGCAGAATTCTCCCCTTCTTTATTTGATCCACACAACAACCCTATGAGGTAGGTTAGGCTGAGAGGGAGTGACTGGCCTCAAGGTACATCCAATGACCTTCCTGACCCAATGGGGATTTGAACCTTGTTCTCCCAGGTCCTGGTAGTCTGATTAGCTAACCACTAAACCACACTGACTCTCAGATTTGTTAAGAGACCACCACATTCTCTTTCTGGAGCTACAATTCCCAGAATGGCTTCACCATCACAGGGGACTCTGGGAATGGCAGCTACATGAGGTAAGCAGAAGCATCTCCTAACAGCCTACAGCACCCTGAACATACTGAGGTTTATAGAGTTCTGAGCTGTGACCATCACAGTGTTATTGTAGCTTTTAAGCGGTTCAGATATGTGTTTTGAGAGCTGGCTAGGCGTTATGTTCAAGAGTGCTGGACTCATAGCTGACAACTTTTCCCTTTTTTTAAAAGGGAAATTCCCTTATTCCGAATAGGATTCCTCGCAAGAAAAGGGAAAAGTTGACAGCTATGGCTGGATTGGACCATCGAGCTTACTTGGGTGACCCTGAGGAAGTCCCAGCCTCGCAACCTCACCAAGAGGATTAAATGAGATTGGGGGGAGGCGACTATGTTCCAGCTCCTTAGAGGAAATAAAGCGAGACAGAGAGGCAAGGAACAGCGCTTAAAACGCGAGGTGCGGAAGCCTGAAGCGCAAGCCCCGCCGCCCCGACCTCTGCATGTGCTCAGAGGCGCCCTCTCTTGCCTGGACGCAGAGCTGGTAGCTCTTGAAGAGTTGGGCGCAGGGGTCTCCGCTGCCGTCGCCGCCCTCGCCCTTCAGGAACTTCTCGGCGAACCAGCGGTTGAAGCACTGGTCGTACTCCCGCTTCATCTCCGTGCAGGCCTCGCCGACGCTGTTCATGGCGACCGCAGCACCGACCCTCCAAGCGCGAACCCGGAAGTAAGCGCGACTTCCGCCTTTGGCGCACGGAAGCGGGGTTACATGCCAACGCGCTTCCGGAGCGCCGGACCAGAGGAAGGCATGTGGGCTCGGCGTCTCGCCCATGTCTTCCGCGCGGGGTTTTGCTCTCAGGCTGGCGTTCCTGAAGGGGGTCTCCCCGCGCCGCCTAGGGAAGCAGGGGCTCCCCGGGTGAGTAAAAGGCCCGGCGGCGCCGAAGCAGAGCTTGTCCCCAGAAATACGAGGTGACAGTCAGGAGAGAGTGCTTCTGAGCATGTGTAGAGGTCTTTTAAACAAAAACAAAAAAACAGCAGTCACTGGTGGGCTCTTGGACATCTAGCCTAAGGTCTCTCAAATTGTAGTGATGACAGTGATGCATTAATTGCATTTGTTGGCCACCTTTCCTCCAAGGAGCTCAAGGTGATTTACAAGGTTCTTCCTATTATATAATTATCATGCAGCCATGGTTCAGTGACTATAGCAGCTGCATTGCATGCAGGATAGTTCAACCACCAATGGCATCTCCAGTTAGGGCTGGGTGAGTCTCCTTGTCTGAAACCCTGGAGAGTCATTGCCTGACAGTGTAAGCAATACTGAGCTAGACAGACCAAGGGTGTGTGAAGCTGCTTCCTATGTTCCATGTACATCACAGGGTGGAATACCTCAGGCCCTGGGGCCAATTGCGGGCTTCTGGATCTACCAGGTCCACAAGACTCTGCCCATGTCATGCCTCTCACAAGCTCTGCTTGAGTGCCTTTTCTGGCTGGAATATGCCATTGAACTGTGATCATGCCTCTTCCTTACCTGGATGGAGGATCAGATCAGAAGAATCAGCATCAGACATTAGCCACAGCAATAAAATAAAATGTACTGAAGATAGAGGTAAAAACTTAACTATACAAAATACATTTTGTATTACATCAATAATCAAATAATAGATCTTATTCTAATTGCCCCTGCTAAAAACCTAGCAGTTTTTGCTGTCAGCAGAACCTGGGTGGAGGGTGTGTGTATACATCATAACCTATGGCTTGTGCATGGTTGGAATATACCCTTACTTTCCTTCCAGTAGGATTTATGTTCTCTGATATTCACTGTTTATATAAGTCAAATGCTGTCCTCTGTTCCAATTATTACTGAATTCAGGAAAGTTTGGCTTGTTTAAGTATTTCAGCTGTGTGGGTTTATGCAATCGATACTGGAGTTCCAAACATGTATACGTACTTGGAAGCAACAGAAAGAGCAACAAGTATATAAAGCCAAGAGAAACTGCAATACAAATTTCCTTCCAATTGTTATTTTTAAAGAAAAAAATGGATTTTCAGAAAGAAACAGATGTGATTCTGTACAAGTTGCTTTATGTTATCATTTACTGAGGACCTCTTTGCAGGATCTAATTGCATTACTTTTCCTCTTCCAGAATAAAAAAGTAACTTTGGAATTGCTTGATCACCTGGAGCGCCTGGCACTTGTCGATTTCCGCAATCAGGAAGGTGTGGAGCGTTTGGAAAAAGCCATTGAATTTGCTGAAAAACTCCATGCAGTTAATACAGATGGAGTAGAGCCGATGGATTCAGTACTGGAAGACAGGTAAGTATCAGGATCACTTGCATATCAGCTGTTAAAATTTTCCCTATTGGTCCAGCAGGGAAAGTCTTGAATTCTTCTGAAATTGGTACAGGATATTCCTGGGCTGTTTTTGTAAGAGTCTGTGAACACTTATTACTCATCATCATAACCAGAGAGTAAATAAACATCAGAGAAAGCATGTGTAGAAGATAGCCCATAAGGCTTGTTGCCACAAATCATGTCGATTGCTTTTGAAGTAAAGAATAACACTTGAATCCTTGGGGGAGGTCAGGTAGTGTAACCTGATCCTTAGGTGACAAGCATTGTGGTAAACTGCTTCAATTCTTCATTTATCCCGACTACCTCCACAATGTTGAATAATTACTTGTTCTCCTCAGATATCTGTACCTCAGGGAAGATGAAGTCACAGAAGGCAACTGTGCAGAGGAGCTACTGGAGAAAGCCAAGGAGACCATTGAAGACTATTTTGTAGCTCCACCAGGTATTATCTTGCATCAGATATGCAGTCAAGGCTTTGCTGTAGTTTGGGCATTTCTAGATTAAGAGCATGTGTAAGACAGAGTTTATTAACAATCACCTCCTAACTAACTTCAGTTAAATAATGACAATCTCCAATTCAGCTAATGTACAAGAGAGATTAAGAGCAAGTCTGTCTTTTAAGGTGGGGTCCTCCAAGCAACCCTGAATTATGCAAATAAACAGTTGAGTTTGCATAGCTTTTGATGTCCTGTGCAGTAATTTTGGTAGTACAGTGGTACCTCAGGTTACAGACTCCACTAACCCAGAAATAGTACCTCGGGTTAAGAACTTTGCTTCAGGATGAGAACAGAAATTGTGTGGTGGTGGTGCGGCAGCAGGAGGCCCCATTAGCTAAAGTGGTACCTCAGGTTAAGAATGGACCTCCAGAACAAATTAAGTTCTTAACCCGAGGTACCACTGTACAGTGGTGCCCCGCAAGACGAATGCCTCGCAAGACGGAAAACCCGCTAGACGAAAGGGTTTTCCATTTTGGAGGTGCTTCGCAGGACGAATTTGCTATGGGCTTGCTTCGCAAGACGAAAATGTATTGCAATTCCTGGGGGTTTTTTTCCGCTCCCTACCCCCTTTTTCTAAGGCACTAAGCTGCTAATAGCCTTTTAGCAGCAAATCCGCTAATCCCTTAAAGCCTTTAATAGCCGCTAAACCGCCTAATAGCGCTAATCCGCTAATGGGCTTGCTTCGCAAGACAAAAAAACCGCTAGACGAAGAGACTCACGGAACGGATTCTTTTCGTCTTGCGAGGCACCACTGTACTTGATTTGGATAAGCAACTGTGCAGGGTAGTAGTGTCCCCTAGCCCCTATGGAAAACTTACTCAGAAACCCTTCTACCTTTTGTAGATTAAAATGCCTTGCTTACATCCCAAGCACAGTTTCGCCAACACATGGACTAGATTTTAAAGCTGAGATTCCCAAGAAGCAGAACTCTGCATGCAGTATCTTATTGTTTTGTCTCCACCACCACCACCCCAGGCATGCATACCGTACACACCTAATTGTGGAATTACCAAGAAACAGAGTTGCTCCGATAACCCCTAAAGAAGCATTAGTCAGCCCATTTTGCTTAACCATCAGTAACTGAGGCATACATATTTTATACCACTGCTAGTTCTACTATGTGTTAGATGGTACAAACATTTACTCTGGGTGTAAGAGAGAATGGCTTACACTGTCAAAGCAAACCTATACTAACAAGCACTTAATTCCAGCCAATTTTATTCTTTGTGTTAGGTAACATCCCTTTACCAGAGCTTGAAAACAGAAGGAGTTTTCCGTGGAAAGAAGAGTCCTAGGCTCTACATCAGATGCCACAACAGACTTCTTCAGCAGCCAGCATCTACTCCATGAAGCTGCATGCAGGATAAACCTTCACCACATCCCTTGTGCAACTTGACCTTTCTCTCCGAAATGACTGCTGTTTCTGTACTGCTTAGGCCTAAGTTATTATTGAATCGGGCATTTTTAAATTGTGTATTACAATCCAACAATGAGGGCAACAATCCAACCCAGAGTTAAGTGTCCTTAAACCTGCTTATTTCAATTGGCTTCGGATGTACCCAACACCATTTTTAGTTATGGCCAAAAGATTTTCACAACCATAACCCTTTCGCCTATTCAAAAACAAAACACCCAAAACCAAACTTTCTACTTCTAAAGGGGAAATGGTTTTAGAAAAATGATCGAGAAACCAGATAGCAGAATGTAGCAGATTTCTGAGCTCTGTATATTGAAAGGAGAGTGATCACAGCAAGGACTGATGTGTCATTGTCCAGTGTTCTGTGTCTGGATAAGCAGACTGACATATTTGGGGGAGCAGAATCTCAAGGCTATCCAGCTGTCAAAGGTGCCCAAGGATGGAGTGGTTGTCTGTGATGCGCTGAATGATACGAGATGAAAGAGGGGAGACACAGACTTCTGGCAGTTTCTTCCTATCCAGCCCAAGAGAGATTATGGGTTAGCTCCCACCTCTCAAAACGTGGGAGAAGTATAGGTGTGATATTTAATGGTACCATAGATTCAGGGAACAAGTTGTATCAACAGATAGTTATACGCATAAAGGAATCACTATTTTAAAAAACCATACACATAAAAACTTGTGAGAAGTAGACAACAGGCAACAGTAGACAATAGGATATATGTTTTCCTGGAAACATATGGCAGACCTTTGGAACAAGCATGTTGCTCAGTGGTATTTGTGATACTATTGTAACAGAATGTTGCAGTAGAGTTAATTTATGAGATGGGCTCATGGTTGGGTACTTACAAAACCTATGAGAGCAGACTAGTAATATTTGGCTCAGAAGGGGAATCAAAAGGCACTGAAGCACATTATCCTCAACTATGCAGTATTTGTCATTTTCATATTGGCATATGAATTTCTGCTTCAGAAAAGGAAACTAGTTTTCAAGATACTGTTGAGCTGTATGTAATAAATAATTTGCTGATCTGAAGTGCATTTCCTCATCAATTTGACCTGTTTATGTATAACATATGCAGCCTGACCTTTTATTTATATAGAAATCCCATGGACACCGGTAAAGCTAAAGGTAAAGGGACCCCTGACCATTTGGTCTAGGCGTGACCGACTCTGGGGTTGCGGCGCTCATCTCACTTTATTGGCCAAGGGAGCCGGCGTACAGCTTCCGGGTCATGTGGCCAGCATGACTAAGCCACTTCTGGTAAACCAGAGCAGCGAACGGAAACGCCGGTTACCTTCCGACCAGAGCGGTACCTATTTATCTACTTGCACTTTGACGTGCTTTCAAACTGCTAGGTGGGCAGGAGCTGGGACTGAGCAATGGGAGCTCACCCCATCGCGGGGATTCAAACCACCAACCTTCTGATCGGCAAGTCCTAGGTTCTGTGGTTTAACCCACAGCGCCACCTGCATCCCATGGACACCGGTAGCACAACTCTATTGTATGCATGGATTGGATTGCAGCCTTAACATGATACAGCACACGTAATAGCTTAACTTAGCTCCAAACCTGAGGTTAGGCCTTCTTTACAGCTGTTACAAGGCTCAACAAATATTATCCAGGCCAGCACTTAAATAAATTATCACATAATCGGAGAATGCTTTCTCTGTGGTTGCAGGCAAGATAGAAAAGTCAGCCTCTAAGCATGCAATAGTGTCTTTGCCAGGAAGCCCTCTAGGCTTGAGGCAAATACAACTTCATAGGTATGAAATGGAACATCTCGTTTTACATGTCAACTACTACAAAACATTAATTTCAAAGGTTTACAAGTAGCAATGGGGCTTTAATACAGCTTTATTAACTGAATTTATATTCCACCCTTCCTCTCAAAGGAGCAAATGCTTGCATTGCATTTTATATGTATTTACATTTCATGTGAACTGCCCTGCCCTGAGACCTTCGGGTATAGGGTGGTATAGAAATGAAATTAATAATTGGGCAGATTTAGTAGTTGGCTAGATGCACAGGAAATACCCCTCTGTGTCAAGTCTTTGGCCAGAGAAGGAACCTATCCCATTAGTTGTGCTCTGGTGCTGTGCTTCCTATTCCAGCAGCCCCTTCACTAATTCTGCTGCCTTGCCTGTTATCTTTCTTTGATGTTGCCTCATAATAATTTTATTCTTTATACCCTGCCCATCTGGTTTCCCCAGCCACTCTGGGCGGCTTGCAACACATATAAAAACATAGTAAAACATCACACATTAAAAACTTCCCAATACAGAGTTGCCTTTAGAAGTCTTCTAAAAGCTGTGTTGTTCTTTATCTCAACATCTGATGGGAGGGTGTTCCACAGGGAGGGCACCACTGCTGAGAAGGCCCTCTACCCAATTCCCTGTAACTTTGCTTCTCAGCGAGGGAATTGCCAGAAGGTCCTTGGAGCTGGACGATAGGGCGTATGGAGCCAAGGCTGTTTAGGGCTTTGTAGATCATCACCTTGTGCTCAGAAACATACTGGGGGTCATGAAGTTACAGAGGCCTCTAGAAAAGGCCCTTAAAACTGGGACTTCATAACCAATTTATGGCATGTGCATTTGGCATGTGAAGTACTACGAGGTCTGTTCTTCCAGTTGTGGACAGTCACTGCTATTCCATCACCCATACTGGAGCTTGACTGAATGCACCTGTGCTGTATTTTTCTGCTCCACCCATCTCCCCAATTTTTCTAATCTGGCAAGTGCACAAGTACTTCTGTAGCTTTTTTTGTGGTGGGAGGGAGAGAAAACCCAGGAAGTGCACGAGAGCAAATGTTATCAGCTTTAGTTATGTTTTACAAAGGGCAAAACAGAAGATTGTGGGCTTTTCATAGGGACAATTGTAGTTTTTAAAATTTTAATTAATACTCTGGTGTTTTGCAAGAGTGATATTTGCTTGACATATAACAGAGAAGTATAAGAGGTGTTCTGCTATAACGTTCTATCGGTTTTATTTAAAAGTCCAATGTGTGCAATTGCAATTTGGGTCTCCAAGATAGTTCCACATGTGTTCTCTGCTGAAATGGTTTCAGACATGCCTACTGCATGTGGCAGTCAGTGGAAATAGGCAGGCTCATGTCATTTTTGCTGCCAGAAATGAAACAGCTAGGCTACATTCAGATGAGGAGCAAACGGAAGTAGGGGTGTGGCAATCGGGAACATTCACTAGAGAATAACAGATGTGACAAACTCCCCCCACATGCCGCAAGCACGTTTCCACTCCAGTGGTCACTGTGGATGATTAATGGGTTATTTTCACTTATCAGTTTTTATCCGGATTGTTTGTAAACACGTATGGGCTGGCATTTTTACGAAAACAATGTGTAGAGGCTGCAAAAAAATAATAATGTGTAAGCAATACCAATTCCACAATGCACTCCCCATCTGAAAGCACTCAGTGTTATTATATCTGAGCAACTTTTAAATTATATTACTGTAGTGTAAATATTCTGTTGATTTCCCCCCCACTACAATACCCGGTTTGACCAGTAGGCTTTGATAAACCCAGGAACAGAAAGGAATTTAAAAGCTGTATTTTACACCAGCTTCCCACCTGCACAAAAAGACAGTCACCCACTGATGAGTTACAGAAACATTTAAGTATATTTCAAAACAACACAACAGGCTGAGCCATACAGGTTGCTCCACTGCTTTACAGCACCTTCCTGCAGACAACCATTAACGCATACTAGTTCTCAAGCTCATATCCCTTCGTTCAGAAGGAGAAACAAAAACAATGTACATTTTCCAAACAAAAGAAGTTCAAGTGGCAATGTTTTATAGTATTTCATTACCGACACTTCCCTAGTAAAAACTGTAAGTCATAAAAAAAGATTTTATTGAATAAGAAAGGGGGGGGGGGGGAAACAAGGCTTCCTACGAAAGACTATATCCATCCATTTTGGAATGTAAACTCTGAGCAGAAATAAAGAGCTCAGTTCACATTTTTAGAAGTCCCTGTTGGGTGCAATCAGTATGGCCTGAAGGGAGAAGAGTAGCGTGGCGATCCCCTGCTTTGGTATGGAGAATCGCGACTCCTTGAACCAGAACGGGAGCGCGAGTAGCCATAGCTGATGCTTCTTTCAGGACAAACTCTGATATAGGATGTTTCACCCTGGAATTTAAAACAGAGAAAACCCAAACATTGGCATAACATCCTGTGGTCAAGGTTATGAATGAATGAATGCCAAAAATGAAGATCAGGAACCAATGCACATGTGGCTCGAGGCTGCAGATAGCTTTTTTTCCATATATACGTAAGTAGGAGTCCATCTACTGCTGCTGCCTTGGGCCAGCTCTGATCTGGCCCTTGAGGGTCTACAGACGAAGGGCATGTGTTACATAACAGCTAGTACGGTGCAGGTATTAGTAAGGCAAACACAGCCATGTTCTGTCCTCATCTAACTAAGAAGGGCGAAGATGTCGATAGTTTCCAACTTTTAACTGCCGGAGGGAAAGAGATGTAATCTAGTGGAGTCCTTCAGCATAGTTGGGAGATGCCTTGGTGAACTGTCTCACCTGCTCATCTTAATTTAATTGTATCTCAGCAGCTCAGGTTCTGAAGGGAAATCCCACAGCAAGCAGCCTCCAGCTGTGACAGAGGGGGTGGTTGCAGCAGATGGAAGGTGGTTGCAAGAGAGGTAGCAATGCCCCAAGACTGGGGGGAAAAACTGGTTTATGGCAGAGACATCATGAGACCACCATAGGAAGAGGTTCCATGCATAGGTGGGAATGACTGCTATTGTAACCACTATGGTTACTCATCAGTATTTCTGGGGAGAAGCGTTGCAGTTTGTGGATGCAAGCTCTGGCTGCCAAGGCAAAGGTGAGCTAAGCTTATTCAACAGCCAACCACTAGCAATCTCTGTTCAACTCTTGGTCTCTTAAAGGGAGAATGGCAAAGCAAGTCAACTCGACTTACCTAGAAGAAGACAGTGGCAAGTAAATCCAAATGCTTAGTTTTTCCATGTAACTTACGAATGAACCCCAGAAAACCTGGCCTTGGCTGTCAGGGCTCACACCACGCCATCATGGGGCAGGTTTCACAAGGCCTTGACCACTCTTTTAAGCTGGATTCCTAACATGCTACAAGGATTACTATTAGCCACCAATTCCGAGACTATTGCTAGACTGTGCCCCCGGAGCCTCTTGAGAGCATCACAACAGGACACGTTAACGCATGTTCCTCCATGACTGGCACAACGCACATGCTCTTCACCCACAGGCAGGGACCCACCTCATGAGATCGGAATTTGGTGTCATCCAGTTTACGCAGTGCGTATTCCATGTCTTCCTTGCGGAGAAACTCAACCACCCCCATTCCATCTTTCTGTACATCTGCATAACATACATCACCAGCTTCACGCATATGATCCTTCAGGTCCTGCCAGCTGCCTGATGGAGGAAGCCCTGAGCAGTGAGAACACAAAACATAAGAGACTACGTAAAGAGATGGCACTTGCGGCTTAGGCTGGGCCGGAAAAAGCTGCACACCCTGGAATGGTCCCTCCAGCGGGTCTGAGACTCCATCCACCACTTCCACAGACTTCCTGCTTATTAAGGATCCAAAGAACAGCAGTTAAGTTCCATTCCTGAGTAGATGAGCCTTTCATTGTCAGCAAGGTGGTCCCCTAGGTAGGATTCAGAGTTCTGGGCTTTGAAAGGAATCCTCCTCCTGTTGGTCCAAGGTAAACTTAACATCACCCCTAACTCTGCCTGGGCAGCTTGTACTCCACATACGACTTAAGTTACTCAGGATCAGATTCCCATCCAAGAATGATAGTCCCCTTCTAACAGTATGAGTTTTGATTCCAATTTGGGTCCTTGGGCAGCGAAGCAAGGATACCTGTGTTTAACTATCAGCATGATCATTAAGTAAAGGCAAAGGTAAGTGGCTCCCCTGTTCCACATCGCATTCTGGAGACACTAGAACACTGCTGCTCCTAGCAGTGAACGCTTCACAATACTCTCTAGCAATGCACGTTCTCCCATTCATGCCAAACGTCAAAGAGATTCCTCCAGATATCCTCCCTGCCCTCCCAGGCTTCTGTGGTTCTGGGGTTCAATACTTTTGTTTTCAGGTCCTGATGCAAAGCTGAGGAGATTGCAATTCAGTAGTTTCCTCACAGGGAGCAATCACATTTTTAGCCAGGATGCCACAGTACCATGCAGAGAAGCACCAAGATAGGTCACTGTACTTTATTTAAGCAGTACATGGGAATAAACATGTTTTTAAAAAAACGAGTTTTGTTTTAAGTGGACCATTCCATAAAACTGGTCAGGGAGTGCTGAGTTTTCTCCAGAGATTTGATCGCCATGGCAAAACCTCCAAAATACATCCACTTCTCTCCAGTAAGAGGTATTTTCCACCTGTCTCTCCCAACTCACTAAACAAGACACCTACTTCAGATATGGCAAGGTTCCTCTGAGGGATCCACAAGGTTATTAACTGAGGGATCTAATTCAGGTTATTTTCTCTCATAATAAGCAGAAATACTGCACAGCAGCAGCAGCTCAGGCAGCTCTTTAATGCTCATTTTTTTGTCTCAGAGAATCCTTTGCTTTTATGAGACCCAGTCCTCCTGGCCCTGCACACTACAAGGATCTTCTTCTTTCCCTTCACCCTCCCAGTTGCCCATTTCCAAGTCCATTGAGTTCATGCCTGCCTACAGGTGGAGATGAGATTTATCTTTTGCTCACCATTCATCCACGAAGTTGAACTCCAAAAGCAACTTAAAATAGGCTTCCTCCGTTAATTGAACCAGAAAGCTGTCTTCTCCTCTCGCAGCTCTGAAAAAACTCCTTCACAGGAACAGTTTTCTTATTAAAGAAGAAACCCTGTATTATGGAAGCAAGGTGCTCCTTCTCCCCTATATAACAAAACATGTGGCATGGCATCAGGATGGCTCCCAGCCAGTATGAAGTATGGAAGGCAACATACCTGAAACAAGGACTCGGAATTCGGAACGCCGTGAAGGAGGGCCATTCCTCCCACGAGGCCCCCCACCAAAGCCTCCACCCCGTCCTCTGGAAGGTTTGGGAAACTCAACGCGTAGGCGACAGTGACCATAATCATAGCCATTCCTCCCATAAACTGCATCTTCTGCATCTCTGTGAACAAATAATATATCCATGAATTTAGCATTGCCCAGACAGCACAGGAAAGGTACGAAAACAAGAGAAGAGTCTTTTGGCACCTTACAAACTAACACATTTTGTTGCTCCTTAAGGTGCAAAGAGATACTTTGCTGTGTTTATTGCAATAGATTAACCCTCTGGAAAATGAGCAGTCCTATGAACTATTGTACTTTTGAAACTTAAATATAGAACTATTTAGATATAGTAGGCTGGAAAGAGTGGAGAGGTTCCCAGTTTCTAAGCTGGAAGATGTTAGCACTTGACATTTATGAGCGATAAAGTTGTTTCTAGCTTTGGACAAAAGTCGCAGGATGAAACATACTGACTGGACACAGTATTCACCATCAGGATGCAAAATGTTGCAAACAATAAAAAGAATTCAGAACATTCATGCCTTACACTTACAACAACAGTTAGCATATCATAGCACCAGGGAGTTCCTATTTATTTTCCAAACGTCAATTACTATGTTGACTTGCTAGTCTCCCTGGAGTAAAATCAAGAAGGTGGCAATCAGGTTAAAAAACATTAGTGCCCAAGGCACCTTTGCTCCAGCTGTTTCAAAAAGCCATTGTCAGTTACGCAAAGAAGGCAACTTTCAAGAGATACAACAAAATGAAGAAGCTTCTCTGTATGCTTATGATCAACAAGAATGCCATCAGCAGACTACTTTCTACAGATCAATTAGCAATGTTCCAAACACTACTTTAGAAACCCCTACAGCCTGCTTCTTTATGCCAGCATATTTTTTGTAGTTAATCTTCATCCCTGATGTGGTAACCCAAAAAAGCCCTTCACTACACCACTTAAGGGGTCGTGGTTGTGACATTTGTGTAACTGGACTAATTTCTGATGCAGTCCAATCCTCCATTCTTCAGATTAAGGATTAATGGTCTGCTGTCAGTCATATATGCTGTGGTGTTGGGCTACACACTGCATAAACTTCTATATTTGAAGAAAATTACTACGACATACTAACAAGAATTTGCCAGAATCAGAACAGTACATATTTGTAAAGCAGATTTAATATATACATGATCAACAGTTCTGCAAAAATGAAGCAAATACCCCTTTCCATAGGATTTATTGATGTTTTAAAATATTATATATTGCATTTTGTTGTTATATGAACCATATTGTGAAGATTTTTATTGTTGAAAAGCAGTACAAAAATTAATGAATTAAAAATTAATTCATAAACATAAAGGCTCCATTCCAGGATTTGTCAAGGAAGGAAGGAAGGAAGGAAGGAAGGAGACTGGCAACCTACTAAAGATGCAGTGGTCTTTACATCATCTAGATCTCTGACTGTATAATATTAACAGCAGATGAGACATTCCACAGCATTTTACTACTCCCTGGCCCCCGAATAATCATTTATGAATTGGGAAAAGGCACCATCTTATCCTCCATCTTGTTTCTGTGCGTGTTTTTAAATATAATTAATTTGTTTAAAAAACAACACATCACCTTGAATTAGGCAATATTTGTATCCTGAAAGGCAGAATATAAATAAACTGAACCCAAGGTGTGGTTTGAAGCAGATTTGGGGAAACTGTGGCTCCTCCACTGCTGTTTGTTATTGGACAGTCCCAGTTGCAAGCCCCAGCAGCCAGGGATGGTGGGAGTTGTAGTCCAACAATATCTGGAGGGCCACAGTTCCCCACTCCTGAACTAGTGGCTGGTATTCTTGCAAAGAATATTGGTCTAGGTGCATCTGATCCACCTATGTTCAGGAAGGGTCATACCTCAGAGGCAGAACACCCGATTTGTACGCAGAGGATCCCTAGTTCAATCCTTTACATATCCAGTTCTGTATGTCCTGTCTGAATCCCTGGAGAGCTGCTGCCAATCTATGCAGGCCAGGGCTGAGAAACCTTTTTCACATCAAGAGCCACATACCCTGCTGAACAACTTTTCATGTGCCAGATGCAAAAGTAGACACACAGCAAGTTACCTTCCAACAGCTGGCCATCTCTACACAAACTAGTCCAACAACATAGGGTTTGGTGAAGGCTGTAGGCTGCATTGGATACAATGCAGGGTCTGCTCATTGCTTAGATGGGAGGCTGCCTGAGAAAACACTACCAGGTGTATAGGGCGGTATATGAATCCCAATAATAATAATAGTAATAATAATAATAATGTATGCCACCTTGGCTTCCATTAAGGAAGCGAGGTGGGAAATAAACATAATACATTTCATATAGATTATTTTAGGATTGTAGGCAACTGAGTTCTACTTAGGGAAAGTCCATTGAAACTGATAGACCCAATGCTAATCACGCCTATCAATTTTAATGGATTGTATCCATTGTCAAACTCAATAGCAGACCCACTGAAACTGATGGACCCCATACAAGTTATGTCTGTTAATTTTAATGGGTTGCATCTTAGTACTACTCAAGAATAGCAGACCCACTGAAATTAATGGACTGTAGGGCAGTCTTATTTTTGTAACGAAGTTGTTTTAAGCTGTTTTTAATACTGTTTCAATTGCTGGAACCTTAGGGGGAAGGGTGGGTAATGACAATGTGATTCGGTATTTGAATGATTGGTATTAGTTGTATTACAAATTTGTTGTATTATAATTGTATTATAAATTGGTATTGTTATTATGAGGCTATCATTGGATTGTAATTGAAAACTAATAAAAATTATTATCATAAAGAAGATAATGTGACACTGTAAGGCAATGTTTATTTTTATTTGTGTAGCCGAAACCATGAAGACAGGAGTGCCTGGCGTGCTCTGGTCCATGGGGTCACGAAGAGTCGGACACGACTGAACAACTAAACAACAACAAGCCGAAACCATTCCAAAACAAAACATCTATCAGTTTTCTGCAGATCATATCCAATGTCAATCCTACTCAATAGTACTCGAGACCTGCTGAAATGAACGCGAACTATCTTGGGGCTCATCCATTTCAACGGGTCTACTCTCTGGAGCATGGGCGAATGCTGGATAGCAACCCCCCCTATATCATTAATATAAATAATAATAATCTGAAAACCATCTGGGTGGGTGGATGCAGGTGGGTTTGATTCCCTCCCCCTCTTTCTTTATCCTTTCTCCTCCTGTGAAGAGGTTGCATCCTAATGTTTTAATGTTGTATCTTAATCTTTTAAATTGTATTTTAATCAACTTGTTTTTATTATTGGTTGTTAGCCGCCCTGAGCCCGGTCTTGGCTGGGGAGGGTGGGGTATAAATAAAATTATTATTGTTGTTGTTGTAGCAGAAAGCCAGCATGTGACATACCAAAACGAACCAAATAAAAATAAATTTAAAAAAGGCGGGAACGGAGAAGGAGGAGAAGGGGGTGAGGCGGGGCTTGCACCTCACCCTGCCAGCAAGATGGAGAGCCCCACATTCACAAAATGCCAAAAATTGGGGTTGGGGGGGCTCCTCTTCCTCCTCCCCCCACCCTCCAGGCATGCTTGGGAAAGCCCCCATTCCCAAATATGAGAGATTATTGAGGGGGGGTTCTCTACATCTCCCCCCTGAGGGAACCCACCCGCCCCGCTCCCCGTCACCCACCGGGGGTCCTCGAAGCGGACGAAGGCGAAGGGGGCGAGCCCGCGCTTGCTCTTCAGCTCGATGTCGCGGATGCGGCCGTACTTGTAGAAAAGCTCCTCCAGGTCCTTCTCGCGCACGTCGGCCGGCAGGTTGCCCACGTAGATGCGGCCGTCGCCGCCGCCGCCGCTCCCGCCTCCCCGGCCGCCCCCTCCGGACATGCCGGCCCCGCCGCCTCCGTAGTCCATCATATCCCGGCCCCAGCCCCCAGACATCCTTCCGAGTCCCTCACAGGCCGCTGCAAACGCCTCCGGGGCCTAGAGCCAGCCAGCCAAGTCAGTCAGGCGATTCGGCCTCGGCCGCCGCCCCCTCAGGCCTTCACACGCCGCAAGGAGCAACGTGACGGAGGACAAAAAATGAGGAGCGGGGAGGGGGGGGGGAACCGCAGCTTAAAGGGGAGGAGGAGAGAGAGGCGACGCGCCACCGAGAAGAGATGGGGAAGTGGGGTGGGGGGGAAGGAACGGCTCCTATGCAAACCCTCACTCCGAGGGAGGGAGGGGGGAGCACGAAAGAGCCAGCGGATGCGCATGCGGCGGCGGCTGCAGTTTGCGCATGCTCGGGTTTTGTCGGCCAAGGGTGCCTCCAGCGGGGCGGGCGGGGATATTTGAGCGGATGCGCGCAGTTCAATAGCGTGATGCCACTTGTCTCAGGGCTTCAGGCCCCAAAGGATCCTGGGAAGTGTAGTTTGTTAAAGGTGCTGGAAGCTGTTAAGAAATAACCATCGATGCCAGACTGGCTGAAACTCTTGAGAGTTCCCTGGAAAGAGAAGGATTGGCCGTTAGACCTCTCTAACCTCTGAAATTGTAGCTTCAGGAAAGGGAATATAGGGATACAATGGTACCTCGGGTTACAGACGCTTCAGGTTACATACCCTTCAGGTTACAGACTCCGCTAACACAGAAATAGTACCTCGGGTTAAGAATTTTGCTTCAGGATGAGAACAGAAATTGTGCTCCGGCACAATAATAATAATAATAATAATAATAATAATAATAATAATAATAATAATAATAAATTATTTATTTATTTATACCCCGCCCATCTGGCTGGGTTTTCCCAGCCACTCTGGGCGGCTTCCAATAAAACACTAAAATACAATAAACATTAAAAGCTTCCCTAAACAGGGCTGCCTTAACCTGAGGTGCCACTGTATTGTGGGCATCCTCTGTCTCGAGAGTGCGCCTCTGGGGATAGCAGCACCAAAGTGACCTCCTGGCACAAGCTTGGGCAGTCTGTATGGGGGTACTGGATGCCCAGACAAGACCCACCCCTCTCCCGCCTCGCTGATGTGATCCAAAGGAAGTCAGAGCAATATGTTTCAGCACCTTTAACAAACTACACTTCCCAGGATTCTTTGGGGGAAGCCATGACTTCTTAAAAGCGGTATCACAGTACCTTCCTGTGCATGGAAAGCCAGCTTAGCTATCACATTTGGTGTCTGCATTGTCCATCACTGATTTTGTTATGTACTGAAGTTCTCACCCTGGGCCAGCAGGGGGATACTGTAGATAGTTTTCACTCAGGTCCACATATGCAAATAAGGAATTGAAAGTGATGTTCAGTGATTGGATAGTTACAGAAAGTTGTTACTGTTACCTTGTAGTTGAGCTCTATATAAGCAGGTTGGCTGAACCCTTCAGTTCAGTTCACGCCTGTGAGTAAACAAGAGCTGTTTGAAGAATTGCTGTGTCGTCTGATATGTTTGCCCACAACTTAACAGATTTATTACTGGACTTTTGTCTTCCTTTCTGCCCACCCATCAGCAAAACCACATTAAGGAAAAGGCTGTTTCAGTGGGAGACATAGGAACAGCTGTCCAAACATTCGGGCCTGAGTTTTTGAGTTTTATTTTCCTCTTCCCTCCTTGCTCTTTTTCTTGTGTGTTGTATTTTTGTTTTTTTATTAGAATGTAAGCCTGCAGGTAGATAGTGTCTTGTCTTTATTTCATGTAAGCCGCTCTGGGAGCCTTTTGGGGCTGAAAAGTGGGGTACAAATACTCTAAATAAAAAAATAAAATAAAAAGGCAAGCCTGTAGTGCATGCATGCACGCGCCCCTTTGGGGCCTAGTGTGTTGCACATTTCTAAGAAGGATGCCTGCTAATGAGCTGCCCTTAAGTGACACAATTGAAATCTCAAGACAGAGTAGAACATCCATGATCAAAACTAAAAATTTCCAGCAACACTTGCTTCAGGCCCTGTTGGGGATGCTTTCTGATATTTACACAATCCTGTTTATCCAGCAAATCTGGTTGAAGCATCGGTAGACAGCATTTACTCAAGGCAGGTAAGATCAAAGTGGCCCCCATAAGCAACCTTTTAAATATGTTCCAACTTGATTTTAGCTTTTATTGCTGATTTACCTGCCTTGTTATTTTTTAATGTTATATGTTTTGTTTGGACTCAAATTTTATGAATGTGAAGCTTTGCCTCTATAGGCATCATTTTAAAATTACTTTCGCTGAACCACATTTGCCACTTTAACAGTTCATTGTGCTGCAGCTGGGGATGGGCAGTAGATCAAGCATCTGCTTTGCATGCATGACTGCTGGGAGGAATGCAGCAATAAGAAATGCCATGGTGCATCTGTCCCAGGAAAATCAGACGCCTTCATCTGTTCCAGCTGCAACAAAACATGTCTCTCCTCTATCCATCTCTACAACCACAGTAGGCACTGTAAATCTCTAACAGTTTGACTTCAGTCCCAAAGGCGCACTCTTCCATTGTTTCCTGAGACAGATGGATGCCCACCAGCTGACCCTTGACTTCAGAGCATTGAACAGCAGTAATCTGTTACCAACAGAGATTGTTGGTATTTGCTTGATTGCACAGTTAAACTATTGGACTTGCTCCAGCAGGAGACAGTGATGACCACTTTGATGGCTTTAAGAGAGGATTAGACAAATTCATGGCTACGTTCTGCTTCCAAAGCTGGAGACAGTAATGCTTCTGAATACCACTTGCTAGAAACTGCAGACAGGCAGAGTGCTCATGAGCTCAGGACTTGCTTGCCAGTTTCCCATAATGGGCATGTTATGAGAAAAAACTGCTCCTTTTCCATTATGGGGTACCCAAGAGCCCATAGAGTCCTTTTGTAGGTTCTCTATCGGTAGGAGAAAATAACAGAGACCAACCGGAGAATATTGAGAAGCAAAGCAGCAAGTAAGCCTGATCTTTATTAAAGCTGTTGCAACAGGGTGCTCCCCAACACACACAAGGCGGGGGGAGGGACCCTACGTCATGCATGCAAGTTCTTATATAGACATTTTAAATTGCCTGCCCTGGAGTCCAAGACCACCCCCAGAAACATCATACATACATCACAGAAACAGCGAACTACCACAGAAATCTGAGGGCATTGTTTTTTTCTCTTGTCTGCTAGGTTGCTTGACTGAATTACCTGGGCATCCTGGCCACTCTTTTGTTACTCAACTCCTGAATCCAGGTCACAGGTCACAGGCTCACATACTATTCATATCTTAAATGTGACCTTAAGACAGGATTTGTGAGAGACACAATGGGGAGATTTCCCATTTCCGTCGACCTTGCAGAGAAATATTTGAGGTCATTTTGGGAGAGAAAAAATGGTTTCTGGACTTTTCTGTGGGTTTCAGACATGTGGTTTACATATTTGTATGTGTTTGCTTGGTACATTTATGAACATCTATTTTTTATATATAAGACCTTAAAATTCTTATAACAGGCATCTGGTGGACCACTGTGAGAACAGGATGCTGGATTAGATGGGCCATTGGCCTGATCCAGCAGAGCTCTTCTTATGCTTAATTCCCAGACAGTGTGAGAACTGTCAGTTCACTCCTACCTTCTGCTTGCCATTCTTGAGTCAATTGCTGGTACAGTATACTGTATTAAAAAAAATCCACTCAAGCCATTCTTGATGTACCGTATATGTTATTTGCAGTCATACCACACTTATGTGTCACATGGGGGTGTGGCTGTGCTGTAATGCACATTGCAGAGTCACATGATGTTCTGGACTAGAAAAGATTATCTCAGAGAGGAGCTGAGAACAATTTTACAGCAAAGGCAGGGAAACATTTTTCAGTAAGACAGCTGCATTCAATTCTGGGTAAGCTTCCAGGGGCCTTTGTTGGGTAGGGCCAGAGGCAAAGGTAGCCGTGATCAGAAGCAAACATTTGGCTGGGCAAGGAATGGGAATTTTACTTTTGTACTCTAGGCTAGCTTTTTCACAACCATACACCCTCTGTTCTCCATTAAGGCAAGCAAGAAGCATGATAATTGATCAAGGTCATATTCTAGCTGGGCACATTTTTTTGAGGTGAGTGTGATGCTGGGCCAGGGAGGGTTTTGTGACCTGGGGAAAGTGTCCCAATGGGCCAGGCAGTTAAGTTTTCCCAGCTGCCCTGCTAGTCCTACAGCCCAGAGGTAGGGGCCAAGCCTCATCCTCTAATAATAATAATTTATTATTTATACCTCGCCCATCTGGCTGGATTTCCCCAGCCACTCTGGGCGGCTTCCAATAAAACACTAAAATACAATAACCTATTAAACATTAGATGCTTCCCTAAACAGGGCTGCCTTCAGATGTCTTCTAAAAGTTTGGTAGTTATTTTTCTCTTTGACATCTGGTGGGAGGGCGTTCCACAGGGCGGGTGCCACTACCGAGAAGGCCCTCTGCCTGGTTCCCTGTAACTTGGCTTCTTGCAGTGAGGGAACCGCCAGAAGGCCCTCGGCGCTGGACCTCGGTGTCTGGGCAGAATGATGGAGATGGAGACGTTCCTTCAGGTATACTGGACCGAGGCTGTTTAGGGCTTTAAAGGTCAGCACCAACACTTTGAATTGGGAATCGGAAACGTACTGGGAGCCAGTGTAGGTCTTTCAAGACCGGTGTTATATGGTCTCAGAATAACAATAACAGTCTCCAATAACAACACCCTAGTGGTCCCAGGCCCTAAGGAAGTTAGATTGGCTTCAACCAGAGCCAGGGCCTTTTCAACTCTGGCTCCAGCCTGGTGGAACACTCTGCCTCATGAGACCAGGGCCCTGCAGGATCTGATTTCTTTCCGCAGGGCCTGTAAGACAGAGTTGTTCCGCCTGGCCTTTGGCTTGGAGCCAATTTGATTCCCTCCCTCCCTCTCTTTCTTTTCTCTTTTCCTTCTCCTCCTGCGATGAGGCTACATTTTAATATTTTAATGTTCCATTATTTTAGTGTTGTATTTTACTTTTGTTTTTAAGTTGTAATCATTCATCTTGTTTTTATTATTGCTTGTAAGCCGCTCTGAGCCCGGCCTTGGCTGGGGAGGGCGGGGTATAAATAAATAATAATAATAATAATAATAATAATATTCCCAGTCACCAGTCTAGCTGCCACTCATGAGACAACCACCTGTGATCTCCTCTCAGGTAAGAGAGGGCACCACCTAACTCTACAAGGCAGGGAGCCTCTGAACACTTTACTTACTATCTATTAAAACATTTCTATACCTCCTACCATATTATAAGACTGTATGCATTGCAACAAAAAAAGAGATATAACAACAGTATCCAAAAGCAACAACATACAGCTGAAGGAGCACTCCGAATCACAAAGTAAATACATTCTGCACATGCTCAGGAACACTGTTCTCTCTGATTTTATACATGCATAAGCTCAGAAGCATTCAGCTTGAAGAAGTGCCATCCAGAACGTCTCTCTCCCAGTTCTTCAGAGGAATATTGCTGTTTGCTGACGCACCCGCCGAGCTGCGGCTTGCCTGGTCCTGCAAGGGCGCCCCCAGCACCACCACCTCCTAGCCCTCCGCCTCGTAGTCCGTCTGGCTGACCAGGCCCCGTCGCCACGGCAACGGACGCCGGCGCGGTGCATGCCGGCCCGCAACAAAATGCAACAATAAAACTCTACGGGAGGCTCAGGAGAGGCGGCCAATAGTCTCAGAGGAGTATTGTTGTCGTGGCCAATGGCAGCTGGCGGCGAGCTGGGCTGGGCGTGGCCGCTGCCGGCGGGCGGAGGGCGTGGCCGGGGCATCCAGGCGGCACTCGAGGCTTGTTCGCGGGCGAAGGCAGAGGCGAGGCGCGCGCGGGTTTCCTCAGCTCGTTACGCGACGGGGGCAGCCTCCGGAGGAGCGCCGAGGTGACAACTTGCTCGTCCGCTCCACCAACGTCCCTGCCCGCCGCCGCCGTCGTTCTCGGAGGAGGAAGCAGCCGCAGGAGCCGCCTCCAACCAGAAGCACACGGTGAGGGGCGGCGGCGAGGTTTTTAAGCGGGGAAATTATAATGGCGGCGGCAGAGATGATGGGAGGGGGCGGTTGGGGACATTATTAATATGAAGAGAGTTATAGCGTGATTCCGGCCATGTGTCGGTTGGGTTCTGTGGGACCGTCCAGAGGCCGTTAGAAAATGATATATAAAGTGACATCACGGTTACTTGAACTGTCGAGGTGTGAGGGGGAGACGACATTATTATTATCATTAGTAGTAATACAATAGTAGTTTGGTATGTAATTCTGGCCTTTAAAAAGTTGGGTTCTGCGAA
Source organism: Podarcis tiliguerta (assembly GCF_965153285.1). Taxonomy (NCBI): domain Eukaryota; kingdom Metazoa; phylum Chordata; class Lepidosauria; order Squamata; family Lacertidae; genus Podarcis; species Podarcis tiliguerta. Next base: position 26,198,193 of record NC_139549.1, read on the forward strand.
CTGCCCAGAAGCCGTTTTAAAATATAGATTAATATTAGTGCAGTACAAGGATTGCTGAGGTGGAGGTGAGGGGCGTGTGTGGGGTGGGGGTAAGAAACAGTATTATTATTATTAGTATAGCTTGCAATTCGGATCCTATAAAAGTTGGATTCTCTGGAATGTTCACAGGCCGTTTGAATACGGTAATTCTAATACGGTACAAAATTTAAATGGCGTTTTAAAAACCCATTAAAGCAGGTCATGATTAGTGTGGGATTATTATCAGTTGGTTATTTGATTTATTGAACAAGTTTGTGTTCTGCTTATATATAAGTTGGGCTCTCAGAATATGTAAAATGTAAACTTATTTTTTTAGTGGGGGGGGGAACCCCTTGGGAGGAGTTATAAATAAATCTGCGCAACTGAATCGGAATCATGGGTAATCGTTGATCTTCCATTTCATTTATTATATATTTTGTTTTCTCGTAAAGTTGGATTCTCTGGGCAGTTTTACAGACCATTAAAATATATAATAATGCAAAACTTTTTTAAAAGTTTTAAAATAAATGAATTCCTTAAGTTTGTGCAATCTAAATTAGAGGGGGAGGGGTGGAATTAGTAAGTGGTATAGAAAGGACTTTTAAGCATGGTACATAGTGTTGGCATCATGAAGGGTTCTGGAGAACTTGGATGCTTGCAAGCTTATTTTGCAACCTTTTAAATAAGTGTTTTGTCCAACTGCATTTTGGACAGTTATCCTCTTCCCCACCTCACGTGAACCTGCACAGTTGGCTGATTTTGCTGTTCCTGGTTTTCTTACATTATTTTGAATGAAGACTCAAACTGGGGAGCCCTGTAGTGAGTTTGTGGGTCACCTGATGGAGGAGGAGGAGGATTTTGTTGTTGCACCTTCTTTTTTCCCCTTTTTTGCTGCTTTGAGTTGCAGTCTAATTTTTAGATTCTACAGAGAGAAATTTAAAAAGAAATGCTTGAAAGTATTCTTAAATAGTTTTGTGCCATGTGGGGTCCAACTATTGAGATAAAAGAGAAACCACAGCCAGCTCCTATTTGGTTTGCAATAAATAACTAGGGAAGGTAATAAATAGGAGGGGAGGTAACAGGAGTACGTTTTCTGAATACATTGTTGGGCATATATTTTTCAGGAAGGGTAGGATTTGTGGTGGATTGCACTGTATTGCTGTATTATCTAGTGTGCTAGGTATTGTGTAATTCCTACTCTCTCTCAAGACACTGACACCTAAGTCTGTAGTGTGTGTATGGGAGAGACAAGGCTTACTTAAAAGGCATAGTATGATTGTGTGGGTGTGGCAAGGAATCTCTGAAGCCTTGTGGGTAAAATGGGCAAATGAGGGAGGGTGTTAAATGTCTAATGATGTGCAAATGCTGTTGGGAGGGGTGATGGTGGGAAAGTTTCTGATGATGACATTATCAAGTTGTTTGTAGCTCTGCAAAGCATTGTACAACTTCTTTAAACTAGTCCCCCTGTCCATCCCTGCAATTTTGTATTTTTAAAAAATAGAACAATAAAGTTCCTTAATTGCATCATTTAATCTCTGAAATAACCTTAAAATAATATACTAGATGTTGTGTGACTTGAAGCAATACAGAAAAAGAGTTTGGAGAAGAAAGGAATCAAAATAATGTCGGAGGAGTTGGGAATCATGTTTGATGGGAGGGAGTCCTATTTGCGATCTTGTGGGCAAATACGGTAGTTCTAGGATGTAAGAAAATGTGGAATTCCTGCTTAAGGGTGAAGACAGTTAAGTCTGTGGGTATAGTGATGAGAATACCTTGGTCTGCATTCCCAGAGGTGGGTGGGGCAACTCAGACATCTGTGGCCAATTAGGTCCTCCTATAATGAGCCAAGCTCAGCTAAAGGTGTCTGCAACACACTGCATTTGTTCCGTCTAATTTAAGTAGTGTGTAGGTTGTTCAGCTCAACCCCCAAGGTGGGGTCTGTGTTTTACTGAAGTACATCTGGCACACAAAGTGTTGAGCATATTGGTCACTTCTTGCAGAAATAATTTATATGTTTGATCTTACATGCTTGATTTGTTAAAACAGTGGGAGGAGATAAACTGCATGTATATTCATTAGCTCATCAGAAATACGAACAGATGGTTCAACTTTGTGTCTCCAGAACAAATTCTGGAGTGTGTTTATGAGAGTGGCTGAATGGTTCTGGAAATTAAGGCATTATACAGTAAAGACTTTTAGCTGGTGTAGTGTACCAGCACCAGTTAACATTTTGAATTCTTGTCCATTGTGCTTTGTAGGTAACCATGAGTGATCGAAAGGCCGTGATAAAGAATGCAGATATGTCTGAGGAGATGCAGCAGGACTCTGTGGAGTGTGCTACACAGGCCTTGGAAAAATACAACATTGAGAAAGATATTGCTGCCCACATAAAGAAGGTAAAGCTTGATCATTGTTGCATGCTGCTAGTTTATAATTCTTAGAGAAAGAGGAAAATTCAGACTGAGGGAGGGAACAGTTAAAATTATTTCTAACTAAACATGTGTCCACAGATTTCTTAACTGGCAAAGCTGATTTTGTATGTGTAGGAGTGTTCTGGCCTGCCAGGGAATAGTTGGACATTTTCCTGCATTTCCTTCACAGCCTAGTCTATGTGGGTGGTCTAACTGCATGTCTGTGTTCCTAGAGGGTTGTCAAGCATCTGTGATCTTCTGACTTTGGCAGAGCTTGCAAGAAGCTTGCCAGATCTGCTGTGACAGTGGGCAAGCTTATATCTGCATAAGTAAGACAGTGTGGAAGCGTACACATTTGTTCCTTGAAGATGAGAAAAGTACAAAACCTTAAAACATTCCTTAGCATAGCTCTTAACAAGTTGTAGCAAGATACACCCTGTATTTGCAACAGTTCTATTCAACAATTCAGCACTACGAAGGCAGGCCACAGCAAGCCTCATGGTTGCTACCATCTTCCTCAGCATGACTTTGAAGAGTTTGGTAGCCCTTGCTTCTATTTTAACCTAGCCTCAATTTGGTATGATGATCACTTGGAAATACTGTTTAGTTTTAGCTATAATTATGATTAGTGGAAACAAGTTGGTTTCAAATCAAAGCAGGCTTTTCTCATTAACCAGTTAAGATTAACCACAATTCATGGTTTGAGTGCAACAGTAAATTGTAGTTAATTGAATCAGCTTGTGGGCACACTGGAAGAGGCGCTAACTTACAGTTTAATAGAGTACAAACCTGGCCACTCAGACTGTTTTGCATATGAGCGGGGGGGGGGGGGGGAGAGAGAATGTGGTAGACACTCAAGACTTGCTGCATTAGCCACTATAGGTTTAGGATTGGTCTGATTCAGGAGTCGGCAACCTAAGGCCCATGGACCCCTGCCGCCCGCTCTCCTCCTGCTCCGCACCAGAAGGAGCCCCGGAAATAGCGTTTGTGTGTGCATGCGCACACACTCTGGCCCACTGCAGCGTGTACGGGACCGTGAACCAGCCCAAGCCACAAAAACTTCGCCAACCCCTGGACTGAATCCTACTCCAGTACAGGAACACAAGTGATTTAATATTAGCTGATATAATAGTGTATTGAATGCATAGTCTGGTACAAGGATGGGATGAATACCTATAAAAATCAGTACTCTGAAATTTGCTAAGCAATATATTGATATAAATTGGTTGAATATCAACTGCTCCAAGCCTCTGTAAAAGAGAATTCATGTTTCCAAAATTTAGTAAAACATTGCCATAATAAACCCTCAATTTCTTTCACAACATTATTTTTCAGAATAAATATAGATGAGAAATTAAAGTGCTAACAATGCATAACTGTCCCTTTTTAAGCACACCATATCCTGGTCGCACCGTCCCCCCAAAACTTTAGGATTGGCTGATACTGTCATAGTTGCTTTGGACGAGGTTTTCTGTACTGCATCTTCGTTGCAAGCCATTACTTAAATAATTTCCAAAATGACTTCAGTTATCATGAATAAAATGCTTACCAAATCTTGTGAGGTACAAAGTGAAGTAGATTCTTTATTGTTCCATAGATATTACTCTCTTAAGCCAGTTGAATTAAGAATCCACACTTAAATAGATAGCACAGAGGAGTATTGTACTACTAATTATTAGTTGTATGCATGCAGGTCCTGCTATCCGCATGCTTGTGATGCGAAAATTCACTTATCCTTCTGCCCAAACCTTGCTATGAGGACCGTAGACTCAGATAGCCAAAGAACTGACTTCCTTGCTGTTTGTGCTTTGCTAGTTGGCAACAGCCATTTTTGGGAAGACCTGCGTTAGGCAAACCTGTTTTTTCCTCTGTTCTCTTGCAGATTAGCTGCATACATTTCAGGAACTTTGGGCGGGGGGGGGGGTGAAGAGGTTGGACAAATCCCGAATTAGAAATATTTCCATAGGAAATGATGAAATGGTGGACTTTGTTACAAAAGTAGGACCTGTGTGTAACTTCTCTTCCTAAACCCAGATAGCCTGAATGTCTGTATGGGTTGCTTAGGATATCCCTACAGCACTTCTCAAGCTACTTGCTCCAAAATAGTCCAGTTAATGTCAGTATGTTATTATGGTTTCAATGTGATTTGTGGACTGCAGTCTTCCCTTGTCTCATACATGGCAAGAACAAAAGTTAAGTCACTGGGCTATGTTGTTGCATGTTTCTTGTATGTATAGCTCAAGAGGTTAGAAGACTGCATTGCATATTCTTTCCAAACACATGAGTGAAGCTGTTCACTTGAGAAGCTAAGCTATTAAGTTATTCTCTTTCAGGAGTTTGACAAGAAATACAATCCTACTTGGCACTGCATTGTGGGAAGAAATTTTGGCAGCTATGTGACTCATGAGACCAAACACTTCATCTACTTCTACCTGGGTCAAGTTGCCATTCTCCTCTTCAAATCCGGTTAGAACATGGGACTGTTCCACCCCAAACATGCATTTGGTTACAGGACTGCACGCTAATTCCAAATAGACTGAAGTCTTCAGCCTTCCCCAGGGAACATACCTTGATCTTCAAGCCTTTTGTTGTTTTAATGGACAGGTACTCCTCTGTACCATTTTGTGTTTTTGTTGTGGCCATAAAAAAATAGCAAAAAAGTAATCTTGTATGTATTTTCTTTACAAAAAGCAACCCACAAGTCCTAATTTTCTAATAAAACCTTTGGGCATACATTCAGTCTTTAAGAGCTTGTTCTAATACTTCCATATTTGGCCAACTCTCCTATGACTACCAGCTTTGCACTGCAGACTTGAAATAGCAATTTATTTGCCAAAATCAGGGGTGACTAACTTGTGGCCTTCTGGATGTTTCAGATTACAACCCCCATTAGCCATGTTGCTTGAGATTGGTGTGAGTTTGAATCCAAAAACATCTGGAGACCATAGTTTTCTGTCTACTGAATGAACTGGATTTGCCTTTGGCAAAACAGCGCTAGCATTGGAGCCAATAGGACCTGTAAACTATTCCCTGTGTTGCATCTGATTCTTAAACATATTTACTTGTAAAATGACATAACTGACTCATCCAGTGGGACTTTCAAGCAAGTATGTACAAGGTTGCACAAGCTTATGCATAAATTGGAAGGGATCCCAGTGTGTTCATTGTCTTTACAAGTAATTTTGCATGAGACTGCAATCTAGGGTGTATCTAACGCCTGCAAAGATGATCTTTACTCACCAGTATGCATGCTTTGATGATTAATGCAGTGTACAAAAGGAACAACTGAATTTAAATTACATTCTGGTCAGTGTGATTCTTTAGTTAGAAATATGTGCCAGACTTATTGTCGCCTCTAAAAATGTTCAGTGATTCCTGATTATTTAAATTCCAATATGGAATATTTTAATACGTAACATTCTAACCTAATGTAATCAAAAGCATTTACAATACTTGTTCCCAGTAGCATACTTGCACTGTTCTTTTGGCACCATGGTACTTTTGGCAGGGCATCTTGATGTAAGGAACCGTGCTAGAATGCCTGTCTAAAGCCCAAGGAATAAAACATACCACTGCTTGGAAAAAGAATTATCACCTAGCTTAGCAGGATGTGCAACTCCTGCTTGTTTCACTGACATGTCAGATCTCCTTTTCCCACAATCCAAATCAAGCATTTTACGAAGACCTGTTGTTTTGTACACTGGAGTGCATGCTCAACTTTTCCATTGAAAATATTTGCAACTTTGGAGAATGCAACATTAATTTGTAATAAGTTGGTAGCTCTTTGGTAGTTAAGATTTTTTTCTTGCAGTGGCTGCTACTACTTTTCATTGCAAATATATCACTTGGTGGTAGTCATGCAAGCTCATCTCCTGTTCTTTTCAGGGGGGTAGATGGGAGGTCAATAGCATCCAGACTGGAAAATTATTTGCATCATCTGGTGTTGGAAGTAAAGGCCAGCCCAGAAAATCATAGAACTGCAGAGTTAGAAGGGACACGGAGAATCATCTAGTTCAACCCTTGCAATGCAGAAATATGCAGCTGTCCTATTTGGGGATTGAACCTGCAGCCTTGGTTTTATCAGCACCATGCTCTAACCAACTGAGCTATCCAGCTTTCACTGTAGGTGGAAGTACAGAGACCCAATGTGCACCTTCATCAAACTTTAAATACTGTATGTAGTTTGTGCAAATGCTTGCTCCTCTGTGCTAGTTACTCCTCTTTCTAATGTAGATATTCAATCCTGCCAAAAGTGATGATGGAGGGCAGGCAGTCCATGAAGACTTACTGCCACTCAACAGAATCCAGGGGCTTGGGTTCAGGAGATGCAGCACTACACCTAGAATGGCAGTGCCCAAGCTTTCTTCACATACGGGAACATTTATGTAACTCTTCACACTTGAATCTATTGTAATCATGCAGTACCACATACATGATACTACTATTTAAAGGATGGGGGGGGCAGCTCCTTAACCTCATGGTAGAGTTTTTTAAGAGAAGAAATAACATGGTAGTTACTGTAGTTACACATGCTTACTTTACAGCAGGAGATGAGGATTATCTGTCTGTTGCCATAGACCTGGGTATAGGGCAGTATATAAATTCAATAAATAATAGAATTTATAGATGAGGACCTCCATCTTGGTAATTATAGAGTATGTGTCCTCTACACAGAGGCTACATCCATTTTGAGGTTCAAACAAATTACAAGTCTTATTTCAATGAAACAAAAGAAATTTGAAAATTAATATATATTTTTAATAAATACAGCAAGAAATCGGGAGCTTCAGTGACTTTTACCCAGTAAGTGCAGACCTCTTTGTTTTTACAAAAGGTGGTTGACATGATTGAAATAGGAAATTACTTGAGTCTTAAAATGCAGCTGCCCTCATGAACAGAACTGCCTAAACCCATCAGATTTTTAAAAAATTCTCACTGAAATAAAAGTCCCATCTTCCAGTGGTTCACGTGTTGTTCCCTAACAAGATGAGGCTGATGCTTACCCAGCTGTCACATGACTACAGCAGCAGAATACAGCAGCTGACTGATAACTGAAATTTAATTCCCCAAGGGATTAGTGTGCTTTGATGGCATGATGCCGAGTGTGTTGCAAGGCCATAACCATTTGAATTTGGCCATCAGAGTTCAGTCCACCCTTTCATTTTAAAACTTGTATGCTGTAAGATGAAAGTCATAACTTGAAGCCGGAGTGAATAGCCACAATGCCTGAACCCAGGTTCTGATAGTCCACCTTCAGAAAGCCTGCATCTTCAATCATCTCCTTGAATTCTACCTGAAATGCAACAATGGTGATACTGTCAATAAGTGATGAAACACTGCGGGATTCCTGAACATTTCACAGTGCACCTCACCCTGGGACACTTGTTGTGTACAATTCTAGGAAGTACAATTGCAGCCTCAATGTTTTTAGACTTAAAAGGGTGTGTGGTTTTTTTACCTGGGACGGAAAGCGCCTGATGCTTTCTACGAGATACTGGTAGGATTTCCAGTCACCAGCAATAACCTCGCCCAGCACAGGGATAACCTGGAAGCTATACAGATCATACAGACTGCAAAGGGAGGAAAAACACCAGTAGGTTAATACAGATAATACATATCAATCTCCTTTCTTGCCATTTGAAACATTTGAGTCCTGCCCTCCAAAGCAGCATAAAGCAAGCTTGTTCCATCTTCCATATAACAACCCTTTATACAGTGGTGCCTCGCAAGACGAAAAGAATCCGTTCCGCGAGTCTCTTCGTCTTGCGGTTTTTTTCGTGTTGCGAAGCAAGCCGATTAGCGCTATTAAAGGCTTAAGGGATTAGCGGATTAGCTGCTAAAAGGCTATTAGCGGCTTAGATCAGCTGTTAAGCGGCTTAGCGAACAGCTGTTAAGCGGCTTAGGGGCTTGGGAAAAAGGGGGGGAGGGGAAAAAACCCCCAGGAATCGCAAGACATTTTCGTCTTGCGAAGCAAGCCCATAGCAAATTCGTTTTGCGAAGCACCTCCAAAACGGAAAACCCTTTCGTCTAGCGGGTTTTCCGTCTTGCGAGGCATTCGTCTTGCGGGGCACCACTGTATATTTGAAGATGGCTATCATATTGCCTCTCAATCTTTTCCAGGCTAAACATACCCAGCTCCCTCAAACCTTCCCCACAAGGCTTGGTTTCCAGACCCTTTATCTTACTGGTTGCCTTCTGCACATCTTCCAACTCGTCAATATCCATTTTAAACTCTGCTGCCCAGAACTGTACAAAATACTCCAGGTGGGGTCTGACCAAGGCAGAACAGAGTGGTACTTCAAGGCTGGCCAGCCCTTCACTGTCTTCCCCAGTGCTATGATAAGAGGAAGATGGGGGCTGGGGGGCCCTTCATCTGCCAATCCTAAGTCCCATCAGCCCCTGCCTGCACAGCCATCCTGCAAGCTCCAGAATCCTATGTCCCAACTGGGGATGATGGGAGTTGTAATTCAAAACATCTGGAAGTAAACAACATTTGCTTAAGGGGATGAAGAGAATCTCTAACCCAACCTGGAAATGAAGGAGTTGTTGACATGACTGAATTCTAGGCAGAGGAATCTCCCTCCTGGTTTCAGGACTCTATAAGCCTCCTGAAGAGCCTGGAAAAAAACGGTGGAATGAAGAAGACATTAAGTATATTTATGATGCTTCACACAGTGCTATTCTGAGATCCAGAACATGGATTTGGCAAGGCAAGTTGTGTTCATGTTAATAAACACACTAAATACAATTTAAGAACCGTTGCAAACTCTCAATATATACCAGCTGCCTTTAGAGACAGTGACTGCCAGTTTTGAGCAAGTGAGAAGCAAGCTGCTGTGTGAGAAGCAAGCAGCTGAATCCTAGGCTGCTATTCCTTTTGCCAGTCCCTGTTTTCCAGGCCTCCACTGCCTTCCCTCTCAATTTAATGATGTCCACCTAAAAGCTTTATTTTTGCAGCAAGAGAAATAAAATCAAGAGAAATGAATAGTTAAATAGATTCTCCAGGTAGCAGCTGGAAGAAGCTAGCTGGGAATGTAAAAATAGGGTAAGCTATGGTGGAAGCTCAATCTATGAGAAAGGGAGGGGGGAGCCCCACCCGACAAAGCATCAAGGTTAGGCAAGTTAGGCACCTGTGCAAGTTTGGTAACAGGACAAGGAGACCCAGGGCAGACTACTCTCTCCTTTTACCTTTTTTTTCCCTCCTGAAGCTGATCATAATCTCAGCATTATATTGACTCAGTCTCGTAAATCCCAAGTCCTCAAGTAAAGAAGCTCAATGAATAATGACTAGGATGATTTTAGAAGCTGACTAAGCAAATACATGGGCAGATAATGAGCATGTACTACTTCCAGCATTAGAGAGAGTATGCCTCTCAATACCAGTTGCTGGAGAGCATATGTGCTGTTGTGCTCAAGTTCTGTTTGTCAAATTCCCATAGGCATGTGGTTGGACACTATGAGGCCAGGATAGTAGGCCAGATTGTCTGATCCAGTGGGGCTCTTGTGCTGTTACAGGAAAGCCATACCCTTCTCTCCCAGAGGCAAATGACTAGCTAGCATTGGAAACAGAATGGTTGACTACACAGGGGTCAGCAAACTTTTTCAGCAGGGGGCCAGTCCACTGTCCATCAGACCCTGGGGGGGGGGGGACTTTTTCAGCAGGGGGAATGAACAAATTCCTATTCCCCACAAATAACCCAGAGATGCATTTTAAATAAAAGCACACATTCTACTCATGTAAAAACACCAGGCAGGCCCCACAACCCAGAGGTACATTTTAAATAAAAGGACACATTCTACTCATGTAAAAACACGCTGATTCCTGGACCATCCACGGACAGGATTTAGAAGGTGATTGGGCTGGATCCAGCTCCCGGGCCTTAGTTTGCCTACCCATGGACTACATGGACCTTGCTCTGATCCAGCAGAGCAAGCTGTTGTGTTCTTCAAAGAGTAAAATCCAGCAAGATCTGACCAATGCTCACCTGGTCTATATGAGTGACATTCCGAATACCAAAGGCAATTGTGTATATGTCAAAACTGTCATTGTTGAAGGGCAACTCTTCAGCATCTCCAAGCACCCAGGATAATCCTTTGAAAGAATGTAAAGGGAAACTGCTCAGCGGCACACCCTAAGCAACTTTCTGGAAGGCTGTGTCATCAAGGAAACCAGACTTCTAGGAGAGTATCTACCCTCATTTACAGGCAAAAGTCAACTTAAAGCAAACCAGCACAAGATGGCACACGTGTATGGAGTAAAGCTTAAAAAGACACTAGCTGTAGTATTCCATATGAACATATGAAAAGCCTGCTGGATCTGGTCAACCAGATGCCTGTGGAAAACCAGCAAGCAGGATTCAAGCACACAAGCACTCTCCCCTTTTATGGTTTCCAGGAACTGGTACTCAGAAGCATTGCTGCCTTCAACCGTAGAGCTGAGCACAGCCTTCATGGCTAGTTTCTCCTCCATGAATTTGTCTAATTCTTTTTTAAAAGCCATCTGGTAGGTGGCTATCACTGCCTCCTGTAGGAGTGAGTTGCACAGTTTAACTAGATGCTGTGTGAATAAGTCCTTTATCTGCCCTGAATCTTCCAATATACAGCTTCACTGGGTGCCTGTTAAGTTCTAGTAATAAAATCACAGATTTGGAAGCGACCCCAAGGGTCATCTACTCCCTGCAATGCAGGAATCTCAACTAAATGTGAGGGAGAAAACTATTTCTCAATCCACTTTCTTTATGCCATGCATAATTTTAAATACTATCATGTCACCAGTCACTCACCTCTTCTCCATACCTTCAAAGAATAACTAATTGCTGCTAATTATAGACAGACATCATTCAGTATGCTGAGTGCTTATAGGCAGGATGCTTAAGAGCAGCCCGCACTAGCTGCGGCTGATGGGAATTGTAGTCCAACGTAACTGAAGTGTTCCAGGTTGGCATATACTGTACAGTGGTGCCCCGCAAGACGAATGCCTCGCAAGACGGAAAACCCGCTAGACGAAAGGGTTTTCTGTTTTTCAATGCGCTTCGCAGGATGAATTTCCCTATGGGCTTGCTTTGCAAGACGAAAATGTCTTGCAAGTCTTGAGATTTTTTTTCGCTCCCCACCCCCTTTTTCTAAGCCGCTAAACCGCTAATAGCCTTTTAGCAGCTAATCCACTAATCCCTTAAGCCTTTAATAGCCGCTAATAGCCGCTAAACCGCTAATAGCACTAAGCCGCTAATAGGGTTGCTTCGCAAGATGAAAAAACCGCTAGACGAAGAGACTCGCGGAACGAATTAATTTCGTCTTGCGAGGCACCACTGTACAAGTAAAGGGGTAATCTGAGTAATGTAAGTTAAACTTTATTCTAGTCAAAAGGGTGGGGCTTAGATGTTGAACTAGGCTATCCATACACGATTTCCATCCCTTTGCTGAAGTGCCAGTCTATTACCTTTAGAATAACCAAGGCGTTGTGATTTCTTCTTCCCAACCTTCAGCATCTCCTTGTTAATGTCACAAACCACCACATGGGATCCTCCCAGGGACTGATGATCCTCTTCATGGTAAAGCTTGGTAATCTCCTGCCACGATAAATTCTGATGGGATCTCAGCTGCTGCTGGATTCGTCGCTCCCGCTGGGAACGAACGTAATTGATAAACCGAAAGGCGATGTCTCCTGCATTAGTTTTGAAAGGAAGACTCACAATGTGGGATTCTTCCCTAGAATTCAATGCTTAAGTATTGTAAGGGCACTAACGTACTACACTAGGAGTTTCTGTAGTCATTCATTTTCTTTTTTTAAAAAAATTATTTATTCAAAGTTATAACAAAACATATTTTCCAAAAACATATCCTTATTTCTCCCCCCCCCATTTTTTCCTCCCTCCCCCCTTCCCCCCACAGAACCCATCCTCCCACCCCACCCCCTGACTTCCCTCAGTTCCAGTCTTTGGTTTCTCCAATAACGCTATTTTCTGCATCTTACAGAGTTGTGTAGATCTTCAAACTATTTAGCTAATTATTATCAGTAAAAAAATTGTGAATGTTTATTCAAAATGTAGTCATTCTCAAGCTGCATTCATTTATTCAACCTAGGGAGAACATTCAGCTCCAAATGCCAACTGTCCTGAGACTGTCCAGAGGGGGAAGCACAGTCCAATTTCAGCAGCACTCAGGAAAGGTTGTGCATCAGAAGTTGCCATATGCTGAATCAGCCCATTGGCCCATCTAGTTCAATGCTCCCTACACTGTTCTGGCAATGGCTCTCCAGAGTTTCAAGCAGGGAGTCTCTCCCAGTCCTACCTGGAACCTTTTGAATGCAAAGAAGATGCTTGAGCACTGAGTCAAGGCCCTTTCCCAAACAACCAGAGGACTAAACGTTGCAGGGTAAAGCACGTGTGTGTTCTGTATCTTGTATTATTGCAACCTTGTGCAAAACCACGTTGAGAACCACTTGGCGGAAAGTATTCTAAATAATAAAAAAGCACCACGTCCACCCACTTTCCCGAGGGTCATTCCCTTTGAGATTGTGTCACTTGGTGCCAAACAGATCTGCAGAGGATTGCACTACTGTTAATTACTTGTTTCAGTCATTAACACCCCTTCATCAGAAGCTCCCAGGAATGTATACAGAAGTGTGAATAAACCAGCTTTCCCAACCTGGTGCTCTTCAAGTGATTTGGACCACTGCTACTGTCATCCTTGACCATTGGTCTTGCTGGCTACGGCTAATAGGTGTTGTAGTCCAACGAAATCTGGAGGCCAGCATGTTTTGGAAGGCTAGAATAACCCTGATTCGCACACAACATATAAATACAATTTAGAAACCAACAAATAAGCTTAACAAAACATAAAAACAAATAACCTGAAAAACTAAAAAGTGAACAGGGAGGGTTGTAGCTCAGTGGTAGACCATCTTTTTTTAATGCAGGCAGTCCCATTTTCAATCCCTGACATCTCCTGGTAGGGCTGGGAGAGACGATACTTGAAACCCTGGAGAGCCATTGCTGTTGGTCAGCACAGACAGTTATGACTAGTGGTCTGACCCGGCAAAAGGCAGCTTCCTATAATCCTAATTCATTGCTCACCCCCAACTCTAGGGCATCAAGTTGAATAGCATTAATCTCTTCACAATACAGATTGTTGGGGATTGCTCACTTCCCAGAGGCTGCTACCAGTCAGGGTTGACAAATCTGAGCTAAGTGGACCAAGGCTCTCTGTATAAGGCAACTTCTTAAGTTCCTAAAAAATAAATGACTTTACACATTGTCTCAAACAGTACTATACACATGGTCTCAAACGTGGAGCTAAAGCTCCTTAAAAGATGCCTATGAACAACATGAGTCTCACCTGTCCCTCCAGCAACATCAAGCAACTGGCTTCCAGGGTATGGGTTCATTTGATGCAGCAGGTTGTCCTTCCAAAGACGATGGATTCCCAGACTCATTGAATCATTCATTAAATCATACTTCTTAGCCACATTTTCAAAAACTTGGTAAACTGAAAAAGATAGCTGCATCACTGATCATGATCAAATAATGTGTTGATTGCATTGCCACATACTGCAAGATACTTTTTTTTTTCTTTCACGGAAGGGCTGTAGCTCAATGGTAGAGTATCTGCTCTGGTAGATGCCGTTTTCTCTTCTAGAAAGATTCCTGTCACTGCTCTGTTATACATTATCTATATGGGGCTGCCCTTGAAAATGGGCTGGAAACTGTGGTTGCTTCCAAATGCTACTGTGAAAACGCTCAAGTAGGCTCACACAATTTCTGAAAGCTTTCCCCAGTTACCTTTCCTGCCCTAATTTAAGGTGTTGACTTTAACATATAAAGTCCTAAATGACTTGAGACCTGGATCTTTGAAAGAGCACCTCTCCCGATATAAGTCTGCCTGTGCCCTTCTCATGGACCCACTTATAGGTGAGATACACTGTGTGATGATCTAGGACAAGACCTTTTCTGTGTTGACACTCAAACTACAGCATCCCCTCCCTCCTGTCAACTGGAGCCATCATTGGCTATCCTCCTGGAAAACTCAGTTCCTGCATGGTGTAAAACCAATTTGTTAGTCTTTAGTTTGCCACAAGACTCTGTTGCATCACTGCATATTCAGTTTATGTTAAATCCCGATTAATTTTATACGTTTTGTTGTATGTCACTGAATCTTCAGGTAACTTTATTTTTTTTTATGCATTTATTCTTCTAATCCTCCCAGGGTCACAAATGTGATAAAGGGCAAAATAAAATCATGGTGTTAATAGTTATAGTGTTAAACTAGGGCCTGGAATAAAAAGGTAAAGGTACCCCTGCCCGTAAGGGCCAGTCTTGACAGACTCTAGGGTTGTGCGCCCATCTCACTCAAGAGGCCAGGGGCCAGCGCTGTCCGGAGACACTTTCGGGTCACGTGGCCAGCGTGACATCGCTGCTCTGGTGAGCCAGAGCCGCACACGGAGCGCCGTTTACCTTCCCGCTAGTAAGTGGTCCCTATTTATCTACTTGCCCCCGGGGGTGCTTTCAAACTGCTAGGTTGGCAGGCGCTGGGACCGAGCAACGGGAGCGCACCCCACCGCGGGGATTCGAACCGCCGACCTTTCGATCTGCAAGCCCTAGGCGCTGAGGCTTTTACCCACAGCGCTACCCGCGTCCCTAGGGCCTGGAATACCAGAGCTCAAATCCCCATTCAGCACTGGGTGACCCTTGGACCTCTCACAGGGTTGTATCCACAACTATATTTTACTCAGAGTAGGCCCACTGATTTTAGTGTAGTAAAAACCCAAAAACCGATTGACAATTTTAAACAAAACAAATAAATTAACCCTCCGCCTCCGCTCAGCCGAGGCCTGGCTACTCCCTTCCGCCTAGCTCACCCTTCTCGCTTTTCTCCGACTCAGACACGGTCTGGAACCCGAAATGCGTCTCTCCGTCGGTGGCCGGGCGCTGTCCCCCGCTGCACAGGCCCCGAAGGAGGCGAAGCACCCTTTGCCCGCGGCAGCAGCCGTCCCAAACCCTGCGGGAGCCAACAACCATGGAGGCCGCCATCTTGCTAGGTGTCGCAATGGTTCTACGTCACCTTTCATTGTAGCTCCGCCCATTCTCAAAGGGATGCGGAGAGGGCGTGAACCAGGTGCACGGGCTCATTCCTCCTTAGACGCCGACGTCATGGGCATCGCCAACATCGGAACGGAATTGATGGGGCGTTTTCAAGACTGGTCTAACCACCGCTGTGAATTGCCATAGCTGTATAATAATGATAGCCACTGTTCAGACGTAATTAAGCCGTGGATGTAAAATTAGGTATCTCCTCTTATGCAAACGACATGTAAATTTGCTTAAGGCCAAAATCCCATGTGCAGTTTCTTGGGGCTAAATTCTGTGGCTGTCAGAAGAACTTACTTGCAAGTGTAACGAATGAGGTGTAAAAGATACAAAAGGCTGGATTTATTTGGGCTTGTTTCTGAATAGATACATATACGGCTACACTGAAAATGCTAAATTATGTCTACTTCGGACGATGCAAATGCATCGTGATCGTCTTACCAACTTCTCATGATGAGACACAGTATGATGTGGTACCTAGTTATACCACATCATGGAGGACTCTTCAGCACAACAGCGGGATGAAAAGAAAGTTTGTGCATGACGATCATAAGAACCGCAATGCAATCTAAAACAACTCTCCCTGTACTGCAAGAACAGAAGAGCTCTGTGACGTATTAAAGACTAACTAATCACTGTGGCACAAGCGTTTATGGGTAGCACTCACGGATAATTCTGTTTGTAAGAGGGAGACGGCTTCACTGTCCCCCATAAAACACAATTTGTATCAGATTTATAGCAGTTTATAAATGATTTTAAATGCTTTTAAATATCTACCTGTAATTCAGTATAACAGTTCATGTATCTGATGAGCTGTCTTAACAGCCCACGAAAGGTTATGCCACAATAATGTAAATTTGTTACTTTTCAAGACTCCACAAGACTATTGTGCTGGGTATCCTATCGCGGCTTCGGCACCAAGAGACATTAAAGGTAAAGGTACAGGACCCCTGACAGTTAAGTCCAGTCTCTACTACAAATCCCATGAGGCGATGCGGCAAGGTCCAGCTGCAAACCAGAAGCGTTGCTTTTATTTTTGTCCTCCTTGGTCTTCTCAATAAAAGGCGAGGCCGGACGCAGGGACGAAGAGAGCATGCCGGGAGCTGTAGTTTCCCCGCGTTCCGATTCTGTTCCGTCAGTAGAGGGAGAAACGACAAAGCCCAGCGTGCCCTGCGACGGGCCGAGGCTGGCCCCTCCCACCTCTCCCAAACAGCCTCATCCGGGCCCTTGGCCGTCACTGTGGTCGGCGATTCGTCGCCATTACAGGGCAGCGGCGGCAACGGTCGTGCGGAGAGAGAGAGAGGCTGAGGCGGCCCGGGGGGCTTCCCTTGGGCGGCGACACTGCGGCCTTCCCGACGCCCTCGAGCCAAGGCCGGGCCGGGCCTCGCGGGGCTCCGTCCCTCCTCGCCGCCTCCTCTCTCTCGGCCGCCGCCGCCGCTCCGTCCGCGGGGCCCCGCAGGCCCGGCCGGCTCCCCCGCCTCCCCCTCCGCCTCTGACTCGGCTCTTGAGGCCTACCTGTCTCCGTTTCCCTCTTCAGGGCGAAGCCGTGAGGAAAATGTCGCCATGAAGGTGGCCGAGACGACTGCGCTGCGCCGACCCCGCCGCCGGGCCATGAGCCTGGGCCTCGGCCCCAGCCGCCGCCGCCGCCTCTTCCTTCGCAGTCTCCGCAAGAGCGCCTCCGCGGCGCCCGTGAATGCTCCAGAGCGCGCCCGTCGCAGCAACAGCAGCTCCAGCCCACGACGTGATGGACAAGAGCAACCCCTGCGGCTCCGGCCTCGGCGCCGGCTCCTCTTCCTCGGCGTCGGCAGGCAAAGGGCAGCAGCCCCGCTCTAACTCGGCCGGCCCGGCCGGGGGAGAGTCCAAGCCCAAAGGCGGTAAGGGAGTTAGTTGGGCAGGCTTCCAGTTTGTGTGTGTGGTAGGTGCCGGTGGTGCGGTGGTTAGACTGCCGGGCTAGGACCTGGGAGACCAGGGTTCGAATCCCCACTCGGGTCAGGAAGCTCGCCCTGGGACCAGGCACAATCTGAACAAGCTAGCCGGGTTGTTGCAGGTATTGAAGGAAGAGAGCCCATGTGTGTTATCTTTAGCTTCTTAGAGGAAAAGGTGGGCTATAATGCAAGCCATCGTTAAAATACAGGGTAGCACACAAGTCTTGCTCTTCAGTACCCTATAGGAACTTTCTGCCACAAGAAGGTGGAGGGGCTGGGGGAAAGTTCTCTTCTTTCAGTGTTCCTGGTGTGTGACCAAATCCCACAGGTGCCCCATGTCCTGAAAGTGGCTTTTTGGGCAGGTATGAATTATTTTAAGTTCCACAACATCTTGCAGATTTCCCTGGTCTTGGTGTATATAGGACTGCAGCCATAAACATAAGTTCAGGACAGATAAAATGCCAGGTATTCAGGACAGACAGAAGAAAGTACTTGTTCGGGCAGCCCTTATTTAAACTGTGGAACTCACTTCCATAGGGGGGTAGGAATGGCCACAAACTGGGATGGCTTTAGAAGAAGCATAGATAAATTCACAGAGGAGAAAGCTATTAGTGGCTACTAGCCATAGTGGCTGTGCTCAACCTCCACTTTTAAGAGGCATTATTTCTCTGAATACCAGTTACTGGCAATTGTAGAGGGGAGAGTGCTCTTGTGTTCCACTCTCCTTGGGGGTTTCTCTTTGGAGCATCTGGATGGCTATTAGAGAACAGGATGTTGGACAACATGGGTCATTGGCCTGATCCAACAGGGCTTTTCTTATGTTCTCAATCTTAGGTTCAGATTATGTGGTCAAGATGCTAATCTAAAGCTGAATGCATCCAAGGATTCTTTTAATTCATCTGCAGCTGCTCTTTGGCTCCTGCCTGTGTCTCTCATCGTATTCTGCATTTTCCATTAGTTCCCTCTCTGCAGGAATATGGTCTTTGAAGTCCAAAGGGTATTTGTTATGAAGTCTGGTTCTTGTTTACACTGTATTTATAACCAAAATTGGAAGCAGTGCCTGTGTTTGGACTGATGATACACTGAATTAATGGTTGGTTGCTGCTGCTAAAGAATGTAGTGTGGAGATAGAAGGTTTTGGGTGGAGCAAGTGCTACTTCTGACTTTCACAGACCATGTGTCCTGGCACTGATTATATTCTAATCTACATAGCTAGTTGTGCAAGTGGCTGATTCTGAGTACGTAATCCTCAAATACTGCTAAGGTCAGTGTAACAAGCAGTTGCACTATTATTGTGACCTTTTACTTGGCTGGGAGTTAGCAAATGTCTTTCATAAAAAACACCCTTCTTCCATACGTGATTCAAGCTGCAAAGGTCACCTGTATTGCTTGTAAAGGGATCTAATTACTCCCTCCCTACTTGTAGTTAGCTGTTTAGCTATTTGAGTCTTAAGGTTGTAATTAGCAAACTATGATTATCCATTATTATTGTAGGCTTAGAGGCAACTTTTGACATGTGTTGGGCTTCAAGTCCTATTAACATAAATCAGCATAGCCAAATGTCTGGGAGCTCCAGAGGTTCCCCATCCCTCATATATCTAGACCCCTGAGTCTCACTTGTCAATGGTATGGAAATAATTAAGATATCACAACAGCTGGATGTTGGTAAAGGTCTTGATTATTAGTCTGGGATTTGTTTATTGGGTGTATCTCCATTGCCTAGTTGAAATAATAAGAAAAAAGGACGAGTTGCAGTAAGCTTTAGGTTTTTACGCTGCCCACTCCTCTCTGCACAGCCAGGAGAAAGTATGGAAGGTTTTTTTCTGTTTCCTATTGAATACAGGTTGCTGTGCTGTCTGGACTCAGAACTGTAGTTAATCTTCACTATAGTTGGTTTAAACAAGCTGCAGTTTGAAGTTGGCTTGTTGAACCTAAACCATAGTTAATGTAAGTGCAGTTATTGTTGCATAAAGTATGGCTGCTGTGGTTAACCCATTGCAAAAGCTTTCAACCTTTTTCTCCTAGCTGCACAGAAAGGAGTGTATAAGCCCAGTGTACTGCTGAGGTTCCTTCAGTTTGTTTACATCACAGGAAACTAACCATTTAGCATGATGTGCATATACAGCCAATTAATAGAGAGGTCTGACCTAAAATCTCATTCATAATGGCCAGCACTCCATCAAATAACAAGCAACATAACAAAATACAATGGCATGGTAAAATTTCTGCATGCTGAAAAATATCTATATGGAGATAACAGTAATACTGAAGTTCAATATGTGCATACTGTGGTAGCCAGCATGGTACTCTCCAGATGTTGTGAGCTAAAATTCCCATCTTCCTTGACCATTAGCCATGCTGTCTGGAGCTGATGCATGCTGTAGTCCATAACATCTGGACAGCATCACAGTAGCTACCCCTGACGTAAGCTGTTTTTGCTGAGGTTGTGTGACCAGCTGAAAATATATGACTGACTAAAGTGCTCTTGGCACAGGTAGGAGCGTGAGGATATCAGACTTTTTTGCCCTATCTTTATAGTGTGTATCAGCCATATGGGCTTCTGGATCAAGTGATCCTTGCAAGGGAAATGCAAACACTATCCTCTTTCCTAGCTGTAATTTCTTCTTTCGGATTATTCTGCATGAGTCACGACAGAACTAGTGGCAGTAGAGGCAAAGGTTTATCTTCCTGGAACAAGTTTTTAACATGATACTGCAATATATGCAAGAGATATGATTTTGTTCAACAAATGTCCACTATATGTTCAACTGGCTGCTCTTGAAGGGGAGAAAGCTTCAGCATACAAATAAACAATTCACATTTAAAAAGACAAACGTTGCTCCTATGGAACTGTTTACAAACAGATCTATTTACTATAGACAGGCTCAATCACATGGTCTAATGCCAACTATATGTTCACTAGCAGTTTTCTCTTGGCACAATTTAAAACAATGAATAATACAAACCACTGAGACTGCAGTCTTTTACCAAGTTAATTGGTAGTAAACCCCACTGAATTCAATGGGACTTGCTTTTCAGTGGACATGTCTAGAATAGCACTGTTAAAATAGCAGACAAATATTCAAGTAGCTTTTTCTGGGGATGAGTAGTAACAAAGCTCATAAAACAATGTGGATGCATCCTTGCAATAACTAAACATGTCTTTTGTTGCTTCTGTGAATTTTCGGGTTGCATGTGGTGTTCTGCTTCTTGATAAAGCTTCTCCTGGGTTATCCTGCTGACTTTTTGTTGCTTTAACATGGTATATGCTGCATGTTGCAGTAGGGGTTACTTGAAGGTGATTAGCTTAGTTGTAGTCAAGATTCCATTTTCCAGCCCTGAGACTCTGAACTTGGATTGCTTTTTTAAAAAGCCACTGCTTTATCTCTTTTTCTAGATGGAAAAAACGCAAGTGGATCCAAACAGCGTTATAATCGTAAACGAGAAACTTCGTATCCCAAAAATGATAACTTCGCCAGCCAATCCCGTCGCTCCTCTTCACAGAAAAGCAAAGCTTTTAATAAGATGCCCCCTCAGAGGGGTGGGCATGGCAGTGGCAGCAAACCTTTTAGCTCTTCTTCTAATGGTGGAAGACGAGATGAGGTGAGAATCTGTCTCGCTGGACCAGCCATATTTCTTGGGATGGGATGATTGCATGGTGATGCTACATATCTTGTGTAGAATGTGCTTGTGCTCTTTTGCTGTGTTCTGAAAAATGGGAAAGGATCCTGTATAGTGATTTTTACCTCATCTTCAAATCTAAATTGGTGCCAACAGCTGTGGAGGAAGCTAGAACAGCAACTAGAAAGTGTTGTGCCATAAGTTCTTTCCTTTACCTGTTAGGAAGCTTATCTTCAATTGCTGCCCCTTATCCAGGGGTGGCTAACATCTGGCCCTTTAGATGTTGTCCTTCAGTTGGCATAGCCAGTGATCAGGGGTGATGGGAATTGTAGTCCAGCAGCATCTGCAAGGTCACGGGATGTCTACCTTGTTCTTATCCCTAGTGCTATAGCTCAGGTAGAAATTCCATCAAAACCCTTCTTTTATGCAGACACAATGGGACATGACATGCCTAAAGTACCACGAATAGTGTTTTGTTTTGATGACTGTGTAGTGTGTTAAGTTTTGCTTGCACAACTAGCAGAAAGATATGTAAGGAATGGATGAAACTGTTGAAAGATCTACATTTGTGTCTCCATATCTGACCCGGCCTCTTCTGCAGCTGGAATTTATCTGACAGACCGAGTAATCTGTTTATTTGAAATACCAATTGGTATTTCATGCTGTAAAGTGTGCTCATTATAGGCCTTACAAGTAAGTTAGCAATTGTGTGGGAAGTAATCTCAGATGTTTGGCTTGTAGTTTATCGAATTTGATGTAAAATTAATTTTTCCGTGTGTTGATACTTGTGGAATAAGTGTTGTTTGAAACTGACTGACTGTCTGAATTGAATTGCTGTCTGAATTGAGCCTCCAAACCACTGAAGGTGTTACTCCTATTTGTGTACTAAATCTTACAGTGCAGCAGTCTTTTATAGTAAATGCTCTTTGGTCATGTATTGCCTACACTACACACCAGTGCAAAATATGTTTATGTGGCACAGCTTTTAAAAATTGTTTTATTGGTGCATTCTAAGTGACTCATTGTCTTTTCAGGTAGCAGAGGCCCAGCGGGCAGAGTTCAGCCCTGCCCAGTTCTCTGGACCCAAGAAAATTAGCCTGAACCACTTGCTGAACTTCACCTTTGAACCTCGTGGCCAAGCAAGCTACGTTGGGAATGGCCGCGGCAGTTGGGGCAAGAGGAACAGATGGGAGAACAAACCTTTCAGCAAGGAGCTTTTCCTACAGGCCAAGTGAGTGGGAGGGCAACACAAGGTTGTGGTTGCCTTTCATATGCCCAAGGGAGAACGAGGCCAGCAAAAATCAAGGCAAAGAAAAATGGAAAATGTATTCATTTTCTTACATTGCTATGATTTTGGTGAAACTTCTGTGATTATATTGTTTTGCTGTTTTCCCAGTTTAATGAGACTTCATGTAGCAGTCTCTACTTGGAAGGTTTTGTGGGCAGAAAGACCTAGGAATGATTCATTGTGCACTTTTAAATTTTATGCTCTGGTTTCTATAGAAACTTTAGAAGCCTTTTGTAGTAGTAATTCTGAGAGTAAGTTGAGAAGTAAGCCTTGAAAGGTAACAATTTAAGGAAATGAAGGCATTTTCAATATTTCTTCTTTGATACCATGTTATTCTTTATTAAATCTGTAAGTGTTGGATTGGCTTCCTGCATTAAGTTGATCCACATACCGGTAATACTGTAATAAGGCAGAGGTGACTAACCTGTTTTCTTTCAGATGTTGCCAGGCTACAATTGCTACCATTTCTGACCATTGGCCATGATTCCTGGGGCTGATGGGAGATGGGAGTCAAACATCTGTAGAGCCATAAGCTACCCACCCCTGTACTAATGCGATTCTGCTATTATTTTTTTATGTTGTCCTATCTAGTGATGTGATGTGAGAATATTCTCTGCTAGAAAATTCTCCAGAGAATATTCTCCACAAACTAAATGCTAATGTAAGAACCAGTTTTACAGCACGCATTAAATTTTTTTAGTAAATAATAAGTCAAGCTGTGATATTGTCAGTGTAAGTAATGAATAATTGTTTTTTTAATCCATTATACATACACAACATAATTAGAATTCAAAGTTGATGGTAAATATACGGTTAGTGGCAGGCTTAGTGATTAACGTGAGTCATTCAGGTTGAATTTTCAATTTCAGGTTTGGTGCAAAAAAATCAAAGAATGTGAATTCACTGCATTGCCCCATTGAATAAAAGTATCTGTACAGTTTTTGATTGCCATCTGAACAAGTTTACCCATGAATAAACATGTATATTAACTAATTATATCATTTTCAATGCATTAAAATTATATCACTTTCAATGCATTAAAATGAATATTCTCCTATTTTAAATGAAAATTCTCTAATATTTTCATTAATGAAGAATATTCTCGAGAATATTTTCCAAAAGATTATTCTTGAGAATATGAAATCACTAGTCTTATATAATTGTGATCCTGAATACCTGTATTTCTGGATTCTTTTCAGATAGCTTTAGCGTCAGATAAGTATTCAATATATTGTGTTTTTTCTGTGTTTGCTTTTCAGCTGCCAGTTTGTGGTGTGTGATGACCAGGACTACACAGTTCATTTCACTGACCCAGACACCTTGGTCAACTGGGACTTTGTGGAACAAGTGGTTAGTAGCAATGCACTTGCCTTGAAAGCTTTATTACACGAACTTAGACAGGTTGGCCACTTACCACTTGAGTTTGGGCTCAGTTCTCCAATCTGTTATGGTCATATTTTAGAGAGAAACGATAGCATAGTAAATTGTATTCTGTTGCACTTTCCCAGCGGATTTGCAGCCATGAAGTGCCCTCTTGCCCGATATGCTTATACCCGCCTACTGCTGCCAAGATCACTCGCTGTGGGCACATCTTCTGCTGGGCATGCATCCTGCATTATCTCTCTCTGAGTGAGAAGACTTGGAGTAAGTGCCCCATCTGTTATGGCTCGATTCACAAGAAAGACCTGAAAAGGTAAAAGAGGTTCTCTGAGCAATGCCTTATTTCTTATTGGCTCACAAGTCACCTATCGCTCATCACTTCCCTTTTGTTTTTGCAGCGTCGTTGCTTTGGAAACCCGTCAATATGCAATTGGCGACACAATTACGATGCAACTGATGCGACGGGGGAAAGGTGTCTTGATAGCGCAGCCCAAGTCAAAGCTGGTGAATGTGGAACAGCCTATTCATCTAGGAGGTGAGCGGCAAAGAGGGAAGTTGGGTAGTAGACCTTGCTGCCATTTGTGCAGTATCCGGGGCATAATCTACTACAAATTTTTCTGGCTTGAGCTGCCTTGAAATGAATAGGAGCAGCACAAAAATCAGTCTTGGCCATGGCTCCTTGAAGGTGGCAGAACTGTTACTCTGCTGTTGCTCCCTGTATGTAAACTGCCTAGATTCCCTGCTTCAAAAAGCATGTAGCAATTCCCAGCAGTAAGTATGACCAATGGTTGGGATGATGGGCATTGTAGTTCTGCAAAATCTAGAGGGCCATAGGTGTTCCCTACACCCAACTAGTGCTTTCTTAAATGCAAGGTGGGACTAAGCACAATTCTGTGATCGACAAATGATTAAAGTGATCCATTTGACCCCTTCCATTATTTACTGTTACGTCTAGTATTTCACCTCTGTGCTTTAAGTCTCTGTTTTGCTTCCCCTTCTGTTTTCTCCACCAGGGCTTCCTGATAGCCCAGTGAGGAAGATTACCTAATTGATCGGTTGCACCTTTTCCACAGTCACATGTCCAAAACTTTGCTTGTCCTTAACAAATCAAGCAAGATAACTTCAGCACTAGTAACTTAACTGCTTGGCACATTCCAATGTTGTGGGGTCCAGTGTATCTCATTAGTTTCCATGTTAGACTACATTTTTAGAGTATGGTATAAGTCATGTCTGTTTCTTATGTTAAGTGGAGCTATATCTTTCCAGCTGGGACTTCAAAGGGGTCCGTTGGACCCTAATAGCAGATAGAGAATGAACAAAAGGTTTCAGGTGGTAAAGCAGGGAGTGCTGACTTTTTCACATCCATGGGCGTCCTTGCAACCCAGAGAGACTGTTACAAGCACCACACATCCCAGGCAGCCAATCACTCACTGTAGCCCAGTATATGGGCTGCAAGTGAAGGCTTCTTTCAAGCCTAATTTAATGGAGGGGAGCAATCCCTGTGGTTGCTAGGGAAGGCCTCTGCAGGCATATGTAGGTCCAGCCCCTAAACAGCTGGGAAAGCATTGCTGCACCTCTGGCATCAATGCAGGCTGTGGCTATAAAGAGAGCAAGCTGATCACAAGAGTGTTAACTTGTAGGATGTCTTCCAACTGGATGGCTACATTCATCCCAGTGTACCATTAACTTGGCATGTCTTTGTGCAGATGAGCAACATGGACAGTACTCCAAGCTGCTTCTGGCCTCCAAGGCTCAGGTGCTGCAGGAGGTTATCCTGGAAGAGAAGGTGGCACTCTTGCGCCAGTACGAGGAGGACAAGCACACACCTGAAGCATGTTTCATTGAGGCTGCCATTCAGGAGCTGAAGGTGAGGCATCGCCGGGTTTTGAGTAATGTGATGTAGGGAAATCTGTGGGTTTTACTAGTTGCTCATGGCACTCAATGTGAGTGACTCTGAGCATTTTTATTGTGTATTTCCCTATTTTGGCAGGTGGCCAAAGGGTAGGGGTTTTTTTGGGGGGGAGGGGTGTTGACAAGCACAAATACTGCTGAAGTTGTAGCTTGAGCAAAAGGAATGTTCATTTTGAAAAAAATTATACACCACTTGATTGCAAAAACCCTCAAAGCAGTTTACAAAAAGGTCATGCCATAAAATCAGGGGAAATGTGCAATACATTAAAACATGCAAGAAATTAATATACTAAAAGAGATTAAAAACTACATCAGCATTTCTAAGTATCTGGGTGGGCTTGTCTTTATTTTTTTAGGAATAATGTGTTTTTAAGGGTTTTTTTCCCCAGTTTACATGATGCTTCCAGTTTTCTCTTTCATCTTCACAATAAACTTACAAGATAGGTTTGACTTTAAGTCACACAGACCCAGTTAGTTTGTTGCCACTGTCACTAGTGCCTGTTTCTTGTTCTCTGGTAGGGCGTAAGTGATGGTTAAACACCAAGAGGCGCAGTCCGAAACATCTGGAGAGCATCTGGCTGGCAAAGCCTGGTGTATATGTTGATGTGATGCTGAGATTAACAATGTTTGGCTTGGCTTTTAGGATCGAGAGGGAAACTTGATGTCCGACAAAAACAGAGAGAGTGATGTTGCAGGTACCACGGCAGCTGTGGAGGCTCTCATCGTGACGGAGTCATCTGACAAAGAAGCAGCAGCAGTAGTAGCGACCCAGGAGAGGAAGGTGAGAGCTTGAGTGCTGTTGAAATAGTGTTATCTCACTTTGTTCAATAACTATTTTAAGGTCATTAGAATCGGGTGAACCTAGCTTGAGTCCTTGTGCCCCAGAGACCATTAAGCTAGACACTCCAGGGTGACTTCAGGAAAGAGATGGCAGAGATAACTGCAGGGGTTTGAGGGGTTTTGAGGGCTTGCTTGAATGGGTTGAGAAAGATGGATGTGAACTACTCTCTCTTCTTAACAGCCTATTCTGGAGTATCTCTCTGCTTTTGAAGAAGAAATCCTGGAGCCACCTCCTGTAGATTCTGCGGCTGTTGTCCTGCCCCCTTTTGAGGTGGAAGAGGCAGTGGGAGTGGATGATGCCGAGGAATCTGGCAGGGACCCACCTGGCACAAGTGAGATGGAAGGAGCCAGTCTGCCTGAACCTGCCTGCGAGAAACCTGAAACAGCATTCAGCAGTGGGCACCCAAGCACCACCCCTTTCTACTACTTCTATCAAGGTTAGCTCAACAATGTCAAGGCAAGGGTAGGGAAGCCTTTTGCAGTTCAAGGTCTGCCTTTCCTCGTGGGGAGCCTTCTGGGGGGCAGCATGTCAGTGGTGGACAGGGCCAAAGGCAAAAAGTACATAGAGTGATGGCTACATGTTTGTGCAGTGGACACACAATGTCTCTACCTTTCATCCAGATGAGCAAGAGATACTATCATAATTCAAGGATCCATTCCAGCTAGGCAAATCTGCTCACAGAGGGTACAGAGGAGAGAGGCCTGGCCTAGGGGAGGGTCCGGAGGGGCCAAACAGAGAAGTTTGGGGGGCTGCATTTGGACCCTAGGCCTGAGGTACCCCACCCCTGATGTAAGGCTTCAGATGATCACTGTGTAACATGCTTCACCAACAATAACTTTCTTCAAGGGAAGCCAGCCTTTTGGGGGCGGGGAAAAGGCCCAGTGACCTTTAATTACTTCATGGCCTTAAGAGCTTTGGTTGAGCCAGAGACACATAGCAGAACAAAAAGTGAGGAGTTCCCAGTGCCCTATGGAGCGATGCCCTCTCTGTTTTGTGCTGCCTGGGTGTGGGTAGGTGCTACACACAAAGGGGGCTCTTAGTTTATTGGTTCCCAAGGATGGATTGAGAGCTACTTCCCTGAAGAAAACAGGAGATTCTTTGGTACTCTACTCTCAGAAATAAGGAGAATCTGATATGTTGTTCTAGTTTTGGAGGCAGTGGTGGAGATGCTCAGAAAGCAAAACATCAATATGGACTCTCAGAAGTACAAATAAATGCTTAACAACCCACTGCATTTCCGGGGATGCCATAATTAAGCTTAACACTATTGAACAGCAGTCCCTGCTAGAGTCTCAAAGGTGGTTTGCGATTGACGTTTTGGAACTGGAGTGAGGTGGCTATTCAAGGCAGAATCAAATACCTTACTGGATTATTCCCATTATTATTTATTACTAATTTATATGCTGCTTAAGTGGCATTTGGCAATTAAAAACCTGTGTGCAGCAGCCCCAGGTGCCTGCAGAGGAGCACTGTAGACTTGGGGCTGCTGTGTCGTAAGTGGGTCAAGAGAGTAGGGCGCGTTGTCCCGTTTCCCCTGCTTTCCATAACTGTCCTGCAACTTCTCTTCCCGTGCTGCAGCTGAGGACGGGCAGTGCCTGTACCTTCACCCAGTGAATGTCCGTTGTCTTGTGCACGAGTACGGCAGCCTGGAGAAGAGCCCAGAGAAGATCACAGCCACTGTGGTGGAGATATCTGGCCACTCCATGACGGAGGTAACGACACCCAGGATTGCCCTTGGTGTGTAGTTTGACGGTGGCTGAGCTACTGCCTGAGGTATAGGTACCTTCATAGATTTTGCCTTTGCAAGGATTTATTATCTCCTGGAATGATTTTCTGGCTGTATGCCGGGAGGTGGGTTTAGGTGCCCTTGAGTGTTTCTCACACTTGGAAATACTCATAACTGGCACTGGCTTGGCTTTCTTTGGTAAAAATAAGGCATTTTTATTGACATTGACCAGCATTCTCTTTACACAACATGGCTTCAGGGAATGGGTATGGGGTAGGGTTACCGTATTTCAAAAAGTGAAAATCCAGGCACAAAAGTTTAGCTTTTTCTTTCAAAATCTCCCCCCAAAATCTTCATTTTTTGAGCTCATTCTAAGTAAATTCTCCAAAAAAAAAAAATCAACATTTCCATTATGGGTTGCCATACGCCCAGGCAGAAAGGTGTGTTTGAAGGTTGCACAACCAGCTCTCTTCTTTCTAAACCCCCAACCCCACCTGTAGGACGTGCGGCAGCGTCATCGTTACCTGTGTCATTTGCCACTCACTTGTGAGTTCAGTATCTGTGAACTAGCTTTGAAGCCTCCTATCATTTCGAAGGAAACACTGCAGATGTTCTCAGGTGAGCATTGGGAAGTTCTGTTTTTCTGTTGCAATTCCCAGTTGTAGCTGAAGAGTTGCTTTCCACGTAACTCAAAATGGGAGTAGCCGGTATGGTGTCCTCCCAATGTTGTTGTTGGACTCCCAAATCCCATCAATCCCATGACAGCTTGGCCAGTTGGCAGGAATGATGGGAGTTGCAGTCCAACAGCATCTAGAGGGCACCATGTTAGCCACCCTGATTTAAGGTTCAGTGCTGAGAAGAGAGGGGGGCAGGTAATGGATGTGGGTTTGCTTGGGTTTGGAAACAAATATTGGAAAACCGTGAAGTCTAATCATGCAACAGAAAATGGAAACTGAAACCCCATCGTTGTTGGGCTTCTAAAGGAGGTGCCACTGGGGACTACTACCAAAGGGGGACAGGGAAGGAACAGGTAAGGTGCTTTTTCTTTGCTGTTCTGAGCAGTTTGTCTCACCTGGGAACTCTCCCAATTGCTCTTAGATGACATTGAGAAAAGGAAGCGCCTGAGACAGAAGAAAGCTCGTGATGAGCGACGTCGGGAGCGCAGGATTGAGATAGAGGAGAACAAGAAGCAAGGCAGATGTAAGTGGCAACCTTGCCCTCCTCATCTAAAAAGAAGTGCTTGGTCTGACGCTTGGTGTAGATGGAAGCACCTTAGTAAGTGGGAGGAGAGGGGGGCGGTTGTGACTCACGCTGGCCTTTTGTGACCGGGGTGGTTCTGGTATAATTTGAAACAGGCCAGTGAGTATGTAGAAATGACAGGTGGTGGGAATGCCATATTATAAGCAGTGAAGCTAAGGAATTTCTCAATGGCAATATGGCTTTAACACCCCTCTGAAAAGGAAGAAGATGCATGAGGGAGTAGATGTCACTTGAATTGATCTGAATCATTGGCATAGGAGTGAATAACGTTTGTCACAGAGATAAAACTTTTGGTTTTCTGTCTAGATCCAGAGGTTCATATTGCTTTGGAAAACTTGCAGCAGTTCCCTGCCTTCAGTGCATGCTCCGGAGAGTATGCAGGCGCTGAGAACCAGAGTGATGCTCTGCTCTCTCCTGTTGGTTCAAGTCCCATTTCTCAATCAGGTGAGCAGCTGAAAGAGACCTGGGTACCCAGCCGGTGCTCACTCTCTAAAGGTTTACTTCCACTTCCTTAGCAGAATCATCCATGGGTGGGGTAATGCAGACAAAAGACAGGGGAACTCCTGAACAGCAGCTACTGGAAGGAATGTGAGTCCCCAGCTGAATTTAAAATAGCATCAAACATGAAACTAATGAGGCTTGGAAGACCAGTGCCTGAGAAAGAAGGATGCACAGGTGCATGAGAGCCTATACCTGCTATCATGCCTCCTTAATAACACAACTCTTAGTTTGTATAGTAAATGTGTGATTTTTCTTCTTGCAGAGTCCATGTATACTCCACTGTCTCCCGCAGGCAGTCTTGGCAGCCCTTCACTCTTTGTTGGAAATCTGGAGGAGGAATCTACCCTCCCCTCCTTTGCCCAGGTGTGTGCTTTGTGCAGGACTTTCCGCTGCACCCAATCAGTTCTTCATTATGAGAATTGTTTCAGGAATCTGCTTGTGATTCAAGCATAAATGAAGCCTGAACCCAGAACTACAAAATTGTCCACACTGCTTTATCACGTCTGAGTAAACCACAAAAAGGTGTTTGCTACCATTAACTGTCATGGGCTGGTTGGATGCAGAGTGGTGGGCGGCACCAGCTGTGACCACTAGGACAGAGCTGTTCTTGTTTCTTTGAATAATGAGTTAACTTCACTGACATCAGGTGCTTTATTGCTGACCTATTCCTTACTCCCAACTCCTGACATTAACCTTTAAAGTAGCTTTAGCTGTCCTGTTGAAATGCCCTCCATTGATCTCAAGCCACCTTTAGTCACAGATTGGTAGCGTGTGGCTGATCTGACTCTTGTACTTGTTTTTGGTAGATGCTGAGGGCTGGAAAAGCTAAACCAGAAACATGGAATAGTTTTCAGCCAAAGAAGAAAGGTAAGCAAAGCGATTCTTCTTAGCTTAGTGTCTCCAAGAGGCAGCACCTTTGTAGAGTTGAGTCTATCTCAATTTATAGCCAACTTTTCTATATATGGCACCCAAGATTGTCAACACCAATCTTAAAAAATTACGATGAAATGGTTGAAGATGTTTATCAGTTACATTTTGAAATAAAAAATAAAGTCGCTAGCCACGAAACACCAAATAGTGACTGCATTAGAGCAAGTTAAAAGGAGCCATAAATAAAGTCAGCCAAGCCAAAGGCCTGTCTAAATTTATAAAAGCCTTTGTCTTACAATGGAAGGATATCACCTCTGATATCCTGATATCGATGTGTGTTTCTTTTCAATGGTGCCTCAAAGCTCTTATGACAGAGGCCTGTTCAGACTCCCCAATGATTTAAAAACAGCCACTTTTATTTCAGAGGAAAACTCCACCCTGGCTCCTCCCGCTCCAGGAGACAGTGATGGGGAGAGCGATAACTCGGACCGTGTACCTGTGCCTAGTTTCCAGAACTCCTTCAGCCAAGCTATCGAGGCAGCCTTCCTAAAACTGGACAAGCCGTCCACTTCTGACCATCTCTTGGGTAAGAAAAGAGACAGGAAATAGCCTAGTAGTGTGGGTGGGGGCGCTCAGTTGTGCAGCCCCTTAACGCTGATGGTAGGGGGAGACTTGCACAACTGCTTGTCTATGGTACATTTGCAATGTCCCTCTTGGGTGATGCCTATCATGGCCATCTCCAATTCAGGTGCTTCTGATAGTCGTACGTAATATTGGAGTACAGTGCAGGGCAAACCTAGCTAGATATGTTGAACAATGCTCATACAGTCTCACAGTCATCTTTGTTCTGATGCTGTGGGAATTTACTGGCCCAGCTTGATTCTTTGAGGTGTGGAGGGTTGATCATGGGACCTACTGCCACTAACTTATGTCCGCACCCTTGCTCTGGCCAGTGACCAGCCAGGCATCCGCGTTTCGAAGGCTTGAATGGGAAGCTGAAAGTTTTTGATCCAAAGGCTAGGGGACTTGAGAATGAAAGAGCTTGCCAGCGGACGCCTTCCCGCAGGAAGCCTGCCCCGGTTCTATATTTCCAGGGATGAGTTTTTTTTTAGCCCAGGGACAGTGAACCTGTGGCCCTGCAGAGGGTGCTGGACTATATATTTTCCATCATCTTGGGCCATGCAGGCTGCTGTGGCTGATGGGAACTGGAGTCCAGCAACATGTCAAAGGCCTAAATGGGCTCCTGTAGCTGCAGGATGATCCCTTAATGCAGGGTGTGTCTATATATAAAAGGAAATTGCTTCTTGGAGTAAGTCATTAGTTTAGCATCTCTGATAGCGAACATGTTGCTTCTGGTGACTCAGGCTGTTGTTTCTTTTACAGAGGAAAAAAGAGGCAAGAAAAAGAAGCAGAAGCAAAAGTTGCTGTTCAGCACTTCAGTGGTTCATACCAAGTGATCATACTAACGGACAGATTTCTTCACCTGGTTCTCTTTTGTTTGCTTTTGTGTTTTTGCTGCTATAGAAAAAAAGTATTTAAGTTTGAGCAGAATAAGTCTGTTTCTGGGACTTGGGAAGGTGCATAGGAATTAAAAAGGAGTACTTGTCCAGTTAATACCAAAACGAAGTATTGCATCGCAGAAGCCAAAGTGCCAGGGCTGTGCCAAGTATAACTCCTTTGACCTGGGAATAACAGTGTGGTCAGGGTGGCACACTTGCTTGTCACTTGAGGCAAGCAGGGAGCTCCTGATGCTTCCGGCCTGTGTGAAAAGGAGTCTACTGACTGCAGTGGGCTGGGTGATAACATCTGCTCCTGGCAAATTGGTAACTAAAGGAACCTGGCTATAGAGCATACACTGATTGTTGTGTCGTTTTGATTAGCGCTGCTTATTAAGAATTGAGGGGGGAGGGTAGTGGAGGAGGAAATAATTCAACTTATACCTGCTATTTTTAATCTTTTCCCCAAAGGGCAAAAGCTGGGGAAAGGTACTTTGGAAAGGCTTTCCTGAGTAATCTGATGGGTTCTGGAGGCCAATTGTATTCAGCTAGGCAAGAGAGAGTAATGCCCTTTCTGCTGCTCTTGGGTGTTAATGGTGCTAAGGTTACTTGGAGAGAAATTAGAATGCCCCCCCCCCCCTTGCGCAGAACAGGTAGCTTGTATGCACATGCAGGTCAAATCCCTAAGGATCTGGAGGTCATGGTCTTCCGTTTGCTTGGTTCTGGGATTCAGTTTGGGTTTGTAATGTACATTTTAGCCTTCCATTCTTTTTCTCTCCTCACTCTCCAGCCCCTACTTTGTTTTGAGAAGTGGTCTCATTCTGCACTGCTTGTGGCTTGATCTGAAACTAATTACTACTAAAAATAAAAGTGTCAGTTCCGTTGAATACAATGAACTTCGGTGTACCATACCAGCAAGGGTGAAATTAGTTGCAATAAACCATATGCACAAGGTGTTTCCCTGAGCTGTACCTTACTCTCTTTTTAACAGACTATTCTGCATCAAGCCCTTTTCATTTAGGTCCTGGTAACAGAGTTTTCTGTGACCAGGAAACAAATGTCTTCCAACCAAACCTGGCCTCCCGTTTATTTAAGGGAAGACACCAAATACAGTTTTAGTATCTGAGGGTCCTATAAAAGCTGTAATGTACAAAAGCTGACCTTGGTGCCAGTTTTTATTTTGGCTGAATTAGCTTAGACTTAATGTGGCTTTAGCAGCTGAGCATTTACAATTTTTGTACTTTGGACAAAAGCCTAAAGCAGGCTTTGCCAACCTGGAACCATGCAAATGCTTTGGACTACAGCTCTCATCTAGTGAGTCATAGGTAGTCTTAAGAACATAAGATCCTGTATCAGGCCAGTGGCCAATCTAGTCCAATATCCTGTTCTCACTGTGGCCAACCAGATGCCTATGAGAAACCAGCAAGCAAGACCCAAGCACAAGAGCACTCTCTCCTCCTGTGGCTTCCAGCACCTAGTATTCAGCAGCATTGTTGCCTCTAGCTGAGAAGTCAGAGCATATAGCCTCTATAATGGCCAGTAGTAATCAATAGCACTCTCCTCCAAAACATGGAAGGGCACCACATTAGCACAAAGCCTGGCCAAGACTAAAAACAACAAAGCAGAGGATGTTTTCCTTCCCGCTTGGCTGCAGGTTCTATTGACACAGCAATTGTTTCACTGGAGAAGGCCAAGCTGTTACCACCAAACATATTTTCAGTAGGTGGCAGGCACATGATGCCTCTTCCTCCTCATTGCAGTTGCATTATTCTCGGTTGTTTGGCAAATTGTGCCTCATCACTCTCAGCGCCGATATGCTCTCTACCCATCGAACCATGCAGTCAATTAGCTCTTCCCAGTGCCAAGCTGTATGTGCCAAGATTCACCGGGGGGGGGGGGGGCGGCATGTGTAGCCCACCACAAATGTGGCCTTCAAGGATTTAGAGCAGCCTTCCCCAGCCTGAGAAATGTTGGACAACAACTGCTGGCTGGGGGCTGATGGGAGTCCAAAGCCTCTCTGGGGCACCAGGTTGGGAAAGACTGCTTTAGAGGAAGAACTGGATGAAAATGGAATGTCTGACTGCTCTGTTCCAGCTAGCTTGTGATAGTAAGACATCCCATTTTAAGAGGTCAGGGGGTTATCAAACTTACAATGCACTCCTCGTGCAAGCAACAGGTGGGCTGCTCTCCCTAGAAAGTATGAAGCTCAGCAGGGAGACAGATGCTGATGTATAGTTCTGTGGATACTAGCAGTAGCATCTTACTTTGACACTGCTATGCACAAGCCTTCACTATGAACAGGCTGCAAACTAGGTGACAGTACATGGACATAACTATTTGCTTTTATCTATTTTATTACCATATACATTAACTGCTGTAAAAAGAACTGGAGGAGAGAAATATTAATCCTTGCCAGCAAGAATCCCTCATATAAATAGCCTTGTCCTACAAGAGTCCCCAGACTACTGCTTTGTTCAGGCCATCTCTGTGCTAACATCGCTGTCTTCATCGTGACTCTGAAACTGCTGCTCTCCCACAAGTGCACAGCTCTGCATCGACTTCTGGATGGCTTGTCTGTCGGCTGTGTAGAAAAAAAAAAAGTTAAACTCAAAAGACATTGTGATTTACAAGGCAGTCTAGGGTGGTGCTTTTCTACCTTTGCGTTAGCCCTCTTCTACTGTTGCAAAGGATTCTGGGCAGCCTACCAGATGTAAAGACTAGAAACTTTTTAAAAAAACTCATAGATTGCCTGGGAGCCAAACATCTGAACTGCTACCCCATCCAGTAGGTGTGGGTGCAGAACTGTTTATGGCCTCACCCTACATGGCTAGTCCCCCTGCGCTATGTGATTCAAAAGGAGAATTAAGGGCACACTGCAGGCTGCCGATTCTTCATTTGCAGGCTTTTCTTGAA
This sequence comes from Podarcis tiliguerta, assembly GCF_965153285.1. Lineage (NCBI taxonomy): Eukaryota > Metazoa > Chordata > Lepidosauria > Squamata > Lacertidae > Podarcis > Podarcis tiliguerta. Next base: position 26,233,439 of record NC_139549.1, read on the forward strand.
TTCGAGGCAGCAGGCTACAAAAGTCTCTGCCAAAAGTAAGACTTGCACTTGAGCTCCCAAATGCAGCCAGTCCTGGCAAGGGCTGCAATTGGTGCTGAATGCCCCACCTGCCTGAGAAATAATCTGGAGTGCACTGTAAGGCTTCTAGATGTCCCTTTATAGCTGTGGCTTGGCCCACAACCCTGCTGTTATTTAATGCTCCCACAAAACTTTAACAGGCAGCCCTAGGTAAATACTCACATGGCGGCAGCATGCTACCCACCACAACCAGATCAATGGAAACTCAGTAGACCCCACAACTTGTTCAGAGGGAGAGGCGGTGCCCCACCTGAACCCACTAGGAGAGAAGCAGCCTCCGCATTCCACTCTGACTCAAGCTCAACAATTAATTGTTTTAATGTTTCTTCTCACAGAGGCTCTAGCGGCTAAAGCTCTAGGCTCTAGTCTAGCCTGTCTCCATTTTAACGTTGCAAGCCAAGCGGTTTGTTACCTTCATTGGAGCAATTGCGTAGCAGCAGGAGCAGCTGATCCTTGTTGTACTGGATTAAGAATTTCTGACACCTCCGTATTGTAGCTGATGGAGGAAAAGGAGAGCATATGCATCAACAACGCCAGAAGCAAAGGCAACTGTGCTTACAGCAGTGGTGTCCAAACTGTATACCTGAAGGAGCGTCTCCACCCCCATCGTTCAGCCCGGACACTGAGATCCAGCGCCGAGGGCCTTCTGGCGGTTCCCTCATTGCGAGAAGTGAGGTTACAGGGAACCAGACAGGGCCTTCTTGGTAGTGGCGCCCGCCCTGTTGAACACCCTCCCTTCAGATGTGAAGGAAATAAGCAGCTATCTTATCTTTAAAAGACATCTGAAGGCAGCCCTGTTTAGGGAAGTTTTTAATATTTAATGCTGTATTGTTTTTAACACTGGATTGGAAGCCGCCCAGAGTGGCTGGGGAAACCCAGCCAGATGGGCAGGGTATAAATAATAAATTTATTATTATTATTATTTCAAAGAGGGCCAGATTTGATGAAGTGAAGGGCTGTGAGGGCCGGCCAAAGGGCTAACTAAAGTTATTGAGGGCTTTTTTAGGATTGAAGTTGTTGAGGTTTTTTTTAAGAATTTTACCCCAGGAAATAAACTGCCACAGGGGCCAGATTAAACCGACCGGCGGGCTGGATTAGGCCCCTGAAACGGACTTTGGAAACGCCTGTCCTACAGTAATCCTCTTGAAATCCTCTAGCGCAGTGGATTTCAACTAGTGTGCCGTGGCACCCTGGGGTGCCTTGAAGGATAGTCAGGGGTGCCTCTTTCCTTCCCTCCCTCTTCTGATGCCCTCTCATGTCTCTGCCTCCCAAAGGCTTACATGGCTGTTAGTTGCAGCAGCCCTGGCTACAAGCTCCCCAAATGGTGCCTCTGCAGTGGCCAGGAGCTGCTGGTTGTCAGGAGCTGAGGTGGCCTCAGAATAAGCAAGCAAGCAGACAAGGGAGACTGACCAGCCAGTCCACTAGCCCTTGCTGTTGGGAATGGACAGAGAAGTGGGAGGCCAGGCAGGCAGGTGTTGCACTGGCCTTTTTTGTGCAAGGCCTGCCTGGGAGCTGAGTGCCCGGTGCTGAAGTGCCCATGCAGGCCCAGCAGCTGCCACTGCTGCCTTTCAAGGTAAGGTGCTGGCCTCACATTCACCTTTGGCCAGTCTCCATTGGGCCACTAAGGCTGGGGGCATCCTCTTCCCAGGCCCTTGTGGGGCAGTGGGTAGCGGGGTTTGGAGTTCAGAGTCCAGGGGCGGCAACAGTGGCTACCTGGGGGAAGGAACACCACCAGGGTGAAAAAGGGTGAGAGGCTGCCAGCTCTGCAGGCAAGGGGTGACATAGCTGGGCTCCTGAGCTCCACAGGGGTGCTGCAGAAATAATGCAATTGGTCAAGGGAACCATTGACTCCTCTACACTAGCAGGAAACCCAGAAGAGGAGTGAACTAATGGGTAAGAACATAAGAGCCCTGATGAATCAGGCCAATGGCCCATCTAGTCCAGCATCCTGATCTCAAAGCAGCCACACAGATGCCTGCAGGAAACCAGCAAACAGTATTCAGAAGCACCGTTGCCTTCGACTTTGGAGACAGAGCATAGCCCTCTCCCCCATGACTTTGTCCAATCCCCTTTTTAAAAAGTCATTTAGGTTGGTGGCCATCACAAACAAGAATTCTTTCGAAGCGTTAATTCTATCACTCTACTTTGGAACACATTTTAAAAAGAAAAGCTTGACTAGCTTTTCAGATACCTGTTAAGTGAATAACTTTCTAAGGAAATGCCTGAAGTAACTGATATTATAGTTTGAAGTCTTGTTTATTCAGTTATGTTTTACTCCAAGAAGACCAATTTATCCTAAATAGAACCCAATAAGGCAGGCATGTACGTACAAAATATTTTTTGGTACTGTGATCCCATTTAGATCCCAATATGAAATTTTGCAGGTAGCTCTTAGAAATATTAAATAATCAATACATTTTTTGGGGAATTTTTAATTGTATTTTTTAAAATCACTTTTTAAAATTTAACTTAATTTTTTCAAGTAAGCCCATCATGTGACATATATTAAGGCCCATAAAGTACTGAAGAGATCAGTATTTTTAGTTTCGAAGTATCTCAATTCTGGGCTGAGCTTTTAAGGTTTTTGTGTAGCCTGACAAGGCCAGAATTGTCAATTTTTTGAAATCTGAAACCCTCATAATTCAATAAAAGGGATGAGTTAAAAAAATATAATTTTAAATTTAAACTCAGTTTTGATCATTCAACAAGTGTAGAAAACATTAAGAAAATTTGAGGCACAAAGTAAAAAAATTGAATCACCTGCTTTGGAATGACCCAAAAATATTTTTTGCTATTTAGTTATTATAAGCTGCTTTGAACAAACATCTTCTGGCATCATTACATTTGTGATATTGTTGGTGCCCAGTATATTCAATATTAGGTAAAAATGAATGACCCTGACATTGTTCACTTTCAGCAAATAATTGCCACAAAAATAAAAAGTCTAGGCATCCCCATTTAAGAGACTTCAGCACACAAGAGGAGACCACTGAGCAAATTAAACTGCTGAAAAATAAGAATCCTAAAGAACTGAGCTCACCTCCAACATATAGTGTGTTAAAAGAACAGGGATAACACTGATTCCTGTTCTCCAAGTGAGTGATGAAGGGAAGAGATGAACCAAGTAGTCGATAAAAGTCCTTCCGGCAACACAACAGAACAACTCCTGTGTAAGCGTTGAGGTACTTTACTGGAACAACACAGAGAAGAGACCCTTCAAAGTTCAGCACAGGCTTTCAACAGGACAGGAGCAAAATGTAATTGTACCCCCACCCCAAAAAGAAACCCATGTTTCCTTAGCTGCTTTTAGCAGCAAGTTTGGAAATACGATGGCAAAGATATGGAAGCAGCCTATCTGTACAGTGACTAATCATATTTAAATCCCAGTCTCAGACATGAAACTCAGTGACAGGTCTAAAGCCACCCAATATCTTTAAGCAGCCCAACAACCCAGCTTGTGAGAATAAAATAAACCTCAAACACCTAACTTTTGGCACCTGCAAAGAATGAAGTCATAGGAAAAACTGCTTTTTGATTGTCTCAGAGGAATTTGTTTTCAATGTTCACCAAACTTAAATCTCAAGAGCAAGTGTGCTGTTGAAGTGCAACTGATATTTTCAACTTGTGTAGTATCCTGTTCAACTTCAAAGTAGTTTCTGCTCAGGGATATTCTGCCTCATCCGTGCCTGACAAATTACAACTGTTATCAGGCCCTCCCTATACAGATTTTGTACAAAGTGCCCTTTGATTTTTTGCAATTTGCATCTTAAGACTGCTATACAAAATAATGGAGCCAAGTTAGCACTTAAGATACCAACACACCTCTGACACTAGGTATGCATAAACTGGGTCCCAACACGCTAAATATATCCTGAATCTGCAGCCTTCCTGTGACTGCAGGAGAATTGCCAGGTATTTGGGGGACCATAATATGCGGCTGGTGTGCTAGCAGGTCTGAAATTACTAGAATGGTCAATAGTTCTCATTTTAGAATAAAAATTTGTGTATCTTCCAAAGCACAGGGCAGACAGAGAGCTAAAGAGAGATTGTAGAAGAACCCAAACTGCACAGATTTCTTTAAAGAGGGGAGGTTGGCACATTGGGCTGCAAAAAAAGCTCCAGAAGCCAGACCTGAAAAAGCGATGGAGCAGCAGGCTAATCCAAAGTCTCCGTGAATTCGTGCAACAGCATTTTTCACTGCGTTGTGCACAGTGCGCTCCTCGATAAGATGCAGACAATGAGGGTCCTCGGAGATGATCTCGCAAACGAAGTATCTGCAGAGATGGAAAGAAATGAGCACTGCGGCAGAGCAAAAGGTGATGAGGTGGCTGGGCTACAAAGGGCTCATGAAGCATTCACTCTGTCGGGCTCCTTTCCCAGCTATCACCTGCAGCAGCCATTCCAGTCAGGCTTACAGGAGAGGAAGAGATGGGGATTAAGGGCCTCTCAATTACAGTGGTATCTCGGGTTAAGTACTTAATTTGTTCCAGAGGGCCGTTCTTAACCTGAAACTGTTCTTAACCTGAAGCACCATTTTAGCTAATGGGGCCTCCTGCTGCTGCCGCACCGCTGGAGCACGATTTCTGTTCTCATCGTGAAGCAAAGTTCTTAACCCGAGGTAATATTTCTGGGTTAGCGGAGTCTGTAACCTGAAGCGTCTGTAACCCGAGGTACCACTGTAGTTCTGCCAAAACACCAGCAACCTTGGGGGATCCTTCTCCTCGAAATCATTTCATTCCAGCTGGTCATTGCTGGAATTCTGTAACCACGAAAATGTGACTGAGCTTGCTTTCCCTCCTCCCCCTCCCCATTCCCCTCCGTGCCTGTAATGTTTATTACGGGACTGCCTCTCCTGGTATGTCCCACGGAGGGCCTTACGGTCTTCAAACAAAAACATCCTGGAGGTCCCGGGCCACAGAGATGTTAGGCTGGCCTCAACCAGAGCCAGGGCTTTTTCGGCTGTGGTCCCAATCTGGTGGAACGCTCTGTCACAAGAGACTAGGGCCCTGCGGGACGTGACATCTTTCCGCAGGGCTTGCAAGACAGAGCTGTTCCACCAGGCCTTTGGCCAGGGCACAGCCTGACTCCCTCCTTTGGTGATCCTCACATAACTCTAGCCCAATGGTTGCCATTAATCTGATCTGAACTGACTTTATAATGAAATTATTTTAGAATGTTATATAATTTTACTGTTGTTAGCCGCTCCGGCTGGGGAGGGCGGGATATAAATAAATAAATTATTATTATTATTAGGACGGACGTTTGCAAACCACTTTGGGAGCCTTTTTAGGCGAAATTTTTTTTTGAAAGCAGGCTTCAAATAACTAATAAAGCAGGCAAGGCAGGGAGTAGCTAACCACAGAAGTGAATCGACCATTAGCCGCCTCAGAAAAGCGATAAGAGGTTTTTTTAAAGGAAATAAAAGAGCCTCACCTGTTCTTGAACCTCACCATGTCTACAGCGAAAACCCAGCTATTATTGGACTTCCGGCGACAGTGCGGTCATAGAGTGGCAAAAGGCCCAAACTTCCGGCACCAGTTGAGAGCCCCTATTGGCTATGTATGGGCTTCCTAGGTGCCTTCGCTCTAGCCCTTGTAATCTCTATGGCGGAAGCCCTTAACACCACAGAGATATGAAAAGGAAGAGCGACAACATCGTTAGGCGAATCCGGGAGCTTCTCCGTTGGTTTCTCTCAGCAGTTAAATTCCGTATTCTGCATCAGCCGTCCGATAAAAGGGGAGCTTCTGTTCATATCAGCCAATAATAGTTCAGAAGAGGCGGGCTTAATAGGGAAGGGAAAAAAATATATTCCTATTGGTCACGCCTCCCCCCCCCCCACACTATTAGCGTACTAACCGTCATTACTTTTCAAAGTTCCCTCCCTCGGAGTTCAGCCGTCAGCCTACCAATCAGCGCTCATGCACTCCCTCTTTCGCCCGCCTTTTTTCAAGTTTAAATGAGATTGGTTCCCTCCGAGAGGGAAGGAGCCACGGAGGAGTTTATTAACTTTTTCGCCGCTTGGTGGCGTGCGAGCGCTTTGCTCGGCTTTTTCCCGCCTAAAGTGCAGAGCGCTGAGGTGGGCAAAACCGTTTCTTGTTTCTCACCTCATGAAATATAGTACTCGTGTATGGGTCACATAAAATAAACAGAATTTTATATTTTAAAAAATAAGGGTGGAGGGGGAGAAGACAGGCCACGAGTATAGTGTTCCACAAAAAAATTAATATATATGTCAATTTAGCAGAATTCTATATACCACTTCTTTTTTTAAAACAACAACAGCCACCTCATAGCAGTTAACAAAAAAAAATAAAAAAATAGTTTAAAAACAACTATGTCAAGCCTTCAACGAATAATTAAAATAAATAATAAGCTAACACTGGAACTCAAATAACTATTGTAAACAAACAAACAAAAAAGTTAAAATCGGCAATAAGCTAAAAACCAGATCAAAACATGACAACTGTCTAGATAGGTTTTGCCTAAACACAAATGTCTTTAGCAGGCATTGAAAAGAGAACAGTGAAGGTCCGTGCCTGATGTCAGTAGGGAGCTCCAAAGTGTGGAAGTTGCTAAACTGAAATACTGATTTATTACAAATGCAGACGGTATTAATTACGTGGCGCCTGTAACAGCACCAGTTCCTCAGACCAAAGCAGTCATATATGGGGGTAAGCAGTGCTTTTTTTCTGGGGGGATGCAGAGGTACGCATACCTCTAAACATTTTGTGAATCTTTGTACTTTTGTCCATTTACTGTATTCCCCCCCCCCCATTTCAACTATAAAATGATGATTTTCTTGAGTCAAAATGAGAGTACCCCTAAACATTTTTTTAGAAAAAAAGCACTGGGGGTAAGGCAATCTGGCAGGTCAACTTCATGTGAAACATACACATATACATAGAGACATGTACGTGTAGATATTCGACATGGTGCTTTTCTATTGTTCAAAGAACTGCAGATAATGTCCAATTAATGTCTTGTTTTTTTGAAGGGAGCTTTGTGTTAAGTTGTGGGTGAACATATCAGACGACACAGCGATTCTTCAAACAGCTTTTGTTTATTCGCAGGCCAGAACAGACCTGAACTGAAGAGTTCAGCCAGCCTGCTTATATAGAGCTCCAGTACAACGTAACTGTAACAACTTTCTGAAACTATCCAATCACTGAACGTCACTTTCAATCCCTTATTTGCATATGTGGACCTGAGTGTAAACTATCTACAGTATCCCCCAGCTGGCCCAGGGTGAGAACTTCAGTACATAACACTTTGAATGCAACCGTGATCACTGAAGCTGTGGACCAAGGAGTGAGGTAAGAGAGCCCATATATTGCTTCACTCACTTTTTGCCTCTGGCTCCACACACTACTGTCATGCTGAAAATGTCTCCCCGGCTTTGGTGAGAAGGCAGGGAGTGGAAAATGGTGCTGGAATGTCAAGTCGCTGGGAATCACATGGGGAGAGTTCTGTAGGACCCATGTCCTGCTCGTAGGCTTCCCTTTGAGGCAGCTATTCTGCCACTGAGAGGATGCTGGGCTAGATCAGTCTGCTTTGGCCTGAATCAGCCACTGGGCTCTTTTTATGGTCTTAATGCTTGGCTATTTTTTCCTCTACATCCATAAACTTACCATTTGAGGATCCCACCTCATGCACCTGACATACTGGACTCCGATGGATCAAAAGGAGTCTTTTGATTCCTGCTTTGCCCCCTGGAACTACCGTACTTTATTTTGGGGGTGCCTTTTCAATATTTTCCAAATGCAAATTCTCAAGTCACTGTTCTTCATCTTTCATCCTGCTTCTCCAGGTCACTGGAAGTTAAAACTCAGCGCAGGGTGGCAAAATTTATCTTGCATTCATTGTACATACATGTAACAGCAGGCACGTTTGCAGTTAGGAACCCCTGTATCAAATCAAATTTTATTAAACGGTCACAGACCAGATTAACTCGTACAGCTAGTCAGCGAAACATAACACCAGAAAAAAACAAAAACAAAAAACAAAGGGCGATTTCAATGCAGATTAGGCCATAACAGCAATTTAAAATTAGGCAGCATGAATAGAATTAAGTATTTGCCTGCATATTGACATTGGCAAGCTCTTGTTTCCTACGCCTAAAAACATGGAGCTAAGATACTCACGTATTAAATGGTCCAGCAAATTGAGTAATGAAATATCGGAAAGACTTCACTCAGACACTTTTCTTGCTAGAAAGGAGAACCTCGTTAATTCCCCAACTCCTGAGGCTAGATTAGACATGTTCCGCGAACTGATTTCGTCCTTACAACCTTATCTGACCTACAAAAAAACGCCACGGCAATCTCTACACTCTAATAAATCCAAACCTTGGTTTGACCAAGAATGCATGGCTATGAAACGCCTTCTGCTGGATAAGTACAGGAACTATAGATCAGCGAACTTACCTTCGCTTCCATTAGACTGGTTTGAGTTAAAACGCAGTTATAAAGCGTTGATTAACAAGAAAAAGCTCCAGGCGCAGAGGGAGGAATGGCAGTGCCTAGTGGAGGCCTCCCAAAGGAAAGATTCTGCCACATTTTGGAAAACAATTGCAAAAAGCTGGAGAGACTCCCCGATAGAAATTGAATACTCTATACCCGCTGGAGCATGGGAGGCCCATTTCCTCTCATTATATTCATCAAATCAACCGGCCCCAGTTGTGCTTCCTACTTCAAGTGAATTTGGCAAGGAATGGCCCCCTGTAACCACAGAAGAAATTACTGGCCTTATTCAATCTCTTAAATCAGGGAAAGCCCCGGGTGCTGACAACATCCCACCAGAAATTCTTAAGGCAAATGTTGAATGGTGGGCCCCTGTGCTAGCCGCCTTGTTCACTAGTATAAATCAAGCGGCTATTATCCCCGAGGGCTGGGGTTTAGCCATCATCATTCCAGTATTCAAGAAAGGAAACAGAACTGAGCCAGCTAACTACAGACCAATCAGTCTATTAAGTATTATTAGCAAACTATACGCTGCTCATTTACGTGATAAATTAGTGGAGTGGATGGAAAGAGAGCATATTCTATCAGAAGCTCAAGCTGGTTTTAGAGCAAAGCGTTCAACTATAGACCAGGCCCTTATCCTTCAACACCTGGCTGACAAATATTCTAGAAAAGGGGGATCTTTATATGCAGCTTTTGTGGATTTTAAATCGGCTTTTGATTTAACCCCTGTATCATCTGTAAATTCATATGCTGTAGCATAGGTGGTGATAGCCTATTAAATACCAATTCTGATTCCCCCATGCTCTCCAAATTGATCTCATGCAGCAGGGATTAATGTCTACTCTAGCATGGCTCTGCTGGCTGGGGCTGATGGGAATTGTAGTCCAAAACATTTCATGGACTGCAAATTGAGGACGGCTAACCTATTACTTCAAATAATGCATCTCCCTCTAATCCAGTGCTTCCCATGGTGGGTGGTACCAAATTCTGGGAGGCTGTGGGATTATCTAGGGTGCCGCTAAGAGCCAAGGGGGCAGCAGTGGGACGCTGGAGGTGTAAATGACTAACAGGCTTTGAAAACCTGATATCATATGTAGGGACAGGATACCCAAATCCTGTCTGAAATCACCCCAGGCTTCAATAATCAACCAGGCCTCAAAACTGTCCAAAACTCCTTTTGTCTTCTAAAAATCCAAAACAGCTTTTCTCTGCTCTTCTCTGCTTTTCTCACAAGATGCTGTGGCAAAAGGCAAAATGTTACTTTTAAAGGCTAATGAATAGGCTCTGTTCATAGCAGGCCTGAGAAATGAATCTTATCTCATTCGGTTGCAACATCTTGGACATGCTGAACCACCAGGGCTCCTCGACCCACCCCCTTGGCTTCTCATTCCCCCTTTCCTGGGAAGGGTGCCAAGAGTCCCAATAGTCCCAAGACAGCTTTCTGTTCATGCTCAGAGGAACTCATGGGGCAGGACTCCTGAAGGAGGAGAAAGGGGGAGGGAACTGGAAAGGGGTATATATGCTTGTGCACATGACTGTGAACTTCGTGCATGCTTTTTGTGAACTATCACACTTGCTCCTTCTACCACTTCATGGATGGTAGAAATAAAAAGCCTTTTCTCCGAACTATTCCTTGAGTGTCTGTTGACTCCCACTTCCCTTTCCCGGGCGCAATATTTTTCCCACCCGAGGGCAAAGCCTCATAAGGCTACAGTTGGATTGATTCAACTAAATAGTTTTAACTGACTTTTATATAAATGTGAAATTAATTGTAACAGCTTTGAATTGTATTGTGTTATTTTCTTCCTTAGTGGGTTGTGTAAAGTGTTAATATGAATGATGCTTTTTATAGGGTATGGGGCACTGGGGATGAGTTTATGGAACCAAGAGAACGATGGCTTAAAAAGGATTGGGAACCACTGCTCTAATCCATTGGTCTTCAGATGGTGGGTAGGCCTAACCTAAGATTAGCAATGCTTTTACCATGAAAACATATATTGGAAAATGAATAATTGGTTCCCTGAATGCATGCTTGGGCTAAAGGGTGGTTCCTTGGTCTCAAAAGGGTGAGGACTATTGCTCTTATCAATGCAGGCCAGGTCACAAATCCAAAATACAGTACTGCAGGCAAAAAAGGGTGGGTTGCTCTTTTCGGTGTTGCTCTATAGTATTCATTAACATAAAGTTTAAACTGTTTCTTATTGTCAGGCAGACTGAGGAGGGCAAACATGTTATATAAATAAATAAGAACCCTCTTGCTGTTCATTAAGTGCAATTGCATCTCCCTAGTTAACGACTCGTTTTTCCTCCTTGTATTCCTCCACAGTCCTCTGGGGCTTTTCAGTTTGAAATGCTCTGCCTTATGTATATAAATGAAGGCCACCAACACAGCAGTAGGTGCAAGGATTCTTCCTTGTTGCAAACCACAGACAGCCTGAATTTATTCAAATTCTTAAAAAAATTAACATTTTATCCCCAGTAAAGCTGAGTATGTGTGTGGTGGCAGCAGGGGGTGGGGGATATTTCCACTCTGAGCCCCTGCTGGTTTGCCTGCTGGGTGCTCTGGTGGCCCCCCCATGATGTTGTGCAAGATGTTTATGGCAACCTTGAGAAAATTGGTGACATTATAGGAATGGGATGAGAGTGGCATCCTGTAGCTTCAAATGTTCCCTTTCTGCTCCCATCTGCCTCATTTGCACTTCAAACCTTGGCCTGCCTGGGCTTGAAGCAGGAAGCGGCAGACAGCCACAAAATTATATCCCCCTGGTTTTCACCCCCACTCGACTCCTCTGCTGTTGCAGTCCAGCTGGGCTCGCATAAATGCTCTTGATGAGTTCACAAAGGACTCTGTGGAACATTTATCTACTTCCCTGCCCCCACTGATTGCCTAGGATGGGGTTGCCTGTGACAGACAACCCAAATTTCACCCCTGCTCCCCCTGCATGTTCACAAATATACCCCAATTCAATTCTGTTTACTTCTATTTCCAGAAAATTGCTTCAAGCATCACAGAACAGGGAGATCAGATGAAGAGGTGGCAGGTTTCACTCTTCTCTGCTGCACACTCCCTTAGCAGACTGATATTGCCAACACAGTGCCCATGGGCACTAATGTCCCCACCCATGCCTCTCTATGGTTCCCGCAAAAAGTCTCTGTATACATTCCCTGTAAAATGCACAAAGGACTATTTGCTACTCCTGTTCAGTGGCCACCAACCCTGATGGCTATGTACCACCTCCACTGTTGGAGGCAGTGTGCTTCAGAATACCAGAAAACCACAGGAGGGAGAGAACGTTGTTGCACTCAAGCTTGACTGCCTGAACTATTCATAGCCTTGCACCACTATGGTTAAATCAGCATGCATCATAGAATAATACCTGAAAGCCACCTCAAAAGCTAACTCTTTGCCAGCACTGGACGTTTTATTTTGGGGTGGGGTTTTTTTTTGTATTTGTATTTTTTTATTGTTATTGCTGCTGCTTCTCCTGTTATCTCACCTTTCCTGCAAGGAGCTCAAGGTGACACATGGCTCTCCCCATCCCCATTTCATTACAACATGACAGAAGTTTATAAAATCATGCATGGCCTAGAGAAAGTGGATAGAAATTGATGTAGGTACCACCTTTTGGTGTCCTTCTTCCTTTTCTTTCATTCAGATATGACAGCCATTTAGTGTTAAACCACACCCTTATGGCAACCATTTTGTGACTGACAGCCGTAGCACTTTTTCAGAATTTAGTATGTGATCATCCACTGGTTGTGTAGCCTTATGAGGCTTTGCCCTCGGGTGGGAAAAATATTGCGCCTGGGAAAGGGAAGTGGGAGTCAACAGACACTCAAGGAATAGTTTCGGAGAAAAAGGTTTTATTTCTACCATCCATGAACTGGTAGAAGGAGCAAGTGTGATAGTCCACAAAAGCATGCACGAGTTCACAATCATGTGCACAAACATATATACCCATTCCAGATCCCTCCTCCTTTCTCCTCCCTCAGGAGTCCTGCCCCATGATGTGTTCCCCTGAGCATGTACAGAAAGCTCTCTTGGGACTATTGTGGACTCTTGGCAGGAAAGGGGGTGAGGGGGTTTCAGTGTGTTCCAGTTGTTTCATTCTTGTGCTTTGGCATGGTTCCTGGACTGAAAGCAAGTTGCAATGTGGTTCTTTTGCAAGGCCAGAAGGCATGAGAAAGGCCTGAGAAACAATGCACTGTTCTCTACCTTTGTTACAGCAGAGCGGAATGTTTCTGATGCTTAGCTGCTGAGAAAATGATTTTGAGAAGCTTTGAGAAGCTTTGAGCCTGCTTTGGTGGGGGGTGACTTCGGGCCTAGGTGAGGTCACCTGTCCTCACCTTCCTTCATTTGGTGACACCTAGAGTAGATCCTACATCCCTATTTAGATGTGAACAGGGCAAAAACATGTCCAAGAGACACGTGGTTAGCCTGCCTGGGGTCACTAGCCTTACAAGAAGGAAATGCATGGCTGTGTACATACCATCCTTTTAAAGCACATTTGAATCACATTCTTTCCCTTGAAGAATTATGGGCACTGTAGTTTACCGCTCACAGAGTTACAATTCCCAGCAGCAACCCTTAACAAACTGCAGTGTCTAGAATTCTTGGAAGGAAAGCATGTGCTTTGAATGTGCTTTAAAGGCATAGTCTGTATACAGCCCTAGTTATCCATTCCCTCCCACAATGCAACCTGAAAACCCGATTCCACCCTCTCATAAAAAGGGTTTGTCTTGGGACTGTTGCCTTGTATGGTCTTTATAAGCTTCTCTGATTTTCCTGGCATTTATTATTTCTGATGCATATCCCTCTTTAAGTTGAGCAGCCTGTACATCTTTTCATTGCACTTTCAGTACAGTGTTCCCTGCCTGAATCTGGAGAGCCATTCCTGCCAGCCAGTGTGGACAATACTGAGCTGGATGGGCTACTGGTTTGATTCAATAACTAGGCAGATTCCTGTGATCCTAACATCACAACATTTGGGGGTCTGGAAAAACTTCTCTGTGTGGTGACTTAGACAGAAATGTGGAAATGTAAAAAGCTGCCTTATGCTGAATTGTGACTTTTGGTCCATTTAGCCTCTGTATTGTCTACCCTGATAGGCAGCCACTTTCCAGAGTGTCAGCCAGGGGTGTGCCCAGCCTGCCCTTGATCCTAGAGGCATCCTTCCTACTCCCTTACCATAGGTCACCTGGGCTGCTTACACAAAGCCCTAATGGGCAGTCCTTGGAAAGGGCTCCAGTAACACCCCCTAGTGACACCTTCTGTCCTCTAACTGTATGGGCTCAGGTTGCTGCCACCCAGGCCCCCTAATTCCCCTTCCCCATTGAACAAAGGCGCAGCTGGGTCTCCAGCAAAGCGGGCCGCGTGAGTGCGGTCTCCCCTGTAATCTGATAGGACGTGTGCACAGTGCGTGGCGGTGAGCTGGGCTCTGTGCGCAGCAAAAGGAATCTATTTTCAGCCCAAGAGCCTGATTAGGAGAGACACAGAAGCCAAAGCAATGGAATCTTCAGTGAGAGAGAGAGAGAGCGAAATCCTTCTTCCTTCATTTTCCCCAAGATACCACTGTAGCTACTATTATATGATTTATAGCGAGACAATTATTGCTCATGACAGTAAGAGTTGGATAGATGCCAATATGATGTAGAAAAAGGAAGCTTGCGGCATTAGATAACAAGTAATTAAGGTTGCTGTTGTTTATCAGACTTCTTCAACTAACAAGCACTTACCTCATAGAATCCTCAGAATTGCTGTGTGTTCAGGGTGATGGGAATTGCAGTTCTGCGAGGGGGTAAACTACAGTTCCTGGGGGGATGTATTTTACATTTATTATGCATATGCAGCCTTAATCCACTTTTCTCCCAACCCCTAATAGTGTGACTACTATTTATTTAGAAACCCCATCATGAGTGGGCTAATGATGTGACTAACATCCATTCTGGTTTGGCCCTGGGAGGTCCGTGAGCCAGGTGTGATGGAAACAGGCAACACTGAAGTTGGTTCCTTCTCTGTGTGCATGTTCAAAATGCAGCTCCAGGGGGCAGCGGTTTGCTTCAGCGGCCATTCTTCAGGGTGGGTGAGGGACTTGAACCCATTCCTGTTTCTGTTGGACTACAACTCCCAGAATCCTTGACCATGCTGCAAAAAGTTCCTTACTACAAAAAGTCTGGGTTTGGGGGAGATGAGCAACCTGCAACCTGCATTTCTAGGTAACTTCTACAAAGAGAAGACAAAAGGGTATAGAAAAGAGCCTCTGTACCATAAGTGTACCTGGGCAATTCCTGCTTGAGACACAAATGGCGTCCCTTTGTGATCTGGCACTGAGTTGCAGGTGCCACATAACTCTTCTTCTGAACTTGTAAGTAAAAAATATTTTACTGTGGCAGCACCCAGCCTTTGAGACTCCCTGCCTCTTGACATCAGGCAGGCACCTTCTCTGTTTTCTTTTCAGCACCTATTTAAAATATATTCGCATAGGCACCCCTATCCAGGTATGTAGAATGCTGAAATGTGTGTTAATCTCTTTTTGCTTACTGTTGATTTCAATAATCTCTTGAATATTTATCAATACCCATTTTAAAATGCTGTCTATTGAGAATTTTAATGTGTTGTTTTTTTTGTAAACCACTTTGAGGGTTTTTTCTCCCTATCAAGTGGTGTATATATATTGCCATGAATTTTCTAAAATATACAATTCTTAGCTCCTGTGGAGAACTCCCATCCATCTTAATTCCCACTAGTTTACCTGGAAAGGAGTGGGGAGGTGGTCACCTGAGAAGGGATTTTGATTACTTTCCTGTGAAGTGTTCAGTCATCATCACCACTCAGTGAGGCACAGGCAGAGGCAGAATGCCAAACATCTCAGGCCTCCCAAAGTACTTAACACCACTTAACTCCTGGGATAAGAGCAGAAATGGGGAGGGGGAGGGAAAGAGGAACTGGCACGTAGCTCCCACCTAGCAGGTGGTGAAGCAGGAAAGCAGATCTGCTGCCAACAAGTAGGCTAGTTAGGAACACATCTCACAAGATGGAAGAAAAAGGGATTGAGGCAATATATGCCAGGGTGACAGATTCCCAATTCACACCCAGGATAGATCTGTGATAGTTCCTACACTGTCCAAGCAAGTGGCAATCTTGAAATGAAGCTTAAGTCCTCAAAATACAGGAAGTTGCCTTGTACTGAGTCAGACCCTGGGTCTATCTAGTTCAGTATTGTCCACGTGGACTGGCATCAGCTATCCAGCATTTCAGGCAGGGAATATTCCCTGGCCCTACTTGGAGATGCTGGTGGGGATTGAACCTGGGACCTTCTGTATGCAAAGCAGCTGCTTTTCTACTAAGCTATTACTCTTCCTCAGACTGTTAAAGATGCAGCTGTTTTCATCGCATTTTCCTCCTAAACAAATATGTTTAATACTGTTTTTCTGAAAGCCTTATCCTCTTGTGGTGGTGAGTTCCATCAGTTAATCAAGCATTCTATGAAGAAACTTTTCTCAACCCTTCATGACACATTGCATCTGCCCAAATTCCTTCTTCTACACAACTGTTCAGGTGCCCTCTTACCATCCTTCACAATCAATTGCCTTGCCTTGCACAGGATTTGCTTTAACTGGAGTGGAAGGGAGCGGTTGAGGCTGAAGCACAAATAATGCACAGATTATTGCCATTTCTTCCAGACTCCCAGTAAATGGCAACGGTCTGTTGTGTTAAATATATGAATCTCCCTTCCCACAAGTCTCAAGGGAATTTCCACTCATACAATAAAAACAATTAAAAATGAGTTTAAAACAATAGAAAAAGACAACTAAGGATTTTAAAAGCTAATAAAAACCAAAGCAAAGACCCCAAAAGAACAAATAAAATCTCCAAAGCTTATAAAACTGGAAAAGCTTATTGAAACAGAAATGTCTTCAATTCTTTCTGAAAAAACAGGTGAAAAAAGTACTAAGGAAGGGGTAAAAAATGTCTGGAGAGACCATCCTGAGTCAGTTGCACTTCAGTTGGCCTTCATAGAACAGAAGGGAAGCCTAGCTGCTGAATCGGGCCAAAGGGGGCCCATCTAGTCCAGCCATTCCCTCGGCCCAATTTATTTTCAAGCCCTCCAAGTTGATGGACATTGCTTCATCTTGTGGGAGTGAAGCCTACAGTTTTAGCTATGTGCCGTGTAATAGAATCATAGAACTGTAAATTGCTTTCTTTTGTTCATCTGGAATCTTCCAACATTCAGATTCATTGGATGACTCCATTAGGTTCTAGGGAGAGAAAAAGCTCTCTGTAGAAATTCATGAGGGAAGCAAGACCATCTCAGAACAGTTCTCCTTCAGCCAGATTAAGACCGAGTCTTATTCGCGGAGCAGAGTGTTGTAACTACTCTCCTGGGACGTTTTGAAAGCCTTTCTTTCTGTCTGCGACCATCTATATTCTGCCCTGCGGGGATTTTCTCAGTGCTCCTGTTTGCACTGCTAGATGTGACCTTTTCATGCAGCATATATCACAAATCATAACATCCACACTTTGTTCCATGTTTTCACAAAGCCTGTGGCCCTTTTAGCAAATGCCAACAGTACCACAGTTATTTGGTTGAGGACGCTGGTGGGAGAATGGGATTGGGACAAAATCTGCTAGGCGCGTAAGGCATGCCCCTGGGAGGAAGGCAGTGCAAACATGCCCAGAGGGTCTACAAGAATACAAACGGAGGATCATCCTTCTGGCAACACCTGCACATGATACCATCACCTGGTCAGCCAAAGTGTGGTCAAATTGTGGCTGTTGTTGTTGCTGGCGTTTACATAAGTCTTTGTGATTATGGGAAGGCAACCAATATCCTTTCTGCATGGCTGTTCCACCAAAAGCATATTTTTTCATCCTAAAATAACCTCGACTGAACACACAAAACAATCTGGCTAAAATTAAAACAGCCATTTGAAGCCTCCGTCTGCTGTTGCCTGAAGCTTTTTTGTCATCCTCCCCACCACCCCCTTTCCTCATTCTCCAAGGTCACTGAAACAGAAATGAACATCAGCATTTGGGCACATTGTCCTGGAGCCTAATGGACTAAGAAGGATTCCATGTGAGCCCCTGCGGCCCTGTCACCCCACACACTTGCTTTGTCTCAGACCCATGGCCTCAAACAAACCCCATCTCTGACCCTTGTCGCTAAAGATAAAAGCCTTTTTCTAGAGTTCTCATTCAACCTCTAGCCTTACAAGCCAGGTGCTAATTAGATAATTCAAAAATCTGCATTTTTCAAAGCCATTTTGTACACGCACGCACGCATGAACATCCCAGCCCTCTGGATTCCCCTTCTGAAAGAGCATCTGTTCTTTCTGCTCAGTGGACCGGTCGGTGGGTGGGGGCACACACACGATAAGCCCGTCATCCCATCTGCTTAAAAAGGTCCACAGATGTAACTGAACTCTCCAGTGCTTTTGGTCACATGGGTAGCATTCAGAGCCTGAGGTCACAGGACGAAATTCCACTTGGGTCCTGTTCTGTGTTCTTAGCATGGTTGATGTTTAGTTGAGCCACTTGCATGCAGCAGCTGGCCTGGCCTAGCTGGGACTCAGTCATGCTTTGTGCAAAAAAAGAGGAATGTATTTGCACAAAAAATGGCATGTGTACATTTATATGTGCAGGTGGAAATTTAGAAACAATTGCTATAATTTAAAAGTGAAAAATAAAAAGTTCTGTACACTTCACAAACCTGAAAATGCCTTTGAGATAGAAAGGTGCCATGGACTGAGTCAGACCATTGGTCCACCTAGCTCAGTACTGCCTACACTGACTGGCAGAGACTCTTCAGAGTTTCAGAGAGGAGCCATTCCCAGCCCCACCTGGAGATGCCCTTGGGGATTGAACCTGGGACCTTCTGCACACAAGACGGATGCTCTACTAATGAGCTATGGCCCTTTCCTATCCTTCTCAAAGCCATTGGTCCATAAATCTATTATTCACACAGCTCAGAGGGATATGGCAGGAAGACAGGCAGCCTGGCATGACCTTATCTAATCCATTCCTCCCAACATGGGCTTCCAGCAGGGCAGAAGTAACCTTTGGAGAGATGAAGCACAGTAGCTGCGGATTGGCTCCATACTGGGCTGAGGCTCTGATTGGTAGCCAGAGGGCCCTCAGCTTGTGCTGGTGTCAGCTTAGTGCCCAAAAGATGCCAATCACTGACAAGCCAGGGTGCACAAATCTAAAATGTGTGTTTGAGCAACCTCGACAAAGACCTAGCCATCTGTCTCTTCGAGCCTCAATCAAATCCCAGCCATTACATACCACCAACAAACTAGAGGTTTTTTGGGGGGTGGGGTTAGACTGCAAAGGGGATGCAGCTAACAAGTATTGGTTGAAAGGGGGGGGGAACCCACCCACCCACCCACCTTTTCATTCTGCCTCTGAGTCGATTTGGCAGTTCAGGATTTGCACATTAGAACCCATTCGGAATCTGGTTCAGAGGGAGGAAA
Source organism: Podarcis tiliguerta (assembly GCF_965153285.1). NCBI lineage: Eukaryota > Metazoa > Chordata > Lepidosauria > Squamata > Lacertidae > Podarcis > Podarcis tiliguerta. The sequence goes on from NC_139549.1 coordinate 26,252,452, forward strand.
TATATTGAAGGAGCATCCTCTAAAATTAGGCCAAAGAAGACATTGAGCCTCAGAGGCACCCAATCCACTTTGGGGGGGGGGGGAGGTTTGCTTTAAAAAATATGTTTAATATTCTCAGCTCTTTCAAGACATGTTTGCACTTGAGTCAAAGGAGCTGGAAAGAGCTGTCACTTTTTCTAAGTCAGCTCTTCATCCAGGAAAAAGCAATGGCATCGGACAAAGAAATATATATTTTATTTTTAAAACCCCCAAATCTATCTTGTAGCCTTCGGTTGATGGACTCCACCAGCAGCCCTAGAGGGATGGGAGCTTGCAATGGCATCAAGGATGATTTGTGCTTGCTACCGGCAGGTCACACGCTAAGGCTGCTGGGCCCCTTGAGGAGCTGGATGTAGTTCATCACTCTAGTACTTAACTCAGGCACTGGACTGGAGGTGCCGACCTGCTGCCCCTTGGATGGCACCCTCTAGAATAGCTGGCTCTACATCCAAGCAGTTGATGTTATATCGCATGAACTCCTGATACCCAACCAATGGGGATGCCCTAGAAGCGAGCACTGCGTTCCTTCTTGGAATGAACCCAGCTATTTTAATGGGAGATGATTTGGGCCCTGCATTCTCCAACATCTTCTAGGTTGCCTGAAGCACAAGTTCTGTATTCTGCTTCTGACACTATCTGTACTGTCTGGGTTTACCTTCCATCCGTCTCAAAACATCCCCCTTTCCTGCTGTATTTCCCCCCCTGCCCATCATGTGCTGATAACCAGAGATGTCATTCTGGCGTTAGAGAAGCCAAAGAATCATTTTCTTTGTTCACTTTAAATCAGTTGTATGTCCCAGCACTCCCAAACCCAGTGCCTTTCAGAGGTTTTAGACCGGAACTAAGGATGGGGAGAACACCTTGGCTCAATTCACATTTAGATGTGACTCTATCTAATTTACACTTAAATCCACATTTCTCTGAATTTTGAGAGGCAGTTCTCCAACCAAATTCCTACACCTGCAATTCCTGCTGTGATTCCTGCATTGCAGGGGACTCAACTAGATGGCCCTTTGGATTCTTCCAGCTCTACAATTCCTTGATTCCGTGATTCGATTAATGTATACAAAAATGCATATATCAGAGAGGAAGTGTGCAAGAGAGCGAGCATATAGGTTGTAGACTTATAAGAAAGGACATGTAAGTTGCTTTAAACTGTTCTTAATATTGTGTTTTAATGTTGCAGCCTGCCTTGGGACTTTCGGGTGAATGGTGGGTGATAAGAATAAAAATAAAAAATGTATTGGTGAAAATAGAACACACAAAAATGTGTGTATTAGGAGAAACTTGTACTAAAACGCTGTTGAATCATTGTGAAGGCTTTTGAAAAATAATAATTGCAAACTGATATAGAAATGTCGAAAACTAAACTTGAAAATGAGATATTGGAGTGAAACTGACCCATCCCTAACTATAATTCCCATCAGCCCAAGCCAACATAGACTGCTCCCATAGAACACTGTATCATTTCTGGGATGCTATTGCCCTCCTGCCTCTGATGTGGGGCAGGGTATGGCCTCCATCTAGATGGGTTGCAGAGAAGAGCAAAGGGAGTCACACCAGAGTCCTTGCAGCATCCTGGTGCTCTCTCCATTCCCCCCATTTGGTAGAGTTGGCCATTTTACAAGTAAATAAGGTAAAGGTAAAGATAAAAGTGAATATCAAGCAGAGGCAGGGAATCTCTCTTATGAGCAGCCTTGCAGGGGTCACATGCCAGAGGTAGGTGTGACCAGAAGCAAAAGCGGGAGGGGCAAGGGATGTGATTATTACCTTCTGTACAGATAGGTAAAAGTAAAGGACCCCTGACAGTTAAGTCCAGTCACAGACGACTCTGGGATGCGGCGCTCATCTCGCTTTACAGGCCGAGGAGCTGGCGCTTGTCCGCAGACAGTTTTTCCAGGTCATGTGGCCAACATGACTAAGCTGCTTCTGGCACAACAGAACACCGAAACCAGAGCAGCGCACGGAAACGCCGTTTACCTTCCCACCGGAGCAGTCCCTATTTATCTACTTGCACTTTTGCGCGTGCTTTCGAACTGCTAGGTTGGCAGGAGCTGGGACAGAGCAACGGGAGCTCACCCCATCGCGGGGATTCGAACCGCTGCCCTTCTGATTGGCAAGCCCAAGAGGCTCAGTGCTTTAGACCACAGTGCCACACTTATCCCTGGCCACCCGCGTCCCTGATATGTTCCCAATAAAGTCAGTTTTCTATACCTCCCACCCTCGTCTTTCCATCTTCCATCCAGACAAGCAGGAGGCATATCAGAGTTCAAGGATGCACTCCAATGACAAAAGCACCTAAGAATGCCAGAGCAGGGCCAGTGAGAAGTGTTGCTTGGGGAGACATCAAGAGTCAGATAGAAAGGCCTGGAGGGGCACAAAGCAGATGGGCCTAAGGTTCCCCACCCCAGGCCCAGATATAAATGTTGGAATAAGCATTGCTCTGGATATCTAGTAACAACTTGCACTCTTTCCCCTGGCTGATGATGTTATAACACCATTACTTCCCAAATCCAGTCTGATGTGCTCTTTCCTATGACTCATAAGCTTCTCTTCTTAATAGCAATCAACCTCTTCACGGTTTTTCATCCGGGGGGTGGGGTGGGGAGAGAGGATTATCAAACTTTCTAAGTAGCTGAAGTAATTTTGCCTTGAGCCTTTGGTCTCCAGAAAAGCACTTGTGCCTAATTACCCCAAAATGGGACACCTTGTCTGTCATGTCTTCTAGTCAGCTCAAGGATGTAAGGCCGCCCTGTCAGAAGCTTCTGCGCCTCTCAGGACACACTAATCCTCCTCCTCTTCCTGGCGCATTAAGGTTCCTGCATAAGTAAAGGCAAGAGTGCCTTTCAGCCTTGCTTTTGCATAATTCCCACAATGCAAAGCAGATTTGTTTCCCAAAATCATTAATAAGCAATAAGGAAGGGACATTATATAAGCTGTGCACTTGCTTTTCCCCCCTTGCTTTTTTTATTATTATTAAAAAAAGGAACCTCAATTCAAGTCCCTGCACAGCTAAGATGAAAGAAAATGCTGTCCAGGGAGGGACAGAGAAGAAGCAGATGAAGGATTAAGCTAAATGCCACCATGGCTGAATTTGCATTTGATGCTTAGATAATACAACAAAGGGCACATCAAAATTCCCAGCAGGGAGGCCGGTAGGAAGGAGCCTGCATGGTGGTGGTGCAGAGACAGACTTGTGCCAATTTGGCTATAGAGCAGGGGTAGCCACCAGGGTGACCTCCAGATGTTGATGGACAGCAGCTATGTACACTTTACCGACTTAAACCACAGCTAGGCTGTTTCTTTGCTGCTCGTTTGCTGGGGAAATGCATCAAAACGCTCGTTTGCTGGGGAAATGCATCAAAACGCAGTATTCCATAAGAAATGGCAAGATGGATCTATATTGTTGCTAATGTGGTGGCCTATACCATTTCCCAAACTAACGGTGGGAGTGCACTAGATGCAGCGTTAATGTGAGTCTGTATACAGCCTAATGCTCCCACCAGCATGGTCATGCTGGAGTAGAAATAACACTGGTCTGGTAGGAGCTATACATCTGTCTAACACATCTGGAGGGCACCAGGTTGGCAAAGGTTAGAGAGTGGTGTGCCGCCACCAATTCCTGTTACCACATTCCACTGCATTGCCTTTTGGTGTGGTGGCCAATGTAATAATGTAGCACCACATTGTTGTGATACAGTGTGCCTCTGACCAGAGCAGCTGTCTTTTAAACCCCGCCGCCACCAACAAAAATATTACAGTTGCTGGTGCAGTGACTGAAAGGATTTCAGCATCGTGTATGTGCTGCCATTTCATAACATTGCCAGCTGAAACCCTTTTTTGGACAGACAGAGGTAATCAGAGTCACCTGTCATATGGCAACCCGTCCAGGCTAGATTGCTGTAATAGCTGTCCTTGATGATTGCCCAGAAACTGTCACAATTGCTGAACTGGGACAGGTCTTTGGGACCACCATGCCACTTACAGAGCTCCGTTGGTGACTCCTGGTCAGTTTCCAAGCACATCTTAAACTATCGGTGCTTACTTTTGAAGACCTTTACAGTTTGTTTGTTTGTTTGTTTGTTTGTTTGTGTACCACTTACATGCCCAAATGCCATCTAAGACCACTGTAGCTGTGCTCGCTTCGGCAGCACATATACTAAAATTGGAACGATACAGAGAAGATTAGCATGGCTCCTAAAAAAAAAAAAAAAAGACCACTGTAGCTCAGTATTCTCAAAAAATGCCTGGCAGCAGGGTTTCAGGACACCCCCAGCCCAACCTGGGTTTCAGTAGAAAAGGCCTAATTGCTTCCCATTTCAGTCTTGCCAGCACTCAATGGTAGCTCCTTGTTTAGTTCAGACTTTTTGAAAGGTTGCAGAAATATTCTGCATTTAAATTGTACATACCTTGTCCATGCCCCTAACATAAAAGATGCACTTTAAAAAATATTAAATGCACAGTTTGCAGTGCCTTTCAGCATATCCATCATTAAAGTAAATGTTTGCATGCATCTCTTATGTAATCTGTTTTTGTGCACCAGAATGTCTCCAGGGTTTCAGGCAAGGCGCATTCCCATTCTTACTTGAAGATACCACTGGGGATTGAATCTGGGACCTTCTGCATGCAGAGCAGATGCTCAGCCACTGAGCTATGGTCCTTCCCTTGAAAACAAAGTAAGATTCTAGCACTCAAGCTTCTGAGTAAAGGGATGATTTAAATAGGAAGCTGTCTTATACACAGAGCAGAAGTGGCTCTCCAGGATTTCAGGCCTGGAATCTTTCCCAGGCATTCCTGAAGGTGCTGGGGACTGAACACGGGACCTTCTGCATGTAAAGCAGAAACTCCACCACCAAGCTATGGCCCTTTCCCCATAGATGTTGGAGAGATAGGGTGATCCCTTCCTGTGGGTCAGCAACTGGATGCAAAGGAGCAAGACCTGCTAGTGTTCTGAATGAATGACAGCCGTGGCAAGTAGCATTAATGAGCCGCTGGCTTGTTCCAAAATGGAAGATATGGGGGAAGGGAGTCACCTGTCAAGACTAATTTCCCTCCTAGTTTGCAGCAGCCCAGTGGGATGAGCATTTCCTTGCTATTTTGCTCTCCCTCACATGTCTGAGCATGAGGAGGCCGCTGGGGAGGAGGAGGAGGAGGAGCAGGCAGCAGCAGCATAGAGGCTCTGGGGGCCATCAGGAATAGGAGGGCAATTTAGCAAAATGATTAAATTACTGCAAACATTTATTAATAGTACCACCACTGCCACCCCCAGCTTCAGTTTCTCTCGGTTGCTCTTTGTCAGGGAGGGGGCAGCTCACACATAAGAGCATAATAGGAGCTTGCTGAATCAGGCCAATGATCCATCTGGTTCGGTATCCTGTTCTCACAGTGGCCAACCAGATGCCTGCAGGAAACCCGCAAACGGGACCTGAGCACAAGAACTCCCTCCCTTCATGTGGTTTCCAGCAACTGGTATTCAGGAGATTTACTGCATCTGACTAGGCATGCTAGCAGAATGCTATTCACTCTGGAAACTGGAAGTTCCATTTTAAATGGGGTGGGATTGTCAGGCAAAGTAAGAGATCCAATCACAGGGAGCACAAACACCCATCAAATCCTGCCAACTCCAAAGCCTGGGTGAATTGTGTATAGATTTCAATTCCTTGGTTGAAAAAATGGGGGAGTCAGTCTCAAAACCCCAAATTCAGACAAATTCCAGGTCCTTTGCAACCTCCTATAGGTGGTAATTGGACCTCATTCCAGAGCTCACTTCGGAACTGAGTATTTTCTACACTGGCTCCAAGGCAGGGGACATTCCCAGTTCTATCTGAAGATGCTACCAGGGATTGAACCTGGGACCTTATATGTGCAAAGTGGATGCTCTTCTCCTGAGCTGCAGCCCTTCCAGTAATCTGGGTTCCCTCAGGCCCCTTTAGCTGTTTACACACTTTAGCACTGGGGCATTGCTTTGCCACAATAGCTGGAAATGGAATTGCAATAGAAATTCCAAAGACACAGAAGTTTAATGTCATGCCATAATGCAGCAGCAGCAGCAGCAATGCCTTTCCCTGTGGCCACATCCTCTTATAGCATTTACTTATAGATAAAACCTGTTTAGCAAAGGTCCAGGGCAACTTTAATTAAAAGCTTGTTGTTTGCAGGTTCGGTCTGTTTTATTTCTCCCTATTTATCCTTGCTAGGGGATTAGTGATTATTTGCCCCCCTGGGACAGCCTCTCTCTCAGAATTGTCCCCAATGTCAGTTTGTGTTCCTGCATGTGAGGAGGTTTTAATGAAATAGTCACTTTTCATATTGAAATTGTGCTTTAAAAAGAAAAGAAAAGAAATGGGAGGAAATAAATAATTAAAGCCTTCTTACACACAGGAAGAGAAACTGAAGCTAAGGCAATTCAGAGAGAGGTAGTTCCAGCAGGCAATTCATAAGCTGTTTACTTGCAATCACACTGATGTTCTCAGTAAGAAGCAAGTAGGATAATTTTCTTTGAAGGCCCTGAAAAGCCTCAAAAACGTTTTGTGGAGCTGGAATATTTCTGCCAGTTTGGACTGTGTGAAATGCAATAATGCCTTTTGCTTGCATGGATGAAGAACAGAGGTGTGTGAGAGTGTCTTTAGAATTTTTCATTCTGTAAAAAGGTAAGAATTGCATCCATTGCTCCACCCACTTTTGCCCCTGGCCCTGCCCACCACTGGCATGTGGCCCCCAGAAGGTTGCCCAGAAAGCAATGTGGCCCTCAAGCTGAAAAAGGTTCCATACCCTGACCTAAAACCTTCTACAACCAATGTCATGAATATATTTTGAATCCATTTTGGGTTTCACCCCAAGAATTTGTGGACAGAGGGTGTCTTATTAATGGAGCTCCCCCCCCCACACACACACACCTTGTTGGGCCAGGCCACTGCTATTGGGAGAAGAGCCATATTTTTGGCCCAGTGGTTTGGGGAGCGCCACGGAGTTGGCAAAACTGACTCATTCTATCTCAACGGCTCATTTGGGAGCTGCAGGAAGAATCTATTTATAATCAGGCCTTTCAGGTTTGATGCTTAAAAAGAAGAAGAAGGGCAGCTTCTGGTCCCACCTGCCTTAATGGAGGCAGCCCCCACGAAAGCGGGGGATTGTTGGTGAACAAAAACAAGGATGACAGAGGGTAAATCATCCTTGCAAATTCCCTCCAGGGACAGGAGAAATGGGCTTCACTCGCAACAGACCAGTAAAAAGAGATTGAGAGTTGTGTGTGCTATTGGTGGAATGTAATCTAAGATAAAGTTTAATTGGGCGATAAATCTCTTGTTGGAAGGAAAAGAATTTTGGGGCTGTGATAAGAACGCTGCAGAAATTCTGGGAGCTGGAAAGGAGTATTAAATCTTCAGTGCGTTCGAAAACTGCCCACCTTTTTCTAGGCTGAGGGAAGATCTGTGACATATTTTACTAGTGAGACAGAATGGTTTCTAGCAGACTGTCACCTGTTCTGAGACACCGAAGCAAGGGACGGAGAGATAAGACCTCTGAGAAACTTTGAGATTCATTTCTGCCCCAAGCCACGATGGGAGAAAACAGCAGCTGGGAAGTGAAAGAGACAACACCATATATGGACAGTAGGAATCTCCATGGATATAACACTTTTCACATACAGGGCAGAATAAAGATAATAGTTTGAGATCCTCACTTAAAGTTTTATAAATTTATATATTGTAACATCACTAATGGAAATCATTAATTATGTAGCTGTTGACTAAGGGATTATTATTATAACTGATATGTAACTGACATTAATTAAGATGATGGAACACAGTGATATAAGATCAGAAATGCACCCAAACCATCATGTGGGGAGCCACTTTAACAAAAATGCATTAATTGGAAGTTGACTGGCACTTTGATAATTGTATAATTTGGGAATTAATTGCACTGGTCAACAACAAATTTGTTGTCTGCGTTTTTTCAGTTGATTTAGGACAAATCTGATGCGCTGAATCCAAAAATCACATTGGTTTTGCTCAATCAGGTCAAGTTTTTGAGTTATGGCCACATGTCTTTTTTTTACATTTTTGTTCACATGTACGCTTGTGTGGAGCATTTTAGAAGTTGGTGGGGGTAAAATGCCATGTCGAATAATTGTTTTGATTGGAAATGATTATTTTAATGACAAGAAGTATTCAGGTCTGATAGTTCTGGGTGATTATGTCGAAAAGGGATCAGTTTGAAGTCATAAAACCTCGAAATCTTCCATAAATTGGTGCTGCAAAGCATAAAGTTGGGGGATCAAAACTAAGTTAATGGGGCAGCCGCCCCACAAAGTGTATAGGAAACTCCACCCGCGTATGCGCCAACTTATGGTATCCAGATTGAAGGGAAAAAACCTCCTCTCTAACAGTGCTCGCATCAGCTTCTTCCGCAACAGGCATCAAGAGTACCTCCATTTTTTCTTGGGAGAGAAGTACTTGGTGTACTGTGCAGATATTGCGCAGCTTCTGCTCAAGCTTGGAGTGCCACAGTATGAACCCAAAGATTGGAGACTGTTCATTGACAGCAGCAAGAGATCACTGAAATGTGTTCTGCTACACAACTGCAACCAGTTTGCCTCTATACCCCTGGCTCACTCGAGTACACTGAAGGAGAACTATGAAGCAGTGAAGTATGTGCTGGAGAAAATTGGTTATGATCAGCATAAGTGGTTTATTTGTGTTGACCTGAAGATGGTTAACTTTTTGTTGGGATAACAGTCTGGCTTCACCAAGTACCCATGTTTTCTGTGCATGTGGGATAGTAGGGACCGTGCTCAGCATTACACGAAGAAGGACTGGCCTGTGTGGGAGGAATTGGTGCCTTGCAGAAAAAGGAACGTCATCAACGACCCTCTGGTGGACAGAGACAGAATACTCTTCCCACCGCTGCACATCAAGCTCGGCTTAATCAAGCAGTTCACCAAGGCTTTGGACAAGGATGGTGTACCTATTTTCACATATGGACCGGTTTCCTGAGAACCTGGGTTCAATGAGTGACGAGCAGGGGGGGAGATTCCATCAGGACATGAAAGAGATGGAGACCAGGTATCAGGGTCGCTGGGACGCAGTCATGATGGCTGACTACTGTTGGACTCTGAAGAGAGACCTCCCTGCCACTGAGCATTCCTGGAGTTCCAAGAAACGGAAGTTCAAGCCCTGAAGTTTGAAAAATGGTGAAGCAACATGCAATTTACGTGTACTTACCTTTATCAATGCCCACCATTCAGTTTACAGTAAACCTGACCTGATGGAGAGAAACGGATGCCATTTCCTGATTCAGCAGTGCAAAAATACCCTAAATCAGTTGTAGAAATCTAGACAACATTCAAAAAGTAAAAAATTGTTGCCCAGTGTTGTTATTGTTATAATTTGGCTATTATTGGGGGGTATATTTGAAAACTAAATTATAAAAAAGAAGAAGAAGGGGTGTCTTCAACTCCAGAAGATTTGTTTTGCAGCCAAAAATAATAAGAAGGTGGAATATTCAGCCCCTTTGCCATACCGGAAGGGCAAACATACAGCCAACTCAGTGTCAGTTCCCACCCATTCCACCCTGGCAATATGAGGAATAATCATTCTGGCTTAATTTACTGGGGCGTGACTAGCCTTTGGGCCTCCATATGTTGCTACACTACAACTCCCATCATCCCTGACCATTGACTGTGCTGGCTGGGGCTGATGGGAGTTGAAGTCCAAAAGAATTCTTTGAGGGCCACCCCTCTTGTAAAGGAGCACAGCCAGATAACACATGTGAAGTCCTTTGAATACTTGAAAGCCCTGTACAAATGCTAAGTAATGTTAGTTTGTTTTCAGTCAAAGATCAAACAAAAGAGCAAGGCATGTATTCTTGTAACAGGAACTTCTGTCCTTGAATCCTTTGCACATAAAATGATTGTTTACTTGAGGAAGCAACTATTTAGCTATGATCTCACAGTGCTTGTGTTCCTCTGGGCAATCTGCTCCCTTGTCCCCTCCATCCTTCTTCTCTAATGCCTCCTAGATTCAGAAGCAAGAACAGGAGGAGGCTATCTCAGCATCTGGCCATCAGCACACTTTATGACAGCAGATTCCTTAAATTAATTAAGCATTGTGTGAAGGAGGGCTCCCTTTTGTTACTTGGGAACATCTTGCCAGTCAGCTGGATGACTCATCCAAGCAGGACCCACTAAAGGTTTTTATTTTCTTTTTTAGATGCCCTGAGCAAATTATAACCTTTCCTCCCTCCTATCTTATCCTATGCTAATGAGCAGGATGATAGCAGCTGATCAAGAGTTGCCTGCGATGTGATTGTCACAATTCCATTTATGTTATCCCTTGCTTCTTCACCTCCTCTTTGAATTGCATCAGTGTGCCAGGTGGCAAGTGGAGATGAGGCCAGGACAACTCTTCTCAGTCCAGTCCCCTGGAATTCTGGGTTTCACCCACAAGCTGTCATCATGATGCCCCAGGGTACCACCTCTAAATGTACAGGCAGTGCTTGTCTGCAGGGTATTTTCCAGACAGCAGAGGCAGGCCCCAGAAATCTTGGCACACAGGCAGCTCCCTAACTTACCTGAGTGCTATGTAATGTTCATAGGAATATATTGCCTACTGAAGGAATGCAGGAGGAGATCCTGATCGGTTTTCTATTCACTCTTCACACCTGCAACTCTAAGAGCACTTCCAGGCTTGTTTATTGGGCACTCATCCTGATTGATTTGCAGGTAAAATAAGCTAGCCTGACTACATAATGAGCATTCATTCTGATTTGTTTGCAGAGGGATTAGGGGGTCACATCCACACCCTAGATTTTATGCACAAGGCTTCCCTAAAATAATATTGGGAACTGTAGTTTACTCTTCCTGGAGTAGCAATTAGCAGCACCCTTGAAAAACTACAGCTCCCATGATTCTTTGGTGGGGGGAGCCATGTGTTTTACATGTAAGGTGTGTGATTGCATCAAAACAAGTGTTACTCCATACTTTCCAGGGTATTTTCTCATCACTCTCTTTGGCACAAAAAGGGATGTTTTTACTAAGAAAGCAAGTTTGTTGTGCAAGGGCTCCCAACAAACTGATTTGTCCAGTATGTCCAGTATGGTGGCAGCCTGGGAGCACCCTGAGCTAGTTGACGCATGCTCTGATTTTGTGTAAGGCAGCCTCCTGTGATATCACTATGATGCTCCTTTCATTCCTCTTTGTTAGGCAGTTGCAAGGAAAAAATCCCCAAAGATGGTGTCTTGTCTATTTGCCCCACTCAGCTGCCCAAACTCCACTGTCTCACTTTGCCTCAGGAAACGACGTCCTCAGAAAATGCCTGAAGTTGCCTTCAGAAAATGCCTCAATGTGAAGCCCATAAGCAGGACCTGAGTGCAATAGCAGCATTCTCTCTCCCTGTGATTCCCAGAATCTGGAATTCAGAGGTGTTCACTGATGGTGGAAGTAGAACCTAGCCATTGATAACCTCCTCCTCCTTCATGAGTTTGTCTAATCCTCTTTTAAAGCCAGTCATGTTGGTTGCCATCACTACGTTTGCTTTTTCATTCCTCTCTTTGGGGGTCTAGAGGTGGGGGGAGGATTTGCAGCCTACCCAATTTGCACTTCTTAAACCAATACAAGAACCAAAATGTACTTCTCATTGCGGTTCTGCAACCCCCCAAAAAATAATGATGCATACCAGACTGCAGATGTCTGGGGCAAATGGAGATAAAACTACATTTACCCATGAAAACAACTTTCAAATGCATTAAGTGAGAGAGAATGGACAGATTTGTCCATTCCACTTGTGGATGCATTGAGGTTCATGCCAACAGTTCCTCTGCATTGAGCAAACAAGATTCTTGTGTTGAGCGACCTGCACAATTTGGCTGAGGATTGAATCCCCAGTCAGGGCCACCACCATAACCTGGAGCCTGAAGGAGCTTCTGAACCCCATCAGAGACTCAGGAAGGATTTGCTCCCTGCCATTCCAGCCTTGCTCCTTTTTTTCTCTGTCACTGGGGGGAAATCCCTTTTGACAGCCCAGGCAGAGAACTTCTAATTCCTGTCTACAGCTCATTTTTTCACTTGAATCCCTCAGCTAAAGGATTTTAATGCTTGATGGATTCAACCTAAATTATTTCCGTTCCATGGCTTTGCAAAAGCCGTGTGCGCGCGTGTGTGCATGCATGCAAGGGTCAGGCAGCCGGGAGGAGGGAGGTCTTGTTTGCATGACATTCTCTGATAATCTCCCCTCTCCAAGGGAATTGCACTCTGTGGCTTGTCTCCAGAGCTCCTTCTTGATGACAGTCCCCCTTTCTTACTCCTGCCTTGGGGTCCCAGGACTTCTCAGGATCTCTCCATCAGCTTGGACAGCTTTAAAAGAGGATCAGACTAATTCATGGAAGAGGAGGCTATCAACAGCTAGTAGCCACAGTGACTATGTTCTGCCTTTGCTCTCAGAGCCAGCAAATGGCTCTGAAAACCAGTTGATGGAAGTGGAAGCCGCAGGGCGGGGGGGGGGGGTGTTGCTGTGCACAAATTCTGCTTGCCAGTTTCCCACAGGCATCTGGTTGACCACTGGACTAGATGGGCCACTGGTCTGATCCAGCAAGCTTATATTTTGTTCTCATTTTGAACACAGGGGCTACTTGTGCTGCTCTCTGCATGTCAGGTGTTGCACTTTGGATGGTTTGCCCCAGAAAATGGCTAGGAAGCCAGATACATCAATGCCCTGAGCATTGGTGGCTGGTGCTTATAGGGTTTGGTGGTGAGGAAGGCAGGGAGATTGACAGTAGGCAGGGCCATAACAGGTGGCAGGCAGAGACAACTACTAATTCTGGTGTTGCCCCATCCTAGCCCTCCTCCCTACTGAGTTCAACAAGGGCAACACTGATAAAAAGAAGGAAGCTGTATCCCCTTGGTCTGGTTGTTAGAAGGCAGGCAGGTCTAGGCTAGTTGAGGGCAGTCTGAGGCTGGTGTGGAGCAGTGCTGCTTTAACCCTAATGGAGCAGCCTGCACCAGCTGAGCTAGGCCTGGACCTAGGTGACGCATGAAGTTGAGTGTGCCTGCCAGCAGTCATGTATGGTGACTCTCTTTAAAGGTTGATTAGCCACATTTGTGGGGCATGCTAGCACAGCCTTCTTTACCAATCCGGTGCCCTCCAGGTATGTTGGACTACAATTCCCACTAGCTCTAGCCTGCTAACTGGGGTTAATGAGAGTTGTGGTTCAACACATCTAGAGAGTACCAGGCTGGGGAGAATTGGTCCAGGAACAGCTCTTTGTCATTAGATCCCAATGGAGCCTTCAGGTTCAGAGGAGTGGATCTGGGAAGCAGATGTGTACCTAGGCTCCCTTGCGCCCTTAGCAAAGAACTGTGTCAGCACCTCCGAAGCCAGGAGAGACCATGGACCAGAAAATAAAAAAGTTTGCTATTTGTTTCCTTTCACACTCTGCCAGTGACTTTCTTCGCAGCCATCAGGGTTGGGTCTGCTTTGTTCTGCCTCCCCTCCTCCTCCTCCATTGGTGCATCTTTCTGCCCTTTAGCCTTCCTCCTTCCCTCCCTCCACTGCAGAATTTTCTGAACTGTGTGTCGTGACATGTTAGTGTGTCGGCTGCAGTATGTAGGTGTGCTGTGCAAACGCTCCCTGCGCTCCTCCCGGGGCTGGAAAGGGGTTAATTTAACCTCCGGTTTGCTAGTAAAACTGAATTACTGTGTCGCGAAATGATGCATGTCTAAAAAGTGTGTTACTAACAAGAACAGTTTGGAAAGCTCTGCTCCACTGACTGTTTTCCCTTCTGCCTCCTTCCTCCCTCCCTCCCTTCCCTTTTCTTCTTCCATCAACTCTCATGCTACCTCCAAGCCCCACTTTTTCTAGAAAATGAGGTGCAGGAACTTCTTGACCTTTTCTTAGGGGAGCACCTAGCCTGAGTTCCTGAGCTTCTCTTCTGGTGCTGCTGCCCTCCACCGCATCAATCATGCCAGCAATCAGATTATTCCACTGAGGCAACCATAGGAGCTTGTGTCTTGCCTAGCTGCCCAGAAGAGCAGCCCAGGGAGCATGCAGGTTGGCTTCTAGCCACTCCAAGCCAGAGTGGAGAGACACAATTTTTGTGGCACCCACCACCTGGGCCTATGCTCTTGGTGAGGGCCAAGACAATCCCTGGACAATCCCTAGGTATGCCCCTGCTGGGGGGGGGTGTCTCACTATTGTGGATGAACAAAGACACAGATTCTCTGCTTGCAAGTTTTCCCAGATTGTTACCTCCACTGCTAAGAAGTGCTGACTTAGGGCTCATCCACACTTCTCTTGATTTCTAGGTGTGGGTCCGAGAGGTTTTTCTTTTGTCCTGCCACTTTCCCCTGGAAAACCCACAATTTACCTCTGAAACAGAACAAACATCAATGCACAAAAAAACTGATTGATGAGTCCTCAGATGAACTCTTGGTCTGACCTAGCAAGGCTTTCCTTATGTTCCTGTCCTGGGGGGGGGGCATCTATGGTGTCACAAGCACCCTTAAAAACCTGTTGGGTTCCTCACACTCTCGGGGCTTGTCCCAGGATCACATACCTCATCTTTAGTCAGATAATATTGGCTGTGTCTGTATTCCTGCTTTTGCTCAGAAACAGGAAAACAATTCTGACACTCAGCCTCAAACCCTGCCACTGATGCCAAAGTTTAATCCATTTAATAGCTGGAAGGATTTCTTTCCCTCTCATGCGTAAGACATTTATTAACATTCTGTTTTAATTGTCTTAGATTTCAGTGATATCCGGAAAGGGATGTCTTATATAACCTCCTTATGCACACTCAGCTTGTCAGATCTGAAGTGCCCAGGAACGGTTTTTGAGTTTGTGCGTCCTGGCTTGCTCTTTCGCATAAAGCCATGAAAAGTGTGCAAGTCTTAAGTGCTTGAGCCTGTTTCAATTTGTATTTAAAGGCCAAATCCCTTCCTCTGATGCAGAGTCTGGTTTTGGCCATCTCCTTTGCATTGCAAATGCAACCGTAGCTCATTGAGGAACAGAAGATTGCCCCAGTTTCCATGCTGTCTAGTGGTTTTGCATGCCATCCCCAAGGGTGCCTCTGGCTGTGACTAAGCATGGAGGGACCATCAGTCCATGCAGCGGAATCAGAGCCCAATGAAATGTGGAGTTTTGTGAACTGGAGCCCATCCACAGTAATGGGGGGATGATTTTTTCGGAATATGGTACCCCTTATAAAATATTCAAATGATGACTGGCACCACAGGCTTAAGGCAAAATCTTAATATTCTGCTCTGG
The DNA here is from genome assembly GCF_965153285.1 of Podarcis tiliguerta. Taxonomy (NCBI): domain Eukaryota; kingdom Metazoa; phylum Chordata; class Lepidosauria; order Squamata; family Lacertidae; genus Podarcis; species Podarcis tiliguerta. Next base: position 26,267,751 of record NC_139549.1, read on the forward strand.
GGAGGGGGAGATGGGTAGAACTGGGGGAAACTTAATGTTTTGTTTGTATTTTGTTGGAAAGCAATAAAATGTTTTATTTAAAAAATACAGCCCAGGGGCAGCTAACATATTGCCCTCCAGATGTTAAGAAAATCAGAAGAGCCTGCTGGATCAGGCCAAGAGGGCCCATCTAGTCCAGCATCCTGTTCTCACAGTAGCTACCCAGATGCTTGCAAGCATGACCCAAACACAAGAGCTGTTGTTTCCAGCAACTGGTATTCAGAAGCATTTACTGCCTCCGATGGTAGAGGCAGAGCATAGCCATTGTGGCTAGTTGGTGCCTGTCACTGCCTCCCATAGGAGCGAGTTGCTAGACTTCATCTCCCATCAGCCTCAGCCAGCAATGCTCGCAGACTGAGACAACGGGAGTTGTAATCCAACAGCATCAGGAGGGCACCATGTTTCTTACCTCTGAGACAGCAGAGCAGCGCCTGGTCATCAGGCTAAGCAGGCACACAAGTCACTCACCTGGTTTCTTCCCCGCTATGTTGAGATGTGTCATATTTCTATTTAAATTAGAGCAACTGGGTTGTATCCAAATGTTAGTCGTACTCAGAGTAGACCCATTGGAATGAATAGACCTGAGTAGGTCTAGCCCACAACACAATCATTTATTTCTCAATGTGCATCTATAGATATAAACCACCACGGGCACTTTTTTATGCAAACTAGTCTCTTTTTTTTCTGTAATGCATAACAGGCCTTACTAATTCCATGCTATCATTGGCTCTTGGCCATAGACCAAGAGGATATCCCTTCTTTTAAACCACATGGCTTCTTCCAAAAGGATCCTGTGAACTGTGGTTTATTAAAGGTGCTGGGAACAGTAGCTCCATGAAAGGTAAACTACAGTTCCTAGGATTCTTTGGCCATGTAATTAAAAGTATGTTGTGGGGAGTCCAGTTTCATCGTCTCCCGAGACGGGTGTGCTTTGCGGAGGCTCCACGGTAAATGCAGCTGCTTGAGGGGTTCTGGGGGGGACGCGGTGGCTATGCGACCCCCTCAAAGGATATCTGAAAGGTATCTGGCAGCATCAGTGGCAGACCTATATTTTGGGGAGCTCTGAAACTTGAACTGATGTGGGGGCCCAACCAGCAATCCTATGCCTTTAGGAAAATATACATGCATGATGCCTTTCTAAAAGCAATTTTTAAGAAAGCAATGTGGACTGAAGTCTCTTCTGGGGTCCCTCCTGGATTAGGGGCCCTGAAGCTTAAACTTCATTAGTTTCATGGTAGATCTGCCCCAGATCAGAATTGTAGAGTTGGAAGGGACCCAAAGGGTCCTCTAGTCCAACCCCCTGCAATGCAGGAATCACAGCTAAAAAATCCCTGACAGATGGCAATGCAGGGAAAAATCTCCAGGGAGGGAAGGAGAATCAACCACCTTCCAAGGGAGTTCATTCCATCGTTCAATAGCTATTGCTGTCAGAAAGCTCTTCCTAAGGTTTAGTCAGAATCTCCTTTCTTCTAACTCAAATCCATTGGTTCAGGTAGACCGCCCTAAGCTCTGATCCTCACAATGTCTCCAGCCAACCTTCCCCACTGGCTGGGTACAGTGAGCCCTTGGCTGCTCTCAGGCACTCTACCAGTGTAAATCACAATTTGTGCGGGGATTAAAGCCAGCACACACACAAAAGCCCCCAAGTCTTCTTTGCTGTTGGGATTATTCTCCTGTGAAGCGAAGCCTGATGTGCTGGGCAGCAGCAAATAACTCTCCAGCTGTAAATGGGCTGCACTGCAGCCTCCTCCCTGCCCCTCATTATCGTTCAGTGGGAGAGCATTCCTGTGAATGCAGAAGGTTTGGGGTTCAATCCTGGGCATCTCCAATGAAAAGGATTTCAGGCGGAGTGGGAAGGGAAGTTAAGAAAGACCTCAGAATTTGCTTCAGAGAGCATCTGCCAGAATGAAAAATAAATATATACATACTGAACTAGATGAGCAAATCCAGTATAAGGTTACATCCATGGCAGAGCTTGCTCAGCTGAATTCATCTTTGATAACCCTTCTTCCCCCCCTGCCAAATATTAATAGGTCCAGTACTGAATGTGTACTTTGTGGCTCCACAGATGCAGCACTGGACACTGGCTGTCATTTCCTTGCAACTCTACTTCCATTTATTTAAGGAGAACAGGTTTCTAGCACTTAGATGACAAAGAGTTCCATGATGAAACACTGTGGCAAAAACGGTCGGGTAAGGTGCACACTGTATTATTAATACAAACCTGCTCATCTTGCACATCGGTTGATAACAGGTTGCAGTGTCCAGCTTTTCACAGGCACAGAATCCTGTTACTGTTGTTGCTAAAGTAAAAGCGTTCCTTCCTAATAGGGCTCCTCTGCATTTAGAAGGGAGAATTTCTGTGAGTGCAGCTTCTGCGATCATTCCATCATTCAGATGAGAAAAGTAGGCCTGATATAAAATAGTACATCTGTCCTCATGCTCCACCAATGCAGGAACAAAACAAGGCCTAGAAAATGTTTCAGACTTTACGTGCATCACCGTATGAACAGTCACACTAAGATTTGAGGGACACCCTTCAAGCATCCAGGGCAGCTTTACCCTAAAATCTTTTTATGGTATTTATTTATTTATTAAATTTGTATACCGCCCTTCAGCTGAAGATCACTGGCTAATTCACAGCATAAAAATGTAAAATGAGAACACACAGCACTTAATGGAAACAAACAAACAAAAAACTAACCAGTACTGGCCAGGCCACCCCAAGTGAGAGGCACTGCCAAGCAGCCTTAAAAAACTGCCTTTTGGGGAGGTGATGCTTAGGGTTCTTCATAAAAGTACAATGACATAGCTAGCAAGTGTTGTATGTTGGGAGTACAACACACATCACCAGGGCCATCCCAAATCATTCTGCTGCCTACAGTGAAAGCAAAGATTCAGGATGGGTGAATCTGTCAATTTCAGTGTCTCTCCGTTTCTAATTTCTGCTTTTTAGGTTTAATTCTTCACATTTCCCAGTTTTGTTTCAGTCCTCGTGAAAATTCACCAGCCTTTTAGTGTGAAATTGCCCCATGTTTGTATGCAATTTTCCCCAATATACACATTTTTGCAAAGCAACTTGGGTATGTTCTTTCCACTAATCTATGATTTTTTGCACACATTACTTGGCCAGAGTACTGCACTGCAAAATTCAGAGAAGTGCACAATTTGAAACTTGGGATATTTTAATATTGTTTTAGAAAGCACAAAATGGATAAGGTAAGATTGCCTATAAATGTGGACAGAATTTCTCCCCCATATCTAAATGAGCTGGCGCTCCCATTCCACATACAGAATTCTACTTGGCTGGTGGCTGAATCTGACTTCAAGGCTGTGGAACGATGTCCAACTCTATACTCGGGGGCAGTAGACTAGCTTAAAAGGTAGAGAGGAGGCTTAAATGACTTGAGTGGGGGGCAGCGGAGGGACAGCTGCTGCCCCTGCTATCTGCCCCCTGAGAAAACCTTACTCTGCCTCATGGTAGGGCCAGCCCTGCACAGAAATATCCAGGCTAGCCCTACCATGAGACAGAAATGTACAGTAGGTACATCTACACACACACACACACACACAAACACACATCCCAGAATGCTAGGGAAAGCATCATTGTGCAGATCAGGCTGCTGTTAAAGGTCGAAGAGCAGGAGTAGAAGGAAGCAAACAAAAACAGAACAAGGATGCCTGGTAGCCATTATGAGGCCCTGTAATCCTATGCTGAGCAGAACAAAATTGATGCTGCCCCCTCTACCCAAAACAATTACTGAAATTTTATGCAAACACTATTTGTGTGGGATGGTGTTCCTTGGGAAATGGCCCAAATTCCATGCATATGCAAATTGGCTGTACGTCCAAGTAAACTTCGAGTCATTGCTGCAGCAGCTAATTTCTTATTAATCAGTTTTGATGGCACTGTTTTGCCCTGGAGAGGATGGTAGTTTCTGCCTTTACTGTAACAAGCACCTTTAGCATCCAAGAGATTGCCAGGTCAAAACCTAACTGAAATTCTCATTGCTCACGGTCTCCTTTCCTATCTGTACAATAAGTGATCCCAATGAACAGCATTGAAACCAAATGTCTCTTCTCTTTCTGAACGATTTTGCCAAATAGCATCCCATTTACATTTAAAGTCTGCACATTCCTTTACATGTTTATTTTCAATTTAGCATTTCTGCTCAGTTTTATAAAACAAGCATACTTATTTGGAAAAAAGGCAACAAACAGAAAGAAATAGAAAATATAAAGGATTGCATCAACTATTTGGTAGGCATTATAATATAATTATATCACTCTTGAGGTCCTTCTCTGGAGGCTCTGAGCCCTCTCTCACTCTACCTCCATGGTCATGAGTTGACGAGTGTAGCTTTTTGTCCCTTGAAATGTACCTACAGCTGAAGGAGGAAGTTAGAAAAGTGACATTCTTTCTCACTTCCTCTTTCATCTCTATGTAATTTTCAAGGTGCTGATTAATTCTACTGGATCTGATTTACCGAGATCCTTTGGAAAACTGAAGTGTGTGAGTGTGTGCCCAAAAGTCTTTCTGTCTTTCTGTGGGAGGGTTCTCAACTGTGTGTGTGTGTGTGTGTGTGTGTGAGAGAGAGAGAGAGAGAGAGAGAGAGAGAGAGAGAGAGAGAGACAAGGGGGTGGCACCCTCAACACTCACTCAAAAATCTAAATCTGCCCATCAGCCAAAAAAGTTTGGCAACCCCTGTATTATATCATCTCAAATAAATATTTTGGATCTTGTGGAGAATGTGCTTGGTTAAAGACAGCATTCGGTAAACACTTTCCAGTTCTGTCTAAACACAGAATTGTAGAGCTGGAACGGACTTTCCTCAATTTACTCTTAATAGCTTTGCCATAAGTGCCTATTTGTACAATTTCCCTTCCCATTCCGTTAGGACAGGAATTTGAGCTTTCCTCCACTGTTCCAATATCTAGCTAGCATAACACATTCTTGCTGTGACACTCATATAGCATATTCATTGGTTAACCAGCAGAATTTATTCCATAAAGCAAATCTCCCTGTTTCTGAGCACTCTCAAAGCATTTCCAATCAAGTAATGATCTTTAGCACCCTCCAGACAATCTGTTTCAAGGAACATTTTTCTCTGCGGACCTACAGTCAGTCGCAGGGCCCTTTCAAGCACTCAGTACCTAGGAAATTAAAAGTTTGAGAAGGCAGCTAAAAGGGTATTGTGTGCTGAGCTGAATGACATAGCAACACAGGAAACTGCCTTGGACCAACTCAGACCATTGGTTCAGTTGGTCTACACTGACTGACAGCAGCACTCCAGGGTTTTAGGCTGGGGATGCTCTGCCACTGAGCTTGTTTTCTTCTCTCCCAGCAGCAGCTGAATGCCACTGTTGCACACAACACAAAGGCAGATTTAGCTGCAATTCCTGCATTGCAGGGGGTTGGATTAGACGACCTTTGGGGCCCCTTCCAACTCTGCTTATATTCTATTCCTTTTCCCCCACCATTGGTTTTCTCACTGGTTCATTAAGTCAAGAGCTTTGACTTTTTTGCAGTTCAGATGAAAAGGAGGTCATGTGCATGAATCAAGGTGAAATGATCCTTCCTTGGAATCTGCACTCAGGATATTTTGGTGCCCAGATGAGGTGGAAAATTAAAACGGCCTATCCTGCCTCTGGATAATTAAAATGGGCCAAATTGCACGGGAAATTCGCTGCATTGAAGTAAATGGCTACTGCACCCTTCTGCTTTCATTCAAGTCCCATTCAATTCAATGAGGTTTGTGGTGGAGATTTTACCCTGTGTTAATTAGCCAGGTAGGGAAGGTACTATCTGAATATGAACCACATTGAAGCTGAGAAATTTCCAGCCCCTAGAACAGCCCCTGCCACAATCTTGCACTACACAGGAATATTGGAAGCTGCCTCACAACACAGCATGTCATTGCTCCATGTAGCTGAGTATTGGCCACACTGACCAGCAGCAGGTTTCCAGGATTTCAGACAGGGGTCTCTCCCAGCCCTACCTGGAGATGCCAGGCATACAAAGCAGATGCTCTACAGCCCCTCTTTACATTGCCCTCTGTGTGAGTGATGTAATGCTGTCCTAAGTTGCTGCACCCATGATGCCTTGTCCTGTTTTGCTGCACTAGCATCCGGATGCCATGACTTGCAACCCCACCTTAGCGGCATCAAGGGTAGGTCTTGCCTCTGACTTTGTATGACGTTACTTAATGAAATGTTTGTTCCACCTTGGGAAGCAAGCAGCGAATAAGCGTATTATGTAAGATATTAAGTGTCTTGACAATTCTGTCCAGCCAGATGGCAAATAATCCATACTCCCTCTGGAGAGGCGGTTCTTGCAGAGAGCAGTTTAGCAGTGTTAGTTTCTTTTCCTCCTTGGGCTTGTTTCTTGGTCTTGTTCAATCCAGCCAGCCAGCCAGCTCTTTTGCATTCCAAAAGTATAATGTCCTTCTCCTGTTATGTGCTGATCTGAATGTGCTGGTCAGGAGGAGAGAAGCTGAGAACATAAAAAGTAAATGAGCCAACATGTGAAGTCTGACTCCCATTTATGACCTGTTTTGGACCAGGTTACAGCAGGCCCATTAAAATCCCTCCCACTGAAGTCATTGCAGGAGATATTCCTTGTACCTGGGCTGGACCTGGGTCTTGTGCTGTCAAAGAGACTATGATCATAACCTGGAGTATAACAGAGCACAGCAGCTGTCTCCAAACTGATGGTTGTGCTCTGCCTCCATGATCAGAGGCAAAAAACCTTCTAAATATCAGTTGCTGGAGATCACAGGAAGCGAGGGTTGCTGTTGTGCTCAGATCCTGTTTGTAGTCTTCCTAGAAGAGGCATCTGGTTGCCCATTGTGACAGCTCAGTTAGTAGAGCATGAGACTCTTAATCTCAGGATTGTGGGTCCGAGCCCCATGTTGAACAAAAGATTCCTGCATTGCAGGGGGTTGGACTAGATAGCCCCTATGGTTAGATCCTTGTGATCCCTTCCAGCTCTATGGTTCCTTGATTCTATGGACTTGATGAACCTTTGGCCTGATCCAGCAGGGCTCTTCTTACGTTCTAATGGCAGAGCATGTGCTTTGTATGCCATTAGCCCAGCCAACATGACCAATAGTCAGGGTCACAGAAGGAATTCAGCAACATGTGCAGGTGTACCAGCCCTGTGATAAAGTATCAGTGGGTTGGTTAATCTACCAAGGCCTCCTTGATGTAGCTTTCCTCCTGGGAAGGAGTGTTGCCCATCTGCTGCCAGTGGAACTTTTTGCTGTATTGATCCCCGGAGGGCTTTCAAAGCCAATGTCTCGTTCCTATTTCTGCCTCAGTGATTTCCTCTCTATTAATAAGGCAACTGCTTTCAACCCTGATGAGGTTTCCAGCTGGAAAGTAAAGCTTCCTTGAAGCAATTACTACTTGGAATCTGAAACATTGCTAGATCTAGCTTGGCACTGACTGCATCAGCCTTCCCCAACTTGGTGTCTCCACATACCTTGGACGACAACTCCCATCAGCCCCAGCCTGCATGGATCTATGATGCTGTGGCTGATGGGAATTGTAGTTTAAAACCTATGGAGGGCCCCAGGTTAGGGGAGGCCAGACTATGTTATATCGCTGGACCTCACCTACCATGTAAGATGTGGGAATAGCCACCAGCTTTGATGATAACTTCAACAGCAAAATGGAAGCTCTCTCTTCAGAGGCAGTCTGTGTTTCTGAAGTCCGGGCATCAGAAGCAAAAAGCCTGGAAAGGAGGTCATTTTCATATCACGCTGGAGGGCTTCCTGGTGGTGTGGTGTATGGTCCAAAGGACCTACACTCAATTTGAGTTTCAGATGGTTCCCCTGGCATAAAAATAGCTGGCAGGGAAGCTAACTCCACCAGGGAGAGATTATCTGCCTGGATGTTTGTCAATAAGGTACATGAGAATGACAAGGGTGGAAAAGGGTGTGACCTTTGGCTGCTGATATTGGGTATCTACCTGGACAGTTTCCACATTTACTTTTGCACAAGAGAATCCAATTACATGTTAATACCCTTTCCCCAACCCCTGAGGGATAGTTAACCCAATATTGATTACACTACAGAACTTGAGAACTTGATGAGATGTTCCCAGTCAGGCATCTTGGGCTTCACAATGGATCTGAGCCAGATCACCTGACCTAATGAATTTACAAGTAGACACTGTTGCAGAATAGCTACCGGAAGGGTGGGGAACATCCAGCCCATGGGCCAAATATGACCCTCCAGTCTCCTCTAGCTGGCTCGCAGGATTCCCTCCAAACCACATCCCCTCCCTCTAGGATACACCCATCATTGTCCCTGTTCTGCACCCTCCTATAATGCCTTTCCTTGATGGGGATGTGGCCTCCATGAAGTGCAATAATGCCTCCTGCTTGCGTGATTGTTACTAATTATTTTTACTATTAATTTCATTTTTCACCCACCCTTCATTCTAAGATCCCAGGGCAGTTTACAATAATTGAAAGATTTTAGATCAGGTAAAAGAAGTTACAGGCACAGAAACAGAGGCTGTCCTGAAAACACACCTCTCAGGTGTCAAAGACTAAAGAGGTGCCTCTTCAGCATCCCCAAAAAGCCATTCAGTGAAGCTGCCAGATGCACCTCTGTGGGGAGAAGGGAGTTTTACAACTTAGGGGCTGCCACAGAGAATGTCCTCTTCCAGGCCAACACCCTCTTAACTTCTGAGGATGGTTGAACTACCAAGAAAGCCTCCTCTGTTGATCTTAACTTCTAAGAGGATTTCTCCGGAAGGAGGCAGTCTCTCAGATATTTGTTGCCAAAGTTATTTAGAGCATAAAGCACTAATGTGAACACTTTGAATAGGGCCCAGAGCTCAGAGGGTTGCATAACCAGTTGGAGGATGGAGAGATGTGTGGAGGGGAGGGCATGGAGTTGGAGGATGGAGAGATGTGTGGAGGGGAGGGAATGGATGTTAGGAACTTTTGACTTTTGCTTGACTGGAATGTGGCCAAGTGTTCAAAGATAACAGCCGTGTCTGTTGCTCGGCCCGATTTTGTTGCTAGCTCAGATCACCACTGGTTGTCTAGGCTGTCCTTATCAATCACCAGGAGGTTCTCAGCTATTTCCAAGCTAGGACTGGGCTTGAAAACCTGTACTTGCCAACCCGGTCCCCTCTAGATGTTTTGGACTACAACTCCCATGGGGGGGACCAGGTTGGCAAAAGCTCCTGTGCCTCATCTTGAGCTCCACGATGACTGTCATAAATGAATGTCAGTGCAGGCCCCCTTCAGACTGAATGTGGGGCTGCTCACAGAACAGGGTGCGAGTCACACCGGTGGGACTTGTGCCTGAGGATGTCCCACTCAGTTTTGACCCAGGGCTCTGAGGCCTCCCACCCTGATGCCCTCTGTGACATCCATATTCTGTTTCCTGAGCTGACCATAGGGAAGCAGGACAGGCAGGCATCAGGATACACCTCACCTATGTGGATGCCAAGAGTACTTTGTTATCTCTCCAAGGGCAATAGAATGGTCTTGTGACAAGGGTGCCATTCTTGGGACCCTTTAAATCTGGCTGTGCCAAGCGACAGCCCCCCCTCCATCAGGGCGCTGTTGCTGCTGCCATTCTCCTCCTCCTTCTCCTCCTCCTCTGCTGGAGCTCTCCAAAGTGCCTCTCTGCCTTCATTCCCTATCTACGAGTTCATGCTCTGGTCCAGAGTGAGCCTGGCGTTGAAAGTTGGCTGACTCCACAGGTGAGGAAGCGAGGAGAGGGGGGAGGAGGGAGGGGATCCGGTGTCTGCTAAGGCGGGGAGTGGGGGGGGAAGCTTTGGTGCATCTTTTGGCGAAGGTTCTCCCCACCCTCCGCACTACTCCTGTTTGGGAAGTGAGGGTCGCCTTCCTTCCTCCCTCCCTCCCTCCTCGCCTCCTTCCTTCCCAAGGCCAGCGCTGCGCCTTCATCCCGCCGCCGGCGCGGCGCTTCCCACCCACTGCCGGGGCTCCCGCGGGGTTCGGGGAGCCGATGCGGCGGTCGGAGGGAGGGAGGGAGGCTGCGGCTACTGCGGCGGCGGCTCTGCGGGGCGAGGAGCTTCACCTGCGGCTCTGCCTGGCGTAGCCTCTTCTCTCCATTCACTGCTGCTGTCCGCGGGCGGTGGTGCTGAAGTGCGGCGGCGGCGGCAGCTTTGCAGGCGCTTCACCTGCGGCGGCGGTTGTGCCTGGCGGCGCCTCTGCTACTATTACTGCTGCTGCTCCGGGCGCTGTCCGAGGGCTGTGGTGCTGAAGTGCGGCGGCGGCAATCGCCTCCAGCTCAGGAGCTTCCCCAGGCGTGGGGCGGTGGGGGGGGGGGGGAAGAAGATATAAAGACGCGTCCCCCCCACCTCCACCTCCTCCTCCTCCTCCTCCTCCTCTCTACCCCCTCCCCTCCCGGCTTCCTCCTCCTCCTGGCGGCTTAAGAGATGCTGGTCCGCTGAGCGGCGGCGGCGCCGACCATGAGTTCCTCCTCGGTGCGCAAGAGCGAGTCCAAGACGTCCTTACTGCGGACGGGCGGCGGCGGGAGCGGCAGGCGGGCGCCCAGCGAGCCGCAGCCGCGCAGCTCCGGGGGCCGCACGGAAGGCAGCCCCGAGCCCAGCGCCAGGAGGCCCCTGTGCCACCCAGGAGCCGGCGCCACAGTCTCCTCCAACGGCAGCTTGAGGAGGCACCACCAGCAGCAGAATCGCCTGGGGGAGCCCGACGAGGCGGAGGCGGCTCCGCGGAGACGCGGGAGCGGCCGGGCGCGCGGCTCCTCTCGGAGTGCCAGCCAGGAGGCGGAGAGCGACGGGGTAGCGACGGCGGGTCGGGGGCAGGACTTGGGCGGCAAACGAGCCAGCCGAGAGTCCCTCCAGCTGCCCGACGGAGCGTCCCCCAAAGGCACCTCCGGCGGCAGCGGAGGCGGCGGCAGCAGCAAGAGCTCCGCCGCCTCCAAACCCGGCGCGGAAGTCGACCCACTCTTCCACCAGCTCCACCCCATCCTCAGCTCGGTCTTTGGCCAGGTAAGGGGCCCTTCGTCCCTCCTCTAACTCCGCTGCCCCCTCCTTGCCACTCCTCTCTTTCCTGCGCTTCCTTTTGGGACGGGATGCGGGGTTGGGGAGGAGAGAGCTCGGAAACTTCTGGCTGGAAATGCGCTGCTTCGGGGCTGCCTGGCAGGAAACTCCAGCGGAGCTATGCTGGGAGGGAAGGAGGGGGCGAGAGGGGGCGAAAGCAGACGCTGGAGCTGCTTCTCTTCCTCCTCCCTGCAAAGCCTCCACTCCAAATTCTCCTGGAGTCCTCCCTGTGCACCTTTCCCCAGGTTCTCAGGAGGAAGCAACCGCCGGGTCAGAAGTGTGCGTGCGCGAGAGCACCGTTAAAGTGATGCAAGGCAACCGCCGGGTCAGAGGTTTGCGCGCGGGAGAGCACCGGTAAAGTGAGGCAGGGCTAAGCAGCTAGTCCTCAGGAGTCGCCAGGGAAAGGAAGTGGGTCGGGCAGACATTGGCAGGGACCAACATGCCACCCAAAGCAATCCCCGTGGAAAAGAAGCTGGTGAAGAGCAAAAGAACGCAGCAAGCGGGAAGGGGTCGTGCTCAGCCTTTTGGTGTGTGTACCTGTGCGAATTGTGCCTGAGCGCACCCCTGTGTGTTGGGTATCGGCCCCGAACCTTTGGGGTCAAGTGAACCTGTCTTTCTGAGTCAGAGGAGAGACACCGCTTATGCTTCAGTCCTGTGTGTTGCTGGGGCGGGCTGAAGGTTGGAGAGACTGTAAGTGCAAAGACGGTGAATTAGTGAAACAGTTAAAAATAATACATTAAAAAAATATGCAATAGACACTAAGCAAACCTAAGGATGGGTTGCCTATCCCTTTATTTGTCTTTTGAGCTCCTGTAGCTGACCTTCGAATATTGGGTTTGATTTTAACACTGCTCTGTTCACGTCCACTGGTGACCATTTTCACATAGATGCACCTTGAAGGTGAGAAAACCTCCCTTGCTTCTTTTTTTCTGGGTGTTCCACTTGTGAAAACTGTCTCAGGACCAAGTCTGGGTTGGGTGCCAGCGGCACAGGATGACACCTATGCAAGCTATGCAAGGCTTCGCCAACCTGGTGCTCTTCAGATGTTTTGGATGACAACTCCCATGAGCTCCAGCCAGTATGGACATACTGATGGGAGTTGTAGTCCTAAACATCTGGAGGATGCCCCGTTGGCAAAGTAAGAGGAGGCCCAGTTGAACAGGAAGGTCTCTTGCACAAGTCCCATTGAAATGAACAGGGGATGCTTGTGCAAGAGAACCTCAGCAACTTCCATCTCTATCTCTTTCTCTGCCACCTTTTAATAGTGCTGATAATCTTCTCCCTGCAGGTGGCCCCTGTATCTTTCCACCCAGAAAGGTTTGACATTTAAGTTTACGGGAGTGACAAATGCCAATTCCAGCCATTTAACTGACCCTTTTTAAACATGAATTTATATTTTGATGCGTCAGCCAAATAAAAGAGCACCAGAATTAGACATGGTGGAGAGAGCGGGACAGGGAGTGTTTGCTTCAGTTGCTAAGTTGTGCTCTGGGTCCAATCCCGCACTGCCACTCGCAAAACATTTGGTTGATAACAGCTGCATGAGTATTTTTTTAAAAGTCCTTTTTATCCAGGTCTGAAATCTTCAGACAGTCAGGATTTTAAACTGAGCAGGATGCGTAGAATGGTTTGTTTGTTTGTTTATTGTTAGTTATTTATTGTTAGATTTCTTTCAAGGAGGTCAGGGTGACATACACTGTTCTCCTCCTCTTCATTTTATGCTCCTAACAACTCTGTGAGATAGGTTAGGCTGGCTCTTGATGCTGTTGTGTCAAGTTGATGGCGTCCAAGTGTTCTTGCTGGGAATGAATCCTCCCTATGTGATGGAGAGGCTAAAGAGAGAGGGATTGTCTCTAACCTGTCCCTTTCTGCAGCCTATCTGTAGGGATGGAGCAGGAAGGTGCAGGAAGACCATCCCATAAGATGCTCCCTCCCAGAAGTATTCTAGCAAGCTCTTCACCAACTGGCTGCTCTTCAGATGTTTTGGACTACAACCTCCATCAGCCCCAGCCAGCACAGCTGGGAGTTGTATTCTGAAACATCTGGAGGTCCTTAGGATGGCAAAGGCAGGTCCAAATTAAATTCCTGAAAACTCTGAAAAAGAGGGAGGTGGAAGGAGGAGTTAATTTCTTTCCTTCACAATAAGGAAGAAAATTAATTTTACGGTTTGTTTATTTATCTATCACATTTATATCCCACGTTTTCTCCAAGGAGCTCAAGGGTTCTCTTCCTCCCCAACATATCCTCACAAGAACTCCATGAGTTAGGTTAGGCTGAGAGATGGTAACTGGCCCAAGGTCACCCTGGGAGTTTGCTGGCTGCGTGGGGATCTGAACCCTGGTCTTCCAGGTCCTAGTTCAACAATGTAACCAGTATGCCACCATTGGCTCCCCTCCGGGGAGAGAGAGAAGCATTAACACCCCCAACTGTTCTGCTCAGGTTTCATACAACCTCTGTCAACCTATCTCAATCTTGGTGGGGCTACAGTGTGTAACTTTTAACCAACCAGTCCTGACTTGGTGCTCTTCAGACGTTTTGGACTACAGCTCCCATCAGCCCCAGACAACACACTGTCCTAGCACAAGCAGTCCATGAAACCAAAGTGAGGATTTTTGAAATGCAAGGAGAGAGGGATTTGGCTCTCCAACGGTGCATTGTATCACAAGCCCAACCTGTATTTCTCATGCAGCTGGGGACTGGGAAGAGGAGATGACAGACTAGGGGTTGGTGGTGTCTCCAGGGAGATGCAGAGTAAGTGCATCTAAAGCTCTGTGTGACACAGTTTGTCTTCTTTGGGGAAGCGCCTCATACATTAGATTGGCATGTGTGTGCTGTAATGTCTGCAGGAGCAGTTTTCCCAATCTATGCGCTCTCCTTGAAGTGTGCTCTTCGGAGTACAATTTGGTGGAAAGGTAGGACACCATTTTTTCAGACAAACTAGGGGGAACTGTAGCTTGATGGTGGAGCATCTGCTGTGCATGCAGAACGTCCCAGGTTTAATCCCTGGCATATCTAGGTAGGGTTTTAGTGACGAGATTCTGGAGGCAAGACATTGGGGAGGCTGTTCAGACCTTACTTGTGGACTTCCCAGGAGCATAAGACCACCAGAAGAGTATGCTGGATCAGGCCAGTGGCCCATCTACCCAGTGCCGGATTTAGGGTTGTGCGAGCTGTTCCCCTGCACAGGGCACTGAGCCAAAGAGATGCAAAATTGAGATCCATTCGGGGGCACCAAATGTTGGCCTCACACAGGGCGCTGTATTACGAAAGATTACCAAAGTCTGCCCCTACTCTAGTCCAGCATCCTGTTCTACCAGTGGCCAACCAGATGCCCCCAAAGGAAAGCCTAGGAGGGGAACCTGAGCACAACAGCCCTCTCCCCTCTCCCCTCTGTGGTTTTCAGCAACTGGTATTCAGAAGCATTACTGCCTCTGACAGTGAAGGCAGAACATAACCATCAAGGTTTATAGCCATTTGGAGCCTTATCCTCCTTATGTTTATCACTAAGCAAAGTTAAAAAAAACAACGGAACTAAGTTTTTTAAAACAGAGGGGAAGAAGATCAGGGGCCCAGGAGAAAACACCCAGGGCTCATGCAACCCCCTAGCAACCCTAACACAGGAGGAACCAGCAGGTTCATGACGGCAGAACTGGAGCAAGTAGGGTGGTTAACTGTCCATCCGCATGCACTTCCCCCATACACAGAGTTATGGAGATGTGAAATGGTTGCCTGGAGGAGTTTGTGGAGAGGAGTACTGAGCACCTCAGGGGGCGCCTTAATGATCAGGATTGCAGAGTGCCAGACTCCTCTTATTACATGTGTTATGTCAAGGAGAGAAACCATACCAGCTGGCAAACTGGTCCCCCTCCCTGCATCAGTCTTGTAGGAAGATAGGAAGCTGTCTTATATCACTGTGTACTGGTTCACTCAGCTCAGTAATGCCTTGCCTATATCGGAGGTAGGGAACCTGTGACCCTCCAGGTATTGCTAGACTCCCATCCGCTCCAGTCAGCATAGCTTTTTTGTTTCGTTTCACTAGATTGAAATACTGCCTGGTTGTAAAAAGTCCTCAAAGCACTTTACAAAGAGAACAAAACAATGAAATTGTTAGTAAAAAAAATAATTCAAAAATAATTAAAATCAGTGATAAGCTAAAAACCAGGTTAAAGCACATGTCAACATTCTACATCTTTTGGATAGGCTTTGACTAAACAAAAAATTGTCTAAACAAAAATGCTTTTAGCAGGCACAGAAAGAGTACAGTGAAGGCACCTGCCTCGTGTCAATAGGCAGGGAGTTCCAAAGGGTAAGCGCTGCCATATGAAATGATGGAGTTCTTACAAATGCAGAATGGGTATCATATGGCACCCATAGTAATGCTCATTCTGCTGATTAAAGTGGACGAGAGGCCACATGTGGGGAAAGGTTATCTCATAGGTGAACTGGTCCCAAGTTGTTAAGTGTCTTGAACTTGGCCTGGTAGCAAATCAGCAACCAGTGCAGATCTCTGAGCACAAATGTTATATGTTGACAGGGTCTCCTGACAGCAGTCGTGCTGCAGCATTCTGTACCAACTGCAGCTTCCAGATCAAATGCAAAGCAAGCCCCACTTAGAGCACGTTGCAGTTCAGTAGAACTTCGGGTTACGTACTGTCCTCCTTACGAACGCTTTGGGTAACGAGCTCCGCTAACCCGAAAGTAGATGCTCCTGGTTGCAAACTTTGTCCCGGGATGCAAGCAGAAGTCATGTGCCGATGGCGTGGCGGCAGTGGGAGGCCCCATTAGCGAAAGCACGCCTCATGTTAAAAATGGTTTCGGGTTAAGAATGGACCTCTAGAACGAATTAAGTTCGTAACTGGAGGTACCACTGTAATCTAATCTTAAAGTAACCAGTACATGAACTACTGTGGCCAAGCTTTCCCAGTCCAGGAACGATTGTAGCTGCCATACCAATTGGAGCTGGTAAAAGGCACTTCTAGCCACTGAGGCTACCTGGGCTTTCAGTAACAAAGATCAGTCCAGAATCACCCCCAGACTCCGAACCTTCTCCTTCAGAGGTAGGCAGTTGACAAGTTCCTCAGACACAGGAACCACACATCCACAGTGTCCCCATCTCGCCAAGATTCAAGCTCATTTTGTTTGTCCTCATCCATCTAACCACTGCATCCAGGCACTGGTCCAGAGGGCTGCACAGCCACTCCCAGTTCAGATGTTATGGAGAAATAGAGCTGATGGCACCTTGCCCCAAGACTCCTAATTACCACTCCCAGTGGCTTCATATAGATATTAAATAGCATTGGAGATAAGATAGTGCTCTGTGGCACCCCATTAACGTAACTACCCAGGGGGTGAGAAGCACTCACCTAATGCTAGTCTCTTGATTTGGTCCTGGAGTTAGGATTGGACCCATTGTAACTGATTCCCTCCACATGGATATTGAGGTCACTCGAGACAATCATCCTGAAATCCAACAATACCCCAGAGACTACCTTGGACAGCCCAATCAGGGACACTGCTGGGCAATAGGGCAATAAATAGACCAGGAGCATACCCAAGTGGTCTCTCTAAGACTCTCTAAGTCAGCCTTTCTCAACCTGTGGATCCCCAAATGTTGTTGAACTACAACTCCCATCACCCCTAGCTAGCAAGGCCAGAGCTCAGGGATGATGGGAGTTGTAGTCCAACAACATCTGGGGACCCACAGATTGAGAACCGCTGCTCTAAGTCCAAGATCAAGAAGTTTTCTGGCAAAGGAGTTGGTGGTTATATGGACAATAGCAAGCCTCACCCTCACCCTTGAACCCCTAGTCTAGACTGGTGGATGAACATGGTCTTAATTATGGACCCATCCATCAGGGATGGTCAGGGATGAGGGGATCTGTAGTCTAGCAACATCTGGATGGCTACAGTTTCCTAACATTTGGCCTATAGTGACCAGCAGCCCTTCAGATAGGGCGTCTCTC
The DNA here is from genome assembly GCF_965153285.1 of Podarcis tiliguerta. Taxonomy (NCBI): domain Eukaryota; kingdom Metazoa; phylum Chordata; class Lepidosauria; order Squamata; family Lacertidae; genus Podarcis; species Podarcis tiliguerta. Next base: position 26,284,803 of record NC_139549.1, read on the forward strand.
CTAGCCCTACATGAGGATTGAACCTGGGGGGTCTTCTGTATGCAGAGCAGATGCTGTGCCCCTGATCATGCAGATGACTCTTAGTGAGCAAAATGGGCGGTTTCTTCCTTTCTAATAAAATCTCTGCAGAAAAGAACTCCTTGAAGCACACATAAGTCCTGCTACTCTTAGCATCAAAATACATCACAGCGCGATAGTGTACCTCTCCCCATCTGAGGAGAGGAGGGAGCCCAGCTCCTCCTGTTAGTTCTGCAACAGTATATACAGCCATTGAGTGGAACGCCCCAAGCTGGAGGGGTGACTTCACACAGTGTGCTATCGAAGCAGTGCGAAGTGTCCCTGAGCTGGAGAAGAGGGCGTCCCAAGGAGAAAAGAAGAGGCTCACGGTGCAGGCAACAGGAGACAGAGCGAGGCATCTCATCAGTGCTGCAGTGGTTGTCTCAATAATGGGCTTTCTGAGACGCTTGGCCAAGCTGACAGTCCTGGCACAGCTCTCTCTCTCTCTCTTTGCAGCGGAGCAATACCGGGGGGGGGGGACAGATGCTCTGTCATTGTGCCTGAGCACCAGCCGCAGTGTCGCATTAGGCTAATGACAGGTTAGGATGTGGGTGTGGTGGAGCATAATTGCTTAATATTAGCAAAGGGCCTTGGTGGAGGTGGACCCAGATGCTGGCATTATGATATGTGAGACGTGCACAGCAAGCTGAAGTGGCCCGCACAGGAGCTAAAGTGAAGCTGCTGGTTCCCAGGTTTGGGGTGTATCAGGAGATGGGCCAATCTGACTGATGGGGTGCAATCCACTGGGAAATGTTTGTTACTGGCCCTGCTTTGGAGGCCTAGGCAGCGATGTTCTGAATACCAGTTGCTGGAATCCACAGGAGGGGAAAATGCTCTTGTCCATGAGTCCTGCTAGGGGGCTTTTGAATAGGGGCATCTGGTTGGCCACCATAAGAACAAGATTCTGGACTAGATGAGCCATTTGCTTGGTCCTAATTTGTACTTTCTGAAATAATACACAAATTGAAATACAGCCACCCTTTAAAACCTTTACTTCTCCACATGTCACAGTGCAGTTCCCCAGCCAAGTGATGTGCACAAAAATGCATATACTGGCATAAAGTATGCATATAATTGCATCTATTAGGGTAAATTATATTAAAAAATGCATTATATCCCGGGAAGCTACTTTGAAAATGTGTATATTAGGAGAAATTGAAACTAAAATGCTGGTGAATTTTCATGAGCAACTTAAAAAATAAATAAATCTCAAGCTGATGTGGATATGTGGAGAACTGAATCTAAGATTTAAAAATAAGCACAATGGAGACACCAAAATTGACAAATTTGTTGATTCCCAGGACCAAGGTCCAAAGGGGGCTCTTTCTGTGGACAGCTGAATTGCCAGCTATTGTGGTGATTTTGTTTTATAGAAATTTGTTTTTTTGTTTGTTTATAAAATATATTTGTATATGATAAGATAGTATATGAAATCTGTTTACAGCACCAAAAACATAAAACCATAGAGTTAAAAACATACACCAATTAATTATTATGGAAGGCTATATTCTCAATCGTAATTTTAAAAGGGCCAAGGAAGTGGGGGCCCAATTACCTTTTATCACTTGATTTAGGAGGGGAAGTTTTGATAGCAGATTTTCGAATTCAAAATAACTATCTTATGTCAGTAGAAATCAAAATTGAATTAGGAGCATTTCTTTTCTGTATAAATAAATATCTACCTCCCTCCTACTAACAGTATGTCACTGACCACCAATGTTTAGTCAGGTTGAATATCTCTACTAGAGCAGATCAGCCATAAATTCCCCAAAGCATTTGTACTTTTTTGTGGAGATTTTAATGCCTCAGTTGGAGCAACTGCAGAGGGTCTCTTGGTAGTTTTCCGCTTAGACTCAGAAGATAGTTTCCTAACCTCACATTGTTCTTTGGACAAGATGATGCACGCACAGAAACTGTTGCAATTTGTATTCCAACATAATTTATATGTTCTTCACAAGAGTCCTCTAGACATATCTAAGGGTCAATATACTTATTTGAACAAGCATGCTGGAAGTGCTTTCAATCACATTATAGTCTCTCCTTCATTATTCACTTTTGTAGGGGACAGGGGTGGCGCTGTGGTCTAAACCACTGAGCCTCTTGGGCTTGCTAATTGGAAGGTTGGCGGTTCGAATCCCCGTGATGGAGTGAGCTCCCGTTGCTCTGTCCCAGCTCCTGTCAACCTAGCAGTTCAAAAGCATGCCAATGCAAGTAGATAAATAGGTACCGTTGCAGCGGGAAGGTAAATGGCGTTTCCGTGCGCTCTGGCACTTGTCATGGTCCTCCGTGCACCAGAAGCGGTGTAGTCATGCTGGCCACATGACCCGAAAATCTGTTTGTGGACAAACGCTGGCTCCCTTGGCCTGAAAGTGAGATGAGTGCCGCAACCCCATAGTTGCCTTTGACTGGACTTAACCCTCCAGGGGTCCTTTACCTTTACCTTTACATTTTTATTCACTTTTGTGAACACTTTTGAAGTGCTAGAACAAACAGAAAGCAACTACTTTTCAATATCAGTGATCCTATGTCCTTTAACAGAAAACATACTAACTACCAAATCCTCAAGAGTGTGTTGAGAAATACAGGACATGACAAACTTGAGCCACCTTTTCGTGAGCAAATCTCCAAATCTTGTTGATGTCTTCCAGCAAATTGTCACAGAACCCAGGCCCTATTTGATAGCTTATATAATTAATAACAACACAGAGACAACACACCTTGACTGGTTTGATGGTCAATGCAAAGCAGCTAAGAAAGTTCTGGTTAAAGCAATTAGAGATTTGCATAAGAATTCATCAGAGGCTTCCACAGAAAATGTGATCAAATGTAGATTGGAATACAAGACTCTGCTCAAAAGCAAGAAAGCTGAATATACGAAAACCCAGTGGCAGGAACTGGGACTAGCAGTAATGGAAATTAAAGAAGACAAATTCTGGGAACTGGTGGCCCAGAGTTTAAATGAAGTGAGATCATTACAAGAAGCCTCAATTCCTCCCTTTAATTGTGTTAAATGTTTCTCCAACATATTTGGTGGCCAATATTTGGCCACCTCATGAGAAGAGAAGACTCCCTGGAAAAGACCCTGATGTTGAGAAAGATTGAGGGCACAAGGAGAAGGAGATGACAGAGGACGAGATGGTTGGACAGTGTTCTCGAAGCTACAAACATGAGTTTGACCAAGCTGGAAGACAGGAGTGCCTGGCGTGCTCTGGTCCATGGGGTCACGAAGAGGCAGACACGACTAAACAACAACAACAAAATCTGGGCAAACATATGTACCAGCAGTGTTTAAGGATTTCTCAAACCTACCTGATTGGCAACCAGTCTCCTGTAATGAGATAAAGGCCATTATTTCAAATAATGCTCCTGGAGAAGATATTCTTCCACCTGAGCTCTATAAAGAATACATGGAATCATGGAAGTCTATCCTGGCTGGCTTATTTACCACCATAAACAACACAGGCCAAATGTCCTCTGGGTATTGAGGTTTTCTTGAGTATTATTTTCCTGATTTATAAGAAAGGAGATAGGAAGAATCCAGAAAACTATCTGCCAATTAGCTGGTTAGACACTTCCTCAAAGCTATAGGCATGGTATCTCCTTCAAAATTATCAGACTAGTTGCAAAATAGCAACATTATTCGTGAAGAACAAGTGGGATTCAGAGGAGGGCACAGCATCAATGATCGATGTTTTACTCTTAACCATAAGGAAATATACTAAGAACATTAAGAATTATCCTTATGTAGCCTTTATTGAGTTTTCTGCAGCATTCGACTACGAATTGAAACAGACAGGGAGAAATTTCAAATTGCTAACATTGACTACAGAATTCTGCTATTCATCCACGAACTATACAGCAATACAAGAAAGAGGTTTAAATGATGGCATGACTGATGCGTTTAAAATGTCATAAGGAGTGAAGCAAAGTTGCATTCTGGCTCTCACTCTTTTTAACTTTTCTAGCAATGATTTGGGGAAATATATAGCCAATGCAAGCTCCACCTCTCCAGTAATTAGGAACAGAAAGATCTCCTTATTGATGTATGCAGATGAATTAGTGTTCCTCTCTCTTTCTTGATTGGGCCTCAAAAATCTCTTGAGGGGTGTTTAGCACATGCTGTAAACAGGAAAGCCTATCTATAAATTACTCTTAAGACCAAGATTATGATTTTTGGCAAAGACAGTCCTAGGTATAAATGATGTTTTAGATAGTGAGCTATTGAACAAACTTACTCATTTAGATACCTGGGTGTACACTTTAGTGAAAGCCTTTCTTGGAAGTGTCATATGGAAGCAGTGAAAATTAAAGCACAGAAAACCATGGGGCATTGATGAAGTTCTTTTACAATAAAGGAGGGAAGCTGATTGAACCTCCCCTAAAGATATTTGGTAGGATAGTGCTTATTCAAATGCTCTAAGGTTTTGCAGTCTGGGTTTTGGAAACTGTGCAGAATATATTATATCTGTCTATCTATCTATCTATCTATCTATCATCTATCTATCTATCATCTATCATCTATCTAACTATTTATCTATCATCTATCATCATCATCATCTATCTAACTAAAAATACTCTACCATCAGGAATATCAGAAGCTCTTTTTCACACATAATCCTCGTGGCCAACAATTAAGGCAAGAGCGGACAGTGCTCCTTTAAAGTATATTTTAAAAACTGCTACTATGCCTATTGAGAGTTTTCCTGTGCTGTATGGACTTGGGTGATAACCAGCTTGTCAAGGTGTTTTAGAAATGAACTCTGCTTTGACATTGAATAAGTGTCAATTAAGGAATTGGCTTTTCTGGACAGGAGGGACCTACAACTAAACTGGAAACACCAGATTTTCCCCTTGGTATCCACTTTTGAGAAGAGAGCATTTTAGAGCTTGTTATATGACTAAACTCTGACCAGTTTCCTTAAGAACTGCATTTATTGCACTGCATTGCCAAGTGATGACCACTGCATTCTTGGAAGGCTGCTACAGCAAGGTCCCATAAGCAGGCAGCCTTTGTATTTGTGGTCAACCGCAGGTGGAAGACTTCACTCATTATCTGTTAGCCTTAAATAGAGACCCCAGAGGTTGATTTCTGAAACCTTTGCGCACACAAGCAAGCAGGCACAGCCCAGCAGAAATGGTTCAATTTCTTTTGAGTGGCAATAATAGCTTTGTAACACACAAGAGTGGCCCTCTAGGCATTGGCTGCAAAAAAACAAAACAAAAATGCAGGCAAAACAACCAAGGCAAAAGGAGTTAGATAAAAAAAAATTATATATTGATGTGGTGATTCAGAGATTTAATTTGACACCAAGCTGGGTTTGAGTTTGTTGGTCTCTGGAAACTTCTCTCTCTTACACCACGGATGTTGGCAAATTGCATTTTAAAAAGGAAAAATAGTATTACAATTGGAGCTGTCAGAGATGCACAAGGAAAACTGTGTTTTAATGCTCAGAATCTTAGCAAAGTCTTTTTTTATATTTTGCCTGTATGTTCTGAATTATTTTATTAATACTATTGCTTAATACAAGTTTGTCATGGCCTTTGTCTCTAGAACAATAAACTTATGAACTGACCTTTGTATTCATAATTGCCTGCACAGACCTGGCAGAATAGAAAAGTTTTAATTGCTATCTAAACAAGGATGTGGCCTCAATAATTGGCAAAGATGGTTAAATGGTAAAAGCCATGCCTATGAAGATGACTTTGCTCACGACATTTCCAACATCCCTCATCAGGCTCACAGAACTTCATAAAAATGCCAGATGCAGAGAGTGCTTGACGTCTCTGGAAAAAGGGGATGTGTGTGTGTTCGTGTGTGTGTAAATAATTAATTCCTTTGCAAATGAGGGATTCCAGTGTGGTTTGAGCAGACTGCTTTATGTCTCCCCAAAATCTCTTTGAAGCCAGGGACCTTTTAAAAAACACACAATGCACAGCGTGATGTGAAGCCAGCCTGTTGGTCATAACATCAACAGCTGCTCCAGATGGACTGGAAATGCTATTGGCTGCTGACGCCAGACCCTTGCAGAAAGTGCTCCAGTGTTCTGCAAAGAATCAAATGTGCTTCAATCTGCCTTTGGGGTCAGATTGCACTTCCCAGCAGCAGCAGTGTGGGGGATCTTTGCTATGCCATTGCCATAACATTGAGAAGAAGAAAAACTCTGTCATGACTCTCAGATTTGGCCCCTTTGTGGAAGATTCAGGCGGCAATGAAACAAGGCTGCTGCATTCAGAGGATGATACTCAGTGCTTCCCCCTTGGTTCCCCTGACCTGAGGAGGGAGCTATTCTGCCTTTCTCAGACTTGGGAGGTATTTCCACACCTGCTTTGGTGCAGAGGTCAGCCCACAGTTGAACTATGGAACTCGCTCACACAGGAGGTAGTGATGGCCACCAACTTAGGTGGCCTTAAAAGAGGATTAGACAAATTCATGGTGGACAAGGCTATCAGTGGCTTCTAGCTGGAGGCAGTAATGTTTCTGAATATCAGTCTCTGGAAACCACAGGAGAGGAGGGGACTCTTGTGTCCAGGTCCTGCTTGCAGAGTTCCCTTTGGCTTATCTGCTTGGCCAGTGAGAGAACAGGATACCTGAACTAGATGGATCATTGGCTGGATCCAGAAGGCTCTTCTTATTTCTGCAGAAACAGATAAGGTCTCCTACACATGGCACAAAAAAGCTCCCCAAGGAAGTGGGTCATAGGAATGTAAACCTTACACAATATCAAAAGCTTATTCCATCCAGTTCAAATTGCCTACAACGACTAGCATCAGCGATCAAGGATTTCAGGCTGGGTGTCTCCTAGCCCGCCCTAGAGCCGATGAGCACTGAATCTGAGGCCTTCATGTAAAACAGGTGCTGTGCTATAGGAATCTGCCTGAGTCGGACCTTTAGTCCATCTAGCTCAGGATTGTCTACAGTGATTGGCAGGGGGCATTCCCAGCCCTACCTGGAGATTGAACCTGGGACCTTCTGCATCCAAAGCAGACGCCGTACCACTGATCAATGAGCCTTCCTCTTGAGGTCAGCTGCAGCACAGGGCTTTCTAGCCTGCTAAGTGATGGAATGTTTCCTTGAATTCTATTCATTTATTTATTTAAAAACATTTACAAACCACTTAATATTTAAAAAGCACAACACAAAAAGTATAAACGTAGAATAAAAATACAGTATAAAACCACTAGAACATGTGCAAAAGCATATAAATGGGTTTTTTTTGTCTGCCTGGATGAAGGAAAGGGAGGTGCTCTGTGTGTGTGTGAGAGAGAGAGAGAGAACTAGCTTACTGTACAAAGGTAAAATTTGCATCAGTTGCTCCACCCCCCCGGAGGTTGCCTCCATCCTCTGATCCCACCCCCCACTGGCATGTGCCCCCCCCCCCGGAGGTTGCCTAGGAGTGAATGTGGCCCTTAGGCTGAAAAAGGTTCTTCAGCCCTGTTCTACACTGACTGGCATCGGCTCTCCAGGGTTTCAAGCAAGCACCCTTTCACAGCCCTACTTGGAGATGCAGAGGACAGAGGGATGGAGCCTGAGACCTTTTGCATGCAAAGAAGATGCTCTTCCACTGAGCTGGGACCTTTCCCCAAAAGGCTTGTTTTAAAGACTAGCAAGTTTATTACGGCATCAGCATTTTGTGGACCAGAGCCCACTTTGTCAGAGGCATGACGTAGGGAGTGCAGATGTTCAGATTCTTTGATAAGGGGGGTGGACCGATCAGACAGCCTCGGAAGGCAAGGAATGGTGGCCAATGAGTCACATTCTCCAGGCAGAGCTCAGACAAGATTGGAAAGAACGGAGTGACCCAGCCCAAGTAGCAGCCGCTGGGTCGCAATAAATCAGCAGAGCGAGGAAACACAAAACAACAGGAGCATTAAAACCCAAAGGAGGACAGCAATTTCCTCTAGTGAGCCATGGAATATGGATTCCATAGTAGCAAATGTGCTCATACGATACGATATGATACGATACGATAATCTTTGTTGTCATTGTCTCCATAGAACCCTCATCACCCTGAATTACAGCTCCCATAATTATTTGGGGGAAGCCATGCCTGTCTAAAGTGGTATCATAGTGCTTTAAATATATGGTGTGAATGTGGCTTTAGCTGGTTCCACCAGTCATTGACTCTGCCTCTGTCTGCCATTGGCTCTGGCTCCATCTACTGTTGCTCCATGCCTTCTGCTCTACCAGAGCACTGGCCGCCACAGGCTGAGGCACTGAAGTCCCAGAATAAACTAGCAGAGAGTCATCAGTTGCCCCTTTTGGCATCCTCAGAGGCACTGGTCCTTAATAGATCTCCCAAGCAGAGTTGCCAAGCCTTCTTGTCCTCCTGGACTGCACTGCCTCCCTGTCTGATCGCTTATTCACAACCTTACCAAGATGCACTGAATTTACCAGAAATCACTGGTGGCTGTGTGGCTTATCGGCAGAGCACATGTTATGCATGCAGAAGGTCCCAGGTTTTATTCCCAGTTTCTCCAGTTAGCAGGGCTGGGAAATACCTGCCTGCATGAACTCCGGGAAGTCAGTCAGATCAGACAGTCCTGAGGTAGAGTGACAATGATTTGGTGGAAGGCAGTTTCCTATGTTTATGGGTGACTCAGGAAGCTGAACAGTGTCTGCCGGCCACTACAGGTGCAACTGGCCTCTTGGCTTGGAAATTTGATTTTATCACTCCACTCCAGTTCTACATAATTTGCAGAATGCTAGAGATCTGGGTGCCTTGGGAGCTGCCTTTTCCTTGCACCCTCTGATTGACATCTGAGGCCCGGCTCCAAATCCCTCAGCAGGCAAGGGTGGTGTCAACTATGGGCAGAGCTTTTTCTGCTGCAGCTCCTACCCTATGGGATGCTTTCCCAGGTGAGGTCTGTCAGGCCCCATTGCCATTGAGAAACTTTCAGTTAATTGTGCCATTTTTTTCTGGTTCAGTTCAGTGTTATTTTCGTGCTGCTGCAATTTGTTAAACAGGTTGGATAACGTTAACTTAAATAGGAGCCTTGGAGCTGCAATGTGTTGACATCTCAGTGCATATCTTGTCCTCATATTTTCTCTCTCTTTTTTTGGCAAAGAAATGAAAAGGAAGCAATTGCTTTCTTCTGTAAAGCTTCTGATTTCTGTAAATAAATTAAAAGGGAGCAATTGCTATCTTCTGTAAAGCTTCTGATTTTGCTTTAAAACATCTATGTTTTTATTATGTATAATATGAATGAAATAAAAAAAATAAAATTAAAGCCTAGGTGGAGCTTAAAAACATTTTTAAGGGGTTATGTTTGTTTTGCTTGGTTTATTATTATGAGTGTCTCTTAGCTGCCGTGAGTCTCTTTGGGAAAATAGGGTAGAAAAACTGAAATAAAATAACCAAAGGCACACTGTTACAGAAGAGAGTGTGTGGTGGCAATGGTGGCAGCTGAATTTGGCTTCTTCAAGCCTGTTACAAGATACACACAGAGGTTCCTTCTGCTACATGATCTCCAGACCTGAGAAAGTAGCCAAACTGAGACCCGGAGCAAACCCCTTTGTAATTAGTTCAGATTCTCAGCTACTGCTTAAAATGACTCATACGGCTAGAGGCCTTGCTGGTCCTGTTCCTCATGTTCTGTGCACACATTTCTACAAGTCAGGATCTGAGCATCTGCTTCTGTCAGCCACCATCCATTTCTCTCATCCTTATGGGCACCAGTTCAGAGGAAGCACTCGTGCCAGCGATGCCATTGTGGCACCAACCATTCCAGATCTGCCTTCAGGGGCTCATGTGCCCCGGAGGTCTGAGGATCTGCTATCTCTCCCTCTTTCTCTCTTGCCCTTCTCTCTTCTCCCAGGCCCATTTTCTCGTCGGTGCTGTGATAAGATAGGAAACCACTTACGTGAAGTAGGAAAGGAAATGGCATCTCAGGCCGGCAAATGCTGTGGGTGGATGTGGCTCCGTCGTAGAGCACGTGGCCTGCAGCTCCAGTTACAAATGTTGGGAGATGTAGGAGAGGCAAGAGGAAGGACTTCTTGACACAGTGCATAGTTCAGTTGTTGAATTTGCTTAAAGAGGAGGCAGTGATGGCCACAAACCTGGATGGCTTTAAAAGAGGGTTAGACAAATTCATCTTGATGGCTACTAGCCACGAGGGCTATTGTTCTACCTCTACTGTGAGAGCCACTAAATGCCTCCGAATGCTGGTTGCTGGAAGACACAGGAGGGGAGGGTGCTGGTGAGCTCAGGTCCTGCTTATGGGCTTCCCATTGAGGTGTCTAGTTTGCCACTGTGAGAAAAGGAAGCTGAATTAGATGAGGCACTTGCCTGATCTGGCAGGCTCTTCTCGTGTTCTTATACAAGATTCTCAGGCTCTAGGAACTTGGACTCAAACTTTTTTGGCAGCCCCTTATATAAATACTTCAGCCACTTAGTTCTGGCTTCATGGTGTATGCAAGGCTTTGGGTTCTAGGGTCAATTACAGATGGCTCTCAATTTCAAGTATAGAGCTGGGGGAAAGCAAGGGGAAGAGCCGTAGCTCAGTGGTAGAGCATCTGTTCTGCATAAAGAAGGTCCCTGGTTCAGCCCCTGGTGTCTCCAGATAGGACTGGGAAAGACACCTGTCTGAAACCCTGGATAGCTGCTGCCAGTCAGTGTAGAGAAAATGGACCCCAGTGTTCTTACTTGGTATAAGGCAGCTTTGTAGGTTTCTGTGATACAGAAAGAATCCCCAAAGATAGAAAGTATAATTTTGTTGAGTAATCCTCTGCTTTTCAGCAGATTCATGAACTGATTAAATTCACATCAATTTGCACATTTAAACACCCATATAGGCTCTGTTTTCAACTACTAGAGGATTTGTGAGATAAATGATGATGTTGTATAAGCAAAAGCTGCCGTGTATTACTAGAGGGGAAGGGCATCCTTCATACAGGCATATTCTATTCCCTTTCACCAAAACCCAAAGAGCCCCCAAATGCAAACCCTTAGCTTACATCACCCTCAGCCACTACCAATTAATCAACCAAAAATTTAAGTTGATTAACCTGCTGGTGAAACTGTTCAAAGCCTAGTGTGAAAAATTGGTTTTGTCCCCCCTTACTCTGTGTGTGTGTGTGTGTGTGTGTGTGAGAGAGAGAGAGAGAGAGAGAGAGAGAGAGAGAGAGAGAGAGAGGGTGGGGAATGAATCCCCCAAATGTTGGAGGGGTAGGGTCATTCCACACCTGTCCGTATCTATGTGATGCAGGCCCTGCTCAAGGAGAGAATTTTTGCCAAACCTCTCAAGAAGCCCTGCACTGGTGGTGGATGTGTTCTGTTCATCTGTTTTCTTGCACTCAATTTGCTCAGGCCCTTCTTAGCGCCTCTAAGTGGATTGCGCTCCTCCCAGCTGTCTTCTCTGGGCATCGAAATGCTCAGTGTTTGAGGGGATAGAACGGAGCACTGTGGCAGTCTCTGAGCACTGAGGGCAAAGGTAGAAACTGACTTCTTGCGGGGGCTTCTTTGCTCTTCATCCTCCCTCCAATGAGTCAAACCAGATTCCTCCTCCTCCTCCTCCTCCTATCCTGAGTGGTGGGAGGGATCAGAACTTTAATCTGATGTAGATTATATCCATCCACCCACTCCCTCCTTCTCTTCCTCTTTCTTTCCGTTCCTCCCTCCTTCCCTCTCTGCTGCTGCTCCCCTCCTTTCCTTTCCCTTCCCTTCCTGCTTCATCTCTTCAAAGAAGTGAGCATAAAGTTAACAAGCAGAAAGAGAGAGAGGGAGGGAAGGAAGGAAGGAGATGAATGAGTGAAGGAAGGGAAGAAGAAGAGAGCTCTCGGAAGAGAGGCGCCCTGCCACTTGTGCCCAGTGGAGCTCTAGATTTGACTGCTGCCGCCTCTCTCCCTTTGCTCCTAAGGACTGCCTTTCATGGAACCAATTGCCCGCTTCCCTTTCTAAGCCTGTCTCCCGGAAAGGCAGCTTCAGCATATTATGGGCAACTGTGTGAAGTCTCCACTGAGAAACCTCTCAAAAAAGGTACGTTTCCCCCCAGCATCTTTGGGACAGGGTGACCACTTGGTGTCGCTTGAACAGGTAGGGAGGGTTTGTGGGAAGCAGGTGGAGATGTGTCTCCCAAACTCCCCGCCTAAAGTTGGTCATCGGTCGGGCAGCGCAGAGGCTGAGAACAGTCACTTGTGGGTGTTTGTGTGCATGAAAGCATGATCCCGTCCATGTGCAGTTGTGTGTCGACACAGAGGTATGTGCAGTTGTGGGCACATGTTTGCAAAACATGGGGCATGAGGCACTAAGAAGCACTCCAGCACAAGCTGCATATAAATGATCAGGAGATGCTCCTCTTGGTATAGGTGCCATTAATTGCCTTGAGAATTGAGCAGGAGATCCTCTCGGGATTGTTGTGCCTTTTATCTGGGAGGACGCATACCCCTAAACGTTTTGTGAATCTAAGTTTGGCCTCATTGAGGGACAGTATTTCAATATTAGTAGGAAAATGAGAGTATCCCTAAACATTTTTTTTAGAAAAAAGCACTGGTTGTGCCCTTTGTTGGTTGATTACAAGTGTGTTCACGTTTCTGTACCTAAACATACTAGCACACATGTTTTGTACAAAGCTACCAACTGAAGCATCTTTCTATGGGTGTAGGTGCACTTGTTGTTTTGTGCATAGATGTGCAGAGTGCAAATCCATTAGCGCATATTCTTCATTAGGGACACAACTAAATGGTGTCTAGTTTGCGGTGTATTTTGTGTTATCGCAATCAGGATGTTTAAGCCACAAGCGCATATCCTGGCTAGGTTGTCCCCCGTGCTTCCATGAGGGTCTGTGATCTGTCATCCCTGTTGAAACAAAGATTTTAGGGTATTGCTAGCAGTTACTGCACTCTGGGACAGGGGAAGATGTGACTTCCTTCCCAAATCCCCCTCTGCCCTTCCCCAGTTTTCTGTTGGGGGGTGGGTCCAGCCGCTGTTTCTTCAGCCCCACCTTCTGCATTAATGTAGGTCAGCCCTTCCGGCAGTTATGTGCCAGTCCTCATTTACCCTGGAAGAATCACTTCCATGGTAAACAACAATGACCTTTAAAGCATGAAATGGACTGGATTTTGCATCGTTTAGGGTGCACGTTTTCCTATGTGCTGCTTCACACCCCCTTTTCTCTGAGGCCTTGTCCTGACTCCCCCATCCATGAGGGTAAGTTGCTGGGCCTTTGCTGGGATAGCTTGTACCCTTTGGAATTATTTGTTGTGGGAAAGCCATAACGTTAATTTCAGCACACTGTCGATGCTTTTTTAAAAACACATTTTTAAGTAGTTAATCTTTTTTTTTTTTTTTTTAAGTAGTTAATCTTAACTGGCTGTTGATGCTGCTGTTAAGTCTGTGTTTATAACTCGGCTGAGGGTTTCAGTGGGTGTTTTCGTCTATAGCAAAGTGTTTGGATTTTAGCTGCGTGATCAGTTGTGCTCAAGGTTCTCCCCCCCCCCCCTACATTCTTATTGAATCTTCCTGTGATTTTCTGCTGTAATCACTTCAAGTAACTTTTGGCAGAGAATGCAACAGATAGGCTTTATAAATAAAACTAGCAATACAGCAGAGCACCCACATAGCATTTACTGATTCCCCGCTTCCCCTTCCATTTCTATGCTCTGGCAAAAAGGTATATTTGTGGAAATAAGTAACACACACACCCTACGACTGGGATGCTATTCAACCTGGAAGGTGGGCACACATTTGCCCAATAACACAACCAGGCACTTCCAACTTGTTGTGGCATCAGTGGCAGTGCAGGAACAGTAGCCATCTGTTAGTAATTGGATGATGCTGGTGATACAGGGAAGGGCCGTAGCTCTATGGCAGAGCACCCACTTTGCATGCAGAAAGTCCCAGGTTCGATTCCTGGCAGCATCTCTAGGTAGGGCCAGGAAAGGTTCCCTGCCTAAAAACCCTAGAGAGCCATTGCTGCCACCCAGTGAGGACAATACTGATCTCTGTATAAAGCAGCTTCCTGTGTTCTTAATGACAAGTGAAGCAAGGGATTATTGAAACAGAAGGAATAAGTGAAGTGAGCCCACCCTGTAAGCAGATGCAGATATTTGTGCAGGTTCAAAAGGGTGTGAGTTTGTGGGATTGTGCAGATCGTGCCTGGGATGAACGTCTGTGCTCCTTTGCATGTATCTGTGTGCACATTGATCCAGTTATGTACAGTGATGTAGCCACACATATGGACAGATGCTCACATCTATGCCCCACACCTATCTGTGGGGTAGCCTTCTCCTCTATGAACACATATCTGTCCTGGCATGTGTTTAAGCTTCCCCCACATATGTGCTCCTGGTATGTAAATGTCTGTGTTTCAGATCCCTCCCTCTCCCAGGTGGTTTGTGTGAGTGTTGGCATTCAGCCAGTGGACTGCTTTATGTTGAAGTGCTCAGAATAGTTTGTGGACACAGAAGCAGCAGCAGCAGTAGCAGTGTAGCGGTAACATGGGTGGCTGTTGAGCTGGCAATGGAGCTGATTCTCCACCATTGCGAACTTCAAAATAAACTTCTGGACAAAATGCTTCCTAAATTTGCTTGCTGAGACGCCTAGTAAATGGATATTGAACAGACTCACAAGGCTTAATTGATAGATTAATCAAAGTAAAGTTTTAGTTGACTGACTGGTTGATGGAGCCAATTTTTACTAATAGTTGAAGTGTTTTTGTTCAGGGCAGGCATGTCTTCCTAGATAACAAAAAGAAGAAGCAAACTATCCCATGTACCAGTGAACAGAGCCTTTGTTTTGACATGCCGTGTGCTGTCTTGTGCTTCCTTTAGTATCTCCAAGAGAGATACTATCCACTGGCACTATCCAAATGTATTTAACCCATTAATTGTTTGTGGGGCAGGTCAGATGTAAACTGCTGACATCCTACTGGCCAGATACATCTTACTAATAGTTTTCCGAATCTCTGACTTAGGATTCTAAGGTCAGGGCCGATGAAATTCTCTTTCCAGATGTTTCAAGCCAATGAAAGGAGGAAGTGCTCTCTCTTAGTGTGTGTACACTCACCTACCTAATGGTAGAGCCGGCCCTCTGCCTAATGGTAGGGTCAACTGACACTCAAGTTATCCCACCAATGCCTATGATGAAATAATTTTTGCATTGTTTCGAGAGCCTGTTTTGGGTTTCACCAGAGACAACATATAAACATACAAACACACACACCTGTCTGTTTCGCATGGAGCACAATGCCATCCATGCTTCCCTCTCTGGAAAACTTTGTTCTCTGTCCCATGTAGCAAACAGAGGGACATCCCTTCTGCTGTGTGGTCTTCATGAGGACACTTCTGTACCGAGCCGTGTACTTTGCTTTCTGTCACATATGTGTTGTTGTTGTGGATTCTGGCCTTGATGCTATTCTTGCGCCGTGATGCCAATAGCATCATACCTTGGCAGATTGACTCAGGGCTGTGTGTTTTTGTTAAAATAAGAAAAATGCCAGCTCCCATCAAGCTGGATATGTGTGTCGTGCAACAAACACACGTGGCCTCTAAACACAGCCGTGCATGCAAATCTGTGAGCATCTGTGTCCATGTTCTCAGCCCTGCCAAAAGGAGGGTGCAATGCTTTGCAGCACTGCCTTTTTTAATTTTTGGAAGGCGATTGCCCAAAGCTGCCAGCAGCACCATGAAGAAACAAGCTCCCTTTCTCTGTCTCCCATGAAAACAACGATGGGGTTGTTAATGTTTACTGCGTACGATCCAAAGGTCCCTGTGAAGGGAAGACGGCTAGCTTTTTATAGCTGCATGAGAATGTCAGGATGAAACGTTTCTGCCAGAGCCCAGGCCGATGCATTGCTATATAAGGCAGCCGTTGCTTCTCCAGTGGGGCCAGGAACTCTCAAGACCAGATTCCACTCCGGGGCCCCAGAATGCTGCTGGGAGGTGCCTCTTGTGAAAGCAAAACAAGACAGCACCCCACGTAATGTGGAACAGAGGAGGGTGGCGGAGGCTGAGCAGGATTTCTGATGGTGAGGGAACCGAACAGGCCTGCATTAGGTTTGGCTGAATGACCAAAGGCCCACTGTGCCCTTTGCCACTGATCCTGTAATACTTGCTATTTTTCTAAAAAGAAATACGCTCGGCATTGAAGCCCTGCTCTTTGAAATCCTGATCACATAAATGCACAGACAGTCACTTCTGGAATTTCAACAGGCACTGCCCTTCTGCTATCTTCCTTTACATTATTATTATTATTATTATTAATTAATTTATTTATTTCACTATTTTCAAAAATGAAACGCAAAGCATCTTTTAAAAAAATGAACAATAAAAACAAGGATAGAACAACCTGAAATGCACAAATAACATGTAGGTAACTTTAAGGACCAAAAGGGACGCGGGTGGCGCTGTGGGTAAAACCTCAGCGCCTAGGACTTGCTGATCGCATGGTCGGCGGTTCGAATCCCCGCGGCGGGGTGAGCTCCCGTCTTTCGGTCCCAGCACCTGCCCACCTAGCAGTTCGAAAGCACCCCTAAGTGCAAGTAGATAAATAGGTACCGCGTTATAGCGGGAAGGTAAACGGAGTTTCCGTGCGCTGCGCTGGTGCTGGCTCGCCAGAGCAGCTTCGTCACGCTGGCCACGTGACCCGGAAGTGTCTCCGGACAGCGCTGGCCCCCGGCCTCTTAAGTGAGATGGGCGCACAACCCTAGAGTCGGACATGACTGGCCCGTACGGGCAGGGGTACCTTTACCTTTACCTAACTTTAAGGACTAGAAACTTACTTTTTAAAAAACAGCAGGACACTTACTACTGTGGCCATTGCCCATTTTGTGCCTGTTCCCATATGGCCAGACCTAACTCCTGATCAAATGACCAAAGAGTGTATATTGAATGCATAGAGATAGAGGTGGGATTATGGCCCCACTAGAACACCAATTCATTCATTGGCTCTTCTGA
This sequence comes from Podarcis tiliguerta, assembly GCF_965153285.1. Classification (NCBI taxonomy): domain Eukaryota; kingdom Metazoa; phylum Chordata; class Lepidosauria; order Squamata; family Lacertidae; genus Podarcis; species Podarcis tiliguerta. The sequence goes on from NC_139549.1 coordinate 26,301,751, forward strand.
ACAGACCACTTAAGTCTGTCCTTACGTCTCCTGCATACAGACAGCTGTTGAAATGGAGCAGGGAAATCCAGCTGCGATGCTGGTGTTCCACACAATATCTTTTCCTAGGTGTCACCGAGGGTAGACACAGATTGGAGAGATGCGGGTGGGTGGCACCTGCCCCTGCAATGCCCAATTTGGGCCTGAGGCCTCTCCAGCATCCGGCTCTTTCTCAGGCTTCATAGAGACTAGCAACTTTGGAAATCTTTCCCTTTTAAAAAAATGCCCACCGACGTCCTCAGGGAACTCAGTTCTGTATGCAGTTCCGACATTCCAGCGGTGTCACCTTGGGAATACCAGGCTGCCCTGGGTATTGTAAGCAAACTTATATTGGTACACATGGGAAGCGCTGTGGTTACTAATATGCAGCTGCTCCAAGTGTCTTGCCAGGATGTACGGGCCGCCCAATTCATGTTCAGCAGGAGCCCCAAGAGACGCTTCTGTCATCAGCCTTCTCTTGAACTCACAAAGAGCTACGCCTGTGCCTTGCAGGCTAGGCATGATTTCACCTCCAATTGTTTTGGTCCAGGCAGCAGACGAGATCAGAGAAACCCTTTCTTCTTCTCTGCCCTCTTTCTAGTCTGTTGCTGGAAGGACGTCTGCAGTGCACAGAGGGCTTTTGATGTCATTTCCAAAGCGTGGGGGGGGGGACACGACCTTTGTTGGCCACTGGAAGTGAATTCTAGTCCCTGGCTGCTCAGAGCTGTAACAAGCAGAAGGTGTGTGTATGTGTGAAGTGGTATGTATTGAAAGATGAGGGGTAGGGGGTGGGGGAGACAGACGTAACTTACTAAGCAAGGTGGAAATGGTTTATACACATCTTTGCTGTCCTGTACACACGTATACCTCTCCGGGGAGGGGAGAAAGGTTCTGCAGCTTCTTAGCAAGTCCTTGCAGGGGAGGAGACAGGGGTAGGTGCTGAGCACCTACTGGCTAGTATCCGAATGTCGCCAGCATATTTCCCCTTGCACAAATCCCTGTGGTACATTTTCAACAGCTTTACAGTTTTCAATAGTTTTAGAGTGTTATTTAGGGGTGGGTGGAGGTGGTGTGGTGAAAGGGGGGGAAATGTGATACTTAAAACGTTGCGATATTCCTTAAAAGCACATGGGGTAGCTCAAAGAGTCAGTCCACAGTTTCTGCTTGCGCTGCAAATGGTGACGCCAGGTTCCTGTGGCAGGAAAAGAGCCTCTGTTCAGATGGTTACGTCTGTCTTCCCCTTAAGTCTGGTCTTTCCTTCGCCAACCATGTGCCCTCCAAGGAGTTTTGGATCACAACTCCCATCAGCCCCGGCCTGGCCATACTGGCTGGGGCTGATGGGAGTTGTGGTCCAAAACACCTTGATGGGCAAAAGGTTAGCCGAGGGCTAGGCTGGCCTCTCTGCTCACTGAAAGCATTGGAGCAGACCTGGGAGGAACCGGGAGGTAACTTCCTCTATTGTATCATTTGCTTGCTGCTGGTTTGGCGGAGAAGATCCACCATGAAGACAAGACATGCTATACAGCTGTCCAGACGAGCGAGGAGGGGTCAACAGCCGGGGAGTACCAAGGCCCGCTCATGGTGCTGGCCCAGAACTGCGCTGTGATGCACAACATCCTGGGGCCGGCGTGTATCTTCCTCAGGAAGGGATTCGCAGAGAACAGGCAGCCAGTACGTAAGTTGCACCCGGACGGGCAAGGCAAAGACTGCAGAGCCCAGAGGGTGTGTGGAATCATGTGCCCTCGCTCTCCTGTGGATTGAAAGCAAAAAAAAAAAAAAAGCATGTCGCCACCTGGGTCTCAAGAGATCCCCATCACCTCCTTCCAGAATGGTTGGGGTGTGGGGAATGGGGGGAGAAATGGTCAGCACTACGGCCAACGATCGCTTCTCCTCTCATACCCGTGGTTCAATAAAACACAATGCTAATAAAGCAAACGTGCAGCCCTTTCACGACACCCAAAATCAGCTGCTCGAGGCAACTGCCTCATTCTGGCTCTTGGTAGGGCCAGTCCTAATGGTAGGGCCGGCTAAGTAGCATCCAAAACCTGTCACTTCACTTTGCCACATCAGCAGGGCCAACTTTGAGTCATTACATTGGTCAATCTGTCATGGGTGCTTTAGCTGAGATACCTGCGTTGCAGGGGGTTGGACTAGATGACCCTGGGGACCCCTTCCCACTCTACAGACTTATGATTCCTGAGACACCTTACAGCAGTGGTGTGGAACCTCAGGCCCAGGGGTCAAATGTGCCCCCCCCCAGCATCTCTAGCTGTCTCTCAGAACTCTCCCCAGGCAACACCCCTCATTGCCCATCTCCAAAGTGTTTTTGGCTGGCTGGAATGTGTCACTGATCTCTGCTCATGGCTCTTGCTTCCCTGGAAGGAGGGTACATAGGAGGGCTGTGAGTGTAGAAACTGGCTGACTGTACAAAGGTAACATTTACAAGTGTTGCTCCACCCACTGTTGTCTCTGGCCCTGCCCACCACTGGCATGTGGCCCTCTGAAGCTTTCCCAGTAGGGAATGTGGCCCTCAGGATGAAAAAGGGTCCCCAACCCTGTTTTATGGGGTAAAGTTGGCCATCTATTACTCCAGGTTTGTCAATGAGAATAACCCTTACTTTGGCCCTTCCTAGGTCATGGGGAGGGGAATCCTTAGAGAGAGAGAGAACCAGGCAAACTGCCACTAAGGTTTACTGCCGCCACCCCTTCCGATCAGACTAAATAAAAGCAGCAGGAGAAATTGGATAATGGCACACTTTGAAATTGCTGGCTTGGTGAGGGAGATTTTCAGCTCAAGAGATCCTCCTCCAACAAGGAGAGAGGAATCTTTGCTTTGGCTAGGGAGCGGGCAGGAATGTGATTAATTTCTCCTTGAAGAGTGAATCCTACCTAATTTGCACATTCCCAAACAACATGCAAACCAAAACACGGCTGTCCTTTGAAAAACCCACATCTCTCTTAATTTTGCAATGCAGATCTCCAGCTAAGCAACACGTGAAAAATGCTTATGTGAGTCCAGAAAAATGCACATATTGTAACATTAAAAAATGCATTATGTAAGGGGAATACTGAATTGCAAAAATGTGCTGCATTAGGCAAAACTGCATACAATAATGAGTTGATTAGGAGAAATTTACATTAAATTGCTGATGAGTTTTCATTAGGGCTTTTGTTTTCTTAAATAACAATCACAAACTGATGTGGAAATGCAGAGAACTGAACTTCGGAATGGACAGATGAGCAACTGAGAGAAACTGAAACGGAGGGATTTCCCCAGCTCTGTCTCTGGCCCACCCCTCTGCAACCCAGTGGGTTTGCCCCACTGGAAGGAGGCTCTGAGCACCTGCTGTTCTTTCACAAGCACAGGAGTCGGTGGGGAACTAGCATTGTGGGCTTGAGACCCAGGAAATGGAGGACACCCTTTTGTGGGAACCTGCTGTGGGCCTAGAGCAGCTTGATGGGGGCAAGAAGGTAGAGGCTGAGAACTGGGAGTGGTCTGCCCACCTTCCTATGCCATCAATTGCCTGGAGATCTGGAGATGTTGCCCCTTCTTCCTGGGCAGCCAGCAGTGCATTTCCAGCCTGGGCTTTCCTTTCTCTTGCTGCAGCTTTCTCCACCCATCCCATCCACCCTTGAAAACAAGATGTTGGGCGTTTGCAAGTACTTCTTGCCTGGGCTGAATCATTGTCTCATGTTACCTTTGTCTGCAGATGCTCCAGTCTCTCTCAGGAGCTGCCTTTCTGCCCTAGACATCTGAGGAATGGATGGGGCCATAGCTTAGTAGTAGAGCATCTGTTTTGCATGCAGATGGTCCCAGGTCCAATCCCCAGCAGCATCTCCAGGTAGGCCTGGGGGAGACCTCTGAGTCTGAAACCCTGGAGAGCCATTACTGCCAGTCAGGGTAGATAACAGTGAACTAGATGGACCCAGTGGTCTGACTCAGTAGAAGGCAGCTGCCTAGGTTTCCTGAGTTGGTGCCTACAGCTTCCAGAGCCCCAGTATTTTCTTACTAGCCAGGGGTTTTTTTTTGGAGATCTCAGAGCAACATGGGAGGGGCTCAAATGGCATGAGATGTTTCCACCAGTTCAGCCGACTGCTGGGAGGGAGGTACCAGCAGCTCCCAGCTCTTCTAGGGAGAGCTCATCATGGCCACCAGCCTAATTCTGCCTTCCACTTTCTGTTCCTAGAAACAAGGCAATCTTGGCTCTCTGGCGTGAGCATCTCTAATGAGCTGGTGTAAATCTGAGAAGTGGAAGGACATGGCTAGTGGGATAGGCTTCAGAAACGCAGCTCTTTCTCAGGTTCACTTGCTGGGAAGGATAATGTTATGGGGTTTTAATTCTTCCATGTGCCTTTTTGCCTTGGGGGAGAGACTGTAGGCCACTGGCAGAGCACCTGCTTTGCATGCAGAAGGTCCCAGGGTCAATTCCTGGCAGCATCTCCACTCAACATGCTCTCTCTGGAACCAGGGCCAGAAAAGAACCCTATGTCCCTGCCTGGGATCTTGAAGGTTTGCTGCTGGTCAGAGTAGACCAACTTGACCAACCTGATGCCTTCCAGTTATTTTGAACTACCATTCCCATCAGCCCCTGCAAGCATGGCTGTGCTGGAGGAGAAAATATGGCTGTAGCCAGGAGGAGTCCAAAGCCTCTGGAGGGCACCAAGTTGGCAAAGTCCGCAGGAGACAATACTCTGGCTTTGATGGACCAATGGGATGACATTGGCCTCTACATATGCCCAGAGGTTCCTGCCTTAACCTTGATTTCGTCTAAAGGAGCTGGCTTTAATCCCTGTTGTTGTTCCCTTGCAGGACAGAGAACTACGGCCGGAAGAAATAGATGGTAAGGTTCTTGATTGTCTTCTTTATACCTATAAAATGGAGTAGATAAGACTGTGACAGCTAGGCATGCTAGCTATATGATACCTCCAGATGAGAGGCAGCAGGCCAGCTGAATGCCAGCTACAGGGTTACAAGAGTGGGAGCAGGGCAGCTGCAAGTGGCGTCTAGTAGTCCCTGTGAAAGGCTGGACTACATGCTCCTTTAGAATCACAGAACTTCAGAGTCGCAAGGTGGATCCAAAGGGTTATTTAGTCCAACCCCCTGCAGCACAGGAATCACAGCTTTAGCCTGATTCGGCTGCAGGGCAGCTCTCATGTTCATATGCTGCTTTTGAGGGGAAAGCACTACTGGCCTTCTGGGGTTTCCAACAACGAGATGCCAGCCACCCTCACTTCCTGGTTTTGTACCGACCTGAATGATAATTCACAAATTATTTAAGAACATAAGAAGACCCTGTTATAGCAGGTCAATGGCCCATCTAGTCCGGCATCCTGTTCTCACAGTGGCCAACCAGATGCCTGTGGGAAACCTGTAAGCAGGACCTGAGCACGAGAGCCCTCTCCTCTCCTGTGATTCCTAGAAACACTCGTACCTTGGATCCCGAACGCCTCGGCTCCCAAACAAATTGGCTCCCAAACGATCGAAACCCGGAAGTGAGTGTTCCGCTTTTCGAATGTTCTTTGGGAAGCCAAACGTCCGATGGGGTTTCCATGGCTTCTGATTGGCTGCAGGAGCTTCCTGTAGCCAATCAGAAGCTGTGCTTTGGTTTCCTCATGTTCTGGACGTCGAACAGACTTCCGGAACGGATTCCGTTCGACTTCCAAGGTACAACTGTATTTGGAATCATTACTGCCTCTGACTGTGGAGGCAGAGCATAGCTATCCTGGCTAGCAGCCACTGATAGTCCTATCCTCCTTGAAATTGAGGAAGTGTAAGAAGTTGCATTGCCTCACTATCCATCTGGAGGTGTATGCTTTTATTTAAACTAGGGTAGCCATGTATCCTACTGCACCATAGGTGGGGAACCTTCATCAGACTAAAGTTCACATTTCCTTATGGGGAACAAACAAAGCACCTCTCTCCTCCATCCAGACTAGCAAGAGTTCCAGGGCGCATTGTCAGAGACTGGCAGGGGTCTGAAGAGTGTGTGGCAAAGGCCAGGGGCTGGGAGTGCAACTCAGAAGAGGGGACCAGCAATTAATGGGGTCAGGTGCCACCCACAAGGCAGGAGCCAGGCCCATGGGAGAAGGAAGAGTCAGGGCAGTTTGAGACAGAGGAAGGCATGCAGGATGTGGTAGAGGAAGAGGAACTATTCAGACAAGGGAACAGCCGGTTGACTCCCCACCTAGAACCAAGAGGGGCTTGAAGAGGGAAGAGCAGCAATGACTTCCATGTAGGAGAAGTCTCAGTTTGCGGGCACACAACCCATCAGAGGAGGGCATATAAGCCAAACAAGAGGAGTGGACCCACTATTTCTGCAACTGCTTCGCATGGTCCAGACCTGTGGACAGCTGCCCAGAGGCTAAAAATATGGGTGCATGTGTATAGCTGGAGCACTGGGGGAGCTGCTGTAAGTGTTTCACTTGTCAATAAAGAGACAGCTATCAGATGTGTGCCTTCTATAGCTGGGGCAGCAGGCCATAAAATGCATTCCAGCCAGGTGAAAACACTCTCAGAGACTGTGAACTGGAGTCATTGAGAGGTGTGGCTAGTGAGGGTGTGTGGTTCAGGGAGAGAGTCCCAGGAGCTGAATAGAAAGGTTTAGAGAGCCATATTTAGCTCCTGGGCCTGAAGTTCCCCACTCCTGTACTATAAGAAGCACAGCCTTGGTATTTGAAGGCATTCTTTCTGTTTCAAGGACTGTCTGGTTTACTTCCAGTTCAAAGAACCATAAGAAGAGAGGAGGGGCCCAGGATTGGTCTAAAGCAGGCTTCCTCAAACTCGGCCCTCGAGATGTTTTTGGCCTACAACTCCCATGATCCCTAGCTAGCAGGAGCAGTGGTCAGGGATGATGGGAACTATAGTCTCAAACTGGAGGGCCGAGTTTGAGGAAGCCTGGTCTAAAGTCTCCTCTAGCATCAGGAGAGCCCTGAGAAGATATCCCACAGCTTGAAACCCCAGGACCTAGAAGTGGAAAGTAGTAGCCCTTTACTGGCCAGATGCAGCATTCAGGGAGTAAGGCTTCTCGCCAATGAATACCTAGCACAGGCTATAAAGATCTCCTAGTTGCTCCAGAACACTGCTGAAGCAACTTGTGTGTTGTGCCTCAGCTGGAGGATTACTGACCATTTTCCTGAAACTCACCTCTATGTCCCTCTCCAAGGTGCTGATGTTGGTGCCTCACCTTCCTGTCTGCTTGGAACTCCTGGCCTCCCCTTTGCTTCCATGTGGATCAGACACATGGTAGCACTGGGTTGGGGCTGTTGAGAGCTGGAGTACACAACACCTGGAAGGCATCTGGCTGGGGAAGGCAATGCTAAAATACTCTGTTGCCACAGACCTTTCACACACTCCTTTCTGTCTCCATGCCAGCAACATGTCAGATCATACGGCACGGTCCATTTTGTGGACACCTCATACAGCTTAGCCTCAATAGCAGGAGGACCTAGACAACATGATGAGGACCAGGGCCTGTGGCAGAAAATCCACAGGGTATGCCCCTCCTAGTCATTAATTTGAGGCACAGTCATCCCCAGCGTTAAGGAAAATAGCTCAGTGGTAGAGCATCTGCTTGGCATGCAGAAGGCCACAGGTTAAATCCCTGGCACTTCTAGGTCAGGCTGGGGGAGATTCCACTCTTGAAACCCTTGAGAGCTGCTGCCAATCAGTGTAGATGATACAGTGGTACCTCGGATTACAAACTTAATTCGTTCCAGAGGTCCGTTCTTAACCCGAAACCGTTCTTAACCTGAGTGTGCTGGTCCCGGGGGTAAGGTACCTTGGGTGTAGCAGAGTCCACACGAAGAGGGGCAAGGTCCGAGGCAGAGTGCCGGGCGGTGAACAGGAACGCTGGAACAGGAGGCTGTGCAGGGAACAGGAACACCGGATGGTCGGGGACAGGAGGCCGAGCAGGGAACAGGAGTACCGGATAGTCAGGAACAGGAGGCCGAGCAGGGATCAGGAACGCAGGAAGGTCCGAAGCCAACAACGACGTTGCTCCCGCAACCTGGGGCCGGGCTGACTGGGCTTTTATCCTCTTCTAAGGCCAGGGGCGGTCCCGGCCCCCAGGAGCCCCGCCTCCCCTGGCCTTAAGGCGAGCACTCCTCCTGGGGGCAACCAGTTCCCTTCGCCTCTCTGCTCTAAACCTCTGCAGATCAGGAGAGGCCGAAGGGTTACTGGGCCCTGGAGGAGGCTCACCTGTGGCCACTGAGTCGTCAAGCCTCTCTGGGGCCAGAAGGGCTTCACCTGGGGCCAGCTCCTGATGCACTGCCACAGGTGCAGGCTCTTCAGCATCTAGGCCTTGCCCCAGTTCAGCCGGCCCTGGAGGCGGGGACTCCTGTGCAGGCCGGGATTCCTCTGTTTCATCCTCCGAATCGGAATCCCAGGCCATCACACCATCCCCCCTCCCAGGCCCCCCCCTCAACCGAGGGTCCGGACCCGGCTTGCCGGGGTACGTCGCATGGAACTCTCGGAGGCAGGCAGGTGCGTGGACGTTGGCCGCAGGTTCCCAGGAACGGTCCTCCGGTCCGTACCCCTTCCAGTCAATGAGATACTGCAGCTTTCCCCTGCGGTATCGGGAGTCCAGGATGCGTTCCACCTCGTACTCAGGCTCTCCCCGAACCAACACTGGCTGCGGTCGGGGACGGTTCGGGTGGAACTCGTCGGGTGGGGCCACCGGACTCAAAAGGGACCTGTGGAAGACCGGGTGAACCTTCAGGGTTGCGGGTAACCGGAGACGAAATGCCACAGGAGAGACTTGGTCTACGATAGGGAACGGGCCGGTGAAGCGGGCGTCCAACTTCCGCGAAGGTCGAGAGGGGTGGAGGTGGCGAGTGGAGAGCCAAACCAGGTCACCGACGCGAAGTTCCGGCCCCACCTGGCGGTGGCGGTCGGCCTGGGCCTTGTACGCTTCCTTGGCCTGGTGCAGTTGCTCCACCAAAAGCTGTTGCTGGGACTGGAGCTCTTGAAGCCACTCCGTCACCGCCGGGACTGCGGATGTCGGCAGCACCTCTGGAAACAGCCGTGGATGATAACCATAACTGGCCTGGAACGGGGTCTGCTGGGTGGACGCATTCACCGCGTTATTGTAGGCGAACTCCGCCAATGCCAGGTGGTCGACCCAGTCATCCTGCTGGTAGCTGCAGTAACACCGGAGGTACTGCTCCAGCACCGCGTTCGCCCGTTCCGTCTGGCCATCGGTCTGTGGGTGATAGGCTGACGAGAGGCAGACCTCCGTCCCGAGGGTCTGGTGTAGTGCTTGCCAGAACCGGGATGTGAACTGAACGCCCCGGTCGGACACCACGCGCTCAGGTAGGCCATGCAGGCGGAAGACATGCTGAAGGTACAGCTGAGCAGTTTCCTTGGCTGTGGGTACAGATGGACAGGGAGCGCAGTGCACCATCTTGGTGAAATGGTCGGAGAAAACCAGAAGGCAGGTACAGCCACGAGACGAGGGTAAGTCCACTACAAAGTCCAACGAAACCGTGTGCCAAGGGTGCGGTGGAACTGGCAATGGCTGAAGTAGGCCGGGGGGTCGCCCGGTAGGTCCCTTAGCGCGCCGGCAGACATCACAACCAGCAACGTAGCGAGCCACGTCAGCCTTCAGGCGGGGCCACCAAAACTCTCGACTGACCAGATGGGTGGTCCGATACCGTCCAAAGTGCCCCGCTGCTGGGGCATCATGGGCCATCCGGAGAACCTCCAGCCGTAGTGGCCCTGGCGGGATGTACAGACGACCGTGGTGCAGCAGAAGGCCCTGATGCAGGACCAGCCCCGGATACTGTGGGCTGGACCCTTCAGCCAGCTCCCGGAGTCGTTCCTGGGCCCAAGCGTCGACCCGCTGCTGTTCCCGCACCCGAACCTGCAGTGGCTGCGCCTCCTGGGTGGCCAGGAATGCAGCCGGAGGTAGGATCGTGGTGGGTTCTGCTTGCTGTACCGTGTCTGCGTTGTCTTCAGGTTTCCGGGACAGGGCATCCGCCTTCTGATTCTGAGAGCTAGGGATGTAGCGGATCCGGAACTGGAACCGGGAAAAGAACAACGCCCACCGGATCTGTCTTTGGTTCAGCTTGCGGGTGGTCTGGAGGTACTCCAGGTTCCGGTGGTCGGTTCTCACCTCCACCGGATGTCGTGCCCCCTCAAGATGGTGGCGCCAGACCTCAAAGGCTACCTTGATGGCCAGTAGTTCCCGCTCCCACACAGTATAGTTACGCTCCGCTGGTAGGAGCTGGCGGGAATAGAAGGCACAGGGTAAGAGTGGCGCTTCAGGACCAATCTGTTGAGACAAGACGGCACCGAGAGCCGTACTGGAAGCGTCGGTCTCCACCACAAAGGGTCGAGAGGGGTCAGGATGTTGTAAGATTGGTGCCCTCTGGAAACAGGCCTTCAACCCCTGAAACGCCTCCTCTGCCTCCTTGTCCCAGGAAAACGGCGTCTTTGGGCGCAGTAGCCGGGTCAACGGGGTGGTGCGATGAGCATAATCAGCGATGAAGGTCCGGTAGTAATTGGCGAACCCCAGGAAACGCTGTAGGTCCTTGCGGTTCCGGGGTGCCGCCCATTCTTGAACCGCTGTCACCTTCCCCGGGTCCATTTGCACCCCATCTGGAGAGAGCCGGTGACCAAGGAAGTCCACAGTCCGCTGATGGAACTCGCACTTGCTGAGCTTTGCGTACAAACGGTGCTCACGCAAGCGCTGCAGCACGGTCCGGACATGTCCCTCATGGCGGGCCGGGTCACGGGAGTAAATCAGTATGTCATCCAAATACACCACCACGTACTTGTCTAACAAGTCCTGAAACACGTGGTTGATGTAGCGTTGAAACACAGCAGGCGCGTTGCACAAACCGAAAGGCATAACCAAATATTCGAACTGCCCGTACCGGGTCCCAAACGCTGTCTTCCACTCATCCCCGGCTCGGATCCGAATCAAGTTGTAGGCCCCCCGGAGGTCCAGCTTGGTGAACACCTGTGCCCCTTGCACCCGCTCCAGCAGCTCCGAGATAAGGGGCAAGGGGTACCGGTCTGGGACGGTAATTTTGTTCAGGGCTCGGTAATCATGGCAAGGGCGGAGTTCCCCACATTTCTTCTTAACAAAAAGCACCGGTGCCGCGGTGGGCGAGGTGGAAGGCCTAATGAACCCACGCTCCAGGTTCTTGCGCAAGAAGTCCTGCAAAGCCTCGCGCTCTGGCTCTGTTAGGGAATATAAGCGACTCACTGGTAAAGGCGCTCCGGGTTGGAGGTCTATGCCGCAGTCAAAAGGCCGATGCGGCGGCAGCTGGTCTGCCCCCCGTTCCTCGAACACGTCCTGGTAGTCCTGGTACACGGCTGGGAGCGTGGGTGCTGCCTCCTCTGAGGGCGCGGACGCCAGCGTTCCGGATTGAGCATGGGAACATGGGACTGGGAAGTGCACGGTCCGTTTGACCCAGTCAATCTGCACGTTGTGGGCTTCCAGCCAGTCCATCCCGAGCACCAGGGGGAAGCGGGGCATAGAGGCAATGTCCAAAGTTCGCAACTCCCGGTGCTGCTGGAGACACAGGACCAGAGGCTGGGTCTCCTGAGTAACGGCACCTGACCGCAGAAGTCGTCCGTCAATCGCTTCCACCTGGACCGGTACTGGCTTGTTCCGAAGTGGCACCTGATGATGGGCGGCAAAAGCAGCGTCCATATAGGAGCGGGTTGCCCCTGAATCTACCAAAGCATGGGTGAGGATCCAGGGCCCACCTGGAGGGTATAAACGTACCGAAACCATAAGATGTTGCAAGTCCATTGGTGCGGGCCCATTCTGTACGGTTTGGGACCCCCGGTAGCTAGGGCCATCAGCTACTGGGGTTGGCGGTTTCCCTGCGGCTGGCGTTTCTCAGGGCAGGACCGAGCGAAGTGTCCACTTCCGCCACAGTAAAGACAGAGATTTCCATCCCGACGCCGCGCCTTCTCTGCGGGGGAAAGGCGTGGCCGCACTGCCCCGAGCTGCATAGGCTCCTCCGTTAAATCAGTTGTGACCGTGGGGCTGCCGGAAAAAGCTGGTGCCGTGAACTGGAAGTGTCGGCGACCCCGGGCCTGACGACGATCCTCCAACCGGTCGTCTATTTGTAGACTCCGTTGAATGAGAGTGTCCAGCGTGGTGGGGCGTTCCATTGTGGCCAACTGGTCCAGTACCTCGTCCGAAAGCCCTTCGAGATACTGGTCCCGCAGTGCCGAGTCATTCCAGGTCAAGTCCTGTGCCAACAGCCGAAACTCCGTGGTATATGTGGCCACCGTGGACTTGCCCTGTTTCAAATGCCGAATCGCCCGGTTGGCTTGACTCTCTTTCTGGGGGTTGCCGAACGCGGCCTCCAAACGATTGCAAAACCCCGTATAGTCTGCCAGCAAGGGGGAGTCTTGCCTGAGTAGCGGCAACGCCCACTTGGCCGCCTGGTCCTTTAACAAGCTAATCAAAAAGTGCACCTTGGTACGGTCGTCAGGAAAGTTCCGGGCTCGCCCCTGAATATACAGTTTGGCCTGGGCCAGGAACATGGGAAAGCTGGCCGGGGCTCCATCAAATTTCTCAGGCAAAGCCACTGGGTACTTGCCCGGAGCCGGGGCGTCGGCCCCAGGAGCCGGTAGGGCTTCCAAGCGTTGCTGAAGTGCCTCAACCGCGTCACTGAGCTGCTGCACGGTGTGAGACAAGGCCTGGTTCTCCTGGGCCAAAGCCACCAGTGCAGCCGCCTGTTCAGCCATGGCCTCTGGCTCTTCCCGAACGCACCCCTACGAAGGGGGAGTGCGGGAGGTGGCGGGAGCAAACTGTGCTGGTCCCGGGGGTAAGGTACCTTGGGTGTAGCAGAGTCCACACGAAGAGGGGCAAGGTCCGAGGCAGAGTGCCGGGCGGTGAACAGGAACGCTGGAACAGGAGGCTGTGCAGGGAACAGGAACACCGGATGGTCGGGGACAGGAGGCCGAGCAGGGAACAGGAGTACCGGATAGTCAGGAACAGGAGGCCGAGCAGGGATCAGGAACGCAGGAAGGTCCGAAGCCAACAACGACGTTGCTCCCGCAACCTGGGGCCGGGCTGACTGGGCTTTTATCCTCTTCTAAGGCCAGGGGCGGTCCCGGCCCCCAGGAGCCCCGCCTCCCCTGGCCTTAAGGCGAGCACTCCTCCTGGGGGCAACCAGTTCCCTTCGCCTCTCTGCTCTAAACCTCTGCAGATCAGGAGAGGCCGAAGGGTTACTGGGCCCTGGAGGAGGCTCACCTGTGGCCACTGAGTCGTCAAGCCTCTCTGGGGCCAGAAGGGCTTCACCTGGGGCCAGCTCCTGATGCACTGCCACAGGTGCAGGCTCTTCAGCATCTAGGCCTTGCCCCAGTTCAGCCGGCCCTGGAGGCGGGGACTCCTGTGCAGGCCGGGATTCCTCTGTTTCATCCTCCGAATCGGAATCCCAGGCCATCACACTGAGGCTTGCTTTCACTAATGGGGCCTCCTGCTGCCAGCGCGCAATTTCCATTCTCATCCTGGGGCAAAGTTCGCAACCCAGAGCAACTACTTCCGGGTTAGTGGAGTTCGTAACCCGAAGCATTTGTAACCTGAGGTACCACTGTACTGAACTAGATGGACCAAAAGTCTGATTCAGTATAAGGTAGCATCCTATTTAAATCACCCCTTAATTGAAAACATTGAGAACACTGTCAACACTGACTCCAGGGTTTCAGACCAAGGAGAAATTCCTAGCCCTAACTAGAGATGCCACTGGGGGTTGAACCTGGGCCTCTCTGCATGCCAAGCAGCTGCTCTGCCACGGATGACCTGTGGCCCTTCTTTTCCAAAGTGGGTTCATTCCAGGCCATGTTTGTAGCCACCACTGACAGCCGCGTTCTCTGATTGGATTCACCTCAACAGAACTGAGAGAAGCCTTCAAGGAGTTTGATAAGGACAGGGATGGCTACATCAACTGTCGAGACCTGGGCAACTGCATGCGCACCATGGGCTACATGCCAACGGAAATGGAACTTATTGAGCTCTCCCAGCAGATCAACATGAACCGTGAGTGCCAGTCACCTGCCAAGGGGGCATCCCACCTCCCTCCACAGTGCCACTCTCACTCCCGGTTAGGTTTTTCCAGTCTTCTGGGCAATGTCTTCCTCATCTCCCTTTGGTCTGCCTTTCTGCACAAGCACAACTCCCCCAGGCCACTTCTAGACTAAGCTTATGCTTGGCTGCTGTACTCCATGCTCTGGCAAACTTCCAGACTGGATTATTCGAACTAGGGGTGTCAAAGAAATCTGTAGAAAGTTGACCTGCGGTTGTCTCAAACTAAGTTCTGCTAGTAACAACAACAATTTATTATTTATATGCTGCCCATCTGACTAGGTTGCACTAGCCACTCTTCGCAGCTTCTAACAATTTAAAACAGACACCCCGAAACTCGGTCCTCCAGCTGTTTGGGGACTACAGTTCCCATCATCCCTGACCACTGGTCCTGTTAGCTAGGGATAATGGGAGTTACAGTGGGCTGAGTTTGAGGATGCCTGATTTAAAACATCAAACCCACAAACAGGTCCTGAGCATAAGAACATTCTCCCGTCCTATGATTTGTAGCAACTGGTATTCAGAAGCATTACTGTCTCTGGCCATGGAAGCACAGCATAGCCAAGTAAGTCACATCCATCCATTTCAACGGGTCTCCTCTAAGTAGGACTCAGTTGGGTGCAGGCCGTGGATGCAATATTCCCCTTTTCACAGTCAGGAATGGGACCCCTTCCTGTGGATGCTTGGCAGTATTTGAAAACATGTTCCCCCTGAGTCCTCTCCAGGGTGAACATAACTGGCTCTTTCTCCTTGCCCTGACAGGACTTGTTTTCCATACAGCTGACCATCTTCGTTGCCCTTCCTCTGAACCCATTGCAATTTGTCTGTATTCTTCTTAAAATGGTGGTCAGTATCTTACTGTACTCCCTCCTCGCTCTGTGTTCCTAGAGGGCGGCCATGTAGATTTCGATGACTTTGTGGAGCTGATGGGACCAAAGCTTCTGGCAGAGACGGCAGACATGATTGGGGTCAAGGAGCTACGCGATGCCTTCAGGGAGGTGAGAGCCAGATTGTGCTGCCCCTTCAGTGTGTTGCAAACTGTCTACCAGTTCAAGGTGGTATACAGCTTGGGATCGGGATACCTGAAAGATCATCTAGCTCCTTATATGCACAACCCATCTCTGTACCTTGCAAATGGATCAGGCATCCTGCTTCCCACACTAGCCAATCAGATGCCTTGTGGAAGCTCACAGGCAGGGAATAAAGGTAAATCCCTGAGGTGGGATGAGGCCAAAGGGGGCTCATCTAGTCCAGCATTCTCTTATCACAGTGGCCAACTAGATGCTCTGACTGGAAATCCAGAAGCAGGACCCGAGCACAGCAGGAACTCTTGTAATTCCTAGTCACTTGTAATTCCCAGCCACTGGTATTCAGAAGCACACTGCCTCCAACATACGTAGTCATCATGGCTCGTGGCCATGGAGAGCCATGGATTTCTCCAAGGACCCCTCCAGACACTCCCTTTTTTGTGTGCATTTGTGATTTGTGCTCTTGGTGACATCAGGGCAGTTATGTGTGATCCCACTCTCAATACTTTTGCAAAATTTTCAGGATGCACATATAGCTTTGCTTTCAGTCAGTGCATGTCCTATAACTTTCTGCTGAAAGCCTGTAACTTTCCTTACCACAAATGTTTGGGGAGCATTTGTCCCACATTCGTTGTGCTATACTGCAAGGGTGCATCCCAGATGGCAAAAGTGCAGTAATGGGGAAGCATCTTGGAACAACTAATACAGCAGAATTGCATGTGGGCAGTCTACTATAAATCAAAATGTGAGTTTTAATCTTCCTCTGTGCCCTCCTCCAGATATTGCTAGACTTCTCACCATCCAGAACATTTAGCAGAGCTTGGTGGGAGCTGGGGGAGGGTGGGGGTGGACAGGTTCCTCCCTACCTCTGCAATGCACCTTTAAAGTGTTTTTCACAAAAGGCAGGATATAAATAACTTAAAGCAAAAAGCAGAGATACCAGTCTGGTTTCAATCAAGTGATGTTCTTGCCAGAGTGGCTCAAGAGGTGAGAAAGGACACTGGCAACTGTGGAGATGAGAGGGGTGGGTCCTGAGAAATCTGACCAGTTCCATTCTAACAGTCCCTGACATCTGTTGCTTCCTTGCAGTTTGATACAAATGGTGATGGAGAGATCAGCACCAATGAACTACGAGAAGCAATGAAGAAGCTGCTTGGGCAGCAAGTGGGGCACCGGGACATAGAAGATATAATAAGGGACGTCGACCTGAATGGAGACGGACGAGTGGATTTTGAAGGTGAGAGAGAGTGAGTGAGTGAGGGGTTTCCCACTGGACAAGCAGCAGATCTGCGCCCGGTTCCAATGAAGGGCATGCCCAATGTGAATCATGGACTAGCTGGATGCAGAGGAATGGTAGCAGGCACCAGCTGGGTAACCCTCAAGGGAATGCCCTCTTACTGCAACCAGCTGCCGTCCCCCCTGGTTTCCCAGGATCAGAAGAGGCATGAAGAGGGTGGAGCAGAGACAGACCTGTTGACTGAGTCTCAAATTGCTTGGGAAGGACCCTGGGGAGGAGGAGGCTGAGGCATCTGTGTGATGGCAGGGGCCTTCAGTCCTCACAACTGCCTTACTGGGGCAAGATCTACCAGGAAGAGTTGCTGTGCTTGTTAAGCCTGGCCTTCTGAGCTATTTGTTTCTTTGAATAAAGAGTCGGCTTCACTGACACTCTGTGAGTTATTACTGACCTGCTCCTGGCACTCACCCGACAATACGTCCCGTCAGGAATTGTCCTTGCAGGAAACATTGGAGGCAGGCAAAAGCACACAATAATGGTGTGAAGCAGGGCCTTAGGGAGAGTCCCGAGGGCCAGAAAGAGAGGCTTGGAGGGCCACATCCTGGATATTTGTGGCCAGGCTACCTCTGCCCATTGGGGATCTCCTAAACTTATGAAAAGTGTTTCATGGCATGGACATTTGGACCTCCAACAGGAAGCCTGGATCTAACAATAAAACACACATACAGTGTAAACCTGATCCTTAAGGGGGCATGCAACCCCCTGCAGAAAGGGCCAAATCCACTCACTGGTCAGGCAAACCGTTCTTCCACAGAACCTCCTTTAGCTTTTTGGCTCTCATCCATCTGTGACCAATCTCAACTGAGTCGGTTCATAATGTCAACATTTCTAAGAAGCTGCTATCTGGAAGCTGGTGAAGACCAAAGGAAGATATTTTTTATTTTGTTTTTAAATGTCCTGAATAATATTCAGTGCTTGAAGCAGCAAGTGATTGATTATTCATTATCACTATTCCTGCACAGCCCTCAGATCATCTAGTGCTTTGCAGCTGCCTTCTCCAACCTGATGCCCTCCAGATGTCTTGAACTGCAACTCCTATCAGACCCTAGTATGGCCATTTGATGCTGGGGCTGGTAAGAGCACACACTGTGCTGACTGAGGCTGACGGGAGCTGTAGCCTGAAATATATGGAGGGCATCAGGTTGGTGAAGGCTGGTGTAGGCAGTGGTGGTTGGTGCCTAACAGTAGGTGGCACCAGAGACTGGTAGGGCCAACAGTAGGTGGCACCAGAGCCTATGATAGTTAAGTGATTCTAGTTTTGTCCCCCTGCTGAGTTCTACAAGGGGCAACACTGAGACTAAGGAGGAGGAGGAAGCTGACAAACAGGGTCACCACTTGACTTAGTTGCAAGAAGGCAGGCAGCTGGAAGAATGTCTGGGCAGACTGAGACTAGCAAAGCAGTGCCTTACTCGCCCTAATCGACCAGCATCCTGACTCAGTATAAGGCCACTTTCTACGCACCTTCCTTCTCTATTGACACATCCGTACCATAAGTTTAAAGCAAATGACACCCCCAGAGAATCCTGGGAACTGTAGTTTGTTAGGAGTGCTGGAAATTGTAGCACTGTGAAGGTTAGGGCTGGGTGAAAACTGGTTTTCAACACTGATCTTTCACCAGCTAAACATCGCGATATATCAATATATCATGATGTCTGAAATAAAGATGGAGATATGTAGAGGCATTGGCAGGCTTCATGGTTTCTCCTGCATTGTGATTTTTGCTCTTGTGATTCGCTGCCTGCTGCAGGAAGCAGGGGAGAACTGAGCCAGCAGAGTTAACCGGGGCCGCAGGAATCGCGAGAAGCATTGGCTGGCTTCAGAGTTTTCCCCACACTGTGATTTGTGCATAGCATGCACGCACATCATGATTTGCAATATATTGCCAGGTCAAAAATTATGAAACCGATATCAAAATATGGACTTCAAACCAGTTTTGGATGACATATCTCGTCATCCTAGTGAGGGATGCACTACAGCTCCGAGTATTACTGGGGAAAGCTAGGACTGTTGAAGTGCTACATTAATGTGTTTTAAACGTATGATGTGGATCTTTTTTCCTTTTTCTCTTTCCTTCTTGCCTGCAGAGTTTGTCAGGATGATGTCCCGCTGAGTATGGTTCTTGGGCTGAAAATGAATCAGCAGCTGAGGGAAGACGAGGACCTGAATGGAGCGCCCAGCCCCAATGTTCCTATGCAAAGGCTGACGCACTGGCTGCGCTCGAGACAGTGCGAGACGCCAACCTGCCTCTCTGACCCAAAGTGGCCCTGATGCTCCTTCACCCTTCCACACTGTGAAAAAAGACGATCTCCAGCAACTGGAAGCGTTCCTGGGTGACGCTGGGCTCCAGGACCAGCCACGTTTGCAAGCGAAGGTGACAACTCTTTCCCTGCCTTGACTCTTCCGGCAAGCACTGCAGAGGTGAAAGAGAAGGAAGGGGTTCTCTCAAACTGGTGGCTTATGGCAAAAAGCCACCTGGGATTGGTGCCTGCCACTGATTGCACTCTTTTCCTTAGTGAACTGACTGTGTATTGGCCTCATGCCTCCTTGTGTTGTTAATCATCTGTGTTGAGTTATTTATAGCCTCCCCGGAATGTTCTTGTGTCTCCCTGCGGTTATGTTAATGAGAGCAAATATACCTTTGAAATGCAAAACATAAATAACAAGAGCAAGACTTTGGTAGGCCTGGCTCTTCTGTGGGAGGAGGAGAGGTGGCTTGAGGCAGTGGGGATGGTGACAGCGATGGAGCCGGCCCTACCATTAGACAACTGCTTGAGACAGCAGGTGTGAGGAGGAGGAGGAGGAAAGCCTCAGTGGCTCTGTCCTACCTCCATTGTCAGAGGCAGTAAAAGCCCCCAAATGCCAATCCTGGGAATCCCAGGTGGAAGAGTGCTGTTTTGCTCAGATTCTATTTCCAAGACATCTGGCTGGCTGCTCCGAGAACAGGTGACTGGACTCCATGGAACACTGACCAGATCCATCAGGGCTCCTCTGATGATGAAGAGGCAGCCCCTCCCCATCTGTTCCTCTTTATCCCTCTTTTGAAACACAGAGCTGTGTGTGTCACACAAACTAACCAATAGCCCTTAGGTGCCATGGAGGATGCTCGCTTTGCTAGTGCCGAAGAGAGAATCAGCTGCCAGTCCACTTGGCTTCTGTACATCAAAATGGGGGGAAAGGGTACTTACATGTCCTTTGCCTTACTGGCTGCATCCACACCATATATTTAAAGCACATACACACACAAAAAACAACAACAACATGGGAACTGTAGTTTCCTTCTCACAGAGCTACAATCCCAAGCACCCTTAACTACAGTTTCTGGGATTCTTTTGAATTATTTCCACTCCAGTTTCTGAGTAATGGGTGGGGCAGAAGTTCTGTCTGAAACCAGCAAGCTTGATGCCAGGGGTCACATTTCCAAGGCAGCCTTAGAGCCTGGCATAATCAAAGTAAATTCCAACAGTCACAGCTATCACTTGCCTGATGCCACAGATAGCAGAGGAAGCATGTTAGCACACGTTGATCTGTTGCCCATTCTAGTGGCAGTCACAACACACCAGGCAGCACAATCCTGAGCTATCTCCTTAGAAGAACTCTCTATTGCAAGGGTAGCTAACCAGCAGCCTGGGGGCCTGATCCAGCCCCCTAAGTAAACCTCAAGACCCTATAGGGTTTGGTGGCAGCAGAATAAAGTGGGGGGGGGGGAGGGAAGCAGACATAGAGCTACAGTGTATAAACTACAGTTCCCAGGATTTATTGCAGAGGCACATGGGGAGATGTGCTTTAAGTCTTTCCCACCTGACGCTGTAAGGTACATCTTGGGTTTCTAGTAGGGGGGAAACCAATCACTGAGTAGATCTGACAAGCATGAGGTCTGCCCATGCCTGCCCAGGGCCAATGATCTTTTCAGCTGGTGGATTAGAACCCACAGATGGGTCTCAGCTTAACCTAAGCTCAGTCACAGCCTCCGCATGGAAATATATGTTTTTTAAAAAGCAATGAATTAAGAAGCAAGTCCTCAAATGAACGTTTGGGCTAAAAGTGAGTCCCAGGTCTGAAGAAGCTGAGGCACTTCAGGTTCCGGAGGGCCTGTCAGCAAGATACCATCCATGGACCCCTTTGCTAAGAGAGCCTAACTGCTCCTCAAGGTGTTGTAATCACCAGTTGCTGCTTCTCCTCCTGATCATCATTGGCACTACTTGCTTGCTTGCCAGGCAGAGCCCAGTGAGTCAGCAAGCAGACCAGGGGCATCTTCTGACCCTCCTTTCACCACTGCTACAGTCTGGGTCAGAGTAAGAAGTGGATGAACCAAGCAAGCAGGCTGCAAGGGGTGGAGGGGAGGAGCAGGATCTTGTCGACAGGTCCTGCTGCTGGGGTGTAAGCCCTCCTGGCAGGTGCTGGACCATGCTGAGCCTTGATGCCAGCCCAACCATTGGGCAAAAAAGAGGACAGCCCTCTACCTCCAACATGGATCAAGGAGCTCCTGGGCCTTTTCTTTCTAAACTAGAAATCCCTGGTTATGCAGGTAAGAGGCTCCAACTCCTGGCTGATATATTCTAAATGCAGCAGAGTCCCACCCCACGTTCTTTCTGATGGTAAAATAACTGAAGGGGGGGGGCATAACTCAACTGCAGCTCTTACATGTGTCATGGAACTGTCTTCTTGTGGAGCTGATCATCGGCCCAGCTAACCTTGTATTGTCTGCTCGCTAGAGCAGTGGTTTGCAAGCTTTTTCAAGCTGCTGCCCCCTTGGTTCCATAAGCTCATCCCCACTGCCCTCTATTCAGTGCTCTTTTTGGGGGAGGGGGAAGCGCCAGTACAGTGGTACCTCGGGTTACAGACACTTCAGGTTACAGACGCTTCAGGTTACAGACTCCACTAACCCAGAAATAGTACCTCGGGTTAAGAACTTTGCTTCAGGATGAGAACAGAAATCGTGCTCTGGTGGCGCAGCGGCAGCAGCAGGAGGCCCCATTAGCTAAGGTGGTACCTCCGGTTAAGAACAGTTTCAGGTTAAGAACAGACCTCCAGAACGAATTAAGTTCTTAACCCGAGGTATCACTGTACTCACCATGAAGTTGTTACAGTAAGTCCCATGCTTTAAACATGGGGGGGGGGGGTGATGTGCAGGGCTGTGTACCCTTGAGTACCCCCAGAAAAAAAGCACTGCCTCTACCCTACCCTATGAAAAATATCCAGAACAACAGTTTGCACGGCCCACTAAGGAAGATAATTGCACCATAACATTCAAAACAGCAACAATTAATGCACATTTATTCAAAATCCAGTACGTGTTATCAATTCAACAAAACTGACAAACTTCATCCAGTGATTTTCAAAGTCTGAAAGCCATTTACACCTCCAGAACTCTGCTGCCACCTGTCTGATTCTTATCACCTCCCTAGGTAAACCCATCGCCCCCTGGGAACGCAAATACTGCCCACTTTGGAAACCCCCACTCTAGATGTATTTATTATTATTACTTTGATTTATTACACACCCTTCACACCGAGGTCCCACGATAGGTCGCAACAAATAAAAATGCAATATTAAAAACAGTTTGAAACAAATCAGAATAACAAGAACAGGGTGGGTCTTAAAAATACACCTCTCTAGTGGGAAAGGCCAGCAGAAAGAGGTTTGTTTTCAGCTGATGACAAAAGCTGTACTGTGAAGACACCCGATGCACCTCTGGGGGGAGAGCATTGCACAACTAACGGGGTGGCACAGAGGATGTCCTCTCATGGGCCACTAGCCCTTGAGATTCTGAGGACAGTGGAACGACCAAGAGGCCCCCTCCGTAGCAAGCACATCCCTGACTGTTGCTGGCAAGGAATGATGGGAGTTGTAGTCCAAAACATCTAGAAGGCACTAAGCTAGCGAAGGCTGGTTTACTCAGAGCAGCAGCAACTGTCCTTGGACTCGGCCAGGTATCGTCCTCAGCTGCAACCCTTTTAGGTGCTGATACCACTGGGCCTGCTGGCCTTCAAGGACGTGCTCTACTTGCAACATACATTATAATGCACAGTTCACATCCGCTGGCGGTGCAGCCACCCAGCCCTCCTGTACCTGCCCAAGTATTATTGGACCAGCCTTAGCCAAAATGGGAATAAGCCAGAGTGTGAGAGTTGCCCTACCATTCTGCAGACCAAAGGATGGCTTCCTTCTCTGTATAACTCAGTCTCCGGAAGCCAAATTCAGCAGGAGACAGGCTGTTTTCTTGTACAGGCAGGTTCAGGGATTAAACCTTCAATCTAATAATCTCATTGCAGGGATTATTCCTCTGCTTTCATCTCCCGGCCAGCACTGGGAGAGATTCCAAGCTGCCCTGCAGACAATACACAAGTGGAGCAAGGATCGGCCCAGCTAGGCTGCTCAGCATGCAAGCGCCGTGTCTCCATACTAGTGTGACTTGCCCCCATGGTTCTGCCTTTAGCTATGTGCTGCAGCTAGGAGTGCAGCCAGGAAAGTTTGGACCCTGGTCTTAATAACCTGATGGTGGCCTCCTTCAGACAGCTCCGTGTATTAGTTGTGACGCACATAAGAAACACTTCTCTTGCCACCCTGCTGCCATTCCCAACTTTACGCCTGCTTTTCCTTTCCTGATAGCTTAGAGCAGGAGTGGGGAACTTTTTTTTAGCTCAAGGGCCACATTGTGCTCTAAACAACCTTCTGGGAGGCCATATACCAGTGGAAGGTGGGGCCAGAGGTAAAAGTGGGTGGAGTAACGGATGTAAATTTTACCTTTGTGGAGAACGCTGATTCCTACACAGATTCTCATTCCCTCCATTCAGGCAAACAGGAGGTATTAGCAGAGCTCAATGACACAGTCTACCTAGTTAGGCAAAACCACTCAGGGCCGGTGAGGGGTTTGGTTATGACTGTGGAGAGTGCTAAGGCCTATAGAGAAGCCGGAAGGGCCAGATTTGCTCCTCAGGCCTGTGGTTTCCCATCTCTCTCTCTCTCTCTCTCTCTCTCTCTCTCTGTGTGTGTGTGTGAGAGAGAGAGAGAGAGAGAGATGCCTAGAGAGAGAGAGATGCCTAGAGAGAGAGAGATGCCTAGAGAGAGAGATGCCTCCCAAAGCAGTTTGCCAACCCTGATGAAAATAAAAAGAAATACTCTTGGAGCATGTGCGATATTGCATTTTAAACTCATTCACCATCACGACTGCAGGAATAAGACAGTGTTTGGTTCTGCTGCCCTGATGTTAAACCCATTTATTTGGGGATTCGCACCATTTTGTTATAGAAAAGGCTAATATATTTTTAAGGGTAAAAATCATGGTTTGCACCCAATGTTAGTCAAACTCAGAGTAGACCCACTGAATGGACATGGTTAACTTAGACCCATTACTTTCAATCTGACTTCTGTTGCTGCAGCTCTTCGTGGTACCCATGGCCCTTGTCTCTCAGCGGACCTCTTTCTACCGGTGTTAACACAAAGCAGTGACCTTTTCTAAAGGGCATGTTGGCTGGGATGATGGAAGTTGGAGTCAAAAGCATCTGGAAAGCAGTAGGTTGGCCAAGGCTGGTCTGGTGAAACAAGCTGCCTGGGAACCTGGTGGACCCTCCTCCATTAGAAGGGGTTTTTGGGGGGTTGGCTGGCCACTTATTTGATGCTGTTGCAGTGTAAACCAGTATGGCGCAGTGGTTCAGGTGCTGGTTGAGGGCTTGGCAGACCAGAGTTCAAATCCCCACTCAGCCATGAATCTCACTAGGTAGGTGACCTTCTCTCAGCCTCACGTATCTCAAAGGAAAGACCAGCATCCTCTTCTCCCAGTGGCCAACCAGATGCTGCAAAGGAAAACCAAAAAGCAGGACCCAAGCATAATTCACCGTGGAACCCTCTTCACACAAAGCTTGTGTATACCATGAACCCACAATAATAGAATCATTGAACTGTAGAGTTGGAAGGTTTCCTGGGGATCATTTGGCCCAACCACCTTTGATGCAGGAATATGTAACTGTCCCATACAGAGACTGAACCTGCGACCTTGGCATTATCAGCACCACACTCTAAGTGGCTGGATATATGAGGCTGCCAACATAGTTTGAGTCCAATACTGCTTACCAGGTTCCTGGAGCCTGAGAACCTTGTATAAGAACACGAGAAGAGACTGCCAGATCAGGCTAGTAGCCAATCTAATCCAGGATCCTGTTCTCAAGGTGGCCAACCGGATGGGTCAATGGGAGGCCCATAAGCAGGAACTGAGCTCATCAGCGCTCTCCCCCTCCTGTGGCTTCCACAACTGGTTTTCAGAACTGTTATGGTCTCCAACAATGGAGTCAGATCATAACCATGGTGACTACTAACCATTGATAGCCGATAGCCTTTTCCTCCATGACTCTGTCCTCTTTTAAAGGCATCCATGTTGGTGGTCCTTACTGCCTCCTGTGGGAGCAAATTTCATAGCTTAACTCTGTGAAGAACTTTCTCATCTGTCCTGGATCTCACATCATTCATCTTCACTGAACGTCTGTGAGTTCTAATGTTATGAGAGAGGGAGAAAAACTTTTCTCTAGCCTCTTTCTGCATGCCCTGTGTGATTTTATAAACTTCTATCAAGTTGTAAAGAAATGGGCAGAGAGCAACGTTTGTCACCTTGAGCTGCTTGCAGGAAAGATGAAATACAAAGATAACAGCAGCAGCAACAGCTATAACACCAGCAATAGATTAAAAATACAAATAAACTTAAAAAAACTAAAATAAAATGTCCAGTTCTGGTAGAGGGCTAACTTTTGAGATGGCTTTCAGCTATGATTCTATGACTCATGCTGATTTAACCACAGTGTTGCAAGATCAGGAACAGAGGCCTCTGAGCCTTTCACTTGTAGGTCACTAGCACAAATCCAGAGCAGCTAAGGCGTTGCGGTGGCTAAGCATGTTAGCAATAAACAGGATACAGAGGTGCTGTGGAGTGTGCAGTGCTGATAGTTCAACATTCAGAGTGACTGGCAGCATTTGAAGAAGAAGAAGAGTTTGGATTTGATATCCTGCTTTATCACTACCCGAAGGAGTCTCAAAGCAGCTAACATTCTCCTTTCCCTTCCTCCCCCACAACAAACACTCTGTGAGGTGCGTGAGGCTGAGAGACTTCAGAGAAGTGTGACTGGCCCAAGGTCACCCAGCAGCTGCATGTGGAGGAGCGGGGAAGCGAACCCGGTTCACCAGATTACGAGTCTACCGCTCTTAACCACTACACCACACTGGCTCACTCACTGTGACCCTGCAGGTTTGGTTGCTGTACCCCGAATCCCCAGCCTCCTGCGTGGCCAATGGTCAGGGATCATGAGCGTTGTATTCGAGCAGCATGCACAGGAACACATTGTCTAGTAGTCTATGCAGGAGGCTACATCGCTGACAAGCTCTGTTGCAGACTTGGTCGCTCTCCTGGTGAATTCCAGCATGAGTTCCACCGCCTCTTCCTTAAGTTGATAGGCTGTGATGGGCTTGGCTCCCATTCACAGGGACACAGACAATTTAGGCATCGAAAAACAACAGAGAGAAACACCATCACTTATTACTGATGCCCACATATTAAGCTGCTGTTCAAAGCACAGCTGCAGGGACCCACTGAAAAGGTGGCAACCCGTTTACAGCTCCCAAGTTGCTGGCAGGTAATTTGGCTACTTAAGACTTCACAGGAAGCTGCCTTATACAGCTGGTCCATTCAGCTCAGTACTTTCTATGCTGATTGGCAGTGGTTCTTTGGGATTTTGGGCAAGGAGCCCTACCTGCCATTGGGAATTGGGACCTTCTGCAGTGCAGATGGTCTACCACTGAGCTATGGCACTTCCCCAAGAGAGTCTATTATGTTAAAATGTGGATCATTATTGAGAGGGCAATGGAAGAGCTTTGTTTCAGCTGCAAAGTTGTTCCTGCCGCTGTTATTATTATTAATTTTATTTATGCATCGCCCTTAAAGAGCTCTGGGTATTGCAAAGGATGAACAACAGAATCACATCACTGATTTAACACAAACACAGCACGAAAATATTCATCAAGTAACAGTCCTACATAACACATGTTGAGCTGCTCCTTCACCCTGGGGGACCGCTGGGGCTTAATTTCCCTTTCTCAGCTAATAACTTGTTCCACTGACCTGTCACCCCAGCCGCGTTTAAGTGCTTCAAAGCCCTGTGGCCGACCTGGACTAGTCACAGCTTAAACTGAGAAATCTTCAGGGATTAGTGAGGATTGGCTGTAATCAGTGCAAATGAGCCCTAACAAGGCCTGCCTCTGGCCAGCCGGCCTGAGATTTTTTGCTGCCTGAGATGGTGCCACCTTCGTTCCACGCGGAGAAACTGGCGACACGGGCAGCTGAGCCTTATTTCAACACTGGCAAAGGGGCAGCAGAACATAGGAAGAGCCTGCTGGATCAGGCCAATGGCCCATCTAGTCCAGCATCCTGTCCTCACAGTGCCCAATCAGATGCCTCTAGTAAACCAGCAACCAGAATCCAAGCACAAAAGCAATGTCACCTCCTGTGGTTTCCAGCAACTGGAAATCAGAAGCATAACTGATTCTGACCATGGAGGCACCAGAGCTAGGAGGCACACATAGGCACCAGAGCTAGTAGCCATGGATAGCCTTCTCCTCCATAAATTTGTCTAATCCTCTTTTTAGAGTCATCCAAGTTGGTAGCCATCACTGCCTTCTCTAGGGTGAAGCAGTCCTTTCTTTTGTCAATCTTCCAACATTCAGCATAATTGGATGTCCACAAGTTCTAGCCCTATGAGAGCAGGAGAGTCACTGCCGGTTATTGTAGACAAAACTGTTACAGATTTTTTGGGGGGTGGGATCCCACTAAACCCTATAAATTAATAAATGTGGAATTTGGAATGTGAAGGGAGAAATAGAAGCTGCCTGTGCAAAATGACCTAGTCAAGCCAGGGTCATTAAGAAACAACACAGGGCAACTGAGAGCCATTGGAAATGCAAGGAAATGCAGGGCACCCCCTTGCCCTGAGGTGTGAACAGAGACGGGGAGTTTGTAAGTAACTGAGTGTGAGGTGACAGGAAAAGAGAGTTCCTCAGCAGGATGTTCTGGGAAGAAGGAAGAAAAAAGACTGGGCTCCATCTTGGGCAGGATGGCTGAAGGCTGGCTGCACTGCTATAGGGGACAAGCCCCTCTTGAAAGGACCATGCTGTAAGATCTGGACTCCCTCCATGAAGAATGAAGGTGTAAATAGGTGAATAAACCATATTTCTTAAAGCTACGACAGTCTCCGCTGTGTCTCAGTTCTCCAAAGGAACACAGACCCTTGGTGAATGTCGGAAACCCCTATGGCCTCTTGCTACCACTCAGCAGAGAGGGGAAGGCACCCAACTTTGTAACAATACAGATCTAGATGAACAAAAGGTCTGATTCAGTAAAAAAACAACCTCCTGTGTACATGCTTGGTTGCTTTCATAATTTTAAAATATGTCAGAAATGATGTTCTAGTGACCAGTAGTAGCTCCCGAGTGTCTATGTCAGAAGAGGTGCTGGTGCCAGGTCTGTCTGCTGCTGTCCCCATAAAATGCTGTTATTTGGGCTGTCATTTGTGTAGGGGCTGGGCTGTGGGGCCATGGACTTCTAACAATGGATGCCTGATACCTGTAAGGTATTTTTTTTAAAGCCTGCAACTCTGCCACCTTCACTGGGGTCCTAAATCTGCCTCGCTGTAGGTCTCCCTCCTTCTGGGGATGAGTGTGCTTTGACTAACTTTGTACCAGGATCTGAGCAAACCTGGAGGGGCTTGCTTCTGCGAACTTGAGCCAGTTCCCACATCCCAATATGACATGTGTTTTGCTGCACATACTAGGCTATGCAAGATTGCTTTAGGACCATCTTCTTTGGAGGTTGCTTGCTTGCTTGATTAAAAACAACAACATGCCTTGAACAAGTGATTGCTAAAGCCTTTCTTCCGAAATCTGCAGAGGGCATGGAGCGATTGAGTGGGATTTATAACTCCACAGCGCCACCAAGCACCCAATCTGTGCATTTCGAGTACCGGCTGCCCAAATTGAATGAAAAGGTGCATTAGGGAACACTCTCCTGCATTCATTACAAATGCTTTGGCTCTTGTGGAGGCTTCCTTTCACTAAAGCGACTCAGCTTTTAGGGCATTCCCTGCAGACTTTGGAAATGCTGCTGAATAATTTACTGGAGAGTCTGAAAAGTCAAAGATCAAACCCCTCTTTGAAACCAGAATGTCACTGAAGGAAGCATTAAGTGCACTGCTTCACTTTCCACTCTCACCTCCCAACTTCCCTTCCCTCTTAATTGGCTGCCCCACACACACCAAAAGAACCGAATAAGTTCACCGGAAGAAGGGCCTGATTGGGCTTGAGTTAGCCTATGGATCACCTTGTCTGTTGAAGCAGGGAGAGAAGTGCATTGTTTGAAAGTACCTGCCACAGCGACACCTTTGCTGATGCTAAGCAGGCCTGGGTCTGATCAGTGCCTGGATGGGAGACCTGTCTGGGGGCCCTGTGTGAGGCTGGCTTGAATTCCGCTGCAGAAAGATGGGGTGCAAATAAATAAAAAGACATCACAAGGCACCATTTCCCTAATGTGGAACTTCCTCCTCATAAAGGTGCATCTGACACCTTCATTATGCAGCTTCCAGTGGATGTTGAATATGCCTTTAGCACTTGAGGTGCGTATTTTCAGGACCCACCTTAGTTTTGTTATTGTGAGTTGTTTTAAACTTTTTTTAAAGTGTGTTTTAATGTTCTAACCAATCCTAGGACCTTAGGGTGAAGGGTGGTTAATTAATCATAATCCTCTTGATGTACAATATATTTTATCCTGATCTTTTCCCAGTGGCAGGAACATAGGGGGGTGGGTCTTATCACTGAGTAGACATGTATAGGATTGCAGTATCATTCCACTGCTATCCACTGTTTAGTAGCTGTAAAAATAGAGGCTCCATCCAGGGCTGTCTTAAGCATATGTGGCACCAGGCATCGGCGCCCCCCCCCCCCGATTGCCCAGTCCTAGGTGTGCAGGAGGGCGGAGCCGGCCAGCTGCCTTGCTGGCTCGGTCACCCCTGAACTCGCGGCACAGAAGGAATAACCCAAACATCATGAACCTTCTGCTTGTTTCTTTCTCAGAGAAGCTTCCAGAACCCTCTTGAATTAATCAGAATAGGAAAGATCTCTTCACATCAGATCAATACTTTCTGCACTAAGTCTGCAAACTGGCATCTTACTTTATTAAGAGTTTGCAGACTGCAAAGTGGCCGTAGAGCTATCAAGAAAGGCAGGAGAGAGATCAGCTTGATGTGAATCAGTTGGGGGCTTTTCCAGTACCTCTCCAGGGTTTCGGTTTTCTGGCAATTTAATTTTTTATGAAATTTATGTCAGAAGCTACAGTAGCAAATACTTTTTCCTTTGGCTATTAACTAGTGATGAACAAACCAAAAACACCCAAAAACACCCAAACAGGGGAAATCTATACCCAGCCTGTCAATTTGTTATATGGCTTTTCTACTTATTCAGATATGGTGGAAAGAAATGATTTTGTCGCCTGAGAAAAATACTATCATAAATGGGGGCTTATGTTTTCCTCTGAGCTTGCTTAAATCTGTGTTTGAACTATAATAAGAACTATTGGAATATATTTATTTATATCCTGCATTTTACTGATAAAATAAGAACAGCTAAAACATATTGTGGGGGGGGGGGGGCAACAATCATTGAAAAACAATTAAGTATTAACAATATTAAAACTGTATAAGATCTATTTAAAACATACAGAAAATCACAACAAAAACAGCAAGGCACCAGCCTCCTCATTAAAAGCAGAAGGAAACAAGGAGGACAACAAGGAGGGAGCCAGTCTAGCATCTCTAGGGATTTGCCAAGTCTGGAAGCAGCCACAGAGAAGGCTCTCTCCCGCATCCCTACCAAATGTGCATGTGAGAAGGGACTCCCCCCAAAATCTCTGAGTCTCAGCATGTGTTTATGAAGGAATATGGTCATTCAGATAGCTTGGACTAAAGTCATGCAGGGCTTTACAGGTCATAACCAGCATTTTGAATTGTGCCAGAAAACAGACCAGTAGGCAGTGGAGCTGCTGTAACCAGTGCCAGTCAACAATCTGTCTACAGCTCTCTGAGCTAATTTGAAGTTTCTGAGCACTTTTTAAAGGCAGCCCCACATTACAGCAATCCAAATGGGATGGAACTAAGGTCTGTGTCACTGTGGCCAAATCAGGCATCTGGAGAAACAGGCACAGCTGGCGCACTAGCTTTAACTGTGCAAATGCACTCCTGGCCAACACAGCGACCTGGGCATCCAGGCTCTGAACTGAGTCCGGCACACCCAAACTGCAAGCCTGTGTATTCAGGGGGAACACTACCTCATCTAGCACAGGCTGAATCCCTATTCCCTGGTCTGCCTTCCAAACGACCAAGAGCACCTCCGTCTTGTCTGGATTAAGTTTAAATTTGTTTACTCCCATCCAGGCCATTATTGATAGCCAACACTGGTTTGGAACTGAGACAGCTTCCTTGGATTTAGAGCAGGGTATCATCAGCGCACTGGTGACACCGAACCCCGAAACTTCAGACCACCTCTCCCAGTGGTTTCATGTGGATGTTAAATAGCATGGGGGACTGAACACAACAACCCTGAGGCAAGCTACCAAGATGCAGGCAAGCTACCAAGATGTCAAACAGGAGTCCCCCAGTGCCATTTTCTGGGTTCACCCCTCCAAGAAGGAAAGGAGCCACTGTAAAACAGTGCCTCCAAGTGTCATTCCAGCAAGGTGGCCCAGAAGGACACAATGCTTAATGGAATTGAAGGCCACTGAGAGATCCAGCAGAACCAACCGGGACACCCTCTATCCAATTCCCAGCATAAGTCATTCACCAAGGTGAATGACTCATCTCATAACAAAGCCAGAAATCAGATTGAAGTGAATCTGGATAATCTGTCTCCTTGAGAAACCCCTAAAGCTGAGATGCCACCGTGCCTAGCCCCAAAATGGGATGTTGGAAATTGGCTGATAATTATCTAATATGGTGGGATTCAAGGCAAATCACATGTATGTAATATCATGGAGCTCAGGCTAGTTGTGAAAATGTGCATGTGTAAGGCTATCACTGTGTCTGCCCTCAGATTTCTGTTGTTATTGCTCTGGGGCAAACTGAAATTGGTGTCTCTCCGCCCCACTGAGTCCTACTAAGCAGCATTACCTGCACACTGAAAGATCTAGAGTTGCCTCGGATATGATTCTTGCAATTCCATTCTTGATGTCTTGCTACTTGCTACTTCATGTCACTCCCTTTGAATTGCATCAATGGATCCATGTGGTTAATGGAGATCAGAACAGGCAGGCTCTTCTCAGCTTGGAATTCGGAGTTTCACCTAGCCTACAAGCTGTTACAGTACCTCCTCCTCCTCCCAAAATACTGGCAGTGCTTGTCCCTAGCCTAGGGCATGCACACACAGCTGAGGCAGAACCTTGGCATTTTTGCACTCCCAGCATCTCCTCAATTTACTTCCACCTGCCCTGCAGCTCTGCTTTCCAGTATGCACAGCCCATTTACCAAACTATTGTGACATTCCTGCGTGTTGCCAGTGACCAGCCATTCCTGTTCAGCTGCTCCATTCCCGAAAGATCTCCTCTGAGTACACTGCTGCATACAAATTGCTTGGAATTGCAAGTGGGGAGAGGGCAGTTGCATTTTATTATGCATTTTAATTATGTATGGACTATATTTATTAATAATGGATTTTATACTTCTAAACTGCATAGAAACCATTTTGGCATGCAAGAGGTACATAATAATTCAGGTGCTGCTTGTGGGCTTCTCTTTGGTGAATCTGGTTGGGCACTATAAGAACAGGGTGCTGGACTAGCCCCCCATCCCCTTCCTGCTTTGGCCTCATTCAGCAGGGCCTTTCTTGTTCTCCTGAAGCTGTTCTGGACCTGCTGTTATAAAAGGTTAGCGGCAAGGCCTTTTCCATGGCAACACCTATGCTGTAAAATACCTCCCTTGGGACATACAAATAGCCTTCAGACACGCTACCAGCTCAATTCCTGTCTTTCTGGAGGCCTAATCCCATATCTGCATTATTTGGCTAGGGGATGTGGGTGGTGCTGTGGTCTAAACCACTGAGCCTCTTGGGCTTGCCGATCAGAAGGTCATTGATTTGAATCCCCACAACGGGGTTAGCTCCCATTGGTCTGTCCCAGCTCCTGCCAACCTAGCAGTTCGAAAGCACACCAGTGCAAGTAGATAAATAGGTACCGCTGCAATGGGAAGGTAAACAGCATTTCCGTGCGCTCTGGTTTCCGTCACAGTGTCCCATTGCAGAAGCGGTTTAGTTCTGCTGGCCACATGAGCCAGAAAGATGTGGACCAACGCCGGTACCCTCGGCCTACAAGTGAGATGAGCACCACATCCCAGTCACCTTTGACTGGATTTAGCAGTCCAGGGGTCTTTTACCTTTACTTATTTGGCTATTTTGTACACTGATCCCACATGAAGCCTCAACAGGCTTTACTCCTGTTCTAAAAGTGCAATTTTGTGCATGGATACTTGGAAGCCCCACTGGGTTCAATGAAACTTCCTCCTTTGAACTTGTAACCAACCTTGCTCAGAGTCCCATTGAATTCAATCGGGTTTATTCCCAGGTATATTGAGTTAGGGGCTGCAGCTGGTTTAGTCTGTATTCTTTTAAAAATAGTTCTAAGGCATAATCGTTCTAACAATTTTTCTCTCAACTTTCTGAGATCAGTTCCAAGAGTCCTGTCATCTGTTGTTGTTTAGTCGTTTAGTCGTGTCCGACTCTTCATGAACGCATGGACCAGAGCACGCCAGGCACTCCTGTCTTCCACTGCCTCCCGCAGCTTGGTCAAACTCATGTCAGTCAAGAGTCTAACACTCAAGAGTCTACAGGACTATAAAAACTGGCTGGTGGAGGAGTGGAGTCGGTTGCCATGACTACAACTAGGCCTCCGAGGGCCCAAACGCCGGCTTCCGGCTTCCTTCTGGCGCTAAATCCCCATCATTACCTGCGCTCATCGGCCGCGCTGTAGCTTTGTGATTGGTCGATCTCGGGGCTTACCAACACGTTCAGAGGAAGGGGGGGTGAATTCCTAAGGGACCGTTCAAGCCAAATGGGATGCCAGGAAAAAGGCAATGCCGTTTCCCCTCCTCTCCTATCATGGTTTATTTTTATACAAATTTTATACAAACAGTTTAGGCATTCCGAAGTAGAAAGCGAATTGTTTCCACCGCGTTAATAAAATGGACCACATCGCATGGAACGCGCCACCCACTCTGAGAATGGAAGGCGGGAAGCGCGCGCGCTGTGACGGTTGAAACGCTTTCTCTCTTCCCTCCCCCCTCGCGTCATTGAGCAAATGGTACACCCCAACCGCCCCGTCCTGCTCCTCCAGAGTTGCCAGTCCGCCAGCCTGTCTCCACTTCCCACGGCTGGTGCGCTCTCAACGCAACTTGCTTCTTCTTCTTTCTCCCTCCCCGCGCGCGCTCTGCCGATATGCAAATAGCGGGGCTCCGGCAGCCAACGGGAAGAAGAGGGCCCGCCACGCCGCGCGGCGATTGGCCGGCGTCGCGGGCTGCCGGCAAAGGCTAGCGGGTTAGGGTGCCCCCTTGCGGCTGAGGCCGAAGCGGCGGTGTCGGTGTGAGGCGCGGGCGGCATGAGCAGGAGGCACCGCGGCGGCGGCTGAGGCCGCGGCGGGGCGGGACCGTTGCCGAGCTGAGGAGCCAGGAAGGAGCCAGAGATGGCGGTGGTGGCGGCGGTTCCGGTGGCGGCGGCGGGTTCAAGCGGGCCACCGCTCCTGGCCGCTTCCGTCCTCCTGCCGGCGCTGATGCTCTTGCTGCTCCCGCCGCAGCCGCCTCACGCCGTGGAAGGCGCCGGCCTGACGGAGAACGTGATCTGGGCGGTCAACGCGGGCGGGGAGGCCCATGTGGACGTCCACGGCATCCACTTCCGGAAGGACCCCCTCGAAGGACGGGTGGGACGAGGTGAGAACATCCAGACGGGCCTGGTCAGCCTGTGGAACTCACGGCCACAGGAGTTGAGGGGGGAGGGGGGACGCGTATCACCACCACCAGGAATAATACACCTACACGTGAAGGATTGTGCTTAACAATCGTAGTCTCTACACCCACATTTTAATTTTTTAAAAAAGGACCTAAGGCAGCCAACTGACTATAGCAGGAAAAGGGGTTCCCCCATAGGGTTTGCACTACTGCCCAAAAATGGGGAGTTGTAGCCCAAAACATCTGGACCAACCTACCCCTTTCCTGGGAAAAGGTTGCCTTAGGTGGCTTCTGTTAAAAGCAGCAGGGAGAGATGGGGTGGTTTGTTGGGTGTAATAGTAAAATGCAGCTTTCATGCGCAGGGGTAGGATGCCTGATGTGGTAGCGGTGAGAAGAACTATGGCGTCCTGCATACCATCTCTTAGAGCATTTGTTGCAGACACTGGGTGCTAGGTGGTCATCAACCTTTTTTTTTGACTCTGCACCCACCTTTAATCTGGACACGTGTTTGGGGGCCCATTTCTTAATTTTCTACAGTATATTTCTATGGTGGAAGTGCTGCTGCTGTGACTCACCTTGAATCAGGCTGTGACCAGGTAGGGTCACAACCCACCAGTTGAAGACAGATGAGGGTAGAGGCTTATAAAGTTATGCATGGTGCATATACAGTAGTTGTTTTTCTTGTTTGGTGCTAGAATTCAGAGTTGTCAATGGAGGCTATTGGCAGATAGGTTCAGGATTAGAAGGAGCACTTCTTCATATAGCACATAATGTGGACTTTGACAATTTGGTGCCCTCCAGTTCTTTGGGGTTGATGGGCATTGTAGTCCCAATCAGCACATCCATGTATGATGCTGAGGCCGGTGGAAGTTTTAGCTTAAAACGACTAGGTTGAGGAAGGCTGCTATAATGGAACTTGCAGTTGTTAGAAGGCATAGCATAGCCAGCCACTAGGTGGTTTTGTGTAGGCAACTTCATGGATTAAGATAAATCTTATCAATTGCTGCTTGCCATGTTAACTACGTGGAACTATATGCAGAGGCAGCACATCTGTGAATGTGATGCAACTAGAGTGGCTCCTTTGGAGATAGAATGCTGAACTAAGGGGGCTTTGGTCTGGTTCAGCAGGGCAATTCTTTATATTATTACTCCAGCAAGTCTGCTGCTGCTTCCTTTCCTAAGAGTCCTTTCCACTGGAATTATAAAGCCATGCTCTTGTTTAGCTCCAGATTGACTGAGCTGGATTAACGTCATTAGTAGCAGTAAGATGCCATGTGGAATGTTCATGCCTGCTAACATGAATTGGAAGCACTAACTGAGAAAGAAACTACCCTGCCCTTAACAACAAAACTCTGGCTAAAGTGGGTTATGTGACCCTATCGTTACTGTATGATGCAATAGTGGTTAATAATAGTTTGAAGCTGGTGTTGCAGCTGAGATGGTAGCCTGGAAAGTCCCCAGTTCAAATATTACCCCAGCAGTGAACTCCCTGGGTTGCTTTAGGCAAGCTATTCTCTGATGCACAGCCAGTCTCTTACCCCACCCACTGAGGTGCAAACTTGGGACAATGGCCTACCTTGCACGTTCTGATGGTTCTGAGAGAATGTAGGCAAAATGCTTAGAACACTCCAAAACACTAGAGTCAATTGCAAAAAAAATCATATTATTTGCCATATAAATTCTAGTTTTATTTATGCTAGAATAAAATATTGTCTGCTTTTATTTTTTTACTTGTTGAAAGCATTCTTACCCCCAATCCCCCAATTTTCAGCTTTAAAAAGCCCTCAGAGCAGCTTACAAATCAGTTTAAAAAAGAGAGAATCCCTGCCCTCAGGGGTTTTTGTTTTTTTGTTCTCTGGGCTCCTGCCTTGTCTCCTGGGCAAGTTGTCTTTTTGTCCCACATTCCACTTCTCCTGCTCCCATATTTGCATTCACAGAACCCCACCATATTTCCTATGCTATCATGATGTCAACTCTCCTTTTTTTAGAAGTAGAAATTCAAAGCAGCACAATATTATTCCACCTTGCCACTCTCTTGAGCTATAAAATGAAGAGAGTGAACACATGCTTGGGGTAACCCATCTCCTGTGACCTTGAAAGGTTGCTCCCACTGTCCCTCCTGTTTGCTGCAATGGCCTGCTTCTCTTCGTTCTGCTCTTCCTTCACCCAGGACTGAGCCAGCTTCTGTCTCTTTTGCTCCACACAACCCCTCCATTTGTGTCCTCTTTTCACCCAGATCCCTTTCTAAATGCACACTGCATTGGCCTCTCTTGCAGCTGGACTTTGTCCCTTCAGGGGCTGTCCCCCTTTCCCTTATAATCCGCATAGCTAGCTTATGAACAGGGAACAGCAAACATGGGGAACTGGACACTTAATGAGCATGTGGTCTGTTCCCATTTTGGTTGGTGCACGACACAGGGTGGGATGGGTTTCTGTAGAGATGGGTGGGGTGACTGCTGACTCTTGCTAAAATGAGTTCCACGAAGGTTCCAGGTGCTTTTCTTGGGAACCGTTTGTGGTTACTGTAAGCCGGAAGCTGCTTATTATCAGACTCATAGCTGCTTGTGTTACAAGACGGCCCCAACCATTTTTTCCTTTTTATTTACATATTCACTGTTCACCTTCTCCTTCCTTCTGTGCTGTGCTGATCCTTTCAGGTGTTGGAGGACAGCATATGTTAAGTCATTGCTCAGCTTCTTAAAGAGAGCCCCTTGTGTTCGCTGTCATTTACCCAGAAGTACACTATCCTTCCAGGCTAATTTCACCAAGGTGGATGTGTGTGTTGCTTTCTCTCTCGCTTGGCTGCAGTTTTCTTCTTACATCTAATCCAAACTCTTGGCTTACGCTGGCTGCTGGCGTCTGTGCCTGCTAATTGTCAGGTAGCCAGCCAAATCTAGGCTGAGAGGCAAACTTCTGCAAGGAGATTTCAAGTGTACAAAGGACTTTGCCACAAAACTGCAGTGCACAGTTGTACACTTCCGTCTTGTTGGGGTGGGGAGGCATGCTGGGGAAAACGTCTTAACAGACTCCATGATTGTGCAATACAGGTTGTAAGCTGCAGTCATGTTTCTAGTCTACCATGCATTCTAGTCTTGCTCAATATCTTGCTTAGCAGAGGGTGGAAATTTCAAGGAAGCACATTTGGATGAAATGTTAGGAGACACTTGCTAATGATTAGAGCTGTTTGACAATGGAATAGGCTGCCTTGGCAGATGGCAGGCTCTCATTTGCTAGAAGTCTGTAAGCAGAGGTGGGATGGTTCTCTGAGGTGTTGTAGGACTCCTGTACTGGGTATTGGGGTTGGACTAGATTACCTTTAGAATCACTTTCCAAATTTAAAATTCTAGGATGTGGTTTTGAAGTATATCCCTTTCTTGTAATCATGTTGCAGAAGCTTCTTGTCTTCTTGTTTCAAATATTCTTAGCACCATTGTACCAAGTAAAAATCCAGATTTCTCACTCAGAGCCATGCCAAGTTAGTACAAATACTGCTTACCTTGAATAGTTAAGTGTCACTGCACTGAAGCGTTGCTAAAGATTTGTTTTTTCTGCGAGTACAACCTGCCTCCGCCCTTTCAAATTGCTCTGTTCGGCAAGAAATGAGGACTAAAAACAATTTCTTTTACAAGCAAGAGCAATTCTGATTGCTGCACCTCAAAAGTTATTGTAGGACTGGAATAGGTTCAGAAAAGAGAAAACAAAATGATCAAGGCTGGAACAACCCCTCCTACATGAGGAAGGTTACATTGGTTGGAGCATTAACTTTAGAAAGAAAATATAGTGAGGGCATTAAAAAGTTTTGCATGGTATGGAGAAAGTGGACAAGGATAACTTTGCTTCCCACTCTCATAATACTAGAACTCAGAGCCATTCACTGAAGCTGAATGTTGAAAGCTTCAGGACAGAGAAAAGAAAGTACTTCTTCACACGGTGCATAGTTAAACTCTGGGATTTGCTCTCACTAGATGTAGTGATGGCCACCAACCTGGATGGCTTGAAAAGGGTTTTAGACAAAGTCATGGACAACAAAGGCTATCTATGGGTACTGGCCACAATGCCTATGCTCTGCCTCCAGTGCTGCTGGAAGTCACAAGTAGGTAGAGTGCTCTTGCACTCATATCCTGATTATGAGCTTTCCAGAGGAGGCATGTGTTTGTCCAATGTGGGAACAGAGTGATGAACTTGGTAGACCTTTGATCTGATCCACCGGGCACTCTTTATGTTCATCGGAGTAAAGTACTCCCTTGCTTAACTTTTAGTGTGGTCTGTGACAAATGTCACATACTCTCTCTAGGCTTTTGATAGGTACTCTTCTTTTATTCTTTAGATCAGGGTGTGTATGTACTATAAAATTTGCTGCTTGCTTATATTGTAGCTTTGCTGTCGGAAGCAGCATCTGTATATTCTGCAACGTTCATTTCATGCAATAAGCCAAACTATTCCTTTTGCCAGATAATTTCTTGTGGGTATAAGGTTATGGACAAACACATATTCATAACAAACACACATTGTAACTATAGCAAAAGATCCTAAACCTCTTGGTAGTGTTTGCAGGAGTACACATAAGTGCAGGACATTCATGTGGGTTCAGACACACCTTGTCACACTGGTTCTGAGCACAGCCTTCCTGGTAGCTAAAATAGCCAAACCAACAACACGTCTATTTCCAAAGTGCTATGAGGTGGGTGGGAAGGAAGGAACAGTCAGTCAGTGAACTCAGGGCCATTGGTGTCACTGTGCTCAGGCAGGTGTTTGAAGTGGCATAGGGCTAGACCGCATGTAAGCCTCCTTCAAAGCTCCATCAAAGGTGGGGCTGGCGGCAGTTTCCTCCTGTATTTACAGCTGCAGAGAGGGGTTTGACTCTGTACTCAAATCTGTAGCCCAGCAGAAACACAGAACTCATACATTAACCAGTCTTTATTCTGAAAGAAAAGTTGAGAGAGGAATTGGCCTGTTTTTCTTGTGGGTGATCCACTCATCCCCACCGTTTGCAGTTTGACCATTTCCCCCTCCCCAAACTATGCTACTCATTGCTAACAAAAACAAGGAGGTAGTGATGGTTTTAATTTTCTATCATTAATACAGGCTTTCTTTGGAAGAGCTATGTTTGGCTGCTTCTAGAAGTATTTCTCTATGAGTCCACAGCTGTTCTAGCTGCTCGGCTTGTATGCACACTGCAGTTCGCAGCAGGCCTTTCTCAAACTGCTGATAGTTGAGGCATCCCCCCCATCCTGGAAAGCATTACTTTTAGAAGGAAACAATACACACTTTCATAACCCTCAGAAGAGCCCATGCTCTGTGTTACTTTGCTCATGCAGAGGTGCAGTGGGCAGCCTCCCCTGAAGGAGTTGTTTGTGGTGTTTCTGCACTCGGGAGTCTTTGGATTGTTCAGTCACTCCCATATAGCCGAGTGGTCCATCCATCAGAAGAGGCTGATAGAAAGGAAAGCAGATTGGAGCAGCTGATCTGGCAGGTGCCCAGCAGTAACTTCTAGGGGTAGTGTGTTGGTAGCCCTTAAATTTGATTATGAAAATTGCAAAGACCTCTGTGGAAGCTTAACAAACTTCATGCTTCTGCTTGGTCGTGCTAACGTAGGCCCAGGGACCTGATCATGAAAATGTGGGTAGTCCAATATCATTTCTTCAAGATACATGGAATTCCCCTAAAGTACAGCTACCTTGGGCCCTGTAACACTGTGCATAAAAGCTTTTACTTCCTGGTGGTTCTCCCCACACCCTGCCCCAAATTCAGTGAGAGAGACTAGTTGCTTCTGGCATGTAGAGCAAGACTCCAGTGCCCTGCAAAACTGTGAAGTGACTCTGTGGTCTTGTGTCAGAGGTCTGCTTGGAACACAAAAGCTGCTCAAAGATCATCTTCTTGAAAGAGGAACATGTAGAGGGGATTATCATTGCTGACTCAGACCCAACTGAAAGCTCAGCAAGTGGTCCCCAAAGAGGACCGGTTCACCTATGTGTTTGTCACTTGTGGATCGCAGCATCAAGTGTCTCTTTCATGTGAGAGTTTGTCAGAACTTCCACCCAAGGAGTTCATTTGTGTTCATCACTATCATTTCAGATCAGACATCTAGAAATGAGAAATGAAGGCATATATGTGCATGTGTGTCATAGTTCAGGGGTGGGGATTTCTTTCAAATTTCATGGTCCAGGGCCAAATTTCTTTGTGAGCAAACTTGGCGTGGGGGGGGGGAAGTATGCCAGTGGCTGGCAGAACCAGAGGCAAAAGTGGGCAGGCTGTATTCCATCCATGGTTTCTGCACACTTACACCTCCATATCCAGGTAAGCAAGAGGCATTGTTAGAGCACAAGGATACATTCCACCCAGGTAAAAACCCTGAAGGTGCAGAGCAGGACATGGAGAGAGCCCTGAGGGCCAGGCAGAGAGACACAGGGCCACATTTAGCCAATGGGCCTGAGGTTCCCCACCCCTGCTGTAGTCTTTCTCACAGAGTGTTCCAGGCACCTGATCTGGCCCCTGATCTAGGACTTTGCCCTTAAAATGCTGAGTTTGGGTGAGGAGCTCTCGGTAGGGACAGGTGTGTAGCCAGAAGTGTGGGAAGGGGGGAGGGATTACGGAACAGAGGTAAACTCCAGCAAGTATTTTGAGAGTGTTGCCATTTATTTTTGGAATCCAGCCTCCGATTATGGCATGAAACTGCCGATCTTGCGATCCAACCCAGAGGATCAGATTCTCTACCAGACGGAACGCTACAATGAGGAAACCTTTGGCTATGAGGTCCCCATCAAGGAGGAAGGAGACTACGTTCTTGTGCTGAAGTTTGCTGAAGTCTATTTTGCACAGTCCCAGCAGAAGGTAAAACAAAAAAGTACTTTGTTCTGGAAGGACTCCCTTGAGTAACACCCATCAGTGGTTGGGTCAAGTGCTAGAGGCCTGCTGCTTTTGCCATATGAGTATGTGGGACTCAAGCATGCACACCTTTCACGACGTGGGAGTGCTTGCCTTCACTCTTCCAGCATACAACAGAACTTATTCCCCCCCCCCCCGCCCCAAAATGAAGTATCCTGGAGTCACACACACAGATACTCTTTCGGCGGGGGGGCAGGGCGGACCAGGACCTATCAGCACCATTTCTGCTGGTGGAAGTTACCAGTTGGTTAACTGACCTTTGTCATGGGAATATAGGAAGTTATTTTCTTATGACCCAGGCCATTTAGTTCATTAGCATGTACCCTGACTGGCCACAGCTCTCCTGAGCTTCAGACAGGGGTCTCTCCCAGACCACCCTGGAGGCACCATAGATTGAACCAGGAACTTTCTACATTCAAAGCAGATGCTCTACCACTGAGCCAAGACCCTTCCTATACAGCGTCATCCATTGCACTAGAGATCAAAAGACAACCGTGTGTCCTTCCAGCTATGAAATATGTTTTTGCTGCTGCTCTTTCCAGTCGTTGTATTGACAGGTTGTGGTTATAGAATTGTAGAGTTGGAAGGGACTACGAGGATCATCTAGTCCAACCCCTGCAATGCAGGAATCTTTTTGGCACTTGAACCCACGACCCCATGACCCTGGGGCAGCCCTCTCACCCAACCCCCCTGGCTGATAGAGGCCCTACTACTGAGTTCAGGCCCTTTCCCATAAAATAGAGACCTATTTTACAAGCAAAACCAAAAGTTGCTTGTCTTCTTTATTTGACCAGCTAAGGAAATTGCTTTTCTGCCAATAGATGAGTTCCAGGTCTTGGCACAAACACACTCCTCCAGCTGAGATACAAAATCAGCCAGGCAGCATCTCTCTTAGTTCAATGACTGTTGGTAGCATCACATGTAGGCTTTTTTTGTTACACAGGATTTTTCACTGGGCAGTATGGAAAGGCAGCTGCTTCCATCCTCCCTAAGAAGTTTGTGTGAACTTGAAAATTTGCATGCTGCTACACCTTGAAAGATGTCAGTTAGGCTTCTCTCCTGGCCCTGCACAGTAGCAAGGTCAGGATGATTTTCCTGCATCGGCGTTCCTCCAACCCATAGCTTGTTGTCCCCCCATCTTTGCTCCTAATCTGACTTCTACTCTGCAAGAGGCCTCATTCCTTTGCCATATTTCTTTCCAAAGGTTTTTGATGTGCGCTTGAATGGCCATGTGGTGGTGAAGGACTTGGACATTTTCGACCGAGTCGGACACAGCACAGCGCATGATGAGATTATTCCAATTGGCATCAAGAAAGGGAAGCTGAGCGTCCAGGGAGAGGTCTCAACTTTCACAGGGAAACTCAACATTGAGTTTGTCAAGGTAAGAAAAGGCCATTGCTCACAAGTGGCTTCTCTCTCTAACGCAGCCTCTGCTGGCAAAGGTCCTGAACATAAGAAGAGCCTGCTCAATCAGGCCAAGGGCCCATGTACTCCAGTGACCTATTCTCACAATGTCCAACCTATATTAAACCCCCTATGTCTATGCCTATGTTGAACCCACAAGCAGGATTTGAAGCAAGGGCTGCAATAGGACTGCACCCCCAAGCTGTGTGGGCAATCTTTCCCTTGACATTCTTCCCTTCCTATATCTGAGAGAAAAATATCCCTCTTTTAAAAGATCAGAAATCCTATTGACAATGGCACGATGTCAGTGAGTAAGCAAATTTCCACAACATTTGGACTATCCAAAATAGTCTTCCAGGGCCAGATTAACAGAGATTTAAGGAATTTCACCCCTTTCCCAGATGGATTAAAAAGAAAGTAAATAAAAAATGTAAAATGTCTTAATAAAATGTGTTGACATTAAGTGTCCTTACATAACTTGGTTTACAATTATATCTACATGGAATAGAAGCATGACATGGAAGTAAATATGTTTGCTTGGAGTATTTGTGCTCATCGACTAACCAGAGTTCTCAAGGTGGCTTTCAATATGTGTTTTAAAATACAACTAAACAAGCAAGAGGTACAGAGATGTGTACAGGTTTTGCTCTTGGATATTCCACTTTCCGCTTTGCTGAATTATTTTGGGCCACGGCAGATATCAGATGAAATGGCTACTCTATTTACTTCCATGTTGTGGAAATGGACTGTCCTGCTCAGTAACTGCCAGTTTGTGTGTCTAGGAGCTTCTGAGCACTGAGCCTTCATGGCTCTTTCTTCAGAGCCTTACATGTACATAGAGAACCGAATAGTTGCCCTGAGGCTGCGGAAG
This sequence comes from Podarcis tiliguerta, assembly GCF_965153285.1. NCBI lineage: Eukaryota > Metazoa > Chordata > Lepidosauria > Squamata > Lacertidae > Podarcis > Podarcis tiliguerta. The sequence continues at coordinate 26,345,310 of NC_139549.1, forward strand.
CCAAGAGAAGCAACCCATGACTGCAGCTGTTAGGCAGTACAGGGGCCTAGGACTACTGGAAAGTTCTTTGTGTACACACACACACACACACACACACACACACACATCTGGCTCCTAGATAGCGCATCACAAGGGGGAAACAATTCAACCATTCTGGCTCCATTCCACTAGCCAGGGAAGCAGCATTCACCCCTGCCAAAAAGAAAACACTGCCTGTAATATTTAGATTGCAAAAATGAAGAGAAACATGCTCTTGCCTCTGGCACCATCAGGAACCACAGCACCCCTTTCAGCACCCATCAGCAAGGAGAGATCAGCCTGGCTATAAATGCCTGTCTGCATCTCATCGCTTTGTTCTGACATTGTCCAGCTGGTCTCCATCCTCTATTTTCCCCCTCCACATCCCTTTCCTTGGATGTATTGTCTCCCCCACCCCCTGTAAACCCATGTTGACCAAAGCTTCTGTATATTACAGAAGGCACATGGATTGCATGCCCAGAGGTTTTTGGCTCTGCATAGCTGCAAATAGAAACATTTTATGTGTATCTAGTAATCACATGAATTTGTCTGTTAAATCTTTGAATGAGTAAGTTGAAAACTTGATATAAATTAGTGCTTTTTTATTACAGTAGTACCTTGGTTCTCAAACTTAATCCATTCCGGAAGTCTGTTCCAAAACCAAAGCATTCCAAAACCAAGGTGCGCTTTCCCATAGAAAGTAATGCAAAACTGATTAATCCGTTCCAGACGTTTAAAAACAATCCCTAAAACAGCAATTTAACATGAATTTTACTATCCAACAAGATCATTGATCAATAAATGAAAACAATCAATGTACAGTATTGTACATGATAAAAATTAAAATTATTACTTTTTCTTACCAGCACTGATGATAGTCGTTGTTATGATGGGGGGCGTTTATCCATTTCCGCAGTCACAATCAATCAATCAATCAATGAAGAACAAGCCACAGACACAAAAATGAAAAAGCCACACAAACAAAAATGCAAAAAAATGTTAGCAAAAACAAAAGTACCAAATATAAGCTCCAAATATCACCTCAGAACACTGCAATTGGAAATGGAAGGCTTTGATTACGGGGGGGGGGGGGGGGACACAAATTAGCAGTGCAACAATGAAAACAGGAGGAAAAAGGCTTTGATTACAATGGGGAAGGATGCAAATTAGCAGCGCAACAGTGAAAATGGAAGCTCAGGAGCACGCTCAGCTTCTGAAGCAAAGTTCGCAAACCAGAACACTGAATTCCGGTTTTGCATTCCGGTTTTCGAGTTCCAAGTTGACCAGGAACTGAGCTGTTCAAAAACCTAGGTACCACTGTACTTTAAATCAGTGGTTTAAGCTGCCTTTATTGGAAGTGTTACTGAATTTGGGAACCCTTGCCTTCCTCAAATTTGAATATTCCCCTAATATTCAAACTTTGATTCCCCTCCTCTTTTTGCCATTCAGACCCATAGATTTCAAAGGCTTTAAACTTACCTTTGTTTTTGTTCTAAATAAAGGTCTAATTTTTAAAGGAACTGACGACTTCAAACTATTTTTCTATCTATTTAGTCATTCAACCATTTCAAGTACAGTGGTGCCTCGCAAGACGAAAAGAATCCGTTCCGCAAGTCTCTTCCTCTAGCGGTTTTTTCGTCTTGTGAAGCAACCCTATTAGCGGATTAGCGCTATTAGCGGTTTAGCGGCTATTAGCAGCTATTAAAGGCTTAAGGGATTAGCGGATTAGCTGCTAAAAGGCTATTAGCATCTTAGTGCCTTAGAAAAAGGGGGTGGGGAGCGGGGAAAAAATCGCAAGACATTTTCGTCTTGCGAAGCAAGCCCATAGATAAATTCGTCCTGCGAAGCGCATTGAAAAACGGAAAACCCTTTCGTCTAGCGGGTTTTCCGTCTTGCGAGGCATTCGTCTTGCGGGGCACCACTGTATTTATATACCACTCAATATTCAGAATTTCTAAAACCTGTATGGTTTATATGAATCAGCATTGTAGACAATTTCAGAGTAGCTGACAGAGAATGAAGCTCATCTCTGCTTCTTTCTTTCTTTATAGGGGTACTATGATAATCCAAAAGTCTGTGCACTATACGTCCTCCGGGGAACAGTGGACGGTAAGTTTATTTCTTATAACCCCTCTGATTTCAACCTCCTCCTGGTCACCAGTTGCCTTTTCTGTTACTGCAGTCAAAAAGTTTGCTCAAGTAAAACCCTATTCCTCCCTTAGACCCCATTCCATGACACCCTCATAGGAACAAAGGACAGTTTCAGCTTGCCTCTGCTAGAGGTTCTCAATATTCTGAGTATCTGTGTCTGGGGAGCAACAGTGGGAGAGAGCTTTTGCTGTTGGGCTTTCCAAGAGGTATCTGGGTGGCTATTGTGGAGAAATTAGTCTGGCATCTGGTAGGCCTTTTGATGCGGTCTAGCATGGCTCTTCTGCATCCTTGTGGATCTTGCAGGACATTCTCTGATTTGGACCAATTTCCATCTGTGCACCTTAGTACAGACACCCACATTAGACAAATGTTGCACCAACAAACACAGATCTCTCTGCTTAGAATAAATGATGTGTGGCAACATTCTTACTAAATGTGAATTTATTTGGCAGCATTCATGAATATTTGGTATGTTTGGTACAAATATGAACCTTGAATTCTACTGTGGAATATATTTTGCACCACTCATTCTCCTTTAATCTTTCTGTAATTATTATGATTATTATTTTATTGTCTTGTGGTTTTATTTTTCCTGTTTCAAAGACTTTTTTTTTAAGCAAGCAGTATACTGAAGACCAAATGTTTTTAAATGTTTAAAAGAACGCTAATTAATTTGCAGGATTTACATGCAAAGTCAGTCTCGGGTAGTAATTAATCCCCAATAAGCTCACTATATGAAGAGTCTCAAAAGTCTCTCCTGCTAATTATGTGTTCTTTTAATGTTTAAAAAAGTATTAAACTTCAAAAAAGAGAAAAGAATAAATGATATGGTTCAGTGTTAACCAGTTTGGATGGCAAAACTTCAGTTTTTGCCAAATTTGGAATAATTTTGGGAAGCAGAGTGGTTTTCCCGAAGTCGGAGAAGGTTTTTCTAGGACACTCCACTTGGCTTTGTTCTGCGTACATCACAGACTCTGCCATTTCTCCTTCTCTTCCCACCCACAGATGTCCCAAAGCTACAGCCCCACCCCGGCCTGGAGAAGAAAGAAGAGGAGGAAGACGAAGAGGAGTATGAAGAAGGCTCCAGCACTAAAAAGCAGACCAATAAGAACCGGGTCCAGTCAGGCCCCCGCACACCAAACCCCTATGCCTCGGACAACAGCAGCCTCATGTTCCCTATATTAGTGGCCTTTGGTGTCTTCATTCCTACCCTCTTCTGCCTGTGCAGGTTGTGAAGGACGAGACTGCAAGGCCAGTGGCAGGCCAGAGGGGAGGAGTTGGACCAAGCGCGGAGGCTGTTTCGGTTTCTCATAATTTAAGGAAAATTTTAAAAGGTTTGTTAAGGAGCAGCAGGTACAATAAAGGGCAAGTTTGCATCATCCTCTTTGAGGAAGGCAGCCTTCACCTACCCACCCTCGCAGCAACTGCCGCCTCCTTGAGCCACCCAGCTGCACCATGAGCCGCCACCTTTCTGGTCCAGAGAATCTTGAAAGCAAAGCCTGGGTAGTTCTGGCTCTAAGATGCAGATGAACTATCTTCCCAGCGAACAGCAGGATGGAGGGGCAAGGGCGAGCAGCGGGGAGAACGAACAGGGAGGGGCACGTCTCCAAATGTTGGCATGAAGAAGCAGACTTTGCCATCACACAGCCTTGGCTGGAATAATCCACGTTTGTGCTAGGACTGCTTGCGGGGGTGGGGAAAATAGGCTGGCTTTTTGACTCCTGCTGAAATGTTTGTAACTCAACCCATGGTACTTCTTTTCTTTTCTGAAAGAGAGAGAGGCTCCCCCTTGCTGTTTGGGTAGAAAGGCTTTGGGTGACTGGAGCAGGATGAACAGGTTGGTCTTGTTCAGCTGCCCTGCCTGGGAGAAATGTTTTTTCCATGGTCACTGCAGCATCTGACCGGCCACTCTGGAAAGGCTTAAGCCTCCAGAGGGCAGTTTCTTTTCTCGACACAGAACCCTTTGTTTGTCCCTGAATGGTTCCCACTTCCCATTTGCTTGTCCTTGGGGGATTTTCTCTAATGCCCCATCAATTGTTGCTTTAAATGTCCCTCTATTCTAATGCACGTGCGTGCACACACGCGTACACACACACCTGTTTCGACACTCAGGACCCCTTTCCATTCTGCATGTCCCTGATGAGAACTTGGTACGTAAAGATTGGAGCTCTGGCAAAGACTTAGGATCTTTTTGATTTCCTTGGTGGCCTTTTAATCTCCCTTGTTCCAGGAGACCTGCCACCTTTTGAGCTGAAGAAGGCGTTTTTTCATTTGTTTTTAGGAGCACCAGTGCAGGGAGACCTCTGTCACAACTTGTCTCCATGTCCCTGGACCTCCTTGAAATGCTTCAGTTGTGTTATGTTTGTGTATTTGTGTTTTTAAATGGACTTGAAAAACCAAGTGCCAGTGTTTTGTTTTTGAATTATCAGGTGTATCTCACTTTCACTGGTTTGCTGGCCACCAGTTTCTGGTTGTTTCTCTCCCCCCCCCAATTCTGGGAGATTAACATTAACAGTCTGAAATAGACCTTAAAGAAAGGAGTACCATCCCGAGAACTGCAGATTGTATAGTGGCAAATCCTGTGCAGCCAGAATATTTGCGATGCACTGTGAAAGGATGAGCCAAGTAGGCATTGTCTCCTTTCCTCGTTTTGGGGAGGCAGTTTCAGAATATGACCAAGAGAGATGCCCACTTTAACCTTTTGTGGTATAGGAGAGAGCTGTCATATTGACCTGGATTGTGATCAGTTTTCAGTGACACCTACATCGCAGGGCCTGTCTGATTCCTGCTTCCTGGTGAAAACAGGGAGAATTATTTTAAATCTGTACATTGGGTTCTTGTGGCTTTCTGGTTTTCCATTGCTGTGACAAGAGAGTGAGAATTGGCAGTCCAGTTCAGGGACAAAACAGCATAGAGAAAGGCCTTTCATGGGGAAACTAAACACAGGGCGCATCTCCAGTTGTTGGCTTAAAGAAGCAGATTTCGCTTTTTGTCTTGTCTTTCTGCACAGTGAAGATTCTTGCATAACTGTGAACTGGGCATTAGTTGACACTTGGCAACTGGCAAGGCTGGAGCCCCCCTTGCACCCATTTTTTGCAGGCAATCTTTCTCCTCGTGTCACCAGCCGAAGTGGTCTTGCCTAGACCGACCATTGTGGCTGATCCAGACTGTCGCCTCTTCATTGTGCTCCTTCCCTGTACCCTTATTTCCCTCTGCTCCAAACACACACACAACAAACTTCCTGCCATTTCCTTACACAGTCACTTGAGGATGTCTTAGTATGTGGCTGGCAGCTTTTTTGTGTCCTCTGTCCTGCAGTCCTTGGCAAGACTGGCCTAGTTTTGGGAGCCTTGAGCCCTGAGCAGCCTCCTTCACCCCTTCTTCAGAGTGCAGAAGTTTGCAGTTTGTTACTATAAGTCGTCCTGTGTTAACAGTTGGGGCATATGGGCCCCTTGAGGTCCTCTGCTGATTTCCTCCCAGGTACAGTCTCGATGGGGAAATTGTATCTGAAAGGGGCCTTTGTTTCACATTGCCAATAAATGCATTAAACTCAACCAGATACTTCTTTTCCTCCACCCAATCATTAGCTGCTTGGCTTAAAGGGGAGCCTGTCCAGATTCAGCCTCCTGCTGCGTCTTTGGCCCCAGTGAATGCTGCTTCTCCTCTTTCACCACCACCCGTCTGCCCAGTTTTTGTTCTCCGTGGTTGTTGAGCCTCATCTAAACACATAACTGCAGATACTGGCAGGGATGTGGAATAATCCCTGGGCTTGGAAGCCGGGTGTCCCATTGCACTGCCATCCTGCTGTTTACTCCTTCCATCTGCCCTTTCTCCCAGCACTAGAGCTTGCTTTATGGAGCAGGGAAGCAGCGCTGTGTCTTTTCAATCCCAGCTCTTTTCCAAAGGGTTTGATTTGAACTCAGCCACAGTTAGGTCTGGCTGGCTTAATCTCTTCACAGCAGGAAGGTGGGGTGTGAGCTCAGGTACATGGCCTTGAGTGTGGGTGGCTGCTTTTGTCTTCATACCATTCGTGCGTTATGATCCTGCATATTTAACTTCCTTTTTGACAGCTGCTTATTTCTGGGCCCATTTGGGACTGACAGATAAACAGAACTGCTAGCATGTCATGAAAGCAGCCTGATTCCTTTAGAATTGCAGGATTCCATCCTAGGCAGGGCATCTTATGTCCTCTGAGGGTCGAAGCAGGGTGAAGTGCAGGTTTAACCTCTCCCAGAACAAGGCTAGAGTTTAAGAAAAACTGCAGCTAGTACAGGGTTCAAGCAAAATGGTGCCTCAGGAGAAGAGGACCATGCAGCAAGTCCTCTGCCTGCCAGGTAACTCATTGATAGTGTTGGCCTTCCCCAACTTATTGCCCTCCCTCCAGATGTTTTGGAGCCCCACTCCCATCAGACCCAGCATCCTACGACCGTAATGGCTGAGGCTGATGGAAGTGGGAGTCCAGAACATCTGGAGGGCAACAGTTTAGGGCCAAGTTCCCACTACCCAGTAGGAACTTACAAACCCACTTTCATCCCCTTTTCTCTCCAGCCCTGTACCTTCTTGCCTTGAGGACACTGATGGGTACTAACTGCCTCCCTGAATGTGTCTGCGTTCCCATCTGTTTCATTAAGAGGGAAAGATGCCATTTGATGTAAGGCAGGACTTGAAATGTATGCAGTGTAGTTGAGCAGGATTTGGTGGTGAGGTCAGAAATCGGTCCTTGCTACAAGAGAACTTGCACACAGCGAGGAAATGATGTGACTTTGTTTCTCTCCCCTACATTCTTGAAGGTTCTCAAAGGCGATAGAGCACTGGCTGATCCAAAAGCTCTCCCACTAGAAAAAGATTCAGTGAGAGGGCTAAGATTGTCTTGAGAGTCCCATGCTTGGGATATGAAAAATGATCTGGTTACTTTGCCTACAAAGACACCCTCGGCTCCAGTTGCTGTGCAATGAAAAGTTTGGGTTTGCCAAATGCTGCCCTTGCTCCGGGAGATCTGAGAAAGAGCTCCTCTGATAAGCTTGCTCTTTTTGAATTAAGTTGCGACAAGACAACTTGGGCGCTTTCTTCCTTTCCTAATGTTTGGCATCTAAGAGGTAGCAGTGAGTTGCGCTATTTTGTTTTATTTTTATTTTGGAGGACGTTGCAGGTGGAAACCGAAGGAATGCCAAAGTTGAATCTTATGTCTCTCCATCTTTTTTGTGCCTTCTTTATTTTTCAGATAGTGAAATGACAACAGGTTCTGCTTGTAATGAAGCTTCTGTTCTAAAGAACTTCTGTTTCCTCTTTTTCAAACAGACAAATGTGTGTGGGATGGGTGGGAAAGCAGTCTCCTGTGAACCAGACATTTCTCATTTACAAATGCAAAAACCCTGGGGAAGTTCAGCCTCTGTGCATCTTACTCCATGCATTGTCAGGAAATGCTGGTGAGCTAGGGAGAGCTTCCATTCTTACTGTTCAAGTTTAGTTGTGTTTCAGAAAAGGCAAACTGGCAGATGCCACAAAGCACATCTAAACCTGAACTGTAGAATGGAAGCTTAATTCCTCAGCTGTTCCAAATGTCTTCTCAGTAGAACCCTCTGGACCAGGCTGGTGCACTTCAGACAAGTTGAAATGCATCTTGCATCAGTCCCCAATGGGAACTTGTGCTCCAAAACATCTGATGGGCACCAGTTAGCAAAGGTTCCCATAATATAATCCCTAACTATTGGGCAATCTGGTTGGGACTGATGGGAGTTACAGTTCAGAACACCTAGAAGGCATCACTTTGGGAAAGGCTGATTTGAACAGTCATTGATCGAGACTATCCTGATCTAAAGCCGGGACTTGGCATCAGTTCAGAGCATGCATATTTATATTCAGTGCCTGTCAATGGTTGGGCTTTCAGAACTGTTCTACCCCTATGTTGGATTCTTGTATTGCAGGTACTGGGTTAGAGCAAAATGGTAGAAGAGAAGCATGGGGCCAGCCTTCTGCCTCCCAGGTGACTTGATGTTAATGCCCAGTTCTACAAGGCACTGGGATTTGCTAGCACTCCATGCTGTGACAGTAGGCAAGACTTCCTCCCCAGCACCTTGCATTGTCTTAGCACTAATACATGCCCTCCTGGCAGGTAGAGCGGGTTGGCACAAATGCCCTTTCCTGTGCTGGGACACAGCTATGAGAGTTTGCTGTTTTGTGAGGCAGTTTCAGACTCCTCCTTATAGGCACCATCTCTTACAGCATGTTGTTCCCATATCATCCTGAGATCACGGTGCAGTCATATGATTGGACTGAAAAAGAATCCTCTTTAAGCGCACCATGAATCAAAGCATCCAGAAAATGAGATGAAGCTGTTGGATCAGGCAGCCTGGCTTTATATCCGCTGAAGAGAAAACGAGGGTCAGGACTTGGGAAAGAAACCAGTCGCAAAAGTGTTAGGGCAGATCCACACCTGTACATTTGAAGCACATGACTTCCTCTAAAGGGTCCTGAGAACTAGTTCCCCCCCTCTCACAGAGCTACAAGGCCCAGCGCCTTTAAAGTCATGTGCTTTAAATATGCATTGGAGGTCCTTTAAATGTATGATATGCATCTGTTCTTGGTCTCCAAGACATCCACAAGAGTAAAACCAGCTGTGAGCCTCTGAGCCTAAGCTTTTCCAAGGATAGTGTTGGATGCAGATTAAAACATTGCTTCTTTCTTCAGTAATGACTGTTCAACATAAGCTTGCAGGGTCAAAATACTGTCTGAACTTGCAAATGTTCTCTCCCCCCCACCCAGTCGGGAACAAGAGGAAGTTTTAGTCAATAGACTATTGTCTTGGGGTCTGGCACTTCCTGATCTTAGCTTAAGGAAGAAGGAGAGTGTGTTTAAAGGCCACTGGAACTCATGACCATTGCAGCAGCAGCACCAAAACATTTTCATCATGATCGCAACTGCTGGCATTAGCATAGAGCAGTCTTCACCAACCTGGTGCCCTTCAGATATTTGGGGCTATATTCCCCATGAGCACAGCTGTGCTAGCTTGAAGCCAATGGGAGTCTGAAAATCTGGAGGGCATCAGGTTGGGTAAGCTGTTGTACAAAGGATCTCTGCCAGAGCTGGGGAGATACTTATAGTTAAACATTAGAGAAATGGTTTTGAAGAGGTAAGATTATTTTATGGGGTGTTGCATATGCCTTGTCCATTCGGAAAGGGCCAGTGTTGATCAAATGCTCTCCCCCCTTTATTACTGTCCCTTCTTCCCCCCTGCCTTGGGCAGATGCTTTATTCCAACAAACTGAAGTGCTTTCCACCCTCCCATGGATGCTTTTATGTTCTGGTACCTTGACTATCTCGCAAAAGATCTCTCTCTCGAGGAGGAAATTGTGGGTGTGTCAGTGTTGTCTGCAATTAAGGAAAGGTTTTACAGAAACGGTCTGCCTGCAGCCTGTTCCCTTAGAGGCTGACTGCTTTGTACGGGTCTAGAAACACAGAAAATCTCAGACCCAGAATTCTTAAGGCATCCTTAACCGCAGCCTCTTTCCAGAACTCGTGGGGCAAGTTGCCCCAGTCCTTGAGGTTCATCACCCGCTCCCCCACAAAGCTTCCTGACTGCCCAGGGAAACCTGGTGTCTGAAGGACTGAGTGATGGGAAGGGAGAAAAGCAGGAAAGAAGACTAATAGTCTGTAGGGCCAGCTGGGGAGGCTTTAAAAGGCTATGCATGCCTTCTTTCACTGGAAAAAACTTGTGTCTGAAAAAACGAAAAACTTGTGTCATGAGTGCAGTGAAGATCCAGGAGCAGGTTAGTGGCCTCTGACAGGGACTATTTTTGTCCTTCTTTATTAAACACATCCTGGAATGCTCCTGTGCCTTTCACAATTACATGGGGTGATCTTTGGGGTGCCTTTAGGGAGTGCCTTCTGTTACTCCAGAGGAAAGGCCATTTTCCTCCCCCCCCCCCTTTACTTCCTAAGCAGGTAGGGTCAAAGTTAGACCCCTGTCCTGTCCATCAGTTGTTCAGCAAGATTATACTCTTTATCACTGTTAAAGCAGGTGGGAACTTTGAACTCCTGCAGTTTTCAGATGATTGAGGCCCATCTTGCTTTACCATGCTGGGATCCTATTAATCTCTCCCACACCACACATGAAGCTTGGATCTGTGCCTCTGCTTACTTATGAGGCATTGATGTGCTTTCAGGCAGCTGATCTCCTGGGCTCTTAGGACAAGCCAGATGTAAGCTTGAAGGTTACAAGCCTAAGCTTTATGGAATCAGTTTCTGTACTGGTAGTTCTGTAACTTCAAAGTTAATTCCTGATTTTGAAGGAGGGTTGTGTCTTTAACCATCTCTTGCTTTCTATGTCTAATCATCTGCAGCTTTTCTTATTGGTGTATGTTTTGTTTTTGAATAACTTTGGGCAAAGGGTAAAAAGCACAGGTGTGTGTGTGTGTGTGATTGTACTGGCTTTGCAAAAGGACTACCCCCCAAAAAAATTCCTGGGGAAGTGGAACAGGTATGAGTGAATTATTCTTGCTTTATTTCTCTTCTCCCCATTTTCACCCCTGATACATTTAGCTGGTTGGTTTTTTTTTTAACAAATAAAATTTTCTTGGGTTTACTTTTCTTTCTCCCAGGATGTCTGGTTTGAGGGGAAATGTTCAGAAATCTACTGGCTGGCAGTTTTAACCAGCAGTGTGTTTAAAAATAAATAAAAACAAAATTATATTGTCACTCAAAGGAACTGGTGTTTTTCTTACAAACAAATAAATAAATGAGGGACATATTTATGTCAGAGAAAATGTTCATAGCTCTCAGCTGTATGGAGCCAGAGGCTTAAACCGCACTGCAGCAGCTATTGCAGGCTGGCAAAGAGACTTAATTTTTAAAACCGCATCACCACAACTCAGAATTACTACAGCATCCGAGCAACTCTGCTCCTGTCTCTGCTGAAAACTGCCCTGTTGCTCATCATTATGGGTGGTGGCATCTCATTTCTCTCTATTCTAGTGGCTTGTGCATTTAAACTTTCCTGATCCTGAGTGGCTCATGTGTGAGTTGGGAGTCCTATTCCTCCACATCAAATCCCGTTCTGTGAATGGGTGCAAGCATACATTTAGTAAATAGGGGGTCCAATTTTTAAAAAGGGGAAATGTATTTTGTAGAGGGTTTGTGATAATAAAGCCGCAGCTGGCTGAATTTTGTTGTGTCACCTTAGATTGGGAAATAATTAGACAGCACCCCCCAAGCACAGGAAAAGCAGAGAAGTCCATTCCTACCTGTCCCTTAAATCTTGAATTGGCCCAGTGGCTGGGCCTTGTCCAATTCTCTCTCTTGTGCCAAGGCCCTGGGCATGATCAATTTGTGATTCATCATCCCCTCTTCGGAAATATTTATTTTGTTATGCGCTAGAGTAGAATAGTCACATAATAGAGCTTGATTTAAAGTGGGCTTCACCCGCACCATAATTTTATTTCTAGCTTCATTTTTTAAGAAGAGAAAAAGCAAAAGATGGAAGGTGAAACATTTATTTTTTAAAAAAACAACAACCCAAAACACCCCTGGCTACCATGTCGTGGTGAGAGGGGAGTGCCCAGTCAGCAGTTACTGAAAGCCAGTGCTGGTATCATAGCATGCAGAGTTTTGTTACTTCAGCCATTATACCACATAGAGAAATCTACTGCTATGTGCAGCCGTAGATGACTGTCGGTTCTTGGTGGTGGCCCAGAAACAGCCTGCCTGGCCGGGTTTGCAGCCCTCCAAGCCACTCTGGCCTTGTCTGAGCTGTGCCGCGTTGCCTTGCCAGGCAGTGTAGCCGGGCGGAAAAGGACACAAAAAATGTGCATGAAGCTTGCACGTGCTGATTTGCATGTGTGGACGCAAACGTAGAAACAATGACTCACAAACAATGAAATAGATCTCATCCTAGTGGGGAAGACACCTAATCCGTCTTCCCATAGCAAAAGAAAAAAAGCTGGTAGTAATAATAATAATAATAATAATAATAATAATAATAATAATAGTTGTCTTATATATACTCCGCCCACCTGGCTGGGCGAGTTCCAGCCCAGAGAAAAATATAATAAAAAGTCAAACTGGGACCCGACAGCCTTACAGAACAGAGGACTGTCCTCTACGCGCGGTTATCTTTCCCTATGAAGAATTCAGCTGCGGAGGAGGATATTCCTGCAACGTTTCGGTTTCGCTGCCTAAATTCCGTCTTACGGAGATTTGCCTGCCTGCCCTGTCCAGATGTGCCCCAAACCGCTTCGCGCCGCGACTCCCTTCCAGAACCTCAACAGCCCCTCCGAGGTCCGAGGAGCTTCCTTCCCGAGTGCGCGTGCGCGCGGCGTTCTTCGCCCCACTCACCATCCCTACCTCCCACCAACGTGCCTCCTTTGGCTCCGCCCTCCTCGACCTCCGTCAACGGCGTCTTCCTGGCCACGCCCCCTCGCTCCCATAGCTACGAAAGGAGGCGGCGGCGGAGGTGGAAGCCATCTTGGCAGCGGCGGCGGCGGCGGCGGGCCCGACGGGGCGATGAGCGGCTCGAAGCCCAGGGTGGCGTCGGGGGCCGGCGGGGCGCTGAGCCGCTTGCGAGGCCGGAGAGGCTCCGGAGACGCGTCGCCCGCGGTCGTGGCTCCTCTGAGGGCCGCCGTGTTGCCCCGCACCGAGGCGGAGCTGCTGGCGCTGGACGCGGTCCGGCCCGAGCACGTCCTGGGGCTCAGCCGCGTCACTGAGAGTGAGTAGCAGGGGCGCCCCCGGAGGGGGGCGAGGAGGAGCAGGAAGGAGGAGCCCCCCGGGCGAACCCCGACATTGTGCCAAGCCCGCTCTGCGCCCCGGTATCGACTCCCCAGAGCCCCCGCCCCACCCCAGTTCGTGGATTCACTTAGGTGGGCACCCATGTATCTACCCTGCCCCTCCTCTCCGTAGGCCAGGGGCATTGGAAGGGGTGGTCCTCACGCTCCCCCCAAAATCTTCTCTTGCCTCTGAAGGTTGCCCCTTCTATGGACTCTTCTGAGCACCCCAAAATCGATTATGCTTTTGCTCTGAATACAGTGATACCTCAGGTTACATACGCTTCAGGTTATAGACTCCGCTAACCCAGAAATAGTGCTTCAGGTTAAGAACTTTGCTTCAGGATGAGAACAGAAATCGTTCTCCGGCGGCGCGGCAGCACCAGGAGGCCCCATTAGCTAAAGTGGTGCTTCAGGTTAAGAACAGTTTCAGGTTAAGAACGGACCTCCGGAACGAATTAAGTACTTAACCCGAGGTATCCACTGTAGTCGTGTTCTTTTTCCAATCAGGGCGCAGGAAATTGGGAGCGGTGGAGCACATTCTCCCTTTACATGCCCGCTAGCATTTTGCTCGGAAGAAACCTCCCTTTAATGGCCCCACCGGCTAGACCCATAAACGTAGGCCCCCAAGTATCTATTAGATTTCCATTTCCTTCCCGTCCCTGAGCGCAGGAAATTTGGGGGAGACAGAGCATGCACCCTGCTTTCTTGTTTCACCCGTTGAAGAGCCCAAAAAAAATATCTATCCCCCTATTTGCAACTAGGAGAAACTCAGAATATATATATTTAACTAATCGGGGCTTTGTCTAGCCCCAGCTGTAAGGCTGACGCAAATAAAGATTCATTCATTCATTTAAAGAATTGATATGGATAACTTCTCACTCCTGGGTACCCCTGAAACTGGGAAACCCTGGGTACACCAGCATCAGCTTTGTGTGTTGCTGCTGCGCCCCCCCCCCCCCACTTCATGTGCACAACCTCTCTGCTTACTTATCAACTACCTAGTCCCTTTTTCTGTTAGAATAACTCCACCAAGGACGCAAAAACCTGGGAGCCCCAAGGTACCCTAGCACCACTCTGCCGCATATTAATGTATCAGGTACTCTGAAGAGCAATTCCATCCCCCCCCCCTTTGAATAGTCTCTTTATTCCCTCTTACTTAATGCAGTACTTTCAATTAACAAGATGGTAATAGCTTCCCTATGCTTTTCTACTTGCCGAACTGGGGGCACACCAGAAAGTCTTCACTTCAGTCCTAATTCTGAATAACTTCTTTTCTTTTCTGCCATCAGTCCTTTCTGGCTTAGAATGACTTTCTCTCTGCAGTCTGCCTACAATCGTGGAAATACAGGGTTGCCCAGGCTTGTAGTTAACAACTCATGTAATAACCATAGGGTGTTCCAGTGTAACTCTAAGCAATGTGTTCCGTCAGTGCAAGAATTTCCACTTGTGTATCAGAACTTCCCTACTTCTCTCCTCTGCACACCCCCTTCTTGGCACAACCCCTAAATCTGTTCCTTCAGAGCAGATAATGGTGAAAGCATAGGGAGATGGAGAGGGAATTCTGTGGTGTAAACAGAAATCCTTGTGCTGATGTAATGCACTCAGTGGATTCCACTCCATACCAGGAATTCGCTGCAGGCCAACGACCAGCCCATTCCTCCTCTGAGTCCTTTGATTGATGGATTGATTGATTGATTGATTGCATTTATACCCCACCTTTCCTCAAGGTGGCTCAAGGTGACATTTTATCCTCACAACAATCCTAGAGGTAGGTTAGGCTGAGAGTGAGTTATTGGCCAAAGGTGAGCTTCACGGCTGAGTGGGGATTTGAACCCTGGTCTCCCAGATCCTAGTCCCAACACCCTAACCACAACACCATACACTGGCTCTCTGTGTCTTACACTTTTCTCCACAACCAGTATGATAAGACAGAGGGCTGGTGGAGAAGGGACATTGGAAGCTCCTCGGTCAGACAATTGGTCCATCTAACTCAGTATTGTGCACCCTGGCAGGTTGCTCTATCCTTCCTTCTTCAATAAGCCTGGGCAAGGAAAGGCAGCACTAGCTTGTCAAGTGGCTAGAAGCCTGTGTTTTTGTGAATGCTTTATAGGAAGCTAGTACTTGGGGGGTGGGTGGGCAGGGAGCAGGCTAGTAACATTTGTGGGCTTATTTGCAGTGTTGCTGCAATATCTACTTGCCTTTCTTTTATATACAGGCAGCAACCATTTCATGCAGGTGTTCCATTCCTGGCCCCCACACTCGTCAATAGAGCACATTTAAGTGTGCCCCAAAAGGACCTGCGTGTCAGTGATCGTGCGTCAATTGGACTGCCTGTATATAAAAATGAGGCCTCTGGGTTTCTGTATGCATGAAGCTTTATTTCTAGCAGGACAGACCCATCAGATTGGCAGTAGCCCTCCAAGGCTTTGGGCTGCGATGGCTCTTCCCAGCTCTGAAGCCCGAGATCCCTTTACCTCTCTTGTCTTTCCCAAATGGTAATCCCCCACATGGGACTTCTCAGGTTTCCTTTTCCTTTGTCTCCTAGACTATCTCTGCCGACCAGAGGACAACTTTTACAATATTGATTTCACAAAGTTCAAGATCAGGGACCTGGAGACAGGGACGGTGCTATTTGAAATTGCCAAACCTTCAGCTTTAGGTAAGTGGGCCGTGAAGAAGAAAAAAATAGAGAAAGTGAGAGCTTATACATAAAGCCTAAGGTCCGGTCTCCGTCTAGAAATTGCTGGGATTTCAGAATCTAAATAGTTTCTTCTAAAGATTTGAATGATTTCTGCAATTCCGCCTCATTTTCTCCTTCCCTCCCCCCTTCTGACATTAAAGTTCCCAACAAATATTTTAAAGAAGTTTGCAAATTTTCCATAGGGATTAGGAAGGCAACTTAATAACTTTTATATACGCTACTTTGCGTGATATATTGCTCACCACTAATATAGACAAGCTGGTGGGAGTTGTAGTTCAAAGCATCTGGCAAGCACCAGTTTGGGGAAAGGCTTCATTACATTTTCTCTTGCATGCAGTATACGGCACAATAGGGCCCTGATACTGTTGCATCTAAATACCACCAGCTTTGCCCACCCTGAAGTTCAGCCCAGTTGAACTAAATCTGTCTGTAACATGAATCAAGTCACCAGCTTAGCACGTCGCTAGCAGATAGAGAGCTGCTTATCGCTATCATTGTTAATATTATTAATTTCATTTATAGACCATCTTATGTCCATGGCCTTAGAGTGGTTTAAAATACATGAAGAATACTAAAATGCAAACAATTTCTGTTACAATCAATAACACACAAAACATTAACACCAGTAGTGACCGTAGAGCAGCAAAAACAAACAAAGACACACCGCAGTGTGATTGATTCAGCTTGCAAAATGTCACCAACCTGGGTAAATTAAACCTGTTCAACTGATGTTGGGGGCTCTGCATCAAAAGTGCTTGGTGCAGTTCTGGGAGTAGCAAGGTGCTGCCACAAAGAAGGCTCAGATATGAGCTTGGGTGGCAGGCCATGGTGGCCTGATGGGAGAATCTGCCCTCTTCCTGACGGGTGTGGCTGAGGGAGTGCCAGCAAAAGGCGTGCATGATATCTCATGGGTGACTTGCTTCTTGAAACGTCGCTTCTTGTAGAGCAAGAGGATGATGACGGCGACGCCGGGGAGGTAGACACCAGCGCAGGGCGCTTTGTCCGCTATCAGTTCACGCCTGCCTTCCTGCGCCTCCGGACAGTTGGTGCAACGTGAGTAGGAGCTTGTGGAGTGATGGGGAAAGGGGGCTACCATGCTAACCCTGTGGTTGCAGGCAAATAATTCTGAGATTGTATGAAGCAGGTTCATCAGCTCACAAAGAATATATACTGGAGAAGTGGCTGTGCCTGGGGCTCAGTGTAATCTGTGATTCACAATAAAAAAATATTTTAAAAAAGGAATGGGTTGTATCCGGCTAAGGCCTACTCAGGGTAGGCCCATTAAAGGACCTATGTTAAGTCTGGTTCATTAATTTCATTGGGTCTACATGGAGGAGAACTAACGTGGGTACAACCCAATATATCTGCAACACAAGAAGTGACATTGTGGAAATTGTAAAAATTCACAACATTCACTTCCTTGTCACAACCCTGCCACCTTCATTATTTTGCATAATTTATTTGGCTAGTTGTGGATAGGAGCAAGGAGCCCTAGACTTGTTTGCTGCAAATAGTCAGTTGCTGAGATGTCATTAATGTATGTCATCAAACATACATTCACAATCATAGGCACTAGGAACTTTTGATTCTATTATTCTGTTTAGGAAATGAAAGCTGGTATCTTTAGGAACAAGTGCTTGTGGGCAGCCCTGTGTATTACTCCTGCTGGTTAGTTGCACCTCTGTCTATGCCCATCACAGGCAGCCTTGCCTTCAGGGCTGGGTCCTTACAGAAACTGTGTTTTGGCTTCTAGTCAGGAGACCATCTTGACCACCTAACTGGTTGTTCTTCTCTTGCCCCTCCTGTCTCTGCAGCGTGGAGTTCACAGTAGGGGACAAGCCTGTGTCAAACTTCCGTATGATTGAGAGGCATTACTTCAGAGACCGCCTTCTCAAGAATTTTGACTTTGATTTTGGCTTCTGCATCCCCAGCAGCAGGAACACTTGTGAGCACATCTACGAGTTCCCACAACTTTCAGAGGACCTCAGTAAGTATCTCTTGTGTGACCCAGAGCTTGCTCAAGACCAGCCTGGTGTCCTCCAAGTCATTTTGGACTATAAATCCCATCTGCCCCAGCCATTGCAGGCTGCAGAGTGGGGTTGATGGGAGTTGTAGTCCAAAATTGGAGGGCATGGGGTTGAAGAGGATACAGTAGATTTTGCTTCAGTACCAACTACCAAATGCCATGCATTGCTTTCTCAAACTGAGTTGTACTCAGAAGCCCGATGGTAGCCAGTGGAGTTCTTGCAGCACCAGCAATAGCTGTTCAGTGGTCAGTCCTGGTTAGTAACCCAACCGCTGAATTCTGCACTAACTTTGCACACTCTTCAAAGGTTGCCCCATGTACAACCTGACTTAACCCCTTCCTGCTAGCTGCTTAAGCTGTTTTTCACAAGGAAGAAGATAGGGCCAAGCAGAACTTCACACAGAAATCTTAAGTGTGAACTTGATAGATTTCAAATACCATGCCTTTTAGAATTGTGGCTGCCGCAGCCTAAAAAGAGAGAGAAAAGTGGGGAGTATTGCTGCTATTTTCAGTTTGAATAAGCACAGCTCACTCTCTTCAAAAGATTCCTCATTCGGGGGAAGAATGTGGTTACGCAGAAGCACTGAATTGGTTGACTTCTCTGTTCCGTTACAAGCTCTGGGTGTTAAAAATATATTTTAGAAGGTCATAGCAACCTAGAATTGTTGAGTTGGAAGGGATCCTGGGGAACATCTAGTCCGACCCCCTGCAATACAGGAATATGCAGCTGCCCCAGACAAGGATCAAACCTGCAACCTTTGCATTATCAGCACCATGCTCTAACCAACTGAGCTATTTAAAACTCTTTTTTGGAAATTGTAATTGGATTATTATTGATGTGTTTGCCACCCTGGGCTCCTTAAGAGGTGGGTGCAGGATATAAAGTCAATAAATAAATATTTGCTATCCGTTCACTGGCTGCGCTTACGTGGTTCAGTTCTTGCAGGTAAAATAAGCGATCTCATGTAGCACGTCTCAGTTTTTAAATAAGTGATCAACAGGGGAGTTGTTACATATAGGGATCTCCTTACGTGCTATGTTCTGTGGTTGAGGCTAACTGACCTGTCTCTGTCTCTCTTCCTCTTTCTCCCCCCCCCCCCTCTCTTTCGCCCCACGCAGTCCGTCTGATGGTCGAGAACCCCTACGAGACCCGCTCAGACAGCTTCTACTTTGTGGACAACAAGCTGATTATGCACAATAAGGCTGACTATGCCTACAACGGAGGGCAGTAGCCGCCGCCGCTGCATCCCCCTCCCCCCCTCCATTGGACTTTGCACTACCGCCAGCCATCCTGGTCACATTGGAGGAGAGCAGGAAAGCTGCCCTGGACTCCAAGGCCTTTTGCGGAAAGCTCTGTGAGGCTCAAGATGTGATGTTGAAGGGGCTGAGGTGGCAACTGGTGACAGTAAAGGAGCTCCCCTGGCAAACCCGAACCCTTTCCAGCCTTGTTCCTTTCTGGTCCTCTGCTCGGTCCCCAGTGGCACCTGGGTCATGTTACAGGTTGGACTGTCTGTTAAATGTTAAACTGATGTAGCAGTTCTTGTAGTTTGGCGCACTTAGCCTGTATTTCTTGTATGTTCTTCCCCTTTCCGGTGGGCAAAGGGTCCTCCAACACAAAGCTGTTGCCTCTTCCAAGTAGCCCATGAAATGAAGATAGCAGGTTTCCCCCCTTTGGAGGAGTGTGGCAGGGCTGGTGAATCACTTTGGCAGAATCGGTGACCCAGCCTGTATGAATGACTCTGAGGGCCTGCCACTCACAACCAACCGAAAAACAAAACAAAAAGGAGGAGAGGTGTTGTTGTTTTTTAAGGGATGCTCCAGATTGTGGCTTCGTTCTGTGGTCTTGAATGTTCCTTAAATGCTGTTAGGTACCGGTTGGCAAAAAAAGGCCTGCGTCCCACTGTGAGTCTTTGTGAGGCCTTTTCTGCCAACCAGCTTAGGGGGAGGGAGACTGAGACGAGTGTCTCAGCCTGAACACTCCACACATTTCTCTATCCTGCCTTCAGCCTAAGTTCCGTTCTGCATCTCAGTTTTGCTCTTTTCCTTGAAAGGAGTGCAAAAGGAGGTGGGCAAAGGTTACCGGGAGCCAGGAATTGCCTGGTGGAGCCTGTCCAAGCAGCAGGGCAGATTTTCCCAGGAGAAATCTTCTGTTTGCATCTCAAAACGTATTAGTGTCAGAAATGGTGGTGTTAACCAGCTTGTATTGCCTGCCTTGGTTTGTGCCGCTATTGAAGTGGGCTCCATAGGCTCCCCAGTGCAATGAGATGTAACGGAATCAGCTTGGCTGTGAAAATAAGGGACTTTCCCCTCTTGAAACCTGTAGCTCTGAGCTTTTACTGGCTCCATTTAAATGTGTAGGAAACCAGCCAGCTTTTGCTGCTGAGATGCCGCTATGCCTGTTGGTTAGGCACATCTGAGGAGGGAGTACTGGATGAGGGCCTGGGGAGGAGGGTGTGTATCAGCCAGTGAAGCAGGAATCTTGCCCTGAGGCGGCTGTCAGCAACTACAAAGCAGTATTTTTGTTGCTGTCGGACTCCACTCCCAGGCCTTTCTCTCGCTTCAAAGTTAAGCGGGTGTTCAAAGGCCTTGCAGTCAGGGGCCGGTTCTGTGTCAGATGCTTATTCAGCCTGCAGAGGAGAAAGGCTTCCAGGCTCTTGAGACTAGCCCTTTTTGGAGGGGGTGGAGGCACACGCACATTACCCTGAAACATGCCCTTTTAGAGAGGGGAGGGGGATAGTTACAGATTAGAGTGTTTGTAGGAGGCGAAATGCAAGAGGAAAATGGCTTGGACTCTTTAGCTGTAAGGTAGGATGTTCTTAACCACTCCCAAAATATTGGGGATGTAATAAAGATGAAAAGGGCAGAGCTTTTTGTCCCTGTGTAGCCAAGTTTGTGGGTTAAAAGAAAAGAAAACCCTCTGTATTTTTGTTCTTGTTTTCTTCCTAACCTGTGATGTTCCAGCTTCTGCACTGTGCGGCCCAGTTGTCTCTACCGATTGATGATGGTAGTCAGTTCTGCTGCAGTCTGCTTGATGCTTTCCACAGAAAGGTGCCTTTTCTCCCCATGTCCAAGGCCACATTCCCAGAGGAACAATTGAGGGAAACACTTCTTCATTCCACAGGAGGAGGTGGTGGTGATATGGGGTTCCAGAGTCAATGTGATTAAAAACACCAGGTGCCTTTTAAACATCATTTTTACTGTTGCTCAGGCTACTTCCGGGGACGTCCCGCCTTTGCTTTCTTACGAATTTATCCCAGGAGCAGTTGGGAAGGATGGGCAGCAATCTGAGCCAAGAGCAGGTACCGTACTTTGCAATAAACTCCCAGCTGCTGGCCGCCTTCTCTGGGCTCCAGATTCTTCTCTTCTCCTCCTTCTCACTTCTTCTTTCTCAAAAACTGAAACTCTCTGCCCCCCCCCTTCCTTCCGAGTGTTAATGCTCTTTGTGTCCTTTGCAAGCTCCCATCTCTTCAAGAAGAATCACGAAAGCAGAAATGGGGCGAGGGGCTTGCTTGTTAAATTCTGCCTGTTTCTGCTTCTGCCTTGCGGGACCAAATATGTGAAATGGGGAAGGAAGTGTGGGGCAGCGAGAGGCAGGTATCCTGATGCCCCAGAGGACGAGGCCAAATGTGTGAATTTGAGCTCTCTGGAACACTTTGTGCCAAGAGAGAGAGGGGCTCTTTGAATTGCCCCACCAGATAGAAGATGAACCTGCCCTTGTCCAGCCGGCACTTTTATCTGTCACTCATTTGGCTGCTGCCCCTTGGGACCACATGCTGCCTTCCTGTGTGGAAGCCTGCCTCTCCCTCCCCCACCCCCTGAGCCATCTTCCTGTCACACTAACACTGCATCCGTGGGTTGCATATGGAAGAGGAGGGGAAGGGTCTGCTTCTGCCATGTTGACCATAGTGTTAGTGCAGGGTGTGGGGGGCTAGATACAAGAACAGCATTTATCCAAAGACAGGGGCACCTAAATTTATAACTGGAATAGATGGGCCATCTCCCCCAAGCGGTTACTTGCCATGGGAAGGCGTCAACAATTCGTTCTTCCTCCCCAGCCATAACCTGGGGGACGGGGGCTTTCTCGTGGCCTCTGCTAAGTTTGGCAGGCCATCTCCCTGGCTTGATTTCAAGCCCTTGTCTTCCTCTTTGCATGCCCTCGTCCCTCCGGAGAATTGTTAATGAAACTGAGCCCTTCCCTGTTGAATAAACCACACAGGACACTTGAAAGCAAGAAGTGTCAATGAGGAAGGGAACTGGAAATACATTGACTTCTGTATTGTATGCAGATTGATACTGATGACAGGTTTGCCATGAAAAGTATCTGCCTTAAAAGCATTAATCTGTAAGGTTCACTGTTGCCCTCCAATGGTGTTGACAGCGGCTGCTTCCATCATATACTCTGTGGCTGTGCAGGCACTGAAGTCCTCGCATTGCATTGTCTGCTTGCCCCACCCTAACTAATGGAGAGACCTGGTCATAACAGGGCTGCTCTGTTACATTTCCCATTTGGTGAAGCACCAGCAAACATGTTTGGACCTCCTATGTATTTTTTTTTTAATTCATGGGGGTTTTTATAAGGCCATCAGACCCAGGCAAGGGGATAGTTTATTTCTCAGTCCCGCTGATTTTTCAGAGATTTTCCTGGGATGACTGGAAAAAGAAAACTGTTTTCTGGTATCCTGCGATCGGTTTTACCAGCAGGGAGAAGAACATTGGCAGGGCTGTGACAAAATGCATCTTTCTCCAGTTTGTCTCTGAATTGGCCATTGGAAAGATTTCCCCTGCAAGATTTGTTTTTAAAATAGGGCTTTCTATTCCATTGTGGTCCTTGCCTGACAATAATATACCCATTTTTGGTCTGTCTGTGTGCATCTGTGACCGTTTGGAGAGTGGCAGCTTGTTCCTTTTAAACTTGTGAATTCCAGAAAAGAGATCACGGACGTTATATTTTTCTGTCAAGGTATTTTTCCATAGAGGATGACAGGAGTGTCCCAAGAAGTCTGTGTGACCATTACGATCACCACATTGAACCGTCGTCATGCTGTTGTCATCTTGTGTGTCTCCTAAACCTACAGTATACTAGCTGACTCGTTTGTATAAAATGTTACTTTGTTGAAAGCAATAGTAATTAAAAACAAAAAAGCAAAAAAACCAACACACAACTGCTGTTGCCTTATTTGTTGCGTGACCTAAGTGCTGGGAGCTGGGTGGGTGGTGAGCAAGCAGGTCTTGTGTATTGTGAACCTTGAAATCTGAGAACCCTGAAAATACAAGTGGGTAATAAATAGGTCCAGATCACCTTAGAATAGGTGCTAGCTGTTGAAAAGAGGCTAGGCAGGAGATAGGGGCTCATCAGTGTCCTTTAATTCCTGGTTGAGGTTATGGTGGGGGCTGTTTCTGGACTAGAATAGGAGCAGCATTTCAGAGGCCCTCTTGGTCCCAGCATCCAAATGTAACGTGGCATTGTCACTGCTCCAACAACATGAGTTTGCATGATTTCATGGGAATACCTTTTAAGAGGACATAAAAACTGCCTTGGTTGAAGCTCCATCTGGTCCAGGGGGCTCTTCCTGACACAAGACCAGCCAGTTGGCTCTGGGAAGTGACCAAGTAGAGCATGTAGCAATAGAATCATAGAGTTAGAAGGGTCTTCTAGTTAAACCTCCTGCATTTGAGCCCTGGGTGGTTAGTTGCCAGGCGCATAGCACCACAGGAGAAGCCATTACTTGTTTATCCCCTCCATCCGTCAATAAGATTTATCACGGATTGTGTGATCTTCATGATGTGCTCTGGAATGTCAAGATTCATATTCCCCCGTCTGTGGAATGCTCTCCCCAGAGAGGCTCCTCTGGCATGTTCGATACATACCTTTTCGCACCAGGTGAGCCTTGCATACTCGTGCTTGGCTTTGTTAGTATTTTGCTTCCTTGCAGTAAATTTAAAACTTTAAATTCTTAATAAACGCCTGTTAGCACTTTCCAAGAATAAAATCCTCAAATGTGCGGTTGCACAAAATGTAACATTTGAAATAGGTAAAGGTAAAGGGACCCCTGACCATTAGGTCCAGTCGTGGCCGACTGGGGTTGCGGCGCTCATCTCACTTTACTGGCCGAGGGAGCCGGCTTACAGCTTCCGGGTCATGTGGCCAGCATGACTAAGCTGCTTCTGGCAAACCAGAGCAGCGCATGGAAACACCGTTTACCTTCCCGCCGGATCAGTACCTATTTATCTACTTGCACTTTGACGTGATTTCGAACTCCTAGGTTGGCAAGAGCAGAGACCGAGCAACTGGAGCTCACTCCGTTGTGGGGATTCAAACAGCCGACCTTCTGATCGGCAAGTCCTAGGCTCTCTGGTTTAACCCGCAGCGCCACCCACGTCCAACATTTGAAATAACCTCAAATAAAATGCATCTCATTTCATAAAAGTTATACACCGCTTGATAGTAAAAACAACTCAAAAGTGGTTTACGAAAAAGAAACGTAAGAATTATCAATAATTTAAAGACTTGAAAAGGTAAAAAATAATAATAGAAACTTGCATCTACTTTATGGGTTATTAAACATGATTAAAACCAACATGACAGGCCCAGACCCTTCACTTTCTTTCTCATCCCGTTCTAGGTGGGGGGGAGGTTTAGCTTCAGGCAAAAAAAAAAAATTAAATGAACCGCCCCAGTGCAAAGTGCTGAAAAGTGTTTTTTTTTTAAAAGCCTTCCAAAAAAATAAAAAATCTTCCAATGGTTAAAAAAAAGAAAAGTTGTGGGAGGGGCTGGGAGCTTATTAATGCTAATGAGGAGGCGGAGCTTAATGAGGCAGGCAGGAAGGGCAGCAAGGGAGGGCGGTCTATTCCTGGGCCCGGCATGGCGGCGGTGACGGGTCTCCTCGCGCGGCGCAGAGGCGGCGGCATTGGAGGTAAACAGAGGCGACCAAGTTTAATTGTCTCCCCCCGCAACTTTTGAGCGCTCCCCTTGGTACACGCCGGGATCCGCACGGCTGTTAACGGAGGTGGGACTGGCACGTACCAAAAAGGGATGGAAGCGGGGGGGGGGGGTGTTAGATGAGCGGGAGCAAAATACTGGGGAAGACTCCTTTACTTCGTAAGGGGCGGCAGCAGTTGGGGGTGGGGGAGGGAAAATAAGGAGCGGCTCACTTTCTGGGGGCTTCTTCCACACACCCTTGGGACCCTTCGCATACCACTGTGGGATAGCTCAGAGGACCCTCCATGGACCGGGGCAGTCTATCTCAAAATAATACCGGATGCAAACCACAGCCACCTTCATGCTCAGATTGCAAGTATCCAGAAGCCCACTCACTCTCTGTATATGTATAAAAATATAGATTACTGTAATGCGCTCTCCATGGGCCTGCCTTTGAAGACTGTTTGGAAACCTTTCCTGGTGCAAACTGTAGCTGAGCAAATGCTTGTCCAAACGCCAGTGTTGTGCCACCAGTCCCACTTGTGCATTTCCAGACTTAGCCCAAGATGCTGCCATTAAAACTTCAGTGGCCATAAATGGCTTGGAGCCAGCACCCCTAAAAGGCAGTCTTCAACTGAGTGGGACTACCAGGTCACAGCCTTAGCCAAGTGGGGTTTGCATCCCCAACACTGCCACCATACAAATACAGTGGTACCTCGGGTTACAGACGCTTCAGGTTACAGACACTTCAGGTTACAGACTCCGCTAACCCAGAAATAGTACCTTGGGTTAAGAACTTTGCTTCAGGTGAGAACCGAAATCTTGCAGCGGCAGTGGGAGGCCCCATTAGCTAAAGTGGTACCTCAGGTTAAGAACAGTTTCAGGTTAAGGACAGACCTCCAGAACGAATTAAGTTCTGTACGGTGGTACCTCGGGTTAAGTACTTAATTCGTTCTGGAGGTCCGTTTATTTAGTTTTAAATAAATTAGGAGTCCCCAAATGTATGTTCTCTGGTCCATGGGGTCACGAAGAGTCGGACACGACTAAACAACAACAAAATGCATGTTTGAGTAAAGAAGCTATAGCCCTTCTCCTATAAATACAGTAAGATTCCAGTCCACATTGTTCTGGATAAAGACCTGGTTTAAATAGTAACAAGGCAGCTGCCACCTCACTGGTCCATCTAGCTCAGTATTGTCAACACTATCAGCAGCCAGGATTTCAGGCAGGGAGCCTCTCCCAGCCCTCCCTGCCAGGGATTTAATTTGGGACCCTCTGCATGCAAGGGGGTGGCAAGTGTTGTTCAATGTGCAGGAGGCCAGGCAGGAAAATGGAGGCCTTGAGGCCTTGCTTGCTTTCTCACCTCTAGCAAGGGGGCTGCGGAGGGAGGGGTATGGCTCCTTTCACCTTTCCGCTCAGTTGGCCAGGAGCCCGTGGGCGTCTGTCCGTTTGCTGCTCCCTCTCGGATTGCAATTCATCTCCCTGCAATTCCTCTTGTTCTTTACAAGCCGGGTGTCTTTTATAGGCAGATAAACTTTTGCCCCTGCTGTAAAGTTGGAGTACTACTTGTCTCCTCAGCATTGGGTGCTGTAAAATAAAAAGACCCTGAGGCGGGGTGCTGGGGGTGCAGGTTCAAAGCAGCTTCTGGGTGCTTGAGTTTTAGGAGCTTGTGTCACCCCCTTTGTTTTGTGCACTGAGGACTTTAACCCTGACCTCCCCAGTGGAAAGGGACAGGGGCGGATCTTTAGCTTAGCCTGTTGTTGTTTAGTCGTTCAGTCGTGTCCGACTCTTCGTGACCCCATGGACCAGAGCACGCCAGGCACTCCTGACTTCCACTGCCTCCCGCAGTTTGGTCAAACTCATGCTGGTAGCTTCAAGAACACTGTCCAGCCATCTCGTCCTCTGTCATCCCCTTTTCCTTGTGCCCTCCATCTTTCCCAACATCAGGGTCTTTTCCAGGGAGTCTTCTCTTCTCATGAGGTGGCCAAAGTATTGGAGCCTCAGCTTCACGATCTGTCCTTCCAGTGAGCACTCAGGGCTGATTTCCTTCAGAATGGATATGTTTGATCTTTTTCCAGTCCTTGGGACTCTCAAGAGTCTCCTCCAGCACCATAATTCAAAAGTGTCAATTCTTCGGCGATCAGCCTTCTTTATGATCCAGCTCTCACTTCCATACATCACTACTGGGAAAACAATAGCTTTTACTACACGGACCTTTGTTGGCAAGGTTCAGCCTAGCCTAGCCTGACTAAATTCTTCTGCTCACTCAGCAGCTGGTGCCACAAGAAACCTTGCAGACTCTTTTGCTAAACATAGCTAGAGACGTCTCTTTTTTTCTTTTTGCCCCTTTGCAGAGACCAGAAGATAGACAGAGTCAGAGCATTGGTACATGGAGCTCACTAATGTGTAAACTGACTGGCAATAGCTCTCCAGGCTTTCGGACATTCCCAGCCAGATAGGCGGGGTATAAACAATAAAATTATTATTTTTATTATTACCTAGTGATGCTGTAAGGGACCTTCTGCATGCCAAGCTTGTAGAGCTTCAGCTATTCCCAAGTAGGATTGCAGGAGGTTGCCTTATATCAGGGGCTGGCAACCTAAGGACCATGGGCCACACCAAGGGATGGAAAGATCACGAGGTTCCAAAAATAACAGACTGGCAAATCAAATTACAGGAATTGGTGGAGATGGCTCAACTGACTAGTAAACTCAGAGGAAACTCAAAGCAAAAAATGTGCGGAAAAATTGATGGTTATAGAAGATATGTTGAAAAATACAATAATAGTTTTGACTCCATGCTAGCATTCGAGTGATAAAGGAACTAAAAGGAGGTGGACAACAATTAAGGATTTATTATGTTTTCAGAATGTGTTAGAAAAATTATATACAGAGGTTTATTGTTTTGTGTACATTCAAATGTAAGATAAAATATATGCAAAGGGACTTGATAGGAAGTCAAAGTTGAAGAAAAGATTTTGGAAGATAAAAGGGGAAAAATATTTACATTATCATTTTGTGTGCGGGTGTGGGTGTCTGCACATATGTGTGTTGTTGTATGCAATGTTTGGGAGGAAATAAGACGGTAAATAACAAACAACAAACTAAATATCGATGTATGTAATTTTTATTTCTTAATTATATTTAGTGGTAGTATGGCTGTATTGTTTTTGTAACATAAAATCATTCAATAAAAATTATTTAAAATAAATAAATAAGGACCATGGGCCACAAGCGTCCCATGGGGGTCGTTTAACCGGCCCATGGACCCCTGCCGCCCGCTTGGTCGGCTCCCATGCGCCGCACTGAACCGGAGCAGAGCGGGGACTGCCTTCTGTGATGCTGGCCGGCTTCCCACTGACTGCAGGAAGCTCCTGCAGCCAATGGGAAGCTGCGTACGCCTCCTCCGTGCTGGAAATAGTGTTTGCGTATGCACACATGCGTGCACCCTCCAGTCCACTGCGGCATCTGCGGGACTGTGAACTGGCCCAAGCCACAAAAACTTTGCTAACCCCTGCCTTATACCATTGGTCTATCAAGCTCAGTATTGTTCATCCTGACTGGCAGCGGCTCTCTAGGGTTTCATGCAGAGTTTCATGCGTCTCTTCCAGCCCAGCCTGAAGATGCTGTAGATTGAACCTTGTACCTTCTGCATGCAAAGCAGATGCTCTACCACCGAGCTATGGCCCGTCCCCAACAGGGTGTCCTGTTTAGCAGCCCAGCTCTAGGTCTTCTGGGCCAGACTGAAAGGGCTCTTCATGTTTTTCCATTTGCAGCTTGGACTTTTCAATGTCTGCGAAGGCTGCACACTGTGTACCAGACGGTAGAATTGCCGGAAACTCACCAGATGCTTCGCCAAACATGCCGGGACTTCGCTGAAAAGGAGCTGGCTCCCATTGCTGCTCAACTGGACAAGGAGCACCGCTTCCCTGCAGAGCAGGTATGTATGTGACTCATCTCCAGGTAGCACAGGCCCCCGTCTGATATTCTGAATGACCCTAAAGGCCTGTCGCAATCCAGCAAGTTTGTCCCTGAGAAGAGCATCCATGTTGAGATTGAGACCTAATGCCCTGGTCTCCTTGAACATTGGGATGTTTAGCTTGGTCTCGGCAATGCCCAAGTCAGGAACAAACTCTTAATCCTTTGGCTCATATCCACTTGATTACAGTCAAATCTTGGTTGTCAAATGTAATCCGTTCTGGAAGTCTGTTCGGCTTCCGAAATGTTCAAAAACAGAGACATGGCTTCCGATTGGTCGCAGGAGCTTCCTGCACTCAAGCGGAAGCCGTGTCAGACATTTGCTTCTGAAAAATGTTGAAAACTGGAGCATTAAAAAAAGGAGCCAAAACGTTTCAAAATGGAGGCATTCAGGATCCAAGGTTTGACTGTATTAGAACCAGAATTCTGCATCCAGAAAAGCTGAATTCTGCAACCTGTATAATGCAGGCTATTTACCTTGTTATGCCCAAATTTGCCTCTTTGATTCCAAGAACATAAGAAAAGCCTGGCTGTTGGATCAGCCAAAAGGGGCTCATCTAGTCCTGCATCCTGCCTGTTTTCATGGTGACTAACTAAATGCTGTGGGTTAAAGCCTCAGTGCCTAGGGCTTGCTGATCGAAAGGTTGGCGGTTCGAATCCCCGCGGCGGGGTGCGCTCCCGCTGTTCGGTTCCAGCGCCTGCCAACCTAGCAGTTCGAAAGCACCCCTGGGTGCAAGTAGATAAATAGGGACCGCTTACTAGCGGGAAGGTAAACGGCGTTTCCGTGTGCGGCTCTGGTTCGCCAGAGCAGCGATGTCACGCTGGCCACGTGACCCGGAAGTGTCTTCGGACAGCGCTGGCCCCCGGCCTCTTTGAGTGAGATGGGCGCACAACCCTAGAGTCTGTCAAGACTGGCCCGTACGGGCAGGGGTACCTTTACCTTTTTAACTAAATGCTACAGTCAGGACCTGACCACATGAGCACTCTGTTGCACTGAACCCATTCCTCTTGCCTGCTTATTCTACTATCCTCCTGGCTTCTAAAATGCTACCTTGCTCATATGCTTTCAAGCATGTTTTCTCTACCATGAGGGCTAGGAACTTGATTTATTTAAAAACAAACACCTCCCCCTCCACACACACCTTAAAACACCTTTTTTCATAAACCACTTTGATATTTTTTCTGCAACCAAGTGGTTTGTAAATTTTATAAAATGAGTAAAAAATAAAATGAAAGCCGAGATTCACAAAACTGAATTGTGCTTTCTCTCACATAACCACAGTTTCTCTGTCCTCAGAAGCAGTAGCCATGCCCATCCTAGCTGCCAGCTCACAAATTACCTTGTTTTGTATTGCACTGGCTTCACACTCCTTAGATTTTATTGGTAAGGCTGCCTTGCACAAATGTTCTTTCAAAGAGCAGTTTAATGTAAATAAAAGAATGAATTGCACGACGTGTGGTACGCTTTCTCCTGGCAGTATGTGCTGTTCTGTAATTAAGTAATTGCTACGGTTCTGCTAGGGAGGGAAGAAGTTATGGCTGCTGCCGGATGACTGACAAGGGCAAGCATAATCCAGTGTGGAATTGCTTTAATTCGTCTTTCGGCTGGATTGTTTCTGCCACTGGCGCTGTCTTCTGCCCTAATCAGCTTTACATCATCATTTCATCCCCACCTTCCCCACTTACAGGTCAAGAAAATGGGTAGCCTTGGACTTTTTGCAATGGACGTACCTGAGAAGTATGGAGGAGCTGGTCTTGATTACTTGGCCTATTCCATCGCCGTCGAGGAAATCAGCCGAGGCTGCGCATCTACTGGCGTGATCATGAGTG
This sequence comes from Podarcis tiliguerta, assembly GCF_965153285.1. Taxonomy (NCBI): domain Eukaryota; kingdom Metazoa; phylum Chordata; class Lepidosauria; order Squamata; family Lacertidae; genus Podarcis; species Podarcis tiliguerta. The sequence goes on from NC_139549.1 coordinate 26,375,689, forward strand.
TCAATAATGTAAGAGATTCCCACAGATGTTAACCTTGATTGGCATTCATTTATTGTATCTAAGAGTGAGTGGCTTGTTGTTGTTTAGTTGTGTCCAGCTCTTCATGACCCCATGGACCAGAGCACGCCAGGCACTCCTGTCTTCCACTGCCTCCCGCAGTTTGGTCAGACTCATTCTGGTAGCTTCGAGAACACTGTCCAACCATCTCGTCCTCTGTCGTCTCCTTCTCCTTGTGCCCTCAATCTTTCCCAACATCAGGGTCTTTTCCAGGGAGTCTTCTCTTCTCATGAGGTGGTTTCTCATGAGTGGCTTAGATACAATCAAAACAAGGCAATCTCTGGCCTGGCGGGCTTACAATCTAAAAAAACATGGCACACAAGGCAAAACGGACAGGGAAGGAAGAGGAAAACCATCAAAATTCAGGCACCAATTTCTAAACAGTTGTTCCTACACTGACAAGCTGTCACAGTTGGAGTGCCTGATGCTTCAAGTTCATGCAAAAGTGGTACCTCACCCCAGTAAAGTTATCATATCTTTATAGGAATTGTTTCAGCAATTTGTTGACAGGAATGTAGTGAAAGAGATAGGTATAAACACATCTAACAGACATGTGTCAGGGTAATCAGTGTTCCAAGTATTCAATGAAATGGACAGACTTACATCTGTCACGGGGACTTGGCGAGTGGGCAGCTTGTAGGCCGGTTAAACGGCCCCCCTGGGCCGCTTGTAGCCCATGGGCCATAGGTTGCTGACCCCTGGTATAACTTGTCTTATCTCCCCATTTAGTCCCTCTATTTAGGACCAATTTTGAAGTTTGGGTCTGAAGAGCAGAAACAGAAGTGGATTGCACCTTTCACCAATGGGGACAAAATAGGGTGCTTTGCCCTAAGTGAACCAGGTAAGTTAGGCAAACAGGTAATACCTTGGGGTCCTTAAAAAGAAATTATACTCAGACAGCTTCCCCTAAGAGGGAGTGGTGGCCACCAGCTTGGATGGATTTAAAAGAGGGTGAGACAAATTCATGGAGGAGGAGGCTATCAGCAGCTACTGCCTATATTCTGCCTCCACTGTCAGAGGCAATGGATCCCTCCAATACCAGTTGTTGGGAATCAAGTGGGGAGAGTTTTGCTGCCCTTATTCCCTGCGTGTGGGCTTCCCATTTGGGCATCTGGTTGACCACTGTGAGAACAGAATGCTGGATTAGAGGAGCCCCCACTGGCCCTATCCATCTGCAGAGCTACTCTGATGCTCTTAATTTAGCGTCTGTGTCCTGCATACATTACACAAATGAGCATATTTTGCTTTAATAATAATAATAATAATAATAATAATGCTTTATTGGTTTTTTTAAAAACTATGTAACGTATGTAATCCACAGAAAAAAGATCATATATGCAAACATTTGTTCCATAGTTAGTGCTTGTATGGAAAGGAGATGCTATCCCATCCAAACAAGACTGGCAAAATAAGATGCAATCATATGCAGAGCTAGACAGATTATCAGCAAGGTTCCGAGATGTTACCGATGAAAGATTTAATAGAGAGTGGGAAGTGTACAGAATTTAACTAAAAGAACATTGCAAAAATATAAATCCATTGGCAGGTCTGGACTGACTTATCTGCGTGTAATAGGAGAATCTTACAAAATTATTGTAACTGGAATAACCTAGAGGAGATAAAGCTTAGTGTGCAACTATGGAATGATATGGGAACCACAAATGAGCATATTTTGCATTCATTCTGTTCCCCGCAAGTTGTTATCCATTCCCTAGGCATGCGGAGCATTAAGGAACTTGTGTTATGACATTTAGTCGTGCCAGCCATGGGTCCCCAGAGGCGGTTGGACTAGTGACCGCCATCACTCTCAACCAGCATAGCCAATGGTCAAGGATGGAGGGACACACACACACACACACCTTGTGGTGTCTCTAGCTCAGGATGGTTGCTTATTCTTACCAATAGCAGCCAGAAAGTCTGGTCTGGCGAAGAGGGTTGGGTGTGTTAAAAAGGCTTATTCTGCAATTGAAATACAGCTGGAGGATGGGGCTACACGAGGAGATGGGACTCCTCTGCTGAGTCAAGACTTGAGTTTTCATAGTCCCCTCTCAGAGAGGGAGCAGCGCCAGGTCTTTGGGTCAGAAACCCTTTTGGCTTTCTCTTGCTAAGGCAATGGCAGCGACGCCGGAGCTGCTTCAACGGTTGCACGGCTGGTTGGGGACGAGTGGGTCCTGAACGGCACCAAAGCCTGGATCACAAATGCCTGGGATGCCTCTGCAACGGTGGTCCTTGCCACCACAGACAAGTCTCTGAAGCATAAGGTGAGTGTAGCTCTTAGGGTCAGTCTTCACAACAAGGAAAGCTGGGGCCGAGCTAGGTCCCCACACAAAGGAGCTCTGTCCCATGAGTGTATTGGTTTGTTTTTAAATGCAGCCTTTCCCAGTGATGTAAGAGGGACCGAGAAACCTTTGACTCTGCTGCTAGCCTTTATTCCCTTCTCTGCCCAGCAGAAGTAGAAATGGGATAGATGGTCTAGATCAGCCTTTCTCAATCTGTGGGTCCCCAGATGTTGTTGAACTACAACTCCCATCACCCCTTGCTAGCAGGACCATAGCTCAGGGATGATGGGAGTTGTAGTCCAACAACATCTGGGGACCCACAGGTTAAGAACTGCTGGTCTAGATGCATTGGACTTACGACTCCCATAAGGGTATGGCTCCCGTGCTGGCTGAAGCCAATGGGAGTTTTAGTCCACAATACTTGTCTCTGGTTCACCAGAAGCGGCTTAGTCATGCTGGCCACATGACCCAGAAGCTGTACACCGGCTCCCTCGGCCAATAAAGTGAGATGAGCGCTGCAACCCCAGAGTCAGTCACGACTGGACCTAATAGTCAGGGGTCCCTTTACCTTTTACTTGTAGGGCATCAGGTTGGGGAAGGTTGGTTTATAGCCAGCCAGGTGGTATAGTGATTAGAGTGGTTGGACTGGGATCTGGGAGGCTAGGATCCAAATCCCCACATGGCCATGAAGCTCACTGGGTAACCAGGCACTGCCTCTCAACCTTGATAATCTCACAAGGTTATTGTGGGGATTCAGAGCTACCTTGAGCTGTTTGGAGGAAAAAGTGGAATAGGAATGCAATGCAATTCAAAAATAGCCTGCCAGGGATCCCAGCTCAGGCCGGCAGGAGAGACTTGTCAATCTGCTGGTGGACCACCGGTCATGCCAGCAGACCTCCTTCTGCATGAGCAACTGCGAACGTTGTTCTGTCTTGTCGTGCAGGGCATCAGCGCCTTCCTCGTCCCCATGCCAACCCCTGGCCTGTCCCTGGGAAAGAAAGAAGACAAGCTGGGGATCCGAGCCTCCTCCACCGCCAACCTGATCTTCGAGGACTGCCGGATCCCCAAGGCCAACCTCCTGGGGGAGCAGGGGATGGGCTTCAAGATTGCCATGGTGAGTAAACTCTTAACGGTGAGGAAGAGGGGAGGGAATGGGGTTAAGCAGCACCGTCTGCCTGCACTGGAAGCACAAAGGGTGGCGGTTCTGTCCTTTGCACCCTCTTCCCCTCCATGCCCTGTTTTCAGCCTTTCAGGAGTTCGGCTGATCACTATGTAGCGGTTTTCCTTTAAAGTGTGTGGTGGGGAAGACTCGTGTCCTTCATGCCCTCTCTGTCTGGCCCACAGGCCCCTTCTCAGACAATGCACCCCTCTCACTGCCTGTCTGTGAACTCTAATAAATGCCTCTTGCTTGTCTGGATAGGTAGTTGTTGCCCCAGTGTACGTAGGATCCAGCCTATGTCTATGGGAACATCTGTGGTTTTTTAAAATTAGATTTTCTGTTTTTGTTAATTTTTTATTACGCCTAGTGTTTTTTATTGCTATTTTTAACAAATGTTTTATACAATTTTGTAAGTGGTATATAAAACTTGCTAAATAATAATGTGTATCCCCTGGCTGAGGAAGGGGGGGCACCTACTCCACTTAGGGAATTAAACTCTGGAATTCACTCCCACAAAAGGCAGCGAGGGACAATAACATGGATGACTTTAAAAGAGGTTGGCTAATAGCCAATAGTCATGTTAGCTGTGTTTTACCTCCACAGCTGGAGACAACAATGCTTTTCAATACCAGTTGTTGGAAACCACAGGACAGAAGAGGGCTTTTGTGCTTGGGCATGGGACGGGGTGGCGCTGTGGTCTAAACCACTAAGCCTCTTGGGCTTGTCGATCGGAGGGTCAGCGGTTCAAATCCCTGCAACAGGGTGAGCTCCTGTTGCTCTGTCAGAGCTTCTGCCAACCTAACAGTTTGAAAGCACACCAGTGCAAGTAGATAAATAGGTTCTGTGGTGGGAAGGTAAATGGTGTTTCTGTGCGCTCTGGTTTCCGTCATGGTGTCCCATTGTGCCAGAAGCTGTTTAGTCATGCTGGCCACATGACCCAGAAAGCTCTCTGTGGACAAACACCGGCTCCCTCAGCCTGAAAGCGAGAGGAGCTCCACAACCCATAGTCACCTTTGACTGGACTTAACTGACCATGGGCCCTTTACTTGAGGACTTTCCATTGGGGCATCCAGTTGGTCACTGTGAGAAGAGGATGCTGGACCAGATGGGCCACTGGCCTAATCCAGCAAAGGCACCTTGTGCCCTTATTAAGCATCCTTAGAAAGAGACCACTGGTCCATCCAGCTCAGTATTGTTGGCATTGATTGGCAACAGCTCTCCGGGGTATTTAGGGATGTGTTTTTCCTTCCTTGGCTCAACCTGGCCATGCTGCCAAGGGACTGAGCTTGGGGCTTTCTACAGGCAGAGATTAAAGCAGTGGGAGAGGAGGTCCTCCAGTATGTATCCCTTCCGAAAGGTTTGTAGTTCTGGGGAAACCCAAGAGCTGCACTGTGGTTTTTTAACCCCCCATTTAAGACTCTTCTTGCTTTCCCAAAGTGGTTCATATAATAAATAATAGTAATGGAAGGAAAGAAAGAAAGAAAGGCAGGCCTTGAGATTAGTCTCTTGTAATAGAGAAGAGACAGGGACGCGGGTGGCGCTGTGGGTTAAAGCCTCAGTGCCTAGGGCTTGCCGATCAAGAGGTCGGTGGTTCGAATCCCCGCGACGGGGTGCGCTCCCGTTGTTCAGTCCCAGCGCCTCCCAACCTAGCAGTTCGAAAGCACCTCTGGGTGCAAGTAGATAAATAGGGACCGCTTACTAGTGGGAAGGTAAACGGCGTTTCCGTGTGCGGCTCTGGCTTGCCAGAGCAGCGATGTCACACTGGCCACGTGACCCGGAAGTGTCTCTGGACAGCGCTGGCCCTCGGCCTCTTTGAGTGAGATGGGCGCACAACCCTAGAGTCTGTCAAGACTGGCCCGTACGGGCAGGGGTACCTTTACCTTTACCTTTAATAGAGAAGAGATAAGGTCAGGTGGATCACAGTCTGAGACAGCAAAGCCTGAAGCCATAATCTACTTACACTGGTATAATACTGCTTCCACCCCAAGGATTGTCAGAACTGGACTTCTCTAAACATCCTTGCCAGACTGCAGTTTCCAGGAATCTTCTGGAAAGCCAGGATACTTTAAAAATAGTGTAAGGCAATGTAAGTTTGTACTGTGTGCGCCTCTTCATTGTGGCTCATCCGGAGGTGGTAGCAAAACTGCCCCACTCCATGCTTCACTAACAGCTGCCTGTATTTACTGGATGCTGGGCTTTGCAAAGTCTGCCCGGTCATTCCATAGTCTTAAGATTGTCTTCAGTTAAAGTTGGCTTTTTCTGATGTGGCTGGTTGTAGTGCACAAACTCAATTTTTTTGTCTTTCCACCTTCCTTTCAGCAAACCCTGGACTCTGGGAGGATTGGAATTGCATCTCAGGCATTAGGAATAGCCCAGGCAGCTCTCGATTGTGCTGTGGATTACGCTGAGAAAAGGGCGGCTTTTGGCTCCCCCATTACTAAGCTGCAGGCCATTCAGGTACAAAGACAGATCTCTCTCTTACAGGGGCTATTCTCTTTGTAGTTCCAGGACTCAGCAATACTTAAAATAATAATAATAATAATAATCAGGGAGGCTAACCTGCAGCCCCACTGTTTTTGCTGAACTAGAGCAGGAAGGCTTGCCTGGTGCCCTCGTTACATATATTTAGGTGCTGAGCAAAAATATTTCTCTTCTCCCAGGCATTTGGCTAATTAAACAATCTTTGGCATTTTAAACTGGGGGGGAGTATTTGTTTTCATTTGTTACCGTGTTATGTATTTTTGTGTTTTTATATTGTTATCCTCCCTGTGATCTTCGGATGAAGGCTGATACAGAAATATTATTATTGTTATTATTATTATTAGCACTCACATCAGCTCTGGGAAGCATGGGAGTTGTCGTTCAGCAGCAGCTGATGGGCTGCAGGTTTGCCACCCTGTTTTAGAGAAACATGTCAAAACAGAAGAGCTGGAATTCATTGTGTACTTGTGGCACAACCTGATTACTTTTGGGAAATCAATATCTTAAAAGTGAAATGGTTTCCCTGACCAGGACCAGCCCAGAGGGCACACCCTTCCTCCTATAATTAATATGGGGCACAAGGACATGGGGGAGGTCATTCAAAGAACCGTCATCCCCAGTGTATGGTTCCACATGAGATGGATTTCTTAGTCTTCCACTTGACGTTCCTGCAAGGCATTCAAAATTAGTGAGATAAGGCATATGCTTTGCTTTATTCAGAAACTGGATTGTGGTTGCGCTTCTGTTAAGTACTTGCTGTATTCATTTTGATTTGTTGCATGCTGACCAGCCTTGCCTTTTGATGTTTTGAACTGCAGCTCCCATCAGCCCCAGGCAGCACAGCCCCAAACGGGAGCTGTAGTTCAAAACATGTGGACAGCACTGGCTTGGGGAAGGCTGGTGCAGAATATCTAGGACCACTGGAGTTATTCAACCAACCATGGTGTTTTGTGTCTGTAGTTCAAGCTGGCTGACATGGCGCTGGCCCTCGAGAGCGCCCGTCTGCTGACATGGAGAGCTGCCATGTTGAAGGACAATGGAAAGCCCTACATAAAGGTAATAGTGCTTGTCTTCACAGATAATGGACAGGTTGCAGACACCCTAGAAATGTGTGCAAAGGCAAAAAAAACCAACGTTCCCTGGGCTATAGAAAATCCCCCACCCCACCCCGTTTTGTAAGGTGAGCTGGTGTGCTATTTGGGCTGGTGTGGTGAGTGACTCTCCTCATCACCATGCAACACTTAGGGCTGTGGGGTTAGGTTTGCCTGCACTGTAGCACTTTTCTCTCCTCTACTCCAAACAGGAAGCTGCGATGGCAAAGCTGTCTGCCTCCGAGGCTGCAACTTCGATTTCCCATCAGGTAAGCCTGTGCCTCTTCGTGCTCCCCTTCCGTACAGCTGGCATGCTGCTGGCTTACATGGAGCAAGAGACATAGCTGGAATCTCTCTCCTTGGACTGTTCTGTCACTGTGGCCACAAACGAGTCCCTGTAGGTGTGTGGGGCTCTTAAATGACTCTGGCAAACAAACAGAGCATGAGGTAGGGGGAGCGAGTGGCGTACTTCCTTTCCATCTCCTGGATGTAAGTGCATCCCTCCCCATTTTTCATCTCTGTTGCCGTGCTGCAGCCACAGCATCCAATGCTGACGAGTTGGGATGCTTTTTTATTTCAGGCGATCCAGATCCTGGGAGGGATGGGCTACGTGACAGAGATGCCGGCGGAGCGCCACTACCGGGATGCTCGGATTACGGAGATCTACGAGGGAACTAGCGAGATACAGAGGCTGGTCATTGCAGGGCAGCTGCTGAAAGCTTATCGAGGCTGAGGGGGAGAAGATCTGTGTTTCAGCGCCTCCTACCTTCTTGCAGAGATGCACGTGCAATTTCTGATGGTAGACCCTGGGTCTGGTTACAAGCCAACACAGAGCCCCATTTGCCAGAGTTTAGGCAGAGTAGGAGACTTGGGCCACCAGTTGCTGCATGCCACAGCATTCACTGTGAGAGTTGAACAGTAAGCCAGAGCGGAGAGTCTCAAGACAGCAAGTTAAAAGTGTCCTCTGCCTTTAAGGTGCCTTAGATAAAGATATATATATATATACATACACAAAATGAATAAATTGCACTACCAAGGGTTTGATTTCTCTCTCCTCACCCCACTTTGCACTACAGCCTCAGGTTGCGTTTAATGGACATTCATTTGTGTGATGTTTCTTTAAACTACCTCTGTCTGCAGCAGAGATCAGGAGTGCAGAACTGTTGTGTGGATAAAAGGCTAAATGAAAACTCTTCTCCAGCATCAGATACTGCCCTGAATATGTTAGTTGGGTGCAGGGGTGGGCACCCACTAAGAATACCCACTGAGACCTGTGGCTATAGGGTAGTATACAACTTTAATAAATAATAATAATAAATAATAATAATCTGGAAGCATAGTAATTATTGCCATGGACCATTGGCAATAAATGGAAGATTATGTTCATGTTTGTGAATAGTGGCAACAGATAAAAGTCACAGCTGCTCTGGGTATTTAGGCAATGTCCTGCTGGTTGGTGAAAGGCAGCCTCCTTATCCTCTCTGTGATGTAAAGTGTCTGGGAAAGAAACTGAGGTGCCTGTGCATCTTTTTCTCACATACAATACGGAATCTTGCCAGCGTTCCTTCTGCTGGGGTCTCCGCTATATGGGCTCTCGCTTGCAGGGGGAGAAAGAGACGAACCTTGGACTCTGCAAAGCTTTCCACATCTCAGCCTGGATGTTGGGTAGAGTACAGTGCTGGTAATGCCAAGGTTGCAGGTTCAATCCCCGTTTGGGACAGCTGCATATTCCTCCATTGCGAGGGGCTGGATCCTCAGACTCTACAACTCTATGATTCGATCAAAGCAGTTAAGGCCTTTGACAGTGTAAAGCAGGGGTCGGCAAAGTTTTTGTGGCTTGGGCCGGTTCACAGTCCCGCAGACGCCGCAGTGGTCCAGAATGCGCACGCACACATGTGCAAACACTATTTCCGGCGTGGAGGAAGCGTGCGCAGCTTCCCATTCGCTGCAGGAGTTTCCTACAGCCAATGGGAAGCCAGCCAGCATCGTGGAAGCCAGTCCCTGCTCTGTTCTGCAGCAGTTTAGCGCGGTGCACGGAAGCTGGGCGGCGGAGGTCCATGGGCCAGTTAAACGACCCCCGTGGGCTGCTTGTGGCCCATAGGCCTTAGGTTGCCGACCCCTGGTGTAAAGAGCAATTAAGAGTAACTCCTATAGCAAATGCTCTCTCAGCTAATGGCTCCTCTTCAGTTGGGCAAGGTGATTCAAGATTCAGGCCACTTATTCCACTCTAAAAATACAACCAAACCCCACATCCTTGCCCAATTTCTAAAATCAATGTTTAGAATTACACACAGCCATCTGTGGCTGATTTCCACCTTTCCTACCATAGATAACAATTATTGCCATACAACATTGTACATACAGGATGAGGTGTGGTGGCTATTCAGTATGATAATAGAACAAACTTCAATCAGCAGCGGCACTCTACCTCTTACTATAGGATTTTAGCACTAGACAACTGATGAGAGAAGTCAGCTTTCTAACCTGTTTTATGAATGTGTCAAAAATAACTTGCTGGTTACAATGGAAACTGTACTGGACTTGGTGGCCTTTTGGTCTGAAACAGCAGAACAAGCTCTTAGTGGGAACGTAATACTCTCAGCACCACTTGCAGTAAGAAGCCAGGGTAGAAGTGGCCATCCCTGTTCTGTATGCAAATCCTACTTCCTCCACACCAGAAACACTCCTCTGGGGACACTCACACCCCACAATAACCCAAAAATCCCAAAGCTGCTTGCTTGTTTACTTGGGGAATTAGTCTGCATGGCCTCATCTAAAGTATGAATGAAAGACATGGCTTCCGGCAGAGTGCATTGTGCTCACAAGGCAACTTGGGCTCCCAGTTTTAATTAAAAAAACAAACCAAACTTAACCCAACAAGTTTTTCTTAATTTAAAGAGGGCAATAGCAACCAGCGTAACTTATTCAGCATTTTATCAAGCTGGCAGGATCTGCAGTTCGGTTTGTGGTAAGTGAAGGTCAGTGAATTCCCTTGCCTCTTTCCTGGGAACTATGCAGCAAGCAACCTGTCCATTGACTATTTTTATATACCACCCTTCATCAAAACACAAGTAAAAGCACAAATAAATAGAAAAACAACAACACCCCCCCCAAACACATTTAAAAGGCTGTAGAATGTTAATCATCCAAAGACCTGGTTGAAGAACATTTTCACAAGGCACCTAAAGATATATAATGAAGGTGCCAGCCTCTTTAGGGAGAGCATTTCACAAATGGGGAGCCACTGCAGAAAAGGCCCCCTCTTGTGTTGCCATCCTCCAAACCTCATTGGAGGCACACGAAGAGCTTCAGAGGAAGAACGCAGGGCTGGGATCAGTTCATATGAAAAGAGGCAGTCTGAGGTGTGGCAGTCCTGAGCAATTTACAGCTACTGCTTTGCTAGTATCTTCTTTGGCGATCACTCGTAGCCAAGTAAGATTGTCTTCCATAAACACGGTTTTAACAATGAGTCAGTAAGTGACTGTGGAGGCCAATTCTGGATCCACACGTCCTTCCACAGTGGGGACATTGGTTTCCAGGCAGGAGTTGATCACGGTGTGGATTTGCCAAGTGTGCCTTCCTCTTAGCACGTTTCTCCCTTGTGTCCTGAGTTCGAGTGTCTTCAAAGCCCATGACACCTTTGGTAAAGGCTGTTCTCCAACTGGAGCGCTCGCAGGCCAGTGTTTCCCAGTTGTCAGTGTTTATACTACATTTTTTTAGATTTGCCTTGAGACAGTTTTTAAACCTCTTTTGTTGACCACCAGCATTACGCTTTCCATTTTTAAGTTCGGAATAGAGTAGTTGCTTTAGAAGACGATCATCAGGCATCCGAACAACATGACCAGTCCAACGAAGTTGATGTTGAAGAATCATTGCTTCGACACTGGTGATCTTTGCTTCTTCCAGTACACTGATATTAGTTTGCCCGTCTTCCCAAGTGATGTGTTAAATTTTTCGGAGACACTGTTGATGGAATCTTTCAAGGAGTTGGAGATGGCGTTCATACGTGGTCCATGTTTCACAAGCATATAGTAAGGTTGGTAGTACAATAGCATATTGCGAATATAACCCTTGTGGGGCACATCATTGATTTCTGACAGTTTTTGCTCCTCAAAAACTGTTGGGAGACATTTCTCCCCAAAATAGTTTACCGCCAACTCTCAGTGCTCTTCAACTGCACGGTTTTACTTTCAAAAACTAGCCTCTGCAAGCTCCAAGCCCATGGGGAGAATGGAAAGATAATCATGACAGAATCAGGATTCGAGATTACCTTAACTGAAGCCCTTGGGAAAACTGGACCCAAATGAACAAGATGAATCTAAATGTGGACAAGGCTCTACACCTAGGCAGGAATAACCGGCTGCACAAATATTAGATGGGGGACACCTGGCTTGCCATTATTACATGTGAAAAGGATCTAGGGGTTCTTAGACCACAAGCTTAACATGAGTCAACATTGTGATGCAGCAGCAAATAAAGCTAATGCTATTCTGCGCTATTCTATGGTTTTGACTTATAAAGCTTTATACAGCTCAGGACCTCAATACCTCAAGGACCACCTCTTCCCATATGAACTGATCCAGACTCTGCAACCATCATCTGAAGCCCTTTTTCATGTTTCCTCCTACCCCGCCCCCCGGAGGTTTGAAGGGTTGAAACATGGGAATAGGCCTCTCCCCCCCCCCCCCCGGTAGCTTATTTTGGGGAATGCTCTCCCCAAGGAGGCTCGCCTGGTGCCTTCATTACATATCATTAGGCACCAGGCAACACCTTTCTCTTCACCCAGGTGTTCGGCTGATTAACATTCTACGACCTTTTAAATGTGTCTATGGGAGGGGTGTTATTATTCTGTTTTGCTTTGCTTTTGTTTTATTAGGCATCTTGCGTTTTTGTTGTGAACCGCCCTGTAATCTTCAGATGAAGGGCGGCATACAAATTTAATTCATAAATAATGATGAGGATGGGCAAGCATCCTCATCAGTTCAAGAATTTAACTTCCAAATGCTGTGCCCCCCAACATGCTGCAGACAAAGGAAGCAACAAAAAAATCCAAAGCCATTTTTTGTCCACTGAAGACTGAACGCTTCACCCCCCTTCCAATTCAATACAATGCTGCTGCAGCCACTGTAGAATTCATGGCACTTGCTAGGAGTAGAATCCAACTTGGTGCCACTACTCTCAACCTAACCGCGTAAAGATTTCTTGTTGCGCAACTGAATGTTCCCCCCTCCATGTGAATACCCACTAAATGTGGTCTGCTCCTCCGACCTCCTGGAAGAGTTCTGCGAAGAGCACAAGGGAGGCGACGCGGCAGTTGAATAGGTTTTCAGCAAAAGGCATTTCAACAGCACTGTGTGCCCTTAATTCCCCAAGGCGGTGCCAGTGAAGCAAGCAAAGGGCTTCCAGGAACTGCACAGGACTGCTGAGTAAAGCCCTAGACTTGTCAACACAATACAATGAGGTTGGGCAGGCACTACCCTGGCCAACGCCTCCTGGCCCAATCCCAAATTACACAACAGTGGGATTAACAGCTGCCGCTTCCACAGGAAAACCTGCTTTGCAAAGAGAGCCAGGATACTGGACAAATTGATTACGGTGAAGTTGGCATCGTGATAGCTCGTGTGGCAAAATGGCTCCAAAGACTCTGGTCAGACCTCACCTGGAGTACTGTGTCCAGTTCTGGGCACCACAGTTCAAGAAGGACACTGACAAACTGGAACGTGTCCAGAGGAGGGCAACCAAAATGGTCAAAGGCCTGGAAATGATGCCTTATGAGGAACGGCTAAGGGAGCTGGGCATGTTTAGCCTGGAGAAGAGGAGGTTAAGGGGTGATATGATAGCCATGTTCAAATATATAAAAGGATGTCACATAGAGGAGGGAGAAAGGTTGTTTTCTGCTGCTCCAGAGAAGCGGACACGGAGCAATGGATCCAAACTACAAGAAAGAAGATTCCACCTAAACATTATGAAGAACTTCCTGACAGTAAGAGCTGTTCGACAGTGGAATTTGCTGCCAAGGAGTGTGGTGGAGTCTCCTTCTTTGGAGATCTTTAAGCAGAGGCTTGACAACCATATGTCAGGAGTGCTCTGATGGTGTTTCCTGCTTGGCAGGGGGTTGGACTTGATGGCCCTTGTGGTCTCTTCCAACTCTATGATTCTATGATTCTATGACTGCTGTGAATCAGGGAGCCTCCTGCTTCAGTTCCACCAGCAATGAGCACACAACAGACCACTGCCCCCCTCAGCAGGAGGGCACATAACAGGGTGATATTATGGCTGTTCAGGATAGAAAGAGAATACAAAGGAATATACTTAAGCCGTATTTGAAGTATCACTGGTAGTGGAATAAATGAATCCGTCTCTTACAGAACTAGCTTAAACCCAGTTCAACCAGATGAGAGTTTTAAGTGATCATAAATGCACAGCAGGTACGTAATGTTGAAGGTTGTGAAACATCAACTATAAAATCACACCTTCCTCTTGGAGTGGAAAGTCAAAGCAGAAAATGCTACCTGTCTTAAGGGCTGTAATTTAACCCACTATTGTACAGTGTTTCGCCTCCTTATGTGCTGAGAGAGCTGGTTATTACAAAACGTTCTTGAAAAAGAATTCTGAGTAAACAGGGCCCTGAGAGTCAATGCCTCAATTATGTATAATTTCCACACAGTTGGTTTTAGGAAATCTTAGAGAACTACAGGCAGCAAATTAATAGGCACTCTGGATGATGGTGGGGCATTAATTACTGCACCATGACCGAGTCAGATTCCACTGCTATATAATCCAATTTGAAATTGCTGAGTTTTAAAGTAAGATTTACATGGCATGGAGAGCCTTTCCACCAGTTTGTACTACATGTAATCTGGGTTTATAATGAAGGCCACCGACCTTGATGTCTTTGAAAGATTAGACAAATTCAGGGAGGAGAGGGCTATCAATGGCAACTAGCCATGAAGGCTATGTTCTGCTTCCACAGTTGGAATGCTTCTGAATACCAGTTGCTGGAAACCAGAAGAAGGGAGAGTGTTTTTGTGCAGAAATCCTGCCTGGAGGTTTCCCCAGACATCCGGTTGATCACTGTGAGAACAGGATGCTGCGCTAGATGGGTCCCCTTTGGCCTGACACAGCAGGCTTGTCTTAGGCAGTGGCGTAGCGTGGGGGTGCAGGGGGGGCCGGCCGCACCGGGCGCACCATCTGGGGGGGGCACACTCGCACTCGCAGCTCTCTGCCCCTACCTGGCTCACTCACTCTCTCTCACTGCAGTGCTGGCTGTGCGAATCCGATCCGAGCCGCCAGGTCGCAGCCTACTGTGGAGGGGAGGGTGCCAGGCGTGCGGTGCGGTGCGGAGAGAGAGCGAGGGACTATCTGGGGGAGGGACAGTGCAGCGGGGGGGGGGGGCACAAATTACTTGCCTTGCCCCGGGTGCTGACAACCCACGCTATGCCACTGGTCTTAGGTACTGAAGGCTGCTTCTACCGAAGGTGGCCAGACCTGCTTCCTGCATGTTTCGAAGTGTGCTTGCCACATGCAGTTAGTGGAGGAACAGGGCAGGAGGGCCACAGCAAATTACTATCCTCTTGGGTGGGCCCCACTGGTGCCTTCGCTACTTGACTCAAAACACAGGCATCTTGCACCAATTCTAAATTCACTAGAAAAGCCCATCCTTACAGGAGCACTGATCATTTGGTATATACATTTAAGCAACAAACAGTTAATTCATACTGACAACTAGGATGCTAAGCTGAGGATGAACAATGATATGATGCTGTCTGAAAAAGTTAATGATGACCAGAGCTTTTCATTTTAAAAATTACAAATACAGTGGTACCTCAGGTTAAGTACTTAATTCGTTCTGGAGGTCCGTACTTAACCTGAAACTGTTTTTAACCTGAAGCACCACTTTAGGTAATGGGGCCTCCTGCTGCTGCCGCGCCGCCAGAGCATGATTTCTGTTCTCATCCTGAAGCAAAGTTCTTAACCTGAAGCACTATTTCTGGGTTAGCAGAGTCTGGAACCTAAAGCGTATGTAACCTGAAGCGTATGTAACCAGAGGTACCACTGTATATCCTTCACAACTGCAGGTAACAATTTGTAATTATTAGGACAGCAAGCAATAAAAGTTCCGCCATTTGGAGGGGTATGTTGGCTGTTTGGCCGTATTAATAAAACATTCACATTCATTTAGAGGGGGCTTCAATGCCCCTTTGTCCTGCCCCCCATCCCACTGCCAGACCTCCAACCTAGTATTGTCTTTCACATACCCAAATCTGAGAACAGCTGGCTCACGGCTCACACTTCCAAAGTTTAGGTACTTTGGCTTAGGGGTGCGCAAGTTATGCAAAGCAAGCACATGTTAGAATAAATTAAATGCAATGTTTAGGATACAGAACTCCCAGCAGAATGTAGGAAATGGTGCTCTTCACACACAACTGTGATGTTCTGTTCCTTTAATAAAAATCTTACCTCTCTGCAGGTGACCAAACAGAATGAGTCTTCAGTATTGTGGCATATAAGTGGACCTTGCCAGTCCCCACAAATGAAACTTTTGAACACAGCCTTCCTTTTTTGCAAGCAAGCCAAGTCTCCTGCTCTGCCGGCTGAACAAACCAACATGAACATTATTTTCAATATTTGTGGCTTTGCAAAAGAACTTTACACTGTGATCTGTTCAAATGAGGTTCTTCAGCATGTCTCCTGAAACAATGCATCCTAAAAAATAATAATAATCCTAGTGTCCACAAGGATGGTCAAGAACTGTTCTTGGCAAAAGAACTTTAGGATAAAGCAGGGCTTAGTTAATTCTGTGCGGAGTCATATGCAAAAATTGTATGCAGCTGTTCCCTAAATTTTTAGGAACGACCCAACCAATCCCAACTTTTCAGCTCATACTACTCCCTTTGACACGTTAAAAAAAAGGCAGCGGTAGATGGGGGTGAAATAGCATTTCATTTAAGCATTTTCTTCCAAGATTTTGCTTGTCCTCAGCATGGTATGAGGGCAAATGAAGGAAACTCAGGTCTCAGTCAATGCAATGGTGGAGCAAGGAGAAGACCACCTCAGGATCCCACATTTGCTGCCCTGAGCTCCACGATAGAAGAAAGGGTAAGATATAAATGTGGTAAATAAACAAATAAAAATATGTGGTTTCCATAATTATTTATTATCTTCTGGTCCTGTTTCCTCCCTCAAGGCAGCTTCTAATTCATAAAGCATAAGACCAGCCCGGCTGGATCAGGCCAGAAGTGCACCCAGTATCCTGTTTCCCAAGGTAGTCAAGCCAGATGCTCCTGGAAAGCTCTCACAGGACATGAAGACACAGCCCTCCCCAGAAAGAATTGAGGAAGCAGCAAGAAAAGGGGGGAAGGGGAGAAAATATTCAGTAAAATGATTCCCTAATCTGGTCTAGGACAAGAAGGGTCTTAAAACCACCACCTAATGCCAGGAATTCCCAGAATCTGAGCTAAGCTAACACACACCCCATTACAGGGGCAGGTCTTTTAAACCAGTGGGCAGAAAGGAAACTTTCATTTTTGACAGGAAAGATAAGTTCATCTTAGGAACCTTTGAAACAGTTAAAAATAACATAGCCAGGACAATTTGTTTAGAAAAGTCCACATTTTAAGAGACTCCCAGGTACAAAGCAGTCATCACAAACTTTGACCAATCACAACAGCAGAGGACAGGATTCTCTCTTTCTCTTTCTCTCTCCCTTTTTTTTTTAAACGTAAGGGAATGGGGGGAAATACAGCACACTAATCAAACAATGCAAAAAAAATAATAATACAAAAAATAGAAAATAGAAAAAATGTATTTACAAGTCATACATTACTATGATCAGAACGCACAGAGACAACAGCTGCTATAATACATGCACAGGGTCAAGAGGGGAGCTACTAAAAACCTGTAATGGATTAAGTTGTAAAAAACAAACCCACAAACAAAAACAGGGGTTCGGCGGGAGGAGGGGGGGGTCAAGGGCTTCAGCTTTCTCCCTCCCCTAAGTCTGCTACATTGATTGAAAAATCAAAGAATCCCCTAAAATCCAGGAGCACACTAAGTACAAAATACTACACTGGTTGTTTTTTTTTTTTTTAACTGAAGCTTCACTCATGGAGGGAAATGGGAAAGACAGCAGCATATTTGCAGATCCATATACAAGAAAGCCCAGAGTAAACTGCTCTACATGCTAAAAATTACAGCAAGCCCCTGTCAGCTACAAAGCATGATCCTAGCAGGTTTTTTCCCATTGCATGTGTGTGTGTGTGTGTTTCTGTGTATGCATTTGTGTGTGTATAAAAGTCGTGCCCTTGTTCACTGCAACATGACATCTGGGTGGAAATGTAACTTGTTTACAACAAAGTCTTTATATCGTGTACTGCAAGAAGTCACTCAAATGTCTGTGGATTTAATAAGTCACCTCACACCACAGAACATATTTAATAAATTTGAATGGGGGGGAAAAAAAGATTATAGCGACAGAAAAACCTCTGTCTCAGTTCTCTCTGAAACCGGAGTCCAACGGAAAACTGGTCCCAAAGTACTTGTAGGGTTTCCCAAGAAACTCCAAGCGCAGTGACCATTTGTCTCCTCTTAGTGTTCGCAAGTTCCTCAATGACTCTATGCCGTTTTCACCAGAAAGTGTCTGTCAGTCTGCCTCCTCCTCCTTCTTCTCCCCTGAGGAACACCGGATGGCCTAGCACTAATCCGTAAGGAGGAGGAGGGGGGGAAGGAAGAAGAGGGAGGCGGCTGCCATGGCAAACTGTCTCCAGTTCCAAGAAGGGAGGGGAGAAGCCCCCACACTCCCTCGACCACCACCACCAAAACGCCTTTGCTCTTTCCTCCTTTTCCCAGAAAGCAAGTCCATTTGTACAAGTTCCACAAACTGGTAATTCTCTCCTGAGTACCAGCCCAGCCACAGGGACGGACAACCAAGCTGTGAGCCACAAAAAAAAGGACCAGGCAGAAGTTCCGGTCACTTTCCATCCGTTCCATCATACCTCCAGGAAACGTGAGCTGCTGGTCTTGGAGTGGAATGGTTCAGACCACATGCGACGCAGATCTCCCTAAGGAAAGGGACAGAAGAGTGAGCAAGTGAGTGTGAACAGACTCACAGAGTTCAAAGGGGCTGCTCCTGCACCCAGATTATAACAGGCTGCTAAAACTCCCTTTGGGGCAAGGGGCTCAAGGATGGCAGAATTCAGAAAGTGAAGCTGGATTATGACTATTTTGCTCTGTAACATTTACGCCAACATGGCGCCCTCCGGATGTTTGGGGCTACAACTCCCATCAGCCCCAGCCCACAAGGAAGGGCCAGGCCTGCAGTGCTTCCATGGTATCAAGTGCCCTCTGGCAGATCAGGCTGATATAGCAGAGACCTCTTTGGATGCAGCAGCTGGAGGTACGACAGGCAGCGACAGGTAGTGGCATCACCCAACTCTTGACATCATTTCATTACCAGACAACTGTGAACTTTAATACCTGCTAAGTAGGCTTTTATGCTGACTTTCAGGTATTTATTTTATTGTATTTGTTTAGAGGAGTTCACAGAATCACAGAGTTGGAAGAGACCACAAGGGCCATCGAGTCCAACCCCCTGCCAAGCAGGAAACACCATCAGAGCACTCCTGACATATGGTTGTCAAGCCTCTGCTTAAAGACCTCCAAAGAAGGAGACTCCACCACACTCCTCGGCAGCAAATTCCACTGTCAAACAGCTCTTACTGTCAGGAAGTTCTTCCTAATGTTTAGGTGGAATCTTCTTTCTTGTAGTTTGGATCCATTGCTCCGTGTCCGCTTCTCTGGAGCAGCAGAAAACAACCTTTCTCCCTCCTCTATGTGACATCCTTTGATATATTTGAACATGGCTATCATATCACCCCTTAACCTTCTCTTCTCTAGGCTAAACATGCCCAGCTCCCTTAGCCGTTCCTCATAAGGCATCGTTTCCAGGCCTTTGACCATTTTGGTTGCCCTCCTCTGGACACGTTCCAGTTTGTCAGTGTCCTTCTTGAACTGTGGTGCTCAGAACTGGACACAGTACTCCAGGTGAGGTCTGGCCAGAGCAGAATACAGTGGCACTATTACTTCCCTTGATCTAGATGCTATACTCCTATTGATGCAGCCCAGAATTGCATTGGCTTTTTTAGCTGCCGCGTCACACTGTTGGCTCTTGTTGTTGTTCTTGTTGTTGTACAGGCAACTCCCCACTTACACAGGGATTACATTCCAGACCCCCGTGAGCATAAGTGAAAGGTAAGTGGGGAACCTTGTCAGGGCAGGGAACTAGGGTGATTTCTTCTTCTTTTACAACAAAAAAGTTCAGAGCTCTTTGGAACCCTACATAACAAAAAGCAACCTATACTGTATCTTTGCCTCCAGATCGCCAGAACGGACAGGGAACAGGACTGAGCCTGCAGCATTACAGCTTCCCACCCAACAGCTGTTGAGCGGCCTAGCCTGGCAGCAGGGAGGGCTCCCGTGCACTATTTGGGAGCCCACAGGTTTTTTTCTGCCCTTAAAACCTCTTCAGGCTCTGGGGAGGGTCTCCTTGAGAGTCACAAGGATTTCCAGCTCTCTCCCACCATTTCCAGATTTGAACTGATTTATTTATTTCGTGGAATTGCCCTATATGAGGATGCGCCCAAGTCAAGCACATGTAAGTGGGGAGGTATATAGTGTATACTGTACAGTATATACTGTATATAGTGGTAGTATGTTGTAGGATGCATATACCCTAACAAAAATAACTTCTCTTTTTTGCTGCTTTCAGTGGCTGTGCACAGCAATTCAAAAGGATGGGCCTTGCAATTGCACAGCAGATGCTGGGGAGGGGGTTAGACAGTACATCACTGATGTGCCCAAGGAGATTCCCACAGACGTGACTCCCAACACTCCTCTCACCTTTAAATAGGCCATAGTGAGGAGTGGCAATAAGGTGAAGGGTACCAAGTAGAGGAGGGCGGGCTGAGCTGCCCGGTGGATGCGAGAAGCGACCGTCGCAGTTAAGAGGCCTGCAATATAAGAAAAGACAAGATGACATGACAGCACTCAAATGGGCGCCTTTCTCTCTTAGATGATGTATTTGCTGTCTTGTTTTCTCTTGAGAGAGAGACACTGTGTATCATGGCAGGATGATTCAACAATGCAAACTGCACCAAGGTCAAGTGAACGGCTTCCTGAACTAAAGTTCTGTTAACAGCTTTTAAATAATAAGCCTCTGCTTTAATTTTCCAGAGCAAATGGCTTCTAATCTCATGGTAGTGAGGAAAAACTTCAAAGCACAGAAATGATCTCTGTGGCAGAGAGACAGAAGGCAAAGGCAAAGAGACAGAAGGCAAGTTTGCCCCTGAGCTCTTTTGCTCCTTCCTTTAATTGCCCTCTGCCCTCCAAAACCAATTTCCTCTTTGCAAATCCCCTAATCACACATGTTTTGTACACATACTTTGCAAGCAGTCAACACATCAAACATGCATGGCTATTCTCGGTATTTTGCTTTCAGTATCTAGATTTAAGATACCCTTTGTTGGAAAGCTTTTTTAAAAACATAAAAATCCTGCTTGTAACAAAGACAACTTCTCAAAATAAAAACATGTTTGCTTTAATTCCTGTTCCAGAAGCCTATAAATGGAGCTCACGTGTTTACAAAATAGTTCCCAATGAAATTTTAAGTCCTGCAATTTAACCATTCCAATTCTTTAACAGTCACTGCCAATGGAAGACTTCTGTCCTCTTGTTTTTCCAATATCAGCCTGATGCCAAGTGACTGAATTCCATTCACTATTTGGAAAGACAACTTTAGCACACCCCAAAGTGCAACCGTTGCTCTGTCTCTCAATCCCATAAACTTATCCTACAGCACACTTTTAAAGCTTCCTCTTCTATCACTCTTCAGTTCAGGTTTACAAACAGCAACTTTGTCTACTCGCTTTTGGCAAATAAAACCAACGTGCTCCAAACCAAGATGTCTGTGTGAGCACCTTCTAACCTTTAGAAAAACATTACAGTTAAAAGCATCTTGCACACAATTGCAAGATACATCAAACTTTAAAAGTGGGGGGGAGATTCATCCAGACTGAACTCACCACATCAACTTCTGCACACATCCCTCCCCCTTACCTACGAAGTATCCAATGAGTGTGCAGTGAAAATAAGAGACTTTCTGCATGCGGCCAGAGATGTTCCCTGGTCCTGGAGCACCACAGGAATCGCTGTTGGCTTGCTTCTTGTAGTTATCATAACGCAGGACAAAGCAGAGAAGGAGGCCAGGCATCACAATGTCTCCAATTCCCAGCATGGAGAAGTGGCTGCCTGTGGAACTGGAAAACAAGGAGCTAGGTTAACCTTTCTTCTCTGACCAACCATCAGCACACAGACCCTCGGGTTAGGGTGCAAGCAAAAGGGAAACCACTTTCCTAATTGTGACCCCAAAGCTTCTTGGGTTCTTCTTAAAACAGCATATCTACCACAAAACAATTTCCCAAGAGCAAAATATAAAGAAGCCTCAGTAAAGGATGTGAGGCAAAAAGGTGACTCCTACCTTGGAAATACAAGTTTGCCAGGCAGCGACAAGCGGGGGACATCTCGACCTACATTTGGTCCAAGGTGGAGCTTCCGTGATAAAACATCAAGCGGATTATCAGCTGGTTGTGTGGCCACTTTCACCATAACATTGCTATTGAAGATGTAGGCGGAAAAGAAGACCTGGGGGGCAGGGGAAACACAAAAGCTATTTTTGATCACCTCAAAAGCTATGCATCTCTCTCATTATCCAGCCTAAGATCAAGAGAACCTATGAGCCAGGAGACCAGTAAGTGAAGCAAATAGATGAAACCATACAGGATTTGCAGATTTGCCAGTTCCTAGTGACATGGCACTAACCCTTTTGCTTAGTCTCAAGAGCGGCTGATATACATGATAGCCTTATGTTCCTTAAGAGACAGAAGCCCACCTGCATCTATAGGAGATGCAACATGGGAGCAGTGGACACACCCACAAGGACACTCATGTTTGCTGGCTCAAAAGGGACCCGTTGATACCACCCACACAGGCGAGAAACAACCCCTGCCCTTTGGGGGCACCAACCAATTGTGCCGTTTATTTATTTTTAATATGCTTTTTATTAGTTTTCTTACTTAATAAACACACACAAGAAATTAACAAAAATGATAAAAGAATTAAAAAAATCCATCCATCCATAAATCCATATGTTCTTACAAAAGAACTTATGCTACCATGTTCTTAATTCCCAATTCCTTACCTTCCCCAGTAGACTTCTGTCTTCCTCAAAGCAGGTCTCTCTTATCTGTTTACTAAACTGCTTCTTTAATCATTTTGTCACTTCTTGTTATCTGAATACTATACTTATAATCCATATTGTGGTTTGCGAAAATGAATCAAAGCATGTCCAGGTTTTAACTTGAGGGCACTGCTTTTTAAAATATTCTTTATAAATTTCTCACTCCTTTTTGAATTTTGGTTTGGCTGTCTCCTAATGGTTTCTGCCATTTTTGCCCGTTTGAGATACTGAAATAATTTATCCTGCCATTCCTCTTTTGTTGGTACTAATTCTCCTTTCCAATTTCTGGCAATTAATATTCTTGCTGCTGCTGTAGCATATAAGAATATTATATTTTTTCATTTGCAAAATCTGAATCTAAAATGCCTAAGAGTAAAGCTTCTGGTTTCTTTATGAAAGTTTGCTTAAACATTTTTTTTTTAATTCCTCATATATAATATCGCAAAAATTGTTAATTTTTTTGCAACCCCACCACAAATGAAACAGTGTCCCTTCTGCCTGTTTACACCTCCAGCACGTATAAGATCTCGTTTTATACATTTTGGATATTTTGCTGGGAGTTATATACAACCTGTAAAACATATTCAAAAGATGTTCCTTTAGTCTATATTGTACCATCTAGACCTGGTGGTCAATAACACATTGCCAGGACGATTGGGTGGGGGGCACTGAGGCCACTGCAAGCCTCACCAAGAAGTAATCAACAAGAGGACAGGGTGAGAAGTTTTCACACCAGTTCCCCCAGAAGCTCCAACAGCTTCCTCCACAAGAGTGTTCAGGAAAAAAAGAGGTGTTGATACTATCTGACCAATGTGGCCTTCAAGATGCAATGAAACATGAAAATCAAACAGTGGAGATATATGGTTGCCATGTTGCATTTTTTAATTGAAAAGCCACATATACATTTTCTAAAGAGGCAAATTTCTCTGACTGCCTGAGGGTGGCTGCTGGGTGAGACCAAGGTGGTACCCTCTAAGGTGTGCCAAGGTGTATAATCAGCCTCTTCTGAATAGTGGGGGGGATCTTCATCACCTATTTCCTACACAAAGTTGAAGTGAATTTGTTAATTAATTAATCTTATAGGCTGCTAGATTGTAAACAAACAAACCAACCACAAAGAAGTTTATGAAAAAGATAAAATTGAGTTGGGGAAGGTCCCGGGAGTGATATGGAAAAAATACAATGTAAGTGAAGGGGAAAGCCTTTTAGAAAGTTATGACTGAAAGATGCAGCAACAAAATGGGGTGTGCCTATAGATGCCCCCTGGTACCCAGTGACAGTATTTCAAGATGTCCAAGGTGATGGGTGCTGTAAGCCTGCCATCAAGGTCAGAAGAACTCATTGTCTGGTTATAGGGATACATAAGAAACTAGAAGAAACTCACCCAGAAGACATCATAAATTAATAGCCCCGAGAGCAGCAGACAGGAAACCTTGAGGCTGGGCAATCGGACAAAGGCGATCATTGCAACGCACAGGCCCATGGCCAGAGCTACAAAACAGAAATGCAACAAAACAGTTGGATCACTATGCAAAGTGACAGTTGCTGGTAAATAAGCCTAAGACTACAGACAAAACATCTACTGTACCCAGACACACCACAGTAGGGATACTTCTTGGAGATGAAGTGGCAGCTTGAAAATGGAGGAAAGTTGCCAGTGTAGACTACTGACATATAGGGTTATGTGTACTGGCCAAAAAAAAATAATAATCTAATTTCTGCAAGGCAGACATCCTGTTCCGTCCTCTGAATATGTTGTGTAAATTTGTATATCCAAGCAATTAATCTGCTTTCATAGTTTAACATGCTTCTCTAGATCAACCTCTCAAAAATCCTAAATTGCTTTGGGCAGGGAACAAAATGGGCGAACGCAAGGGAATGGTTTATCTCTCTGAATCTTAAGGCCTAGAAACTTGCTCTTTCAGTATCTGTGTAAGCCAACCAAGTCAGTAATATTAACACAATGTAACGTTTTCAAATGTTAGAGATTAAGAACGATTAAAAGCAAAGAGAGTAGAGGACGAAAAGCATTCAGTAAACCTGCAGCAGCACGGAATGTACACAACACTCCACAATTCATTAGCCAAAATTTACTGACATGCTCCATATAGGCAATAATATTTTGGTAATTTTGACATGAGATACACTGTTCAAGACAAGAGACAGCAATGCAAAAGTGCCTTTGCTAATTCTTTATACAGGTTGGGAAAGGTAAGACTCATATGGAATAATTATCCACATGTGGGAAAGGCAATCAACCAAATGGTAATGTTAATGGTTTGATCACAACCATGAGAAGGGCTGCCTGAAGAGAAACATGTGTGACTTTAATAATTAATTTTCAGAACAATAATAAGAACACTCTCCCCAAGCTACTTGTAAAACTGAAATCCTCCCCCACAACAGACAGGCTTGAGCTGACATTAGCATAGACTTGAACTAAAGTTTCTGCAGAGAGAGAACTTTCTTGTCTGTTTGCTGTTCCACCCCTTGGAAAAGCAGCTGAGGCCTGTGTGACAAGTGATGGAGGCTGCACCCTTTCTGCATCAGGTACTACATGTGAAAGTACTGGAGACACCAGCACTTCAAAAATGTTTCACTTTGCTAAGCTTGTTGTTGTATTTGAGCCATGACTCATTATGTGTGTGAATGTGTTCTGTCTCTGAAAATCAGTCACTAGTCTGCACAACTGTCTACTCCTCCATGAGTGCACCAGTGAGGCTGTTGCCACTCCTAAGAACCTGGAAGTTCTGCACTTCTCCTTCTCTGCAGTCTATTACATAATGACAAGTGTTAGATTGACTAATTCTAAACCCACACCCCACTTTGGACAGAAAAGAACGCTTTTCTTTGGCTCACAGTAATTGTGTGAGCTTTTTCTGAGCTTCTGATAGCTTGGACACCCCCTTTTTTCTAAATTAAAAGTGGAAGAACTTCATTCCTCCTTATATATTTGCTTTATATGAAAGTCGCTAACATTCTGTCATAGTACAGATTTCTGTGTTTCTGCCTGCTTCTTTCCAAACCCTGAACAGTTTCTGCTGCTGACATACAACAGGCAGTCTCCTCTGAGGGTGGACCATTCTGCTGCCTGCCTGCATCAGGAGCAATTGAATGATCAAGATTCTATGATTACTCTAAGATTCTATGATTCTATATGGATGTTTCAGCTGAGATTCCTGCACTGAAGGAGGTTGGATTAGATGACCCTTGGGTGCCTTCCAAGATTTTAGGATTCATCACATCCCATGCCGTCAAAAGAAAAAGCAGTGAATCAGGCAGAGGCACAACAACAGCATACTCTCTGGATGGGGACTTTGTGTTCATAGGGACCTTCAGTTTATTAATCTCTCTTCCCACACTACTTGGAAAAAACTGCCTTACACAATACACACACACACGCACACACACACTTCCATGGCAAGTACAGAGTTCATTTTGAATAAAGAATGCAAGAAAAGTTTCCACTAACAATTTTTCAACCTGTCACTGTTACAAGCAAGTAACCAGATCCACATATTCAGCAGCACTTACCGTCCATGAGGAGCCAGTGACCAGTTAGGACCCAGATAAGGACAAGCATCACAGAGAGGGAGAAAGAGAGCAGCTCAGCAGCTGTAAAACGCCCACAGCAGCCAAAAGAAATCCTGGAAAACACCACCAGAAACACAAAAACAATGAAGGCTCTTCTCTGGTATGTAGCAAGAAGGAGGTGGGAGGGGGGATCTGTTGTGGCTCTTATTTGGACTGGGTTCAAGAGCACCAGAAATGCCCTAGTGACAAGGCTTTTGTCAAAGGAAAGGTGCTGAAGGCATGATCTCAAGGATCTCCCCCACAAACCTGACTCATTTGCCAAGATCCTAAAATTAGATGAAAGGGTTATTTTGGCTACTCTATTCTTGGGCTTTCTGCTGAGAGGGTGTCAGAAGTGTTCTACCCCTTCATGCCAATTTGGGGATGGGGGGTGTAGTTTTAAGATACAGCTTTCAGAAGACATTATTCCAAAGCTGTCATAAAAGTTGGACTTTTTTTTAAACATTCCCTATGATCTCTAGAGCCAGTGCTTGTGACCAGAATTCTTCCCTCCCCTGCAAAAAAATGAATTTCAACTGTGTTTCTGTCCCCCAGCTAGAAAAGTACCACCACTATGAACCAACCCTACTGGCGTCAATTCAAACAGGTCATTATTTCTGCCTATAACCATATACATCAGTTTTGGCATGGTGAAGTGGTGATTCCTGAGAAGCGGCCGAAAAAAAGAGAAGTAGTGTGTGTGACACTTTTGCCCCCACCCCTTCTGCTGTAAGATCAAAAGCAGGAGCCTTGCAGGGGTGGGAGCAGCACATTGTCCTCAAGACCTGGGGGAAGCAGCTGTCTCAAGCCACCATGAGCAGGCGAGTAGGAATTAGGCAGCTGTGACTCCCAAGGCAAAGTCTGCTTGGATGCTCTTCTGAATATGAAAGCCTTGAGATGAAGGAAAGTTGTGCAAGCTCCTCTTCGTTCCTGGGCTATTTGTGCAGGAGAACTTCCCAAGAGAGCGTGCCTCACATTAACTGTGGGGAGGTATCAAATGTGGGTCAGCCCTGTTTAGAGCTCACCGCAGAAGAACTCTGCAATACCCTCTTTGTGCATTATAAACACAGGCGTGGAAAGCAGTGGCAGGGCTGTTTTTGAACTTCTTCTCAGAGCCAAAAGCTCTACCAACAACAGAGAGGCCCATCTTGTTGAATCAACAACAGGTTCTTTGCACTGCACAGAACAAAAAAAACAACAACCTTCCTTACTTGTTTTGAGGTGAACAAGGTCGTGTTAAATACTGGCACATTGGGAGCAGAAGGAAAGCAAAGGCTATTGTTGCGAGAACTGGAGAAATGGAGAGAGGGAGAGAAAGAAAAGGCAATGTTAATACAGACCAATGTTGCAAAAACTCCAAAACAAGCACAGAAAACTTACACATGTCAACATCTGTGGCCAAGGATGTGAAGGAAAAAAAGTATCTGTGGCCAAAACACAATTTGAACTTTAATTAAAATGTCTGTGAAGGGCTTTTTGCATTTTGCTGGAAAACATCTGAAGTCCAAGCAATTTATCAGTAAATTATAATCATGAAACTAGTATGTTCCTAAGGTGGGGAGAGCCCACACAGAATGCTTTGGTCAAAAGACTGACCCAAAACATTTAAGTCTGGCTAGAAAACTCTTCTGAAATGCCACATTTTTGTCAGTGGGCCAAAGATGTGGAACGCAGAGACTAATTTCCATGGGTAATATTTAACTGTTGCAAACATCTAAATGCATCACCACATATTGAGCACAATCCTGCAGGAAGTCCTCCAATGCAAATCCCACTGAAACAAATAGGCTCTGGACCCTTGCATGGCATTTATTTAAATGGGTATTCTACAGGAGAACTTCTCAGAAGAATGTGCCCATTGGCTTTGGAGAATTCTGCAGTTCTCTTTTTAATTAACCTTCTCGTGAATTTATACCGCACCTCTCAACAGCTTCACAGGGTGACGTGCAAATAATTCAAAATACAGAGGAGGCGGCAAATGTAAAGACGAAAACATTAACACGATAGCAGAAATAAAACAAATACAAAAGAGTGTAAAAGCAATCAGCAGAGATAAAAGAGGCAAGATAAAAAGCATGGGAAAATAAAACTCTCTTTGTCTGGTACAAAAATGAGTTGGAATCATTAAGCTGGAAGTGGCTTCAACATCCTCTAGTCCAGGGGTGGCCAACTCCCAAGAGACTGCGATCTACTCACAGAGTTAAAAACTAGCAGTGATCTACCCACTTTTAGGGGGTTCAGGTCAAAGTTGTTGAGCTTTTTAAAGGGATTTTTTGAGCTTCTTGGGGGGGGGAGTGATCTACTGCAGAAGTCCAGTGATCTCCTGGTAGATCACGGTCTACCTTTTCTACCTGTTGGACGTGCCTGCTCTAGTCCAACCATTTGCCAAAGTGCAAAAAAAAACCCCACTCCTGCAAACCCCTAAATTAACATCCAGTTTCTGCTTAAAATCCTCTAATAGAGGAGGTATTGGGGTGAGCCTCCCTAAGGAGAGGATTCTACTGGGAGGGCACCACCACTGAGAAGGCTCCTCTCCAGGTAACTACCTACCAAATCTGATAGCTTGACAGATCACATCAAGAGAAATATAAGTTAAAGTCTATTATAGACACTGACATTTGAATCAGCAACTTGAGTTTATTAAATACAGTATTAAATACCTCGGGTTACATACGCTTCAGGTTACAGACTCCGCTAACACAGAAATAGTACCTCGGATTAAGAACTTTGCTTCAGGATGAGAACAGAAATCATGCTCCGGCAGCGCGGCAGCTGCAGGAGGCCCCATTAGCTAAAGTAGTGCTTCAGGTTAAGAACAGTTTCAGGTTAAGAACGGACCTCCGGAATGAATTAAGTACTTAACCAGAGGTACCACTGTAAATCCTCCCAAGAATTTGTTTAATTCATTTTTAAAACCATCCAAGTTGGCGGCCCTTACTAAATCCTGTGGTAGAGAATTCAATCATTTCTTAGAATGAATTGTTGTTAAAGATGTTAGTCAATCTTCTCTTATCAATATACCCATTTCTATTTGTATTTCCTGTGAAGGAAGTTCAACCAATCTTAATGGAATTTCTATGCAAATGTGCATGGGACTGCCAGTTTATTTATTTAAAATATTTTTAGCCACTCCTCATCACAAAAGCCATTGTAGGGCAGGAAGCTGACCAATGAAACTTGCATTATGAACAAACACAATAGTTCTGGAGAACCCCCCCCCCCATACTCTGTTTATAAGATGCCCCAAATGGCACCATCTTGGGAGATTTATGCCCCTGTGAGAAAAAGGAGGAAGTGCCTCTATGAGGATCCAAGATGCCTGTGATTTTGCAAGTACATTTAACCAGACTTCTTTTTAAAAATCTGCTGCTCAGCTAAAGTGGAGAAAGTTGTAACAGAGAAAAAAATATTAAAGCAAGTAATGGACAAAACACTGCAGCCTCTATGTGCTTGACTTTCTATACATTGACAGGTAGTTTCTAGCTGTTATATACACAAATAGAAGGAAACCACCAGTATTTCTACAAGCAGTTTCTTCATATGACATCCTCAAAACTGTGTCAATTTCCAGCAACAATGAGTCCCTATGTAAGATGGGGGAAAGTGAAGAGAAGGCAGTTACCTGCTGTACATATTGTAAAGACAACTTGAACCGAGTCGAAGAAGAAGAACATGACTAAGAGGGACACAGATGCCCCAATGGGAAGGAACAACGCCTGTGTTGAATCAATGGTCTGGATACCTGCAGGAATTTTATTTTATTAGTTTTTAAAGGAAAGGAGACATTTGTTATTTGGCATCACAATGGCACACATTTAGCATTCATGTGCATTCCTACCTGATGTTCACCCCTTCCCCTTTACAACCAAAGCTTAGGCCTAACTAGGCATAATGTTATATATACTTTTGCAGTTGGTGTGCCTGTGCTTTGTGAGGAGGGGAGCTGATAATAATCACAGATTGCAACAGGCAGTGGGGTTAAACCATTTCCTTTCTTGCTGCAGTCCCAAAGCTGCTATTTGCACTGGGAGAACATTGCCTCAGGGTGCCAAGGGGAGCTCTCCTCTCAATGCAAACTGCTGCTGCAAAGGAGAAATGTTTGTCAGGATTGTGGCAGGAGAGGAAAGAAAAAAATTATGCCCCCTTCCTTCTGCGATCCCAATAATACTCTCTACCATGCCACCCAAAGAGAGAGAGGGCGCGCGTATGTGCACAGAATCCACCCTCTACACACTTGTTCACCTTCTCTTTCTCAGTTACACCAAGTAGCAAACTGAGATAACCAGGAGGGCAAGGAGCTGATCACCCCACCCACTACCCACCCTCAAAACATACTGTCAGTGTTCATCAAATACACAGATTGGGTCTTGCCTGCATTGGATGCGCTTACATGTACCTCTCAGACATGTTTAAATTGGGCATAAGCTCCACAGAAGACAAAAAGTCTTGCTTCAGAGTAAAGTTGCATAGGATTGCACTGTTGGTCTCTACTCTAAAGAAAAGGCAATGGAAATTGGAGAAGCAGAAAAAGCACACAGTGTATCTTGCATGGAAAAATAGATATAATATTGTATACTGTTCTGAAGTGGAAAAAATGTGTGTGCTTGTGAAGGGGGGAAATCTGTAACTCATCAGAGGACTGATTAATGGAGTAGAACCGCAGGTAAAGAAAGACAAATGTGCTTCAGAACTAAAGGAGGTTGCTTTGCCCATCTACACCAGTTTAGCATTACCTGTCTCAAAGACAACTTTATACTACAGGCACCAATGACAGAACCACTCATCTACAGCACATACACAGTGCAATGTTGAACTTCAAGTGCAAAACAAATGCAAAACAAAATGAATTATTACAAGACTTTGGAATCAATTATCCACCCTTCAATTTGGCAGAGCTTGTACAAGACAGCCAAGGTATGTGGTTCACACCCAGAAGGGGTAGCCATATTCCAACAGCAGATAGGATGGCCTCAATCACAAGCCTGCAAGACCAAGGTCGGTCCAAGTTCTGCATCCTCAGCTTATGGAGCAAGAAGTTCTTACTGTTATTTGTGCTGTTGCCATTGAAGGGCCCAGATGAGCTGCTGCTGTCCTTTTCTTTGTCTTGATTCTCAAAGTCCATGTTAAGGGACCTACAGACAAAAGAATACATGTAAACCTTCTACTTTATATTTGCAGTGGTTATTGAAATTTAATACATAGCTTTGATATAATTTAATGCAAAATTTAATGAGTGTTACTAAAAGGCTGCCCAAAAGTGATACCCCCTACTTTTCTGCAGAACATTCAGAACAGCTTACAAACATGAAATTGTAAGCAGAAAAAAATACAAAGGCAATATATAAACAGCTGCAACAAAACGATAAAAGCAGCAAACGTAAGAACAAGCTTAAAAGCAGAAGTCAAAAGGGGGAGAAAAACCATTGAATTCAGCAGAACCTTAAAGGCCTGCTGAAATAAAAACACGTATTCAACTGATGTCTAAAAGCAAAGAGAAGGGAAGTCTAAGCAGATTATTTATTCATTTCTTTATTTAAATTGTAAGATTTGTATCCTTCAAATCTATAGACCGTCAGAAGTGGAGTCAAGAACATGATGCCATGAAGTAAACTGATTACT
This sequence comes from Podarcis tiliguerta, assembly GCF_965153285.1. Classification (NCBI taxonomy): domain Eukaryota; kingdom Metazoa; phylum Chordata; class Lepidosauria; order Squamata; family Lacertidae; genus Podarcis; species Podarcis tiliguerta. The sequence continues at coordinate 26,407,240 of NC_139549.1, forward strand.
TGAGTCCAAAGCAAGCATTGAACATGCAGGAATGGAGTGAGTCGCTTGCCCCAAGAGTCTCTCCCCCCACTCCCCCAGTTGACAGTCATCCAACAACCAAAGGTGGAGATGATGCATCTGCACTCACATGAAATTGCCTTGAAAAAGAATAGCAAATTCAAAATGCTTTCAGTAATTTTGTAAAAAAAATAAAAATACCCAGTCTTGCCTGGCAGCTCTGGATGCTTCCCTTCTGGGTCCGTCCGCCAAATGATTCAAAAAACATTTCACTCCATCCCCCTAAACAATCTTAAACCTTCCAGAATGAAAGTGATGTGTGGCTAGAAAGCAAACCTTCATGCTTTAAGATGAGAACAAATTGGCAAAACATTCATTTTTTCTTTAAAATACAGCTTTAGCAAGTCATGATCAAACTGAATGTTGCTTCACCTACCATTTCCACCCCCTTTAGGTACATAGAATATACCTAATATATTATGGTTCTACAAGATTACCTTTAGGGAACATTGCATCAACATACGGCCAGCAATTCATTACTTTTCTTTTGGGGGCAGGGTTGTTATATATACCAAAGAAAATAATCGTACCTGAAGCTACCATAAACTATGAGGAGAATAGAAATTAGGAACGTAGATACTTGACTGGAATCCACAAGGGAGTAAGCCCTGGAAAGGAAGACAGAGAGGTATAGTATATTATTATAGAACCAAACTGATAAACATTTGTTCAGTTTTTAAATTATCACAAACCCAAACATGTGTCTAAACACAACAGTAAGTTAAACAAGCCGGGAATTTTCTCATTTTCTCATTGTTCACATGACTGGATTATCACCAAAGACAGATAACCCAGAGGCACTTTGTTTTAATTCCAGAGAAGCAAACTCAAATAAAAGGTGGGGGCAGGATTTACAGGAGAAGCCTTGTGGCCTGAGGCCAGGACATAGCCATGTGAACTATTCTGGTCCACCTTCAGGCACAGAAGGGAAGAAGAACAAGCAACAGCAGCTCCTGCAACTAACAAGCAAGATTTCAATTAGTCTAAGTCTGAGTAGGACTAGCTTTGGATACAACCCACAAACCTGAAGCTGGGGGAAGAGGGAACGATGCCAAGTTACAATTTATGACCAGAAATCTGAACGGTTTTTGGATAAGATTACTTGTTCCCACCTACATAAAAAGGACCACCAGTCACCAATACCATCTCCGTATCACTTGGTACAAGACCCAAGCACAGGAATTTCTAAGTCACATCAGCACACATTCCACTCTAGGCACGAGGCTGCTGACAGAATGCCTGCCTGCTTGTAAAATCTAGGTATCTAGTACTTAGGTTATAGGGATCAGTTCTCTCACATGCATAATACAGCAAGGTAACCCGTTTGACCAGAGGAACTCCACATTAAACCTAAGCTTCTCTTGCACAATACAATGCCCATGTGTACACGTGTGTTTTGGTTCTAAGTACCCAAACATCTGACGACTGAGCCAACTACATCAGGGCTGCCAGAGTGACACATTAATTACAAAGAAATGAACAGCAATAAAATAAATTCTAATACACAGCAGTAATGCAAGTGAAGCATGTTTGTTACATACTTTTGATTCAAAATATACAGTAGACATAATGCCAAGCTTCAGAAGTATGTGCTAAGCTACTTGTTTGGAAACCACTGTGGTGAAATTACATCATGGGTTCTCAGCAGGGTGACCTGATAACCTTCTTTTCTCTGTAACTACATGGGAAAGAAGCCTGATTAAGCCTCACCTGTCAGCAGAAGGGAGTTATCAGGAAGAGGCTGAGCCCCTGGAAACACACAGCCTTCTGTGAGCTGGAAAAGAACTAGCTTAGCAGGAGATAATGACTGAGGCAACCTGGGCTGCTGATGAATTGATGGGTTGCCTAAGTGAATGCAGGAGCAGGCACAGCAAGGAATGACAAAGTATGCTTGCTTGTTTATTTCTCTTAGGCAGACACTCAGAGAAAGCATAGGATGGTTGCAATCACCCTGCAAGAGCCACAATAGTAAGGATTACTGTGTTTACAATAAAAAATGTACCGTATTTTTCGCTCTATAAGACGCACCAGACCACAAGACGCACCTAGTTTTTGGAGGAGGAAAACAAGGAAAAAATATATTCTGAATCTCAGAAGCCAGAACAGCAAGAGGGATCGCTATGAGGTGAAAGCAGCAATCCCTCTTGCTGTTCTGGCTTCTGGGATAGCTGCGCAGCCTGCATTCGCTCCATAAGACGCACACACATTTCCCCTTACTTTTTAGGAGGGAAAAAGTGAGTCTTATAGAGCAAAAAATACGGTATATCACAGATTGATGAGCAATGACAAGGAAAACAAACCCATTGGTTAAGCAACTTCTGTTCAGCAGACATGCAACATTCTTTAGAACAAACTGCATAGCCGCCGCTTTCTACCTGCATACCTGTTGTTTTTATTTATTGAGTTATTTTAAAAACTTTTGATTACGCAGATCAATAACAGGGAGCATTAACTACCCTGCCTCTTCCACATGTTGCTGAACTTCCACAGGTGCCTTACTTGCTTATTACCAAGACACTTTGTCACTTAAGCTGACACAGTGCTTCAGCTGGGGCTCCCCACACAAATGAAGAATGAGGGCTCTTTGTACTTGCACGGTTGGCTCTCTTGCTACCTTACGCTAAACATATAGCCGTGGCTGGCTTTTCCCCAACTAGTACTGCAGTAAGATTGAGGGGCTCATATACGGAAATGAAATGAGTATAAATTCAGAAGAGGCAATTAGGTCAGTTCAGTCAATGTGAATGTAAAGTTTTGTCAGAAGTGGACAGTGGGTGGTGATTTAGTGGGGATTAAGGTGAGAATGTGGGCAGTTAAGGTCCTTTCTGGGAATGTTGTGATCCAAATCCCTCTAAAACATGCCTCAATGCAAATTTTTGTAAGTTACACTCTAGGTTGTTTTTTAAAACAGGGAAAAAACCTGAACTAAAAGTTGAACGTTTAACTTGGACTGAGGCCTGCACTCAACTTTACATGCTGCACTTAATAACCCAAACAGAGCCAACACTGAGCTTGAACAGTAAGCTAAACCTACATGTTTTTATTATAAACTGGCTTTTCCTCTAGCTAGGTTTGCACTGTAGAATTATACACTGTTTTTACCCTAATCTTCAAAATTAAATTTAATCTAGATTTCTGGTAGGTGCAGGCACTCAAGACTGCAATTATGGAACTATCTACAACAATTTTGCAACTAAAATTCAGCTCCCGAGTTGTAATTTTTTATGGAATTATCCACACACACACACACGGGATTTACCTGCTGGAACAACACCTTCCCTGTGGAATTGCTTCAGTTTCAGCTAATGTTTTAATAAATAAATATATAATATTTACCTTCTCACAGGATGCCTAACTCACTTGTTACACCTTGATGTTTTGTCACATTACCAAGATTCTGCTTTTGCTGGGGCTCCCCATGTGCTTGAAGAACACTCTTTTCTTAAGCAAGAGGGCAATCTCAGGGTCTTTTAACAATTAAGGCATAGCTAGTGTATGTTCAGTGATCATGAGTATGTTTCCTTTGCATATGAACACACAGATTGGTAAACAACAGGATTCTAAATATATATAAAAATTGTCCAGTAGCACCTTAGAGACCAACGAAGTTTGCTCTTAGTATAAGCTTTCGTGTGCATGCACATGAAAGCTTATACCAAGAACAAACTTAGTTGGTCTCTAAGGGCTACTGGACAATTTTTTTATTTTTATATATATTTTGACTGCGTCAGACCAACACGGCTACCTATCTGAAACAGGATTCTAGTTAAGAGTAGAGAAGACTAAAGTCTAAAATCTGCCCACCTCTGGTGTTACAGACTCTGTTAGCTACTTTGTAAAAAAATGTGACCTTATAAGAGCTTTAATGTATTCCTCTCCTCCCACCCTAAATAGTACTCCCACCCTAAATATTAAGTGTTTCTCCATAAAAGGTGCCACCAATGGCTGCCTGGGCAAAGAATAGCTGAACAGTGAAAAGAGAAGTTTACAATGTGCTGCTCTATCCCAGGGAAGACCCCCTGGATGATGGTGGCTTGCTAATGACAGAAGGGGGGAGAGTGCTACACAGCCCCCGCAAGGGGCAAGCCCAGAGGCACACAACAAGCACTGTTCTGCAACAGCTCTGGGTGTCAGCCTCCCATGTTTTACAATGACCTCATTCTTGTCTACACAACAACAAACCAAGCAGTTAGCTCTCTAGCCTGTCACAGACAGCTCCACAGATCTTTACCTACAGAACAATTCCAAGAATGACTCGGCTTCTCACATTGCACAGCTACATGGCTCCAAGGTTTTCCAACGTGAAAAATATGTCCTTCCAGACATTCCAACTCGACCTTTCTAGCAGTGCACAATGAAAATGGACAATGTCAGAATGAATGGTAGGCAGAGAAAGAGCAGCTGCTAGGGTCAAATAGCTAGCCAGTTAGCTAGTTGGGGGGGCGGGGGCGGGAGAGAGCTTCCAGAACAAATTAAACCATGTTACAGCCTTACAAATAAGTTCACTGAAGTTTCTAGCCCACAAACATTTTTACTGATGGCCTGAATTATAGGGGGAAACAAAACAAACACTCCTCTCATTTACAAATGTTTCCATGCCTACTCAATTAGAGGTAAAACAGCCAACTGAGCAAGTGGTTACTTACTTGTTTGCCACATTGGTAAATATCAATTTCCAAATTCCCCCTTGGACACACAGAACTATCAGTGCTCATCCTGGCCCTTACTAGCACGAAACATCCAAACCACCGCACAGGGGATAGTAACCAGCAGCCCTGCATCAAATCTGTTGAAATCTGTGTCTGAGTGTCACAAGTGGTTTTCTATTACAAATAAATAAACTGGGGGAGGGGGGAAATCCTATGCAAATAAGGGCAATTTGAGGGGGAAAGGTTTTGCAGCCCATTGTGATAGCAGCCTGAGAGGTTAAGTGGACCAACTGCATCAAAGGGGTTAAGAAGTTCCACCACTTCTCTAAAAATTAACTATTTTGCAGATATTGTTCATTTGTTTCCAAGCATCTCTCTGAAATCATGAAACATTTTGTTTTGGTTTTTTTAAATGAAAACAGTTTCCAGGTTTTGGTAACAGTTGTCAAACTCTGCAGATCTGCTATATTCTGCAAAGCATAGTTTGGGGACTGGGGAGAAGATCCCACAAACTTTTTCATCTCAAGGCAAACAAAACTGAATGAGGAGGCAAGTCTCAGAATGTCTTACATTTTCGATATCCATTAGCAGCTCTATCCTGGCTATCCAGGCAAGTTGGTCCTTTCAAAGAAGTCCTGGAGTATCCCATTTGCTATTCTCCCTCTCCACACCCCTCCACCCCACATTTTTGTCCCACATTTTGGCCACAAGGATGATCCCACAAGGCGGCTATAAAATTCAAAAATTACAATAACAATAAAATAAAACAAGTTAAAACCAGACAAACCAGAAGTTTCGTCATGCTGTGGCTCATGCACCCAAGGCCATATTCTAGGAATAGCAAAGTAATTAATCCTACAAACGCACACGGGGCGGGGGGAGCCCCATGTAGCAAAAATTAAATAAATTACAATTATATATTTGCAGGTTTCCCACAGGCTTCTGGTTGGCCACTGTGAGAACAAGAGTGCTAGCTGGATTGGACAGGCGCCCTTTGGCTGGATCCAGCTGAAGGACTCTTATGTACGTCTTTGTATATACAACCCACCTCTATAGGTACTTCCTTGAAAGTCATTTGTGCAGAACATTCTCACTTAAATGATTACTATGGGTTATCTTGAGACATGGGAAATTATTGTACAGGCAACGACCAATTAACGTTCATCCAAAAGACGCATGATTGCGCACACACGCACAGTGCTGTAGTAACCCAAAAACATCACTCAACATTTCACAAAAAGGGTGGAATAGGGGCATGGCAGGGGGAAAGGGGGCAGAGCTGAATGTAGCTGAATACACTTATACATGCTCCTCCAACTCACACAGGGGCCAGGAAGAGAACTCCTGCACAAAATAGTTGTTGACTGTATTAGTGTAGTGGTGGACTTGTAGCCTTCTCCTTGCTGCTTGACTCCACTCCTATCCCCCGACCATTCACCATGCAGACTGGGGCTGACAGAAGTTGGAGTCCCAATTAATATCTGGAGACCAGACACAGGTCCCCCCACCCCTGATGATTTCCCAGACAGTATTTACTTCATCACCTTAGAACTGTTTCTATATACCCAGCATCGTTAATGTGTGTTGTGCTTTACAAGTATAACAGCAAAACAGCAGGTGCCCATCTATGCTTTGACAGTGAGAAGGACAACAAAGAAGGGAGAGAGATGCACAGCAAGAAGCAACTGTAAGAAAATCCAGTTACACACACACTTACACACTAGGAATATGTGGAAACTACTGTGAGAGTAAATCCAATGTGCAAGCATAAATGAAGGCTTTGGGCTTTGTTACAAGTGAGCTGCCAAAAGTGGGAAATAAATATTATAAATACTTAAATCAGGGCAGTCCAACTTTTCATACCAAGTGGACCTCAAGAGTACTTCGACATGGGACCTTCGGGCCACACTGCCTTGTCACAGGGAGAGGAAAGGCCAACATTTGATATACAACCCAGCCTTCATGTTGCCTTCCCAAAGTCAGCTGTGCGAGGTGCTGGGCTTTGGGAAGGAGGTGTGAGGCTCTGGCAGAGTCCTGGAGTCTTCCCATCTCCTTCCCAAAGCTGGGAAAGCACTTTGGGAAGGAGGCAGAAGGACTCTAGAACCCTGTAAGAGTCCTTACACCTCCTTCAAGGGCTATGCAGGGCAAGGTTCAAATGTTGTTCACTATGCCCCAGAAGACTCTCATCTCTTCCTTTCCCTTACCTCACCTGGCACAATAATCCAACCACTACATCAAAGGAAAAACTGCAAACAGGCAGGCAGACAGACACCAAGCCCAACAGCTAGAATGTCCTATAGTCACCATGATCTATGGTCAGGTCTTCAAGCTCCCTGTCTTTCTCCTGCTCTCCTTCAATGGCTAGGTTACTGTAGTCCAGATGAGACTCCAACCACCCACCCTGCTAGGAAAACGAGAGCAGAGCCAAGACAGTTGCCACATCAGACACCCCTGTTGCTGCTTCTACACACCCATCAGCCTCAACCACAACCCTCAATCAGCTAGATCACAATCTCAATTTCACTTAAATATCTGTCACATCAGGCAAATGATGCAAATACAACTCAGTGCTCTGTCTCATCCTGCACTTTTTGTACTCATGGAAGGAGTGGGGCCAGAAGGCAAAAAGTTTCAGAAAATGCAGCAGGAGCATATCCATTTGTCAAGTGCTTGGGTCACCAGGCTCTACTCCTGGGCTATCAGCCATCTGAGTACAGTGGTACCTCGGGTTAAGTACTTAATACGTTCAGGAGGCCTGTACTTAACCTGAAACTGTTCTTAAGCTGAAGCACCACTTTAGCTAATGGGGTCTCCTCCTGCTGCTGCTTCGCCGCCGGAGCATGATTTCTGTTCTCACCCTGAAGCAAAGTTCTTAACCTGAAGCATTATTTCTGGGTTAGCGGAGTCTGTAACCTGAAGCGTATGTAACCTGAAGCGTATGTAACCTGAGGTACCACTGTATTTTTTCCATGTGGTGCACAGTCCCTTTTTTCTATCTGTAGAAGGGGAAAGGATAGCAATGGAGCACACAAGAAGGTGCTCATGCAGCTACAAGCCTTTGAGTTCCCTCTTACCCATTCCACTGTCATAGAGGGAGAGGGGCTGACTTTTTAAATCTTTGAGCTGTAGCTGGAAGTAGTGAGCTCCAGCGTGAAGGGGCCCAGGGGTATTTCCAGAGAGACCCGATCTACCTAAGATGCAGACTTTTAGTCTTAAAGAGCCAGTAGCTTTTTAGAACTAGAATGGGGACTCATCAGGTTGCCAAAGTGGCTACTTACAAGTCTGCGTTAGCCTAACGTACCACCCTTTGCCATAACTATTCCTATTGCTTAGGGTGAAATACACAATGTAGCCAGCCTATGTTTTAAAATGAATTACTGGGAGAAGAAAGTACAAACACACAAACTTTCTCCAGTGGCTTTTCACTTTAAGGATACAATTACAATATGTTTTCACAAAGCTCTGGTTACCATATGCACACACCAAAACCTAGCATTTGTGCTAAGCCCATCCTGTCAGTACAGTTAAAAATATTTTGGTGGTTTTTACTGTCTATTCTTGCAACTGACTTCTTCAGGACAGAGTTCTTTTCAGTGGAAGTCAGACACTGGCAATCTGATATAGCTAGAATGGGAGCGAAGGAGGCAAAATCTTAAAGGCCACAAAAAACTTATTAGGAGGGGCAAATGCAAGCCACAGGTTAGGCACCTGATTAACAGTAACTGCATTTTGAAATAATGACAACTGCATCTGTTTTCATGGGGAAATAGTATTTGTTAGCTGATTGGCGACATTATAGAGAAATAGCGTACACAAAGCTAGTGAACAAATATAGCACATAACACAGGCTTACAGATCATGCTGTACTTTCTCAACAGATGTTTTAATTTCTAACAAAATAGGAACGGACAAAAACATGAAGGGACAGCTAATTATCTAAGGCAATTACCATGGCATCCTAAAAATAGATATCTGTTAGTTATCAAGTTCAATGAAAACTCTCTGATCATTTTACTGCATTCTGTCATTATCTATTACAGGAATTCATATCTCGCCCTTCCAATAGATCCCAATGACGGCTTAAAATACCACTGGGGCATCCAGTAGTCTTTCCTCCAATGACTGATCATGTCTATTGTTTCAGCTTTAGCAACCCTTCTAGCTGCTCTCAGTCTAGCCAAGATAACACTGCCCATCTCTGCTCTTAACTCAAATCATCATACTACAGTCAGTCTCATCACATATCTCTATGAATTCTGTGATTCTCTGTTTTCTGTCAAAGGTTCTCACACATCTCTATTTATATAACTCATGGCAAAAATGCCCAACAGCAGGACATTTCAATGCTTGATTAGTCATTTGCTTGAGGCTACAGTACACACTGCCTTTGGTACACTGTCAGTCGCTGGACATCTAGTCAACCAGGTGATAGCAAATATGTCTTCCCTTAAATGTCAGCCCTGGCTAAGGTGGGAAGAAGCACACATGTGCTTCATTCTAACTTGCAAAGCAATTTGTTCTTCTGTGGTAATGGTACAGAGCATCATTTTGCTGGCATGGTTTTCTAAAGAAATGAAGATGTTGTGAGACAGACTGACACCCCATAGTTATTAGAGTCAAGTCACATTTTCATTCTGCATCTTTATGGCACATTTGTTCAATAGCTTGATCACATGCAATTGAAGATGTTATACGCCTTCTATGACCCTGAAATGCTATCTCCAGAAAATGGAGTTCTTCACACAGTCAGGTTTACATTTCCAAACAATGTGATGGAATACACCTGACAGTTAAAAAAAAATATCAATCAATAATCATATTATAGTATTGTAAAGGTATTCATTCATACAATTTATATTCCATCCTCCATCAATACCATTGTTCCCATCAGAATGCTGCATGACACTATCATGAATAGGAGAAAAATGCAAAGTGCAAGTGGAAAAACACAAAAGGCAAAATGATTTCAACTGCTATGTTAAAAAACACAAAAAGTTTGGTTCTCTCACCAGATTATGGTATTTCAGAGGTTAAAACTAGAACTTTAAATTAGGCCCAGAAAAGGACAGGCATAATGTGATCATAAAGTCTAGCCTCAGTTAGCAATCTAAAAGACACACGGCACTAACTGGTTTCTAAACAGTCTTTAAAGGCAGTCCCATGTTAAACACATTACAGCCTCTATTCCAGAGACCACCACAGCATGGACAACTGAAGCCAGGCTCCCTCTGTCCATGTACGGTTGCAACTGGTATACTTGCCCAAGTCTGAAATGCTATGTACTTACTTGGGAGCAAATCCAATTGAACTCAATGTGGCTTACCTCTGAGTTAACATGTATGAAAAGGGTTTATTATATGTGTTTTTACATGATACTTCTACTAAGTAGAATACCGTGGGATTTCTTTTAATCATATCAAGCCTTTGGAACTTCCCAAACTAGGTAAAAAGTGTAGACCAGGCATCCCCAAACTCAGCCCTCCAGATGTTTTGGGACTGCAATTCCCATCATGCCTGACCACTGGTCCTGTTAGCTAGGGATGATGGGTTTTGTAGTCCCAAAATATCTGGAGGGCAAAGTTTGGGGGTGCCTGGTGTAGACACCACAGCCACAGTCTCTCAATCCATCAGAATGCAAACATTTGTGTTAGGTCTGTGCTTTAATGAATATAGACAAAAAACTGAAGGAAATTTTGTGAAGAACTTCAATGGTCAGCAGGGTTATTCATTACCTAAGTACACTGAGGAGCAAGTAGTTTCCAGCTGATGGAACAAACTCAAAAACAAGTCTCATCCAATGTCCTAGTAGACTCTGTAGCCAATACTAGCATGAGATTCCATATGAGCAAACACAAGAATGACTGCAAGGCAATTAAGATTTAATACATTTGTTCTAACATGAATCTTTACTCAACTTTTAAGTACACTGATTGCTTGTTTTATTATTTTCCCCCACCCAATGAAGTTGGCACAACATATTCAAGTTATTATAAAAGTCAACCATGAGATTCTGTCAACAACCAGAGTTCTAATCTTGAAACAATAACCAAGCAGGTGAGCAATTGTTAAGTTTTGCTGTAGGAAAGACAACCATTTTCCTTTGCTTGTTCTTTGCCAACCATGCTTTAAGTTGCAGCCAACATGTGGGAGGCTGTCTGGAAAATGTCTGAGTTCAAACACAATTCCTTCTCACTTCCAACGCCACAGCACCAAATGCTTCATCATAGACACAATTGTAAGGAGATTCAACAACTATTCTCTTGTTTTCAGAACAGTTGCATCAAAATATAGGAAAAGATTTCTTTTTTATTCACAACTGTTACTCTAGAAAAGTCCTCCAGCATTTTAATCAGTTGTTTTAATATGAACATTCTGAAAGAGCAAATCAAAAACACCCCAATAGTTCCTGCAATATTATCTATGCAAATCATTCTATCCATGAACACCTTCACTATTTTCACACAATAGAATCCTCCCTAAACTATGCAGTGTACACTGTCCTTGCAAGCCCAGTGTTTAATATTCATACCAATCAAGGCAGAGCAACAGGTCTATTATTTGCAAGCTAGGGAAGGACTGTGGCCTGGAATCTCCAGCATCCTAGTAACCCTGAGCTACAGAGGCTGGAAGCCTTCTAGATAGAAGGATGCTGCTCAAGATGGCTGATTTACAGGCTGTTGGCTGATTTACATCTTACACACCTTTTAAATGTGTTTGTGGAATGAGGGGGGAGGGGGTTTACTGCTTTGTGGGTTTCTTTTGCTTTTATTATGTATTTCATGTTTCAATATTGTATCTTTATGTTGTGAACCGCCTCCCTGAGATCTATGGATGAAGGGCAGTATACAGTGTTAGAAACTCAGATATATAATCTAGGCGCCAAATGGCTCCTGAAACCAAGGTTACAGTAACAAAATACGCCCAAGCATCTTTACTTGGTTGCAAGTGGCCAACAGCCAAGTGCAAAATGCACCTGGCTAATTTCAAACACTGGTGCTACACTAAATAAATAAATGTAGATTCATGACTCCCTCATCAAATATATTTATATATATAATTTTTTTTTTGTTAAAAAAACAGTCTTTAATTCGCAGAACAAACAAGTGGCCAGTACCTTTTGCAATCAAGTATGAACATTTCCCCATGGTTCTATAATTCTCTATGTGGGATATATGTACAAAACAACACATAAACTAATAAATAATACCACTTTTTACTTGCTATGTTTGCCATGGCAACTGTGCTACCACTTTATGCCAAACAGGACAAACAACCAGATTTCCTCCCTTCCTTGGGAGTCGTAGAAGAGGTTGGGCATCATCCCAGCAGTTACATGGCAATTCCATCTCCCTCCCAAATGCAAATGCTGGGAAGAAGGATGGGGAGTTGTTTGGTTGTTTAGTTGCTAAGGTACCCAAGCACACATTGCAGCAGTCAAACCAGGGTTCGAAATTAGCAGGGCACCATGCACATTTTGCACCTAAAGATTCTCCATTCGTGAGCACCTCAAAAAAACTGGGTGCCATTTTTTGTACTTTTGTACATTTTTTGACACTCAAGCATTATTGAAATGTACAGTCATACCTTGGGTTGAAGTTGCTTCAGGTTGAGCATTTTCCGGTTGCGCTCCGCGGCGACCCGGAAGTATCGGAATGCGTTACTTCCAGGTTTCACCACTCATGCATGCGCACCTCAAAATGACATCATGCGCAGAAGCGATGAATTGAGCCCCACGTACACGCAGGTTGCTTCTCTTCAGGATGCGAACGGGGCTCTGGAACAGATTCCGTTCGCATCCAGAGGTACCACTGTATGTGCTTTGAAGCCTCGAAGTATATGTTAAGGACAGAAAATATGTTAAGGAGTTTAACAATAAAGAGTGTTTTGAAAACTAAAGTACAGTACCAATATTTTTATTATAAACACCATTTTAAACATGTATTAACAATTTCTGCTACAAATATTAACAATGTGTCGCTTATGTGAATTACATATTAGTTCCTGCTTATCAAAATAATAAATAAAAAGTGTTGCTGACACACACACCCCGGCAACTAGACATTCTGTTTTGGCACCCACAACCCAGGTCCCTTCTATCCCAGTTTCTAACATTGAGCCAAACAGGCATACACATTCCTGGTTGGTCCCTATGCAGGACCAACTCAGTTCCTGGTGACTACAATGTTGGACATGCCTAGCACAAGTAGACAAAAATTGTTGATCCCTATATATCAGGTCATATAATGTATTTAGTATTAAATATTCACAATATTAATGTCAAACACCATGCATCGCACTGAAGACACTCAATACCACAGTTTTCTCAATTAAGAGTTTTCTAGAAACACACCCACACTAACATACACATGCAGCATCTTTTTAGCAACATGACTTGAGGGAGGCCATTTCTCAGAGGACCAGAGAATGACATTTCTTGCATCTCATGTTTAGCAATGGAAGACAAGCATAACAACAAACTCAAAGCTATTTTCTGGCCCTTTATAGGGCTTCACAAATGGGCATGGGGTGCCATGAAGTTTCATCACAAGCTACATAACTAGCATTCCCAACAAAGGCAAATAACTTTGTCAAATTAATGAAAATATTTGCTGCAGTAAATCTCAACACCAAAGTCAAAGCCTATTAGCAAACCCTTATGCCCCACTTCATCCCATGTATAAAAATTTGAATGCAGAAAATAAATGTCTCACTGAGCTTTCCCCTCTCTTAAAATGTTGCTTAGGCTGTAACACAGAAGCCCCAACCCACAAAAGCTCCAATGCACAGGGTAGGAAAGTAATTTATTTCCACTACAAACTAATGGAACTAGGTCTAATAACTAGAAAGAACAGGGGTTAACAGCAGCAAAAGAGGAACTATTCATCTTTGTGAAATCCCAGCATAAGGTAGTTTGTATCAGAACATTTTCTGATGCTCTAGAAAGTGATCTAATCTTGTAAACAAAGCTGAAAACTTTAATAAGCTCACCTAATATTGTATTTGCAATTGGCATCCACTAAATTTTACTAAAGAATTCATGAAATGGAAAAATTTCCATGGAAAAATAAAGGATTGGTATATGTTCTGTTCCATATCACTGTACACATCTGTATCTTAAAAAATGCAGGGTTTTGTAGGTTAAGAGGAGAAATAAAACAAGAGAACAAAGTACTCAACTTTTAAATTAGGTTGCTGCATGTGTGTGTGTTTTATTTCATTTGGCCCTGCATACAGGAATTGAGGCCCAGCAAGCCCTGCATCACAGAACAAAGGAGAGGCAATCAAGTACAAGACAAGTACTGTACAGGTGAAAGTCAAATACAGATTTTTCCATGGCATTTTTGACTACTGTCTCATCAATACAAAAGGAATTTAAGCTTTAGTAATCTACTGAGTATTTAGAAACAATGTCAATCCAAGCTGACCGTTATCTTCCTTTGCTCCGTGCATAGACGATTGAAGAGCTTATCCTCAAGAGATTATAAATTTAGAACCAGTGTTTAGTCTATTACATTAAAAACAGAACCTGAAGCACCCATTAACCTTATTTAAAAAAATTCAAAATGAAGAGAAAATGTTTTAAGATATCCAGAAACACTTGGTCCATCAGCTGATGATGAGCTGAATTCTACTAAGCCACTATCTCCATGGTGCGCCAACTTTGGAAGGTGGGCAGGGCAACCGACATGTCAATCACCTGATATTATTACATCAGATTATTCATAGGTGTGTTCCAGCCCAACTGTCAAATATTGGTCCACAGGTGGCAGGAGAGCTAGATGAAAATCTGGCCCACAAGGCCAAAAAGGTTTCCCGCCCTTGATCTAGTGAGTTACTTCACACGACAGATGTCAAAAGTTAGCTAAGAATATTATAAATTTAAAAAAAATTTAAAATGCAGTTGGGAATATTATTTTGGTCTTTTGTTTGAGGCCTAAAGCAGGAACTCAGCTTCAACTGGAAAAGTAGGGTGAGACTAAGGATTACTATTAGCCCTCTTATACACATCTTAACTTTTAAATATTAATTCTCCAACCCTTAAATAACATTTCTCCCTTTCCCCACCAAACTGCACATGGTGTCATCATACTTTAGACATACCTTTAGATTTGTCAAATTTTCAAAGGCAAGGAAAACTCAACAACTGCTCCACAGAGCGATGTAGTGATTTAGTATTTTAAAATTGTATAGCACTTTCAAGTGGTCAAAGCACTTCACATGCATTATCTAACTGTAATCCTTACCATAACTCTGTAAGCAAGTCAGTATGATTTTACATAGTAACATAATAATTAACTTTTTTTCTACATATTGACACTTTATAATTTCAACAACAAGCGATTCTCTGAAACTAGTACTATATTTGTTCTGTGAAAAACGATACATGTCAGGTGTGCTGCCAAAGAAAATCTGGAGTGCTATATTAGGCTGTGATACTCTGGAATTAGTGTTTTCACTTCCAAAGTCACAACTTACTGGCTAACCCTGGTCTGTAAAATACTGCTAATCAGCATTCTGAGCAAAAACAAAAATATGAGACACAAAAGCTAATTAAGTATTTGGAGAAACCTGAAATCAGGAACATCCGTTCTTTTCTAGTTCTAGCCATCCTGTTACATTTTATCCAGTGTTCGAAACTAGCCAGGCACCAGGCACATTTTGCACCTGGCTGTCAGCCACTTGTGACCAAGTGAAGATGCCTGGGCACCAGGATGACATCTGACATCTCCACCATCTGCTGATGCATACCTGAGGATCATTGTATCTTGACTGTTTCCAAACACTAATACCACATCTCGTAGAATTCTATCAGTTATTTTTTATTTGCACTATCAGAATGAATTTCAGGAACCAAAATGTTTTTTTCCCCCTATGCAGCCTGAGCAGGAGCAGTGAACATTATAGTTACTTGTTGTAGCTTGTTTTCACTTACCCCACCCCAGTGCTGTACTCTCAGTTGTGAAGAATATTCTTACGTTATGGATGGTCTTTGTCACCATTAAGAAAAAGAGGTAGGAATAGGCCAATATATAACTGGACTGTCCCTGGATCAAGTGCCTCTTTTCTTTATATTCTCCAAGTTCTTAATCTAGCTGTTATCAGGTACTTAACTGATAATCAATCACAGTCAGTCCATCATTTAAAAAACAAACTTTAGAGCTGTCTTGCCCAAAAATGGCAACTAAACATTCTGTTTTAGCAACTGTAACCTTGGTTTAAGGAGCCATTTGATGCCTATCTTATAATATATGAGTTTTTAACACTGATTTTATCTGCCTCAAAGCAGAGTTTCAGCATAATAATTCTACAAAGTATTTTAGGCTGAGATTTAGATATCAAGAAAAAACCAGTTTGCCCAGCAGGGTTAGGCCTCAGATTTATGCATTCCCTCCTCTCCAGTTCATGAAAATGATACTTGCCATCTGATAAAGTGGATTCTGGTCCACAAAAGCTTATACCATTATATATGATAGTTTTTGAGGAGCTACACGAGTCTTTGTTGTGGTTTTTTTTTTTTGCTGCAACAGACTTAACACTGTTACCTCTCTCGGTATTAATTTGCTGAGACATCCAAATCATGGCTACTGCAAACTGTAAGTCCTTTTCAGATGACAAGCTGAGGATAATGAATGCACACTTGAATGGAGGGAAGTGGGATCATAGCAACAGCTCTCACCCACTACTTACATTCAGGTTATAAATAGATCCTGCACGTGTAAGAGGTGTATGTGCATAAGGACCAGTGATTTAAGGGGGGGGGGCTCTTTTTTTAGAAGAAAATTCATTGCTATATTTTTCGCAAAAAAATATCCATGTCTATTTCAGTTAGTAATATAACAAATCAGACTGGGCAACTGAAATGCCTACAATATTATTTAGATCTAAAACTACAATTTTAATTAATGCTTTTCCCTAGAAATCATATATATTTCTGTGAAGAGCTATTCATGCTTTCTAATATTATTATTTCCCCAGTTTATATACCACTTTACACTTCAGTCTCTAAGTCGTGTACAGTAAACAGATACAAGAAAATTAAAACAAGTTAAAACTAACCTTAAATCAAAATACCTCCTTAATCTGCCTACTCCATGCCCCCTTTAAGCTGAGAGAGCAGCCAAAGGGCGCCTTCATAGCTAAAAAACTGCACTCAAAAGTAAGGGTGCTTCATGCACAAGCTCCTTGCAAATTAAAAAAAAAAAAAACTGACCTGCGGTTTTTGGACTGGAACATAGTTGATTTTAGTATGCTTTTCAGTGTCTTCAATTTTTGATTTAAAATCTAAACTATGTAAGGGACGTATAAGCTATTATGTCTTAGTATTCCAATAAAAAAAATCACATAAGCCTCTGAATTTGTTTGATTATCATATTTAAATCACACATGCCTATAGGACTGCAGCACAAGTGAACATTACTGAGGGAGGGGAAGCCTAATATTTCAATTCAACTACTTTTGGCTATTTGTGGGAGAAGCTCTTCATGTGTTTATTAAGGATGCCAAATTAGCATGACCTTATTTCTTACTTTGGTTTATGACTTCACCTCTTTTCCATTCCTGCTCAAAACTCAACCTTCCTGGTAAATCTTTTCATCACCCCACTAGCACATGTCATTAAAGCAATCCTGTGCCTTCCATTTCCAACCCCCTTCCTTTGTTGTTTCCTTGCGTCTATTTTAGACTGTAAGCCCCTTTGGGCTTGGGACCTGTCATACCTGTTCTTTGTAAAACAGCATGTACAGTAATAGTGCTGTAAATAAATATATAAATGCAAGTCAACTAAACATGCTCAACAAGGCCCACTTAGCTCTGTGTAAAATTGCCTTGAAGGCTTTCTAGAAAAATTTCTAGAAAACCCACTAAGTATATTCTTGGTATGAGCTTTCGTTTGCATGCACACTACTTCAGACACCTGAAGAAGTATCTGAAGAAGTGTGCATGCACACAAAAGCTCCTACCAAGAACAAACCTACTTGGTCTCTAAGGTGCTACTGGACAATTTTTTATTTTATATTTCTACTGCATCAGACCAACATGGCTATCTGCCTGAATCTAGAAAACCCACATTAATGGCTTTTCCATACCATCAGGAAACCTGCTTCTTCAGCACCCCCAGTAACACTGAAAAAGCTGTGCACACATATCCTTCCTTCTACATTTTATTTAATCCCAGGATGCACATAAGAGCTATTCAGAATATACATCAGTCAAGGGTAGACACTGTCAATGAAATATCACATCTCCCCATCAATTATCCCTGGTTTGTTACAGCTATTGGTTTGCTTCCACACCAAAACAGAAACTATAGTTAGAAATCTGATTTGGAAGCAAACTTTGGTTTGCAGTAACCATAGCTTACCTCAAGGTTGGCTCACCTTTAGACCTCTAGATGTTGGTCAACTACAACTGTCACCATCCCTGGCCATTGGCCATGTTGACTGGAGCTGATGAGAGTTGGCATCCAGCAACTTCTGGAGGGCCACAGGTTCCCCATCCCAGTTTACCTGATTTGGACATTACAGCGAACTATAGTTATAGCAAAGCAAAGTGAAGGAAGAAGTCCAAGACACAAGCCTAACCATCAAACATGGATTGGCGGCTGTCTGTAACATCTGAACCAGGTCACTGCCATGTGCCCAAGACCAACCAATAAAGTTCATAGTTAAAAAATGATTTGAACCATTATCGTCCCCATCTAAGTCATCATCCAGAATTCACACACCATTTCTTGGATGATCACATCACTTTAAAACCTATCTCCCTGCAATTTTATTATGAAAAACTATATATTTAGAAGAAGTGTGCTTGTGGATACCAGATGCTAGGAGGAAGAGAGGATGGTACTCCCATCACACCCTCTTGTGCAATTTCAGAGGCATCTGGCTGACAACTGTTACAAACTGAAAGTAAGTCTAGCTAGCCCTTTAGTTTAGCAAAGGGACTAAGAATATGAACCACCAAGACCCTAGTTCAAATTTTACTTCAGCCCGAAGTCCCTAGACAGTCCAACTCAGGTCATTCACTTAATCTCCTACTATCGGCTAATAACAATGTCTGATAAGAAACCAACTCCATCCTATATAGGTTGAGAACTTTCAGTCAGTGCTCATATCAACCTAACATGACTTAGTAGGTTGTTGCAATGATCACAAAGATAATGTATAATAGAAGGCACTAAGTAGAAAACACTTATTTAGCCAACAACAGGTTTTTTTTCTTAAGCACTTTGTGTGACATTAGCTCCAATGTTATCCATCCACCTTGCATTCAAGGCCTATGGGACTTACATCCCAAGCCAATCTGCTTCGGGTCAGGCTGCAACTATGCATAGCTGCTCAAGAATAAGTCTGTGATACTTACTTTTCAGTAAATATGCAAAGAAATAGGAATGCTTTTTTCCAAACACAATCTCTTTTATCAGAACATGACCACATCTGCAAGGTGTGTGACAAACTATAGAATATTTCACAACCCACCCTTCACCAAAAGCTGATATTGGAGTTGTCCCCATGACCAAGCAAATTATAACATCATCAAGACAACGTAAGCTTATACTATTTGTCTTCTTCCTTTAATCCAGGTACACTGCACCTGGACCCTGAGAAAGATGCTTCTACACTTCCGCATTTTTAATGTAAGAAATTATCTTCTCAGAGACACATTTGTGCTCTTTCACTACCAGGTTTCTAAATAACAACTGGTTGATGGCAAAATAGATTGCACCATACAGACAGGTGTCTCTAATTCAGCCTAGCAAATGGTGAAATACATCCCCACCCCAACGTTGTGCACCTGGGATTTTGTGGCGCCTTAAAACCCAAGTAGTTTATTGTAACAGGCTCTTCTGTAGCAAGCACCGCGGGGAAGAGTGAAACTAGTGTATATATACACTTGTAAATTTTTTCATGGTATGAGAATCAGATTTTGCAAGATGCATAAACACATACTGAATACACACCAGCCAAACACCACTGCCCACTTACTTCATGCATCTGAATCAGGAGGCTCTTCACAGTAATTTAAAAAATGTTCAAGTTATCAAAAGATCATTATTACATGGCTACTTTTCAAGAACTTGGGAATTAGGAGACAACTATGAATGAATCCCACCCCCATAATATGCTTTGATACTTCCAAAACACAAACAGCCCAAAAAGGAGGCAAGTGAGGTTGCCAAGCCACTCGCAGGAACCAGCAAGGGCAGCTTTGCCAGGAGCCTACAGATCCCACTGCTCTCTCTGACACAGTGTCAAGTTTGGACGAAATAAACTTGGGGGTGGGGGGTGCGCAAGGCTGCCAACCTCTCAACAGGTTGCTGCAGCTCGGCCTTTCCCCTGGGCAGATCTTTCCTGCTTGTTTACGTCCTATCGCCTCATGCACAGCAATGACCGTCCATTGTAGGAGGCATCCTTCGGGTCCAGCTGGTGGGTTTAAAGCGGGGTAGGTCAGGAAAAGGGGGGGGGAGAGAGAAAGGAGGGGTGGCGGCTGCTGGATGCCAACTTCCCCACGGGCCTTTTCTCCTGTGCCTTTAACAGCAGTAGTAGTAGAATATAGAGCCACCTCGCTCAGGGGGGTGTGGGGAGAAAACTATTCCTATGGGGGAAAGACCTGCCCCGCTCTCTCTTCTTCCCTTCAGCCAAGGGCCGGAGCCTGCTTTTGAGGCCGAGAGCTCTCGCTCCCATGGCGGGAGGGAAGAGGCCGAGGCGGCGGTGATGGGCATTCCATGGAAGCCCCTCCATAGGCAGGCAGAGAGATGCTCCCCCACTCGGGAGAGGCCTAGCAGCAGCAGCGGCGCCTCCTCACCAGGAGTAGGTCTGCTCCGCCATGGCGCCGGCGCCGGCCGCTCCTCTCCCTCCTCGTCCTTCCCGTCGTCGTCTTCGTCGTGTCCTCCTGGCTCCCTCTCCCCTTCTCAGAGGGCTCAGCGGCGGTCCCGCTGCGGCTCCCGGCCCAACATGGCGGCCTTGGCGGCGGCGGCGGCGGCAGCTGAGAGGCGAAGAAGGGAACCCCCTCCGCCCGGGCGGAGACGCCTCAGCGGCAGCCGCGCCACACGAACCGCAGCGGCAGCAGCTGGGCCGCGCTCCAGCGACGGCGGGCGGGCCTCATGACCGACGGCTACCACGACGAGGAGGCGGCGGCGGCGGCGCTGGCCGAGGTGTGCGAGGGGGAACGGGCGGCCAACGAACAACTCCGAAGGCGAGACCGCGCTTGCTCGCTCGCGCGTCCTCGGGCGGCGGGGGGGGGGGGGGAAAGGAGGAGGAGGAGAGAGCGCGCGAGGGGGCGGGGCTTGATAGGGAGCGCGCGCGCACACCAAGCCAGGCTAGCGACGCTGGCGGGTCACGTGCTCACAACAGGCTCACGTGTTTCGACGCAGCGGCCTTTGAGGAAGGAGTCAGAGAGAGAGATGGGAGAGAGAGACGTTTTTTTTTCGTCTTTATGTGTTTGTTTGGAGGGCCGGCGCGCAGCACGCTGTGGGATATTGTTGGGATGAAGGTGAACCGGCGGATGGAGGCGAGTTTTAAGGAGAAGAGGGGGCGGGGCTGATTAAGATGATCTCATTGCGCCTGCGCGGCATCCACCCGCGGTGGGTAGAAGGGATTCTTTTTTGTTTCCCCCGCCGGGAATCGACGAGTGCGGCGAAGCTCCTTCGGAAAATGCAGGCGGGCGGGCGGGCTGTTTCTCTCACTCGCACCAGCGAGTATTATTAGTATTGCTTTGTTATTAGCACGTGATGTTCACAGATTGTTCTGTTTATATATGAGCTGGCAATATACGCATATACTTTATATAGCATTGTTACTATTATTTATTAAATTTATTAGGCGGTGTTTTTCTGCCATAGCAACTTAAAATATGTTAAGCGGAAAAACCACACATATATATACATTGAAACCAGCGTTTTAAAAAATCCATTGTGTTTTGTAAAGATTGTTTTATATTTTTTCTTTATTATTTTTCTTTTTAGAGAGAATCGTTTTTTGTTTCTTATAAATGAGTTTGAATTTTAGTCTTTAAAATGCTAAAAGAACTATCAATAAAATTGCTATATATATATATATATATAAAAGAAACCAGAATTTTTAAAAAAAATCTAGGAGGATCTAAAACAGTTACAATAATTTTATAGTATTGTGCAGTATTGTGTTATATTTGTTACCTTTGCATCCTGCTTTTTCCTCAAAGGCAGCATACATGATTCTCTCCATTTAATCCCTACAACAAGCCTGCGAGGTAGGTTGGGCTGAGAGTTCACGACTGGCCCCCAAGGTCGTCTAGTGAGCATGCGGTGCTACGGAACTTGCCACCAACATAAAGGTAAAGGGACCCCTGACCATTAGGTCCAGTCATGACCAACTCTGGGGTTGCGGCGCTCATCTTGCTTTATTGGCCGAGGGAGCCGACGTAACAGCATGTGGGCAGCATGACTAAGTCACTTCTGGCGAACCAGAGCAGTGCACAGAAATGCCGTTTACCTTCCCGCTGGAGTGGTACCTATTTATCTACTTGCACTTTGATGTGCTTTCAAACTGCTAGGTTGGCAGGAGCAGGGACCGAGCAACGGGAGCTCACCTCGTTGCGGGGATTCGAACCGCCGACCTTCTGATCGGCAAGTCCTAGGCTCTGTGGTTTAACCCACAGCGCCACCTGCATCCCACCACCAATCTAGATGGCTTTTAAAGTGGGTTAGACAAATTCATGGAGGAAAGGGCTATCCATGGGAACTAGCTATGATGGCTATCATCTGCCTCTGGCAGCAGCAATGCTTCCAAATACCAGCTGCTGGAAATCGCAGGAGGGGAAAACGCTATTGTACTGGGGTCCTGCTTTGCGGATTCTCCATGGGGCATCTGGTTGGCCACTGTGAGAAAAGGATGCTGGACTAGATGGGCCATTGGGCCTGATCCAGTAAGCTCTTCTTATTGGCATCCACAGCAGCTGAAACATCTGATTGTAGGCTTCGGAGATTTTGTTTTTAAGCTTCAGTGTGGGTTTCTATTTAATTTTATTCTGTTCTAATAGATGGTGGATGAACAGTGGAGGCTGGTCCATTAGGGCAAATGGGGTTCTGCCCCACCAACCATATTCTGCTCTCAGCCAGCTCCCACCTGCCTGCCTTCTCTTTTGGAACTGGCTGACAGTTTCCTCCTCCTCAGTTTCAGCATTGCTCTTGTTGAACTCAGCAGGAAAGAGGATTGGAAGAAACCTATAATTTGTTGGCTCTGCCTACTTGTTTGGGTTCCTTTCGTTCCACAGCCATCAGTGAAGACCAGTGAACTGTGTTGTCCTTCCTCCCTACTTGTGCTTCCCGAATATTTTTCACATTTACTGGAAGCGCAGAACTATATCCGAAGATGCTGCTGGCATACAAAGTGGCCGAGCCGTTCCTTCAGCCTATGTATATTTTACATAGGCCTTCTAGGTGTAGATTCAATGCAGTGGTGTAGTTCAAATGATGGGGACATAGGAAGCTGCATTATACAGTGGGAAAGAGGATTTTGGAAATATGTAGACCTTTGGTCCTGATCCCCCTAAAGCTCTCTAGAGTCCTTGGCAAGGACTCTCCAATTAAGAAGAAGAAGAAGAATTTGGACTTGATATCCCGCCTTTCGCTCCCCTTAAGGAGTCTCAAAGCCCCTAACAATCTCCTTTCCCTTCCTCCCCCACAACAAACACTCTCTGCGGTGAGTGGGGCTGAGAGACTTCAGAGAAGTGTGACTAGCCCAAGGTCACCCAGCAGCTGCATGTGGAGGAGCGGGGAATCGAACCCAGTTCACCAGATTACGAGTCCACCGCTCTTAACCACTACACCACGCTGGCTCTCTTTTGGAAGACAAGAAGAGCCTGCTGGATCAGACCAATGGCCCATGTAGTTCACCATCCTGTTCTGGCAAGCCAGATACATGTGGGAAACCTGCAAGCAGGATCCAAGCACAAGAGCACTCTCCCCTCCTAAGCTTTCCAGCAACTGGCATTCCAAAGCATTATTGCCTCCTAGAGCATAGCCACTGTGACTAGTAGCCATTGGTAGCCTTATTCAATTTGTCCAGTCTTCTTTTAAAGCCATCCAAGTTGGTGGCCAAGTCAGCCTCCTGTAGGAGCCAGTTCCATAATGTGCTTTCATCTGTCCTAAATATTAACAACGTTCAGTTTCATTTGATGTCCATAAGTTCTAGTGTTATGTAAAAGGTAAAGGGACCCCTGACCATTAGGTCCAGTCGTGACCGACTCTGGGGTTGCAGCACTCATCTTGCTTTACTGGCCGAGGGAGCCGGCGTACAGCTTCCGGGTCATGTGGCCAGCATGACTAAGCCACTTCTGATGAACCAGAGCAGCGCACGGAAACGCCGTTTACCTTCCCGCCAGAGCGGTACTTATTTATCTACTTGCACTTTGACGTGCTTTCGAACTGCTAGGTTGGCAGGAGCAGGGACTGAGCAATGGGAGCTCACCCCGTCGCGGGGATTCGAACCGCCGACCTTCTGATCATCAAGTCCTAGGCTCTGTGGTTTAACCTACAGCGCCACCCATGTCCCTTTCTAGTGTTATGAGAAAGGGAGAGAAACCTTTCTCTATCCACTTTTCCCATCCCATGCATACTTTTATAAACTTCTGTCATGTTCCAACCGCTGCTGTCTTTCCTGATAGGGGAGTTGCTCCATCCGCTTTATCACTTTGATTGCTCTTTTCTTAACCTTTTCCAATTCTGCAACAACCTTTTTCAGGTGAAGCGACCAGAAGTATACACAGCCTTGTTCTGGATCTCTGGACACCCACTTAGTTTAAGAGGAACAATTGCAATAACTGCTTAAAACATCATTATTTATTACTGCATTTATATTCTACCTTTCCTCCAAGGAGTTCAAGGTGGCACACATAGTTCTCCAGCTCCTCATTTTATCCTCACAACAACCCTGTGAAGTAGGTAAGGTTAAGAGGCAGTGGCTGGCCCAAGGTCACCCTTTGTACTCTTATAATGGTGGACATATTCTACATTGCCATTGTAGTCAAATCACCAAGTCTGTAATCATATTCTGCCAATAAGCAGAAGTATCATCACTCTTAACCATTTTTACAGAGAAAGAAGTGTTCTTTAAACGATTGCACTGTTATTTGACAGGTGTCAGTTTAAATTTCTAAGTGATGCATTTGATGGTACAAAAGATGCCAATGCAGATGACATACAGCCAAATACAATTGGAATTAGGGCTACACAGGGCAGCACCTGCAAGACACCAGAAAGAAGATCAGTTTTGACAGCTGTTAAGACTTCCCCAAAAAGTTATATGGCTTTAGTCATAGGTTTAGTTTCAGGGATAGTGAATTCATTTGCAGTTTGACTCAGGTTTTGTCTCTTTAATTTCAAAAGATGCCAACAAGTATCCCCTTTTGTTGAAGAGTCTCTAAATTTTATTGGGGGGGGGGGAGGCATTGTTAGATACTCTTCTTTACAAGGGGTGCTGATCTCCAAAAAAGATGCTTTTATTTTATGTACATGGTTTTTTCCACAATGATGTATCTACTGGTAAGATAAAAATAATATACTTAATATATCTAATTGAATTAATTTAATAGTTAATATAACTAATATTAATTATTAGTTATATTAATCACTTGCATCCACCAATACCATGATTGCTGTTATAGCAGATGAATCTCATGGGGCATCCAGAGCACAGTCTAGTCCTGTTGTGTTGGATGAATTTCAGCTGGTAAGGCTCGAGAATGTGGACAAGGTGCTCAGATCAGTCAGGGCAAGCACTTGCGTTCTAGACCATGGTACAGTGGTGCCTCGCAAGACAAAAAGAATCCGTTCCGTGAGTCTCTTCGTCTAGCGGTTTTTTCGTCTTGCGAAGCAAGCCCATTAGCGGATTAGTGCTATTAGCGGTTTAGCGGCTATTAGCGGCTATTAAAGGCTTAAGGGATTAGCGGATTAGCTGCTAAAAGGCTATTAGCAGCTTAGTGCCTTAGAAAAAGGGGGTGGGGAGTGGGGGAAAAAACCCCCAGGAATCGCAAGACATTTTCGTCTTGCGAAGCAAGCCCATAGAGAAATTCGTCCTGCGAAGCACCTCCAAAACGGAAAACCCTTTCGTCTAGCGGGTTTTCCGTCTTGCGAGGCATTCGTCTTGCGGGGCACCACTGTATCCTTCTGGAGTGACTGTCCAAACTAGGGTGGGTGGCACCGCTTTCCAGTGGTTCCAGTCCTACTTGGATGGTCGTTCCCAGAGGGTGTTGCTTGGGGGATGCTTTTCAGCCCCGTGGAACCTAAAGTGGGGGGTTCCGCAGGGCTCAATCCTATCCCACACGTCGTTTAACATCTACATGAATCCACTGGGTGGGGTTATCCGGAGATTTGGAGTACATTGTCAGCAGTATGCTGATGACACTCGGCTCCATTTCTCCTTTACATCTGCAGGTGAGGCAGTAGAAGTGCTGGATCAGTGTCTTGCCTCGGTAATGGACTGGAAGAAAGCCAACAAACTGAAACTAAATCCAGATAACACTGAGGCACTGTTATTGGGTGGTTCCCTAGACCAGATGGCTGGGAGGTCACCTGCCTTGAAGGGGTTACACTTCCTTTGAAGGAGCAGGTTTGTAACTTGGGGGTAGTCCAGGATCCTTTGCTGTCGCTTGAGGCTCAGGTGGTCTCAGTGGCCCAGAGTGCCTTCCATCAGCTGTGGCTGGTGGCCCAGCTACGGTCCTATCTGGACAGGGATAGCCTAACTACTGTTGTCTATGCTCTGGTTACTCCAAGGTTAGATCACTGCCATGCGTTATACGTAGGGCTGCCTCTAGAGATGGTTCGGAAACTTCAGCTACTGAAGAATTCAGCAGCCAGGTTGCTCACCGGAGCAAGACGATTTGAGCATATTACACCAATCCTGGTTTGACTGCACTGGCTACCAATTAGTTTCTGGGCCCAAATCAAAGTGCTGGTTTTGACCTATAAATCCTTGACCGCAATACCTCTTTCCATATGAACCTACCCAGATCCTGAGATCATCTTCTGAGGTCCTTCTTCATGTGCCTCCTTCTAGAGAGGTCTGGAGGGTGGCAACACGAAAACAGGCCTTCTCTGCAGTGGCTCCCCATCTGTAGAATGCTCTCCCCAGAGAAGTTCGCCTGGCGCCTTCATTATACACTTTTAGGCACCAGACAAAAAAGTTCCTTTTTAACCAGGCCGTTGGTTGATTTGACTGATAACCTATGCCCTTTTAAAATGTGGGTGTTTTTTGGAGGGGCAGTTATTGGGTTGCTTTTATTTTGATTACAGTGGAACCTCAGGTTACATACCTCTTTGGTTGCATATTCTTCAGGATACAGACGCAGCGAACCTGGAAGTAACAGGAAGGCTTTCGGCGGCCGTGCCTGCACAGAAGCAGTCTACCACCGGCCGCGCATGTGCAGAAGCGAGCTACTGCCCCATGCGCAGAAGTGGGCTACCGCCCTGTGTGCATGTGCAGAACAGGCACCTCTGGATACAGATTTTTTGGGGTGTACACAGACCCCTGGAACAAATTAAATTTGTATCCGGAGGGTCCACTGTATATATTTTGTGGTTTTATATTTTGATTTTGTTCTGTGAACCGCCCTAAGGCCTCTGGGTTTAGGGCAGTATATAAATTCAAATAATAAGAAGAAAACATAAATTTATAATATATCATCATATCATATATACAGATTTATATTATCTGTAATGAAATATTTTTCAATTTAAACAATGTATCATTGTATTTTTAAAAAAGTAAAACATTTTTGTCATTTTTCCCTCTCTTTACACTGACTTTCACCAAGGTTGATAATACTAGGAGGCAGTATGCTTCTGAATACCATTTGTTGGGAATCACAATTGAGGAGAGTAGTGCTGATGTTCTCTGGTCCTGGTCGAGGGCTTTTCTTTGGGGAATCGGGTTGGCTACTTTTCTTTGGGGACGCAGGTGGCGCTGTGGGTAAAAGCCTCAGCACTTAGGGCTTGCCGATCGAAAGGTCGGCAGTTCGAATCCCCGCGGCGGGGTGCGCTCCCATTGTTCGGTCCCAGCGCCTGCCAACCTAGCAGTTCGAAAGCACTCCTGGGTGTAAGTAGATAAATAGGGACCGCTTACTAGCGGGAAGGTAAACGGCGTTTCCGTGTGCGGCTCTGGCTCGCCAGAGCAGCGATGTCACGCTGGCCACATGACCCGGAAGTGTCTCCGGACAGCCCTGGCCCCCGGCCTCTTTGAGTGAGATGGGCGCACAACCCTAGAGTCTGTCAAGACTGGCCCGTACGGGCAGGGGTACCTTTACCTTTACCTTTTTACTTTTCTTTGGGGAATCGGGTTGGCTCAGCACCAGTCGGGTTGGTGCTGAGCTGGGTGGGTTCCTCTTTGGCCTTAACCAGCAGACTCTTGCGCTCCAAACCAGCTTTCATTGTGCACCCTTAATTTGCTGCAATACAACTGAAGATAGTGATAGTCAAGGGTCCTCAGGGTAGGTCCACTGAAATTAATGCTCTGACTAATTTAGGCCCATTAATTTCAATTGATCTACTCTTGAGAAAAATTTTAGTTGCATAAAACCCAGTAGAACTGCCATTTCTGCAGTTTTAATAATGCAGAAAAATTATGCATTTCCCACACCCACCAAATGATTCTGTCTATCAAAGAGGAGAGAGAGGAGGGGCCGGAAAAGATATCAGGACAGAGAGAGAGAAAGGGGGGGGGGATGCACGTTCCCTATCACTCCAGAACCCTGAAGTGAACACATTAAACAGAGTCTCTTCCCTCTTGAGAAGTGCCCAAGGGACTTTAATAAGACTACTTCAGAGTAAGTGGTTTGAAGATTGCAGCCTGTATGACCACAGCATCATTCTGATGTGTCTGCATTACAGCACTCGCTGGCTCTCTTGGGAAAGTTGCTAGAAAGGTTAATGGCATAATTACTATTATTACCATAATGATAATGAGTGGAATTGCTTCATCTACTTTAAACACTGTTAAGCCTCATCTGCTCCTCCTCAGCAGTCTTTTTTCCCCACTGG
Source organism: Podarcis tiliguerta (assembly GCF_965153285.1). NCBI lineage: Eukaryota > Metazoa > Chordata > Lepidosauria > Squamata > Lacertidae > Podarcis > Podarcis tiliguerta. The sequence goes on from NC_139549.1 coordinate 26,435,959, forward strand.
GACGGGATGGAAACTGGGCTAGTCGTCGTCTGGCCTATGGTAAATGAATGTTTCCCACATTGAAGGGAAGATGGGGCCCAAGTTTCACAATTTTGCACATGTCTTTTAACTGATGCTCATTTTACACTTGTTTTACTGCTGGCGTAAGCAGGGCTGCTTTGAGAGTAGTTCTGGAGGAGACAGCTCTGCTAGGCTGCAAGTTTGCCTTGGGGCACCAGCTACAGGTTGATTCATCAGTGGGAACCAATTTTAGTGGTTTGATAGTTAAGGGCACTTGGGTTTGTTTGAGGCTGCTTTGGTTTGAAATGATTCCTCTCCTAGAGAATGAAAAGGTCAGCACACAAGGTGGCTTCCTTTTTTAACAGGGAACTGAATCGAACACTTGAGTAGCAGCCTTTGAGCCCCTCCTCCAAAGTACATTTTATCCTGCGTCACAATGACTTGTGCTCATGATGGCATTGAGGTGATAAAAGACCTGTCTGCTTTCAATGCTGTCTGGACTAGGTGTCAGCAAACTTTTCCAGCAGGGGGCCACTGTCCCTCAGACCTTGTGGGGGGCCTGACTAATTTGGGGGGGGATGAACGAATTCCTATGCCCCACAAATAACCCAGAGATGCATTTTAAACAAAAGGACACATTCTACTCATGTAAAAACACACTGACTGACTGTGGGCCGGATTTAGAAGGCAGTTGGGCCGGATCCAGCCCCCAGGCCTTAGTTTGCCTACCCATGGTCTGGACTCTGGACCTTTGATATTTTAACTGCATACATAATTCTTTGTTTTGAACTGGGCATGTTCTGTCGCTTCCTTAAAATATAAGAAGAGCCTGCTAGATCAGACAGAAGGCCCACCTGGTCCAGGATCCTCTTCTCACATTCAAAAGGCATTTCCGCCCCTGCCCTCCCCCCCCCCAAATTATGGGTATAGTAGTTAGTTACGGCTTGTTAGAACTGTAACTCTGTGAGGGGAAAACTACAGTGCCCAGAATACTTGGGGGGGGGGGGAGGAATTTCCTTAGCATGTGCTTTCAAGGTGCAGTAAAATGTAAAAAATATAAGAGAGATCTACACAATTTTAATATACATTTATTTATTTAAAATGTACCTCACTATCCAGTAAAAAAAACACCAAATCTCTCGAAGTGGCATTAGAGTCAATAGGTGAGATCCAATTATATCCACAGTAGGACTGGGTGATATATCTTCCAAAGCCGTTTTGAAGTCCACATCATGATATTGGTTTCATAGTTTCTGACCTGGCAATATACTGTATTGTGAAACAGTGTGTGTGTGCACATGCGTGCTATGCAAAAAAAACACAATACAGTGGTACCTCTGGTTATGTACTTAATTCGTTCTGGAGGTCCGTTCTTAACCCGAAACTGTTCTTAACCTGAAGCACCACTTTAGCTAATGGGGCCTCCTGCTGCCGCCGCGCCGCCAGAGCACGGTTTCTGTTCTCATCCTGAAGCAAAGTTCTTAACCCGAGGTACTATTTCTAGGTTAGCGGAGTCTGTAACCTGAAGTGTATGTAACCAGAGGTACCACTGTATGGGGAAAACTGTGAATGCCTCTACATAGCTCCAGCCTTCTTTTGGACATGGCAATATAAAAGTATATTGCGATGTTTAGCTGGTGATATATTGCAATGTTGAAAACCAGATATCACCCAGCCCTAACGTGCCCTTGAATTCCAATCATGCCTCTTGCTTGTCTGGGTGGAGGAGAGAGTGAGGTGTGTAGAAGCAAGCCTACTGTACAAAGATAAAGTTTGCACTCATTGTTCCACCCACTTTTTATTCTGCCTCTGGCCTTGCCCACTTTTGGCATGTGGCCCTTCTAAGGTTACTCAGAAGGGAATGTGGCCCTCCGCTTGAAAAAGTTCCTCACTCCTGCATCCGATGCATCAAACAGGCTGTTTTAAAGTAGTGCAACAGGTCAGTTTGGCCACTAAGTGGCACTCTTCTTTCTGATACCAACAATGTGCACATCCTATCCACATTTTTCTTCGGTCTTCTTGCCTTTCCGTCCTGGATAAAAGAAGAATCAGAAAGCCGGCAGTGGAGGATAGAAACCCCCAGCCCTGTGTTTCTCGGATTTGCTCTCTGCTTCTAAAATTCTCTAGCCCCAACTCAGCAGCTACGCTGAAGCAGTTGCATGTGTTTGCTTGGCTGCATGCACCTCGCACATTTAAAGCATCTTTTGCACTACAGCTCCCATCAAGCCCTGCCAGCCCAGCCGTACGATGCTGGAGTTAATGGAAGCACAGCCATGCTGGATGGGGCTGATGGGAGATGTAGTCCAAAAAACATGGGTGCAGGCATGCATCAGGTTGGTGAAGACTGATCTGTTGTAAGTCGCCATCATAGAATGTTAGAGTTAGAAGAGACTCAAAAGGTAATTTGGTCCAGCCTCCTGCAATGCAGGAATCATAACTAAAGAATCCCTGACAGATGGCTATCAATATAGATTGCCTTGAGGACCAATTGACCAAAAACCTTTTAAACCATAAGCCAAGCCCTGGACATGGCAAGTTTCCCTGCGGAAAGCTGGTTCCGGCCAGGTTGTATAAGTTACCTGTCAGCTGCTGAGGACAGGTGGGCGTAGAAACTTTGGGTGGAGCTACCAGCCCAGTCATCAAGGGAGACGCCTGGCTTGGTTCTATAATGGGATAATCACAGGCCAGGAAGTAAATGGGCAGGATGAGATCTGTCAAGATCTCTTTCATTTTGTGCACCTGAGCTGCCAAATAGGAGTATGTAATACACAGATTGTCTATTAAAGCACAAGGGCAAAGGTTTTCAACCAGTGTGCCGTGGCACCCTGGGGTGCCTTGAATGATGGTCAGGGGAGCCACAGGTAACACTGGCCTCTGTCCCTCCTTCCTTCCTTCCTTCCTTCCTTCCTTCCTTCCTTCCTTCCTTCCTTCCTTCCCTCCGTCCTCTGATGTCCTCTTGCGTCTCTGCCTCCCAAAGGCTTGTGCGGCTGTTTGTGCAACAGCCCTGGCTACAAGCTCCCCAGGCAAATGGTGCCTCTGGGGCTGGCCGGGGGGTGCTGGTTGCCAGGAGCTCAGGTGGCCTTGGAGTAAGCAAGCAAGCAAGCAAGCAAGCAAGCAAGCAAGCAGGTGAGGGATCCCATACATTCCACCAGCCCTTGCTGCTGGGAATGGACAGACAAGTCCCAGGCCCCTGTGGGGCAGTGGGAGAAGGCACCTCTCTTTGGGGCTGGGGGCACAGCTAAGAAACCAGGGGCAGCAGCAGCGGCTGCCCAGAGGACTCCCATGGAGAGGGGAGAGGAGGAAGAGGGAACACTCCACAAGGGAGGGTTTCGAAAAAAGGGCGAAAGGCTGCCAACTCTGCAAGCGAGGGGTGACATAACTGGGCTCCAGAGCCCCACAGGAGTGCCACAGAAAGAATGTAGTTGGGCAAGGGAGCCGTGAACTCAAAAAGGTTGAAAACTAGGGTATCCAAGGGCAGGCCAGCTCCCTCAGTATCAACCATCTTGGGCCTTATGATCAGTAGGGGAGGCCCTGCTGGTAGTGCCACTACATGGAACTGTCCAGTTGGTGCTGATAAACTACAGGGTCTTTTCAGTGGTGGCTCCCTGTTTGTGGAACACCTTCCCAGTAGGAGAGGTGCATCTGTCTCCTTAACAACATTCAGGAAGATTTTATTTTTTTATTTTTTTTAATCATGTTCACCCAGGCCTTTGAAGGCTGACAGATACTGCTACTGGCAACCAGGGGTTTTTTTTCAGCTGGAACTGAGTTCCAGCACCTCTCAGGTGGGCACCATTGTCATTCTAAGAGAACAAGGGTGGCATTCATGGTGAGTTCTGGCAGTAGCACCTCCTTTTCTAGAAAAATAGCACTGCTGGCAGCCATTAAATTATTTACTGTGAGGATACTGAATTGCTTTGAAATGTTTTCAGATGTTCCTACATGTTTTTAAAAAGCTCTGCTGTTTTCCTGCTTTATTTCCCAACCTGGGCTCTTTTGCAAAAGAGGGGTGGAAATGTTACTAGGCGAAGTTCAAAGTGTTACTATAATAATTATAATAAATAAACAATAAGATTATGGTAAGATTATCAATCGAGGGACGCAGGTGGCGCTGTGGGTTAAACCACAGCCTAGGACTTGCCGATCAGAAGGTCGGCGGTTCGAATCCCCGCGACGCGGTGAGCTCCCGTTGCTCGGTCCCTGCTCCTGCCCACCTAGCAGTTCAAAAGCACGTCAAAGTGCAAGTAGATAAATAGGTACTGCTCCGGTGGGAAGGTAAACGGTGTTTCCGTGCGCTGCTCTGGGTCGTCAGAAGCGGCTTAGTCATGCTGACCACATGACTCGGAAGCTATACGCCAGCTCCCTCGGCCAATAAAGCGAGATGAGCGCCGCAACCCCAGAGTCGGTCATGACTGGACCTAATAGTCAGGGGTCCCTTTACCTTTACCTAAGATTATCAGTAAGAATAATTAGCAACAATACAGTAATTTAACATTTTTGAAAAGTTAAAATAATAGACTAAAAATAGATTAAAACTCTAATCAACTTTCTAAACATCTGGATAGACTTGTCTAAACCAAAATGTTGTAAGCAGGTGCCAGAGAGTACTGTGAAGGTGCCTGCCTGATAATAGAATAAATAATAATAATAATAATAATAATAATAATAATAATAATTGTAGAGTTGGAAGGGATTTTGAGGGTCATCTAGTCCCCCCTTGCAACACTGGAATCTCAACTAGATCATACATGACAGATGGCTATCCAACTTCTGTTTGAAAACCTCCAACAAAGAAGAGTTTTACCACCTTTTGTGGGAGTCTGTTCCATTGTCAAATAGTACTTACTGTCAGAAAATTCATCCTGATGTTAAGTTTGAATCTCCTTTCTTGTAACTTTGAATCCATTGGATTGGGTCCTAGCATCTGAAGTAGGAGAAAACAAGCTTGCTCCGTTCTCCATGTGAAAACCCTTTAGATATTTGCACATAGGGCTATCACATCTCCTCAGTGTAGCTGCCATATATACCGTACTTGTCTTTTATCTTATTTTTTAAAACATGGGTGGAAATGTGTAATTGCAGAACTGCCCTGTGAATTGGATTACTCAGGTTTGTTTTTCATTGGCAGTCATTTTGGTTTTCCTATAAAGACAGACCTACTGAATTTGCACTTTCTGAAACAATACACAGACTGAAATGCAAAACCATCCTTCAAAATGTGTGCTTTTCCAAATTTTGCAGTGCAGTTCTCTAGCCAACGAATGTGGGGAAAAAATTGTATTGACTGGGATAAAGTGTGCATAAACATGCATACATTAGGAGAAAATAACATAGGGACATATAACATATTATGGAAAATTGCATAGAAATTTGTATATTGCTTTAATTTATTAGTCCAATTACTTTTAAAGTATCATCTTTTTAACTTTTTGTATTTCATCTGTGTTGTTTTAATTTGTGTAAGTCCCCTTGAGTAGGAGTCTGGGGAAAAGGCTGTATATAAACAGCAACAAGAAGAATAAAAAATGTGCAAATCAGGAGAAATTTGCACCAAAATTCTGATGAATTTTCACGAGGACTTTAAAAACAACAACACAAACTGATATGGAAATATGAAGAACTGAATTTACACTTGGAAATATGAATAAATGAGGGAAACCCAGAATGACAGATCCACCCATGCCTGGTAGCAGCAGAGCGTGGGACAGATAGGTTGTCATCCTCAAGTCAAATCTACCATGAACAGCGTGGCCATGCGCTTCCGCAGCTTATTTTCATTGCAACGGGGCTTCTTCCAGAAGACAACCTCCTGATGGACCCAGTGAGTTAGGAGCTGAGAGAGAGAACCATTTGAGGAGGACAGGACCATCTACGCCCCAGAATGTGCTGGGCCAGCCCTTTCTATACTTTCCAGCCACATCCCAAAGGTACATAGGAAGCTACCTTATACCATGTCAGACCACTGGTCCATCTCACCCAGTACTGTCTACACTGACTGGCAACAGCTCTCCGGGGTTTCAGGCAAGATTATTTCCCAACTCCACTAGGAGATGCCAGGGACTGCTTCTGCTTCTGAGCAGATGTTCTGCTACTGAGCTTGGTATCGTTCTATTATGTACCTTTCTAGGAGATGCCATTAAACTTCTTCCCATGCCCTGCTCCTGCTCCTCTCCACCACCACCTGGTCCCTTCTTTTTCTTCATGAGGTGTCTCCTGTGCAGCCTCATCTCCTTTTCCTCCACTCTTCTTCCCCCTCTTATTTTTCCTCTCGCTCTCCCTCCCTTCCTGGGCACTTTGTGAACTGCTGTTGCAATGCCGAAGTCCAAAGTTCAGTAACTTGCCTAAGCACACAGATAAATATGAACCTTGGAGAATTTGCATTGCTCCAATGTAAACAGATAGGCGAGGGTCCCTTTATCAGCACTGACTCAGGACAGTTGTGGGGGGTCTGAAGCTGCTTTTTTTTCCCTCTTGGGGAATTTTTTTGTTGGGGGGGGGTTGCAAAGGCCGAGCCTGCTGCCATTTCTATTCCGCTCCGACGGGTGACTTCAGAAACATGGTGTAGCAAACACGGGGATCTGCGTCGAGCACGTCGGAAAAACCTCGGGCCTTAGGAGAAGCGGCCAGAACTAAAAGACCATGGTTTCCAAACTCACTCATCTTCAGGTGGAGCTGCTGGGGGCTCTCCTGGAATCTGGGCTGAGCAAGGAGACACTGATCAAAGCCCTGATGGAATCGGACCCCTACCCACAGCATGGCGACAGCCAGCAGCGGACTGCCAGCACCATCCAAGTCGAGAAAAGAGAACCCTGCACAGAACTCACGGCTCTTGCCAATGGGATGGGGGAGTCCAGGATGTCCGAAGAGGAGACCTCTGACGATGGAGAAGACTTCACTCCGCCAATAATGAAGGAGCTGGAAAACCTAAGCCCAGAAGAGGCTGCACACCAGAAAGCCGTGGTGGAAAGACTCTTACAGTAAGGGCATCTCCTGCCTAATCTCTCTCTCTCTCTGTCCCCTTTTATCCTCTACCTTCTCAAATCACCCTAACCCTTTCCTTAGTGCTAGCAGCCGATCTAAAGGCATAGAGATTCATGTTGTAGCACAACTACTGGACAAGAACCCAGCTTCCCTGTCTGAGATGATTCTAAATAAAAGGTATAGTTAAAACCTAAAATTTCAGGCCCATGCCAACAGAGTGCCCCAAAGTCCAATTCAGATAAGGAGGTACTTCTTTAGGTGAGGAATAACTTTGGAACTCACTCAGCAAACATCTCTTTTTTTTTTATCCTGTCCGCCATTTCAGATGTTGCATGGGAGGTAGAAGAACCCAGAATCGTTTTTCTAAACCTGAGCAAGCAAGGAACTATCTTCGGGCAGTTAGGGTTGATGAGCATGGGGAACTGTCCGCATAATTGTTCCTACAGCAGAAGTGTTCAAAGATGTGAAATGAAGCGCCATAGAGTTGCCATCATGAGACATGTTCCCCAAACACACAACACTCTTGCCCTCAGTCTCGAATAACTCAGATAAGCCATCTTGTTGTTACTGGCAAAACAGGCATGTTCAAAGTATACGCTACCAGCCTTGGATAAAGACAGGATTCCCTAGGAATTCATGCCAATGTTCCTAGCACTTTCTTTCCCACTCTTGCTAACCAGAATATATCCACAACCTACCTATAAATGAGCTCCATTTGGGGGGGGGGGGGGAGTAAAAATGTTCTTTTAAAACTCCAAACTGTTGTTGAATCTAATAATATTTATTAGGGGCTGGGGGAGAATCTCTGTACGCAGGGAGGCGATTTACATGAGCTCCTTCGGAAGGGCTCCTTGGGGAAAATATGAATGCAAAAACAGCCCCTTCTGTTACTGATAGGGAGAGCTTGTGAAGACCACAGCTCTGATTTTGGGAGCAAATGGAAGGCGGGTCAGTGGGGAATCTGTGGGATAGCTCATTCGGTAGAGCATGAGACTCTTAATCTCACAGTCGTGGGTTCGAGCTCTACGTTGGACAAAAAGATTGACAAAAACTAAGCAAAGACCTTGCAATAGCCACCCCTGTGATGCGGATCCCAATGGAGTCACATTAATTAGCTGTACTGCTTTTGCTTCTGAGCCCAGTGTCACAAGCAAAGCAAGAGGCTCTTCTTACCTGTGAGTGGAAGGAGAAAGGCCTCAAGACGCCAAAAGTCCTTTTCTTCCACCATTGTTCCTTCTTGTCTTGCATTTCTTTCTTTCTCCTATTTTTAACCGCATCCACCCCCTCAAATCATCTTTCTTTGCTCATTTCCCCTTTTGGGGGTCGATCTTTAAAGCTCCCCAGCTCCCAAATGACCCCTTGCATCACCCCACCTTTCCCTTCCACCTCTCCCAGAGTCTGTGTCGAGATCTAGGGTCAGTTTGATTTCCAAAGCCTCAGGACTGAGCTGGTTACTAATTATCCAGTGGCTTTATTATTTCTCTTTTGTCTTATAAATTTATAAACGAAAAGGCTCAGATAAGCTTTTTGATCATTAACTTTTGAAGATTTGTCAGGTGTCTCCTCTCAGAGGAAGCCAAAGGAGTCAGGAGAACACCTGTTCTCCTCTCCTCTTTTGTGATGGACATCCGTGAAAAGGTGAAAGAGGGGGAGGATCGTGCTATTAGGTTTTGGAAAGGAGCGTTGCGGGTGGGTTCACACTGGGCTCTCAAGTGATGGCAAGCCTCCGATGCTTAGTGGGCTGTACTAAAGGCAATTCAACTAATTCATGAAAAATGGATTGCAACTATGAGGACACAACATTTCATATGGCATATTTGAGCATTCAAAGCACTTCACAGGCATTATCTCAGTAATCCTTCCAGGAACCTTATGAGGTGGCCCAGTACTATTACTATTCACATACATTATCTCCAGCAGAATATAAAAACATAACAAAACGTCAAATGTTAAAAACTTCCCAATACAGGGCTGCCTTCAGGTGTCTTCTAAAAGTTGTGTAGTTCTTAATCTGACATCTGATGGGAGGGCATTCCACAGGGAGGGCACTACCAACGAGAAGGCCCTCTGCCTGGTTCCTTGTAACTTCACTTTTTGCAGTAAAGGAACCGCCAGAAGACCCTCAGAAGTAGACCTCAGATCTCAGCTTATTGATGGGGGTGGGGACACTCCTACTAGGTAGGTCAGTAGCATTACTATTCTCATATGCAAAGGATCAAGGCTATGGGAGTGGCTTCTCTAAGGGGCCTCCCATATGTCCTTTTAATTTTGAGTTCATTGTTATTTTTATGATGGTATTGGCCATGTTATACCCAATTATACCGATCCTGCTTTGAATACTATTTGTGCCTGCACAGGTTTTAGGGTGGGCAAGCTGATTCTTTTCCATTCAGTGGATCTCCAGTAATGTCCTGGTAATATCCTGTAACCTTTTATACCACAAATGTTCTGGGCAGGGGAGGAAGGGTGTTGCACTATAGTGCTAAAGTGCCCCTCTAGAAAGCAATAAAGCAGCAACACAAGGGAAGCAGAGTAGAACAACCAATAAACTGGAATGGTTTAGTGTGGATGGTCCAGTATAAATCCATCACTGGTGCACTGTTATTGCATCAATGCCATGTTGCAGAACACAGACACACACACACATACCAGTCTGGACGGACCCTCTGCCCACTGATGTGAAATCTGAACCAGAGATGAACCAGTTCACACTTTCCACCAGACCACTCCACCAGGTTTAGACAACCAGCTTAGTTCTACCTTTATCTGCTTGGTGTGCTTTAATGAGAGGGAGTGTGATGTATTGGTGAGAGCAGCCTCCACGAATTTGATGCCACCCAGCTGTTTTGGGCTGCAACATATCTACATGGTTGTATTATGCTGGAGTTGATGGCAGTTATAAAAACAAAACATCTGGAAGGAACCAGGTTAAGAACATAATATGAGCCTGTTGGACCAAGCAAATACCCCATCTAGTCCAGCATCCTGCCCTCACAGTAGTCAACCAAGTGCTCCTAAGGGAAACCCTCAAAGCAGGACTCAAGCACAAGAGCACAACCACCTTCTGCCATTTCCAGCAACTGGTATTCAGAAACATTACTGCCTCTGAGTGTGAAAGCAGAGCTAGTAGCCATCAACCTCCATGAATTTGTCTAATCCTCTCTTGGTGTCATCCAAGTTGGTGGCCATCACTGCCTTCTTTGGGAGTGAGTTCTATGGTTTAACTATGTGCTGTGGGAAGATTTGGGGGAAATGAGTTAGAGAGGCAGAGTGGACCTGCGTTCAAATATTCACTCAGCGACAAAGCTCACTTGGTGACCTTGGGCCTGTCACCAACCTTCAGCCTGACCTATCTCAGAGGGTTCTTGTGAAGATGAAGTGGAGAGGGACGGGGCTATGAACTCTGCCTTGAGCTCCTATTTTAGGAGAGAGTGGTGTGGTGCTCAGAACCTGCTTGTGGGCTTCCCCCTAGGGGCATCTGCTTGGCCACTGTGAGAACAGGATGCAGGACTAGATGAGCCACTCTTCTGATCCAGCAGGCTCTTCCTATGTTCTTAACTATACAGTGGTTCCTCGGGTTAAGTACTTAATTCGTTCTGGAGGTCCATTCTTAACCTGAAACTGTTCTTAACCTGAAGCACCACTTTAGCTAATGGGGCCTCCTGCTGCCGCTGCGCCGCCGCTGCGCGATTTCTGTTCTCATCCTGAAGCAAAGTTCTTAACCTGAGGTAATATTTCTGGCTTAGCGGAGTCTGTAAACTGAAGCATATGTAACCTGAAGCGTATGTAACCCGAGGTACCACTGTATTTAAGTTGTATACAACAGCTTTTGGAGGATGCATCCAAAATGTTATGGGACTTAGGGTGGTAATAGTTGAGAGTGGCTGCCTCCTCGTTGCCCTTCTAGTGGCAGGTGAAGACTTTTTTTGTCCCAAATGGATTTTAGGAACTATTTTTAATAGGTTAGAGTGGCTGCCCCCTTTTTGTCCTTTTACTCACAGGTAAAGAGTTTGTTGTTCCAACTGGCTTTTAGGAACTGACTGTTTTTAACAAAAGAGCTGGCACCATGCTGTTTTTATTGTAATTATCTGTGTGTTTTAAATAGATTTTTATATATAGTTTTAATTCTAACAACGTTTAATTTTAATGGTTTTTTCCTATGTTTTTAGTTGTTATTATTTTTATCTGTAAGCTGCCTCTAGTCCCTGCCAGAGTAAAAAGCACAGTATAAATAAATTAATCATTAAGTTCAAACCAACAGGGAATTTTGCTGTGCAAAGCGCATTAAGTTAACAGGGATAAGGCAAGAACATAGCAATGCCCCTGAGGTCTTTCCAAGGTTTTGCTTATGATAGCATTCAAAACCTACCACTTGAGGTGGCTGCCTCACTTTGTACTGTGTCTCAGGCCTGATCAATCAGGCCATGCACAGCAAATCTGATGTTTTAAGTTCACGATCCAGTTCTATCCCAAACTTGGGTCTGTAACATTAGCAGGCCAACCTCTGGGTTGCTTCATAGAAATTTTATGTTCTATAGCTAACTCCCTTGTGCTTCCCACAGCTCAGGAAGAGAGCAAACACATGCTCAGCCATGCCAGATGATTAGTTTGCTCAATCCACTGAAGCAGTTTGGACTTTGGCTGTAGCAAATGTCCTGATAACACCAAAAGTACCTAGGCAGGTTTTACAGCTGAGTTAATTCCGCTTACCAGGCCTTCCCCCACCCTGCGGAGAGGGTGGGGTTTTTCCCCCCATAAAGGAAAGGGACAGAAGAATAACTGGAATCAGGCACGGCCTCACGTAGGAACCAGCTGCCTTATACTGAGCCAGGACTTATCAGTCCATCAAGCTCAGTGTTGTTGACACTAACTGGCAGCTGCTCTCTGGGGTTTCGGGCAGGTGACATTCCCAACCTAGCCTGGAGATGCTGTCAGGGATTGAACCTGGGACCTTTGGATGCAATACAGTTGCTTTACCCCTGAGACACAACCCTTCCCCTGAACAAGTTGTTGCCATTGCATTCACAAAGAGGCCCAGGACGTGTTTGGAACAATCCTAACAACATCAGAAAAGCTTGCTGGATCAGGCCAATGGCCACCTAGTCCAGCATCCTCTTCTCCCAGTGGCCAGCCAGGTGCCCCATAGGGAAACCTGCAAGCAGGATTCGAACACAAGATCCCTCTCTCCTCCTGTGGTTTCTAGCAACTGGTAATCAAAAACCTTGCTGCCTCTAACTGTGGAGGCAGAGCACAGCTATAGTAGCCATCCATAGGCCCTATCCACCACGATAGTTATTGTACTAATACAGTACAAAAAGGAATGAGAGCAGCATTTCCATTGGTAAGAGTCGAGTATTCTGACAAGTGAAGCTAAGAATGTAATTTAAACATCAGTGGGGAGATCGATATAGCCCTCTTAAGTGCTGTAAATCTGCTCCAGCAGTGGGTTTTCCCCCCAAAGAGTGTCCTTCTGCAGAAATATTAAAAGGTGATCAAGGATTCCAAACCAATGTGATACCCGACAGATGTGGCTGGGGCTGATGGGAGCTGGGCTCAAAAAACATCTGTAAGGCACCCTGTTGGCTACCTCCCATCCTCTTGGGAGAGGGTCACTAATGGCAGAAAAACTTTCTTGGAAGCAAGTTTTGTTCACCATTACCAATCTTACCCTACAGTGTGCAGCCTCAGACAACTCTATGCTCTGCGCCGGTAACTGCCAGTAGACTAGCGCTGAACAGAATCCTAAAAGCCTGAAAATCTCTGTGCTACTAGAGAACAATCATTTCCTGTTGCTTCTCAATGCCATTACTTTGTTCAAATTATAGAAGCGGAGAATTAAAATGGGGTGTTTAACATCACTTTTAAAAATGTGTTAGGATTGGGGGTTTTCCAAGAGGAAAATGTGAATATTTCCTTGAAGAGCAAACTGAAAATTGTGTGTGTGTGAGAGAGAGAGAGAGAGAGAGAGAGAGAGAGAGAGAAGAGGGGAGGGATTTAAAATTGCAATATTAAGTTAATCAATTTGGGAAGGCAGGAGTAGGAAAGTGGATTGTCATTTTCTGATGCGGTAAAATTTAGATTCTGTTTTGCTGCGAAGGGGCTGTTGGGGCTCTGGGCTCAAATTGCAACATCATATTTGTTGTGTCACACAGTACACAGGCCAGCCTAAAGGCCAAATTCAACAGAGAGGGGGGGAAATGTTACCAGGAGGAACAGTTCTTACCTTTCTTCCTCCTCTGTCCTTTCCAAGTCCAATTTATTCAATGAAATCAACAAAGATGCAGGCTTCAGGGTTCAAAGACCAGGGATGGTGCGAGCGGTGGTGATCCAGGGCTTGGTCCGAAGCAGGAATCCCAAATTAGTTTTCAAAGGGATCAAAGGTCCTCTTTCTTGTACCAAGAATGGGTCTCAAAAACCCAGCTCAACATTGCTCAAGGAAGTGGTGGGGAATAATGGGGTAGGGAGGCAGCATAGAGAATGAATAGCAAGAAGACAGATGTTGGAAAGCGGGCAAGTTAAACCAAAATAAAAAAAGGAAAATAACATTTAAGCGAAAGGCTCATTAGGACTGGAACATCGAGGCATTCCCCCCCATGAATGTTGCTTTCCCAGTTCTCCGGGATTGGGTTTTCTTTTAATGCTAACAACTTGATATTTACTTTCCATTTAAATTTGTGATGCTGCTATAAATTATCAACCAGGCTCTTGTTCCCTTTGAGTTTATAACTAACTACCTGGGTTACTTATTGTTCAGGTAACAAAAGGGAGGTGAGAAGCCCTTAAAAAAAGGGACCTCAGAAGCCCAGCGAACAGGGAAGCTTGAATTGGTGCTGGGAAAAGGGTCAGAGAGGGATAATAAGAGGCAGCAGTGTCAGCAGGCTGAGGCCTAGCGGGTGGGAAGCAGCCTGCGAGACAGTGAACATTGAACAGGACCACTTTGAACTGCACTATGAAGGAACGAGCTAGTTCACGCTTCGATCATTTGAAAGAAGCTCAGGATTTCCCTTAACTCCGTGTTTTTTTTTAAAAAAATGTGTTCCACTGCTTTTTGAGGAACTTCCTCCACAAAGCAGCTTCACAATCTCCACTGAAAACCCCCAACTCCACCGAACAACAAAATATAAAAATGCCAAATACAGGAGCACAATAAAACAGCAATATGGAGTGGAGCACAGGAATACAATACAAAACTATTCAACTCTTTATTATCGTCAATGACCAGTATTCATAGAATACAAAATGTAAAGCATGAGTGGGGAGTGCTCTGGTGCTCGATCCCTGCTTGAGGGTTCCTCACTGGTTATCTTGTTGGCCACTTTGAGACCAGGACTATAGTGAGGCCTCTTTGGCCTGATCCAGGAATAGGATAGGAATAGAATAGGAATGAGATTAAGGTATGGAAAGAGGGCGGATAGATGCCATAATGTTCTAAAGAGGTTGACTCAAGAATCTCCATGTTGTGCGTACAACTTAATAGCTACAGTGGTACCTTGGTTCTCAAACTTAATCAGATCCGGACAGCCGTTCCAAAACCAAGGTGTTCCAAAACCAAGGCGTTCCATAACCAAGGCGTGCTTTCCCATGGAAAGTGATGCAAAACGGATTAATCCATTCCAGACTTTTAAAAAGAACCCCTAAAACAGCAATTTAACATGAATTTTACTATCTAACAAGACCATTGTTCCATAAAATGAAAGCAATGATCAACGTACTGTACTATAAAATAAATAAGACAGTACAGTGGTATCTCAGGTTACATATGCTTCAGGTTACATACGCTTCAGGTTACAGACTCCGCTAACCCAGAAATAGTACCTCGGGTTAAGAACTTTGCTTCAGGATGAGAATAGAAATCGTGCTCTGGCGGCGCGGCAGCAGCAGGAGGCCCCCATTAGCTAAAGTCATGCTTCAGGTTAAGAACAGACCTCCGGAATGAATTAAGTACTTAACCCGAGGTACCACTGTATTGTAGATGATACCTGTACTGATGATAGTCATTGTTTGGATGGGGGGGCTTTTATCCATTTCCACAGTCACATTATCAATCAATCAGTAGCTGAACAGGGTTCCATACAGTCACAAAAACAAATTAACCAGAAAAGCCTCAACAACAAAAATGCAAAATAAATAGCAAAAACAAAAGCGCCAAACTTAATCCGTTTCGGAAGTCCATTTGACTTCTGAAATGTTCAAAAACCAAGGCACAGCTTCTGAATGGTGCAGGCAGCCTGGAAACAATAGCCAACAGCCACATCGGACATTCGGCTTCTGAAAAAACGTTTGAAAACTGGAACCCTTACTTCCGGGTTTTCGGTGTTTGAGAACCAAGGTGTTTGAGAACCAAGGTACCACTGTATATAATAATATTACTATTACAAATAATTTATTAACCACCATCTCAGGGCCCTTTACACATAAGATAATGAAAAACACTTTATAAACACAAAAACGACAAATAAATTTAAAACAATACTAAAACCCTAACAAGTAGACACTCATGGTAAAGATAAATTTATTCAGCTGGGACAGCCTGCCGCACAGAGGAGAATGAACAGCATCTTCTAGTGTTGACCCAACATCTACTACCAGAAATGTAATTGGTTGATTCTCCTTGCTTCTCAGGACTCACAGGGAGAAAGGACACGAAGGGTCATCTACTGTAGTCCAACCCCCTGTAAGCCTCTTTCATGTAGTGTGTGCTTTCTGTTCCTTCCAGAGAGGATCCCTGGAGGGTAGCCAAGATGGTGAAATCCTACCTACAGCAGCACAATATTCCCCAGCGGGAGGTGGTAGACACCACAGGCTTGAATCAATCCCACCTCTCCCAGCATCTCAACAAGGGCACACCCATGAAAACTCAGAAGAGGGCTGCCCTCTACACCTGGTACGTCCGCAAGCAGCGAGAGGTGGCTCAGCGTAAGTACAGCAACCAGCAGCTCTTTCCTAGCCCCAAAGCACGTACCAGAGCAAGGCCATTATTTACCTGCTCAACAGCAGCAGAGCCAGTCAGCCCAACATTTGCAAGGGATTCTGGGCCAAGTTGCGACACTTGTGTGCCATGATGCATGCTGAATTTCCATGCCTGCAAAATGTTGTTCCTGTTAGTTGGAGAAAACATAGTCAGCAGCTTCAAATGTGCTGCGAGAAATAAATGAATTCAATGTCTGAAATTTGCTGCCCGGGCCCGGTGTGCCTAGGGGTTGGCCAGTTTGGCCCCTGTCAGGGGGGCAGGCCCAGAAGGCTCAAAAACCGTGCCTTTCCACTCCTGCTTGGAGTGACTAGGAACCCGCCAGCAAGCTCCATCGCTGCACTGGACGGCCAGGCAAGCTGGGTAAGCTCCTCTGGTTTTCAACATTGTGCTATATCAACAGCTAAACATCACAATATACTGATATATCACCATGTCTGAAATAAGGATGGAGCTATGTAGATGCATTGGCTGGCTGCACGGTTTTCCCCACATTGTGATTTCTGCATAGCACCCACCCACACATATCATGATTTGCGATATATTGCCAGGTCAAAAATTACGAAGCCCGATATCACGATATGGACTTCAAACTAGTTCTGGATTATATATATCACCCAGCCCTACTGCCAAGGGTGCAAGGGATGGGGAAGCACTGATACGGGTCCTTGCCAAAGGCACAAGGGAACCTGAGCCTCTGGTTGCTCAGAACCCAAAGGACCCACTCTCATAGAAGAGGCTGACCACGGATCCTCTGCCTGGGCCTGTCAGTCAGCCTGCTGTGGGGATCATTCATTCATTCCTACTGCAAAACCAAAAGGAAGTCTTCCTCTATTAGATGAGGCGGCCTGTTGCATATCTAGATGAATGAGCATCTTTCAACCCAGCCTTAGAAGATACACAGGAAGCAACAACTTCCTGTCGGGTGGGTTTGGGGGATGCTAAAAATAGTATGAACCAGGAAATGACCTAGCCAGACAATGAAATGGGGTTTTTTTTCTACCCTTAACACATGCTTTTATATCTATGTTTCTATGCAGTGCTTTTTTTCTGGGGGAACGCATACCCTAAACATTTTGTGAATCTTTGTACTTTTGTCCATTTACTATATTTATTCCCCCAATTTGAACTATAAAACGGTGATTTTCTTGAGTCAAAATGAGAGTACCCCTAAACATTTTTTAGAAAATGTTCTAGTGACTCCATTCCTCCCCCACCCCCATGTGTCATCCCTGCCACCAACTCATTTGACTTTCTCTAATTCTGCTGAGTTGCTTTTTAGATGCCTTGCTTTGTTTGCCCCCCTGGCTCCTCCCACCTGGTTTCTTCAAGAAATGGACAGTTTATTATTATTATTATTATTATTATTATTATTATTATTATTATTATTATCAGCCTTCAACCTACGGTCACACAACAATTTAAAATACAACATTAAAAACTGTTTAAAACAATTTAGAACCACAAGGATATGGTGGGTCAGATGCTAAAGTCCTGGGGAAAGAGATGTGTGTTTGACAAAAAATAATAATAATAATAATAATAATGAAGGAGGGAGTTCCACAACATAAGGGCTGCCCCAGAGATGGTTGCACCCCACCCTTTCTGTGCTTCCAGAATTCACCCACGCTGGCCAGGGCATTATGGTGGAAGATGCAATGGGAGAGGACCTGCCAACGAAGAAAGGCAGACGCAATCGCTTCAAGTGGGGCCCAGCTTCACAGCAAATCCTCTTCCAAGCCTATGAGAGGCAGAAGAATCCCAGCAAGGAGGAACGGGAAGCCTTGGTGGAGGAGTGCAACAGGTGAATGGAGGAAGGTCCCTCTTTTAAGAACGTAAGAACATCAGAAGATGCTGCTGGATCAGACCACTGGCCCATCTAGCCCAGGATCCTGTTCTCCTAGACGGAAAAATCTCATGCAATACATAGCACTTATCCACAATTACCTTTTGCCCTGCTGTTTCCAGGCACAAGTCTGTGCTTAAAAGTTCCTTGTCCGAGCATGGGTTGGTTGGTTGGTTGGTTGGTTAGGGTTAGGATTAGTCAATTCTGGTTTTTCACAGATTGCTGTTTGCTCCGAATGAGCTTTAAAGAGTGGGTTTTCACAGGGCAAGCACCAGAGCGGAAAGAAAGGCACTTGGACACGGATATTTAAGGTGCGGACTGTGCCTGGAAAGGGCTGGTGAAAGGTGAGTGTGGATAAACCCATAGTTAAACTATGGGGATTGCTCCCTCTAAAGGCAGCGATGGCCACCAACTTTGATGGCTTTCAAAGAGGGCTGGACAGATTAATGCAATGATAAGCCTATCAAGGGCTGCAAGCCACGGTGGCCATGCCCTGCCTCCATAGTCGGAGGCAGTGATGTTTCTGAATACCAGTTGCTGAAAACCACAGGAGAGAGTGTTCTTGTGCTCAAATCCTGCTTGCTGGATTCCCACAGGCATCTGGTTGGCCACCGTGAGAACAGGATCCTGGACTGAATGGGCCATTGACCTGATCCAGCATGCTCTTACTTATGTTACACAAAGTAAGGGGTGGAAAGAAATGGGTGGGTGAAGTAAATTATTGGTTTTGGCTGAGCTGAGGCTAATAATTCCTTGCTCATTCTGCCCCCAGTTTAACTATTTCACCCCAAATTAGACCTAAACATATAATCAGCTATGAGGTCTAGATGAACCTCAGGACTAAAAATGCAAAAGTACAGAGAGATCTGAGCCAACTATGGTTAGACTATAATTAATGCAGAGGAGGAAGCGCCAAAAGTAATTACCTGAAAGCACCTCTACAGTCAGGGACGATAGGATTCTTTTGCACCCTATACTGGGATCTTATGAAATGCTTCATAGCTCAGGGGCTGTCAGCTGTGTGCTCCTCACACCTTTAAAATACATCCAAAGCACATTTTTCCCTCCTCAAATTATTCTGGACACGGTGGTTCACTCTTCACCAAGTTACAATTCGAAGCAAGAACTCTTAACAAACTACAGGGCTCAGAATCCTTTGAGAAAGCTGAAATATCGCCCCAGATTTCATTCCATGATTTTCCAGGGAAGCGGGAACAGACTTATTTTCCTAACATGGAAAGGAGTGCTAAACATCCACTAGGTTCTGCTAGATTTCTGAAAGTGGCCTTTATGGCAAGTGAAGGGTCACATTAAAGGAGAAAACTCTCAGGGAAGAAAACATTGGGAAAATGGAACAAAACACATTCCCACAGGAGGCAGTGATGGCCTCCAATAGGGATGGCTTTAAAAGAGGATTGGACAGATTCATGGAGGAGATTCATTGTGAGAAGAGGATGTTGGTCTAGATGGGCCACTGGTCTGGTCCAGCAGAGCTTTTCTTATGTTCTTCATGCAGTTCATATATCTTTGGAAATGGTGCAACAGACACAGCACTCCTTTGATTTGAAGGGGTTCCCTTTGGAGAAATGGCTTCGCCTTAACACAAGCCCCGTCCCCAACCTGACAAATCCATGGCCTTTCTCGGCAGGGCAGAGTGCATCCAGCGCGGTGTCTCCCCTTCCCAGGCCCAGGGTCTGGGCTCGAACCTGGTGACTGAGGTGAGAGTTTACAACTGGTTTGCCAACCGCCGGAAGGAGGAGGCTTTCCGGCACAAGCTTGCTATGGACAGCTACAGCGGGCCGCAGCCCGGATCTGTGCCCACCTTGGGCTCTTCCTCGCTCCAGTCAGCAACGCCCCTCTCACCAAGCAAGGTCCATGGTGAGTGTCAGGCACTATTTATTTATTTGAAATCTCTCCCCACCCACACACCTCTTAGACTTCAGCCAAAATGACTCCCAGAGTAGCTTACGGATCAATCCACACCACCACCACCAGTTCCTGCCCTCCAGTTTAGAATCTAAAGGACACAGCCCAAAAGGAAAGAGCGAGGAGGAGGGAGGAGGGAGGATGGGGGGAAAGCAAAGCCCAGGACAAGTTGTTACAAGTTACAGTTCACACAATGGCCAGTTGCAATGGAAGCATTTCAGATTTTATTTATTTATTTATGTATTCATTCATTCATTCATTCATTCATACCCCATCCATCTGGCTGGGTTTCCCTAGCCACTCTGGGCGGCTTGCAACAAAATATTAACAATACAATAAAACATCAAACATTAAAAACTTCCCTAAACAGGGCTGCCTTCAGATGTCTTCTAGAAGTCAGATAGTTGTTTATTTCCTTGACATCTGATGGGAGGGCATTCCACAGGGCAGGTGCCACTACCGAGAAGGCCCTCTGCCTGGTTCCCTGTAACCTTGCTTCTTGCAGTGAGGGAACTGCCAGAAGGCCCTCGGAGCTGGGCCTCCATGTCCCAGCTGAACGATGGGGGTGGAGACGCTCGTTCGGGTAAAGCCAGATGGATTGGCTGCTGCTGGGTGACAGTTGAGGAAGAGGCCATGACATGTGTTCTCTCAGCAGAACCAGTGGAGGAAGAAATTAATGGTTTAAATGAACTGCCTCACTCTGCCTAAGGGTAGGGCCGGCCCTGTCTGAGATCAGAGCTAAGAGTCCTCAACTTAAGCACAAATTACTAAGAATTATTCCCCCCCTCCTTTCTTTTGTTTGTTTGTAGAACAATCCCCTTTGCAGCAGCAACAGCAGCAGCAACAACAACAACAACTCTCCTTTTCCGACTCTGGCATGAGGTACAACCAGCAGCCCGTCAGTGAGACAGATTCCTCAGACGGCAACCAGCACGGAGGAAGCAATTCCATTGTGACCACCCAGACTATCTTGCACCATGCTTCTTCCCCTGGCCTGTGTTCAGTTAGTTCTGCAGGAGATGCAAAGCTGGTGAGTCAAGCACTGCCTGGGCTCGTTGGCACCACCTACTGTTGGGCTCCCTGCCTTGCACCCTATTAGTGCCAAAGGGGAACTAGCCTCCACTGGACGGTTGGGAGCCATTTTGTTGCTGCTCTTGTTGAACAACTGGGGACCAGAAATCCTTGCAGATCTCCTGAAAGTCATCCAGAAATCTGCCAGTGGTTCTACTTACTGCCAAGCTTGCCAATAAATGCAATTAATATCGCACCACTTCTAAGCTATCCCAAATGTATATCCCACAATCCTGTCTCAAAAAGCATGTTGATATTCTTCCCTATTTCTCCTGTGCACAGATCTCCGCTCCTGGGGGCTCTCTTCCCCCAGTTAGCACCCTGACAGCCCTGCACAGCCTAGAGCAGAACCACACTCTGAGCCAGCAAACCCAGAACCTCATCATGGCATCACTCCCAGGTGTCATGGCAATTGGGCCGGGAGACACATCTTCGCTTACACCAGCCTTCACCAACACGGGGGCCTCCACTCTGGTTATCGGTAAGTGAGGAGAGACACAGGGAAGGCATGCCGTTTGCATACAGTAGCAAACAAATAGCTTTCTAGTCCTCGTTGTACAGCAAGACTGTTATGTACTGAGTTGAATAGGATCCAAATAGCAGCAGTCTGATTGGTCCTAGAACAATAGGATTTCAGAATGCGGCAGTCTGATTGGTCCGCAGGAGCCACCCAATCCAACTCCAGGTGGAAGTGAATCTGCAATCTGATTGGCCTACAGGAGAATCCTGGAATTAGCCAATCACGTGGGGCCCATTGTGTAAATAATGTATATAAAGCAGACATTTCGGGGGAAACTTCCATTCCTCCTCACTATTATGAGCTGAATAAAGAGCATGAAGTCCACACTCAACTCTGAGTATATTTCAAAGAGCCACTGAAGTAAAGCTGCAGAACAGTGTCAGGATGCTTCAAGATGACAAGCAGGGAGGGAGACTTTGCTCCCTGGATGGCTGTTACTAGCTGGTGTTTTTTGGGGGGGAAAGTGAACCGCTGAAGATGCTCTTTCCTGTCTTCCAGGCTTGGCCTCCACCCAGCCCCAGAGTGTCCCAGTGATCAACAACATGGGCAGCAGCCTCACCACCCTGCAGCCGGTCCAGTTCTCCCAGCAGCTGCACCCATCGTACCAGCAGCCCATCATGCAACAGGTCCAGGGCCATCTCAACCAGAGCCCTTTCATGGCCACCATGGCCCAGATCCAGGCACCTCACGGTAGGTTGGGGAGCCAGCAAGGCAGGGAGGGAGGCTCCCTGGAATTGTGGGCCAAAGACTCACAGCAGGCCTTGTTCCACTTGATGCGGCTACTTTGGACTCCATGTCCCATCATCTTCAGCTAGTCAGCACAGCTGTATTCTCATCATACAGCTGTGTTGGGTGGGGCTGATGGGACTTGTAGTCCAAAGCACTTGCAGGACATCAGGTTGGGGGGGGGGAGGGAGGCTGGAGTGGAACGTTCCTGCCGCAAGATGCGGTGGTTTAGAGCAAAGGCAAATGCAGAGAGGATGAACCTACCCTTGGCTACTAGACTTGGCAGCTAAACTGAGCCTCCATGGGCAGTGGCAGTCTGCCTCCGAATATCAGATGCTGTAGCGTTTGGATGGAAGGAAATGGAGAGGCTCCTATAAGCCACACAGAGCTTTGCAAAGGAAGATCAGCTTGCCCATTTTAAAAGGAACACGTGGATTGTGAGGAAAGCGTAGCTAATTGCCCCCGCCTTGTTTTATTATTATGTTTCCTTACATTTATTCCCCACCATTCCTCCAAGGAGCACAATGTGGCGTACGCAGTTCTCTTCCTCGTTTGTCCTCACAACAATCCTGCGAGGTAGGTTAGGCTGAGTGACGGTGACTGGCCTAAGGTTACCCAGTGAGCTTCATTGCTGAGTGGGGATTTGAATCCAGCTCTCCCAGGTCCTAGTCTGTTACTCTAACCGCAACACCACACTGGGCCTCCCTTCTTCCACCACCTCTTAACCCCCACACCTTTGTACGGCCATCTTGAAAGCGTTCCCTTCCTTCCCCTGGTCGCCTTCTAAAATAACACCCTCCTCCTTTTTCTGTCAGCCCCAGGAGGACAACCTCGGAAGAAGAAGCTGTGGTGGTGGTAGAGAGAGGGAACCTACCCTGCAGGGTTCTTGCTCAGGATGAAATGAGAAGGGCTCCCTTATTAAGAGCATTGAGCTTTTTGGACAAAGGAGAGCAGGGTTGTTGTTGTTGTTGTTTAATCGTTCAGTCGTGTCCGACTCTTCGTGACCCCATGGACCAGAGCACGCCAGGCACTCCTGTCTTCCACTGTCACCCGCAGTTTGGCCAGACTCATGTTTGTAGCTTCGAGAACACTGTCTAACCATCTCGTCCTCTGTCGTCCCCTTCTCCTTGTGCCCTCCGTCTTTCCCAGCATCAGGGTCTTTTCCAGGGAGTCCTCTCTTCTCATGAGGTGGCCAAAGTATTGGAGCCTCAGCTTCACAATCTGTCCTTCCAGTGAGCACTCAGGGCTGATTTCCTTAAGAATGGATGCGTTTGATCTTCTTGCAGTCCATGGGACTCTCAAGCAGGGTACAAAGGATGATTACCGTATTTTTCGCCCTATAGGACGCACTTTTTCCCCTCCAAAAATGAAGGGGAAATCTGGGTGCGTCCTATGGGGCGAATGCAGGCTTCGCGGACCTCTCCGCTAGCAGCGGGAACGCTCCCGCTGCTGGCGGAGAGGTGCCTGCATGCCGAAGCCTGCGCGCGGTGAGCTCAGCGCGCCCAGGCTTCGCGGACCTCTCCGCTAGCAGCGGGAACGCTCCCGCTGCTGGCGGAGAGGTGCCTGCATGCGGAAGCCTGCGCGCGCTGAGCTCAGCGCGCCCAGGCTTCGCGGACCTCTCCGCTAGCAGCGGGAACGCTCCCGCTGCTGGCGGAGAGGTGCCTGCATGCGGAAGCCTGCGCGCGCTGAGCTCAGCGCGCCCAGGCTTCGCGGACCTCTCCGCTAGCAGCGGGAACGCTCCCGCTGCTGGCGGAGACGTGCCTGCATGCCGAAGCCTGCGCGCGCTGAGCTCAGCGCGCCCAGGCTTCGCGGACCTCTCCGCTAGCAGCGGGAACGCTCCCGCTGCTGGCGGAGAGGTGCCTGCATGCGGAAGCCTGCGCGCGCTGAGCTCAGCGCGCCCAGGCTTCGCGGACCTCTCCGCTAGCAGCGGGAACGCTCCCGCTGCTGGCGGAGAGGTGCCTGCATGCGGAAGCCTGCGCGCTGAGCTCAGCGCGCCCAGGCTTCGCGGACCTCTCCGCTAGCAGCGGGAACGCTCCCGCTGCTGGCGGAGACGTGCCTGCATGCCGAAGCCTGCGCGCGCTGAGCTCAGCGCGCCCAGGCTTCGCGGACCTCTCCGCTAGCAGCGGGAACGCTCCCGCTGCTGGCGGAGAGGTGCCTGCATGCCGAAGCCTGCGCGCGCTGAGCTCAGCGCGCCCAGGCTTCGCGGACCTCTCCGCTAGCAGCGGGAACGCTCCCGCTGCTGGCGGAGAGGTGCCTGCATGCCGAAGCCTGCGCGCGCTGAGCTCAGCGCGACCAGGCTTCGCGGACCTCTCCGCTAGCAGCGGGAACGCTCCCGCTGCTGGCGGAGACGTGCCTGCATGCCGAAGCCTGCGCGCGCTGAGCTCAGCGCGCCCAGGCTTCGCGGACCTCTCCGCTAGCAGCGGGAACGCTCCCGCTGCTGGCGGAGACGTGCCTGCATGCCGAAGCCTGCGCGCGCTGAGCTCAGCGCGCCCAGGCTTCGCGGACCTCTCCGCTAGCAGCGGGAACGCTCCCGCTGCTGGCGGAGACGTGCCTGCATGCCGAAGCCTGCGCGCGCTGAGCTCAGCGCGCCCAGGCTTCGCGGACCTCTCCGCTAGCAGCGGGAGCCAGCACTGGGCTCCCACGGCTTGCAGGGAGCTGCCTGTTTGGGGGCTGGGGTCGGGGGAAGCTCGGGCTTCCCCAACCCCGCGCCTGGGGGGGAAATAATTTTTTTCCTTTATTTCCCCCCCAAAAAACTAGGTGCGCCTTATGGGACGGTGCGTCCTATAGGGCGAAAAATACGGTAAAAAGCAAATAAGGGATAATGGTCACCCTAGAGATGCTTGGAAGCCGGAGTTAACTCCATGGTTCCCTTCTCCCTCAAGAGTCCCCCATATACGGTAACCTCTATTCTCATGCCTTTTTTGGTCCCCTAGCTCTCTACGGCCACAAACCAGAGATGGCTCAGTACGCCCACACTGGGCTGCTGCCGCAGACCATGGTGATCACAGACACAGCCAACCTTAGCGCCTTGGCCAGCCTGACGCCAACCAAGCAGGTAAGATGGGATGATGGGGAAGCCGGGAAAGGAGGAACCTGGGAAAGATGCCCTGAAATCCGAACTCATCCAACCTCTGTTTAAACACCTCCAAGGAAGGAGAGTCCACCACCTTCTGAGGCAGTCTGCTTCACTGCTGGACAGTGTTTACCATCAGAAAATTCTTCCTAATATATAGCCGGAATCCCCTTGTCATTTGAATCCGTCAGTTCAGCCATCCATTGTGTGCTACCCTCTGGAGCAGCAGAAAGCAAGCTTGGAGCATCTCTCATGCGACAGATATTTGGCTATCCTATCACCTCTCAATTTTCTCCAGGCTAAACATACCCAGTTCCCTTAACCGTTCCTCATAAGGCTCGGTTTCCAGACCCTTGATCATCTTGGTTGCCCTTCTCTGCACACTTTCCAGCTTGTTGATATTCTTCTATTCAATCATTTTAATTTTAATTTTAATGTCTGAAATTCCCCAAACCAGCAGTTTCCAGATTTCTTATTGTGTTGTTAATCTCTCTCTCCCTCCCACATTTTACAGGTGTTCACATCAGACTCTGAGGCACACACAGAGTCTGGGATGCACACGCCCCCCGTGCAGGCTTCCACCATACACTTACAGAACCAGGATGCCACCATCCAGCACCTCCAGCCCAGCCATCGACTCACCTCTAGCCCTGCTGGTAAGTGCGGATGGGGAGCCTTGCTTTGAAGAATGCGCAACTGAAGCTCCTGCCAACGTTGAAGGCTTTCCATTCTTTGGTGGAGCAGGCGGATTTCATAAACATTGTATCCTCAAGACAGTAGCTTGCAGCGCTTATTGGTTAGTGTTGGGGCAGCCCATGTGGACTCCATCAGCCCAATCAATATGGCCATTCATCAGGGATGATGGGAGTTGTAGTCCACTTCTGGTTGGCTATCCCTGGAGTTTGTCCAAGCTGTCTCCCCTCAATCTGATGCCTGTCCAGGACTGCAACTCCCATCAGCCCCAGCCACCACATCTGTGCTGTGGGAATACAAAGAACCACCTTATAGGTTGGCCCATTGAGCTCAGTAATTGCCTACACTGACTCGCAGCTGCTCTCTCTTCAGCTCCAGTATCATATAGTTGCGCTGGCCTGGGCCAATGGGAGTTGGGGAAGGTTGAACTAAGCACTGCAACCCTAAAATGTTTGGGGGGGGTGCATGTGTGTATATTCCCTTTTGCGGGTATAGGAACTGAAGGAAGGGCTGTAGCTCCGTGTCACAGTGCCTTTTTTGCCTGCAGACGATGGCTGGTTCAACCCCCAGTATCTTCCAGTAGGGCTTGGAGCAACCCCTACCTGAAATACGTTGCTGTTGGCTAGTGTTGACCCTGCTGAGCTAGCTGGACCAATGGTCCATCACAGTATAAGCCAGCCTATGTTCCTAAGGAGATGCTGTGTAAGGTAGTCTCTATGGGAGTATACTGTATTTAATTATGGGGTATCAGAGTTTTTAGGGGGCTAAACAGGCTGGGATAGCAGGCTTGTTAGTTTTTGAATGTCTGATGTAGGTTTTTTCAATTTTGTTGTTCTATATGGGACAATGACAATAAAGATTATTGTATCATATCAAGTGATGATCTCTCCCTGCTTACACTCACATGTGCTTATGGGTGTTTTCCCCTGCCCTCTTTTCCTTTCCTTCCAAACAGTCTCCTCCAGTAGCCTGGTGCTCTACCAGAGCTCCGACTCCTCCAACAGCCACAGCCACTTGCTGCCGTCCACTCATGGTGTGATAGAGACTTTTATCTCCACCCAGATGGCCTCTTCCACTCAGTAGCCTGATGACCACCCAAGGACCCAAAGTGCAAAGAAGCCTCATTTGCAGCTGCCACCACCTGCTGATGTCTGCCTGCCTGCCTGCCTAGGATGGAGGAGGCAGCCAGCCAAGGGGCCTTTTTTCTCATCCAGGACGTTGTGCGCGCACACACACACACCCTTGTTCCACACCCCAAACCCTCCTCAAGAGGTGAAAATATGCACACAAGGAACAGAACGGACTCCCTTCGAAGGTGGTGGACTCTCCTTTGTTGGAGTTTGAATGGCCATCTGTCAGGGATTCTTTAGCCATGATTCTTAGGTTGAACTAGATTAGCCTCCTCTCAAACTCAACTGTTTTATGAATGCCAAGAGGAACTTTGTGCCTTTTCAAACAAGAGAGGAAAGGCTGGCTGGCCCATGCTCTTTGACTGCCTTCAGGACAGGACTGCAATAGAAGCTGCAGCCCTGCGGGCAGAAGCAAGGAAGGCTGGGCTCCAACAGCAGCGAGAGACACGTGTCCTATACATTTCTGCCAACAGGTTGAAGCTTCAGGCAGACCCTGTGCAGGTAGGCGCATCTTGGTGCAAAATGAGAAAGAAAACCATCCTCTTACTCTTTGTTCCCGCCGATCATCAAGATACAAGCTTGCCCGGGGTCAAGCAAATGCCCTTGAGGAGGAAACTCAGGAGCTCAGCCAGGCCACAAAGCCAACGGGTCAGAGCCAGAGACCCTATAAAGTCTCCTGCTCATCGGCGTGAGAAACTAGGACTTTGCTCTTGGCAGCCACAGATCGCCTTACAGGAGCTACGTGTGACGCCTTTGCAGGAAAAGGGAGGGAAAAGAGAGGCCCAGCTTCAGCTGTGATTTCTGCAATGTTGGACTAGATGAACTTGCTCTAAAGTAGTCTTTATTAGGAAGAATGTATGATACAGGAAGCATTTTCAGAAGCTCAATTTTGGGTGCGGCAAGAAGCAAAAGCGCATAGGGCAGCAGAAGTGCCTCTTACTTTTTTGTGATAGGTTAACATTTCAGCCACACACACAAGTCCCTCCAGCCAGCCAATCAAGGGCAGTTCAGAGACACATTCCAGCCAGGCACAAACCACTTAAGGGCACTGAGCAAGGCCAGTAAAGAATGTGACCTGACAAGAATTGTGAGGGCCAGAAAGAGGAGGTTGGAAGTCCGCTTTCCTCTGTCCCTGCTACTGAACGATGCATTCGTACAGGCAAGCTGTGAAACCCATAACATGCGGTTCAGGTGCAGAATCTGGTAATGCGCACTGCACTCTAAGAACCTCACTTTGCTCTTACAAGACAAGCAAACCAAGTTGCCAGTCCTCATGGTAGCTAGAAAACAACAACGCCCAAAGCAAAGCCAAAGATTGTGTGAGCAAGGGCATTGTTGAAGCTTCCAATAGTCAGGGAGTAGGTCTTCACACATGGAAACCTCAACCTCCCCAGTTATCTCCACAGCAAGCCCCCCTACAGCCTAACCCAGTGTT
Organism: Podarcis tiliguerta; assembly: GCF_965153285.1. Lineage (NCBI taxonomy): Eukaryota > Metazoa > Chordata > Lepidosauria > Squamata > Lacertidae > Podarcis > Podarcis tiliguerta. The sequence continues at coordinate 26,464,328 of NC_139549.1, forward strand.
TCTCAAACTTGAGCCCCCAGCTGTTGTTGGACTATAGCTTCCATCATCCCTGACCACTGGTCCTGCTAGCTAGGGATGATGGGAGTTGTAGTCCAACAACAGCTGGGGACCTAAGTTTGAGAAACGTTGCCTAACCCGAAGAACCCCTAGCCTCCTTTCCCAGCCTACACAGAACCCCATTTGCGGCATTAACTGTCCAACACACCCTGATAAAGACACTTAAAATGCATAATTTGCACCAGAATCAGAACCTCTCACCATGAGACATTACTTTTTTAAGTACACAATTTCAGTTCCTCCCCCCTCACCCCAGTAGCTCTCATCATTCCTTAGTTTGAAAAGCGCTCAGGAGAGAGATAGAGACACATCATTGGCCTAGCAAGAGGAGAATATCTGAAATGTGAGCATTCCTTCCCGTCCTAAATCATGCCAGCTGCAAAGTTGGCAGAATTCAATTCCTCCCTGTATAATTTCTTGGGTGGGGGGGATGGCACTCCTTGGGCTCTGTGATGATGACCGATTTCTCAAGTGCCATGCCAGAGCAGGAAAAGCCCTTTTTGGTGGCTAAAATGAAACCAAAATGTGCCACAGCTGAGGGGGTGGGGAAAGAAGTCAAATCAGTAGTATTCAAGCACTGCAAACAGAAGGGGAAAATAGCACCCAATCATACTCACCCAATAACCCCCGGGACCTTTAAACCATCACCCTGCTTATTTGGAGTCTCAGTAAAGCTAGCATCACTGCCCAAAGTGTTTGCTGTTCCACGCAGTGCCAGAGGCCTTTTCCGGTCATCAGTCGCCAGTTTGGCTCTATCTTGTAAATATATTTAAATTGTCAGTAAATCAAACAGAGGGTGGGGCAGGGATTGTTATGTATAAGACTACTGTGTCATGCTGCCTGTTTATAAAGCTAAGCAAAGCTGTGGCTCAATGGACTTTTAATAGCTCCTTCGCCGCAAAAAAAAGTGCAAGTATAATCAAGGTCTGGTAAGATCCTTGCCCAGAGTTCCATTCTGAAGGAAAACGGAGACAAAATGTTTGCCAGTTGCCAAGAGACAGAGATATTTTAGCATTGCATCTTTCTTTTTTATTTTTTTGGATTCTTAGCAAACCTGGTGCCCTCCAGATCTCCTTGGACTACATATTCCATGAACCCCACCCAGCACGGCCATATTATTTATTTATTTCCAGCACTTTTTCATCCCACCGTATAGCCAAAGCAGCTCTCAGAGAAGCTTAAAGGTAAAGGGACCCCTGACCATTAGGGCCAGTCATGGCCGACTCTGGGGTTGCGGAGCTCATCTTGCTTTATTGGCCGAGGGAGCCGGCGTACAGCTTCCGGGTCATGTGGCCAGCATGACTAAGCTGCTTCTGTTGAACCAGAGCAGCGCATGGAAACACCGTTTACCTTCCTGCCGGAGCGGTACCTATTTATCTACTTGCACTTTGACATGCTTTCGAACTGCTAGGTTGACAGGAGCTGGGACCGAGCAATGGGAGCTCACCCCATCGCGGGGTTTTGAACCCGTCCTAGTCTAGCAAGTCCTAGGCTCTGTGGTTTAACCCACAGCGCCACCCGCATCCCTCGCAGAGAAGCTTACATGCAATCAAAACAAGACTGTCCCTACCCTCAGGCTTACCATCTAAAAAACACAACACTCCAGGGAAAAGGGACAGGAAAGATAGGGTGATCTTTGCCTGGTGGTGCTAGAAATTCTGGGGTTCATCCCCCTCCCCCACTGAAACAGCACTATGGAGGTGATCACTGGTTTGCAGGACTACTTCAGGAGAACCCATGACTCTCCAGTGATGTGCCCAAGCCAGGAATTTACCTGGCACAGCTGCGGGGAGGGCCGGGGGTCCTGTTTCTGCTCCTATTACTTCACTGCATTTGAGGCTGAAGACCAGCAGGAAACCACTTTAGTTCCACTTGAAGGAACCTGGTGCCTGGGGAGAAGATCCTGGGAGAGGCTGTCACCGTGTTTTCCTTGGCAATCTATATAAGGGCTTGCACACCTTTGCTCTGAGTCTCCTCTTCCCTCCTGCGTGTGGGGGAGCACCCTGTTGCAACAGCTTTAATAAAGATCAGGCTTACTAGCTGCTTTGCTTCTTAATATTCTCTGGTTGGCCTCTGTTGGCCTCCATGGTTAAGTTCTGAACCATCAACAATGCAAAAAAGGTTGCCAAGTTCCAAATATAACATGCAAAATTCTTTCCACAGCTAAATTTCAGAGTTCTCCCACTCTGAATTGTCTCGTTGTTGTCGTTGTTGTTAATAGATTTTTATTGATTTATCAGGTTTGGTTTTGTGTGTACATACCTATGCATTATAGGAACATCATTCCTGACAGATTTATTCCAGGAAATAATTTTTCCTTTCAAACGGGATACGTGAACCTCTAGGAAGACTCAAACCCACATAAGGAAAATGTTTAATAACTTCTCATTTGTGTCCAAATTAAGTTTTGTCCCTTCATTTCTTCCACAGCCAAATGAAGGCTAGGGGCCAGGGCTCGCTCCTCCTCAGGGGCTTCATTCAGGGCTTGCACAAGGTTCCTGTCCTCAGATGGTTCTTCCATTTTAACTGTTGCAAAGAAACAAGGGGGGGGGGGGGAGGAACCAAGGTCAAAGTGGAGCCAGCTCTCATCTTTTCTTTCCCCCCACCTCCCACCCTGCCTGAGAATTTCCAGTACTCCAAGGCAAACCATATTCAGATCAATTCCTTTAGGAGGAACAGAATCCAAACATACATTCACACCCCTGAAGGCCCTTTGAGAAGGGACATAGCTCTGCTTTGACAGAGTTAAGCTTGGTGGATCAGAGGGATGCTCTGGATGTAGTGTATCTTGATTTCAGTCAGGCTTTTGATAAAGTCCCTCATGCTGTTCTCATGAGGAAGCTGGTAAAATGTGGGCTGAATGAGGTAACTGTTAGGTGGATTTGTAGCTGGTTGACTGACCAAACCCAGAGTACGCATTAATGGTCCCTCGTCATCCTGGAAAAAAGTGACAAGTGTGGTGCCGCAGGGTTCTGTCCTGGGCAAGTTGTTGTTTAACGTCTTTATAAATGACTTGGATGAAGAATTGAGGGGATGCTCATCAAATTTGCAGATGACACCAAACTGGGAGGGGTAGCTAATTAATGCCACAGAAAGACGCAATCAGAATTCAAAATTACATTAACAGCTTGGAGAACTGGGCCTAAACTAACAGAATTAATAGGGACAAATGTAAAGTTCTTCACCTAGGCAGGAAGAACCAGATACACAAATATAGGATGGGAGACACCTGGAGAAGGATCTAGGGCCCTTGGTGGACCACAAGCTTAACATGAGTCAACTGTGTGATTCAGCAGCACCAGCAAAAAAAAAGAAGCTAATGTTATTCTAGGCTGCATCAACAGAGGTCTAGTGCCCTGATCCAAGGAAGTCATAGTCCCTCTCTCTTCTGCCTTAGCCAGACCACACCTGAAGTCATATGTCCAGTTCTGGCACCACAATTTGAGAAGGATGTTGACAAGCTGCAAGGTGTACAGAGGATGCATGTTTTTTTCTGGATAGGCAGAACCCTTGGAACCAAGCCTCTGCATACAATGTGATCATACTGTACTCCAGAACCGACCCCCCAATACCCCACTTAAGGGAAGGGGCGCCCCTAAACCTGTGTACCAACTTCAGGCATGACACAGCTCTCTGCCTGAGCATTTCAACTGTTCTTACAAATTTAACTGATGTTTTTAAAAAACTATTACCAAGCTTAAAGTGTTGTCTTGCAGGACAAATGCATGTACAGATGAGAAGTCTTGCATGCATTCACACAGCATTGAAACAGACTTGGAAAACCTTTTACATAACACATTAAGCTCACATCCATACATCGAGACAAAGCGTTCAGATACTTTTTCTACAGTGGCTGCTGCCCAAACTTCACCGCGGTCTCTCCACTGGGGATGTCCCAAGGCAAGAGACCCCTGCTGATCCCCCTTCCCCTGTGGTGATCTAGTCTCCTGCCTTTAAGAGACCGGGACACTCTCTTGAGATCTGGGAGAGGCTCAGGGAATATGAATTGCTGGTTACTCAAAAATCTGAATGCTGCGTCTAAACGGTTTTCCCCTCGCCCTGCTCCTTTCCCAGGGAGAACCCACTCTAAATCAGCACCAAATCAGAGTGGATGTCAACCCAGAGAAAACCCAGATTGCTGTTTGCTCCAACTGAGCACTAAAGAGCAGTTTCCCCCGGGGATAAAAAGAAGCACAAGTGTGGATAAACCCAGAGTTAACTACATTAGAGCTATGAGCCCATTGAACCTCGTCCCCTTTTGCCAGGCGCTGGATTTGGCCACAGGAAAAATGTCCTTGACGTAAACAAACCCCGCAGCTTACACACTTCAAAGATGTTCCTGTCCTCTGCCTCTGACCAGCTTCTTTTCCTGCCTCTTTCAGTCTGGAAGGTGGAAGAGCAACCTGAGGGAGCAACCGGAGGGCTGGATCCACCTCGTGCAGCAGCATTATCTGGGCTAGGGGCAGGCAGCTCTTCATCCACTGAATCAAATTTAACTGTGCACAGAAATAAGAATCAGGGCCATCTCAGACTACCAGTACCACCCCTAAAAAACCACCAAGGTGAAATTGGGTCCCTAACTCCCCGAGGGTTTGAGACCCATCAGCTACCCTCACCTGATTTAGCTGGCCAGTCGAAGCCATTCTCGGGGTGAGGTATTGTTTATTTGCTAATTAGTCAACCAGAGTATAGTTTCGTTTATTATTTGAGTATTAATAATGTTGTTCACTCCTATTTATATGGATAGTATGCTTTTTCCACCCTATGAATGTTACGCTATACGATTTCCCCCATTCCTCTGCCCCCCCGCCCTCCATGGTATTATGGCTGCCGAGACCATATAACACCATTCATGGAAGACCTACACTGGCTCCCAGTATGTTTCCGAGCACAATTCAAAGTGCTGGTGCTGACCTTTCAAGCCCTAAACAGCCTTGGTCCAGTATTCCTGAAGGAGCGTCTCCTCCCCCATCGTTCAGCCCGGACACTGAGGTCTAGCTCCAAGGGCCTTCTGGCTGTTCCCTCACTGCAAGAAGTGACGTTACAAGGAACCAGGCAGAGGGCCTTCTCGATACTGGAGCCCAGCCCACCCTGTGGAAAGCCTTCCCATCACAATGTCAAGGAGATAGAGAAGTATCTGACTTTTAGAAGACATCTGAAGGATGTTTAGGGAAGTTTTTAATGTTTGATGTTTTATCACGTTTTTAATATTCTGTTGGTAACCGCCCACAGTGGCTGGGGAGACCCGGCCAGATGGGTGGGGTATAAATAAGTTATTGTGGTGGTGGTGGTTGTATATTTTTTTTTGCTGTAAGTCACTTGGCAAACAACTAATAAGTAATATATATTACTTATATATATAAGTAATATATATGTCGCCTAGACACCCCAACTTTTACACGGGAAGACACCCGAGGACACCAAAACCTGCATATATATATATATATATATATATATGATTGTTACAAATAAACTCCCTTAAAAGAATCAAGTCTTTTTGTCCTAAGAAAGTCTTTAAAAGAATCCTTCTAAAAAAATTTTGAAAAAACAATTGTTCAGTAGCACCTTAAAGACCAACTAAGTTTGTTCTTGGTATAAGCTTTTGTGTGTATGCACACTTCTTCTGATATAACAACAACAACAACAACAAAAACAATGGAATTGTAGAAGGGATCCCCCAAGAGCCATCAAGTCCATCCCCTGCAATGCAAGGAAGTCCAAGCAAGGTGCCAGGGTGGACCAGAAGGAACTGCTGGGTATCCTTAAACCAGAGCGTGTTTTTGCACTGTGTTCAGACCCACCTTGGCCATGGGGAGACCTACAGGTCCTTTTCCTTGTCTTCTGCTGCAGGGCTGACTGCCGGCTGCTGTTGTGGTTCCTGCGGAATATGTGAGGCGGGTGGCTGTTAATCAGTTCCTTCAGGCGCTTCAGCACCCCTTTCAGGGGCTTCTTCTTTGCTGCTGTTTCTGAACAAGAAGAATAACAAGCCATGCCGTTGTTTGGGGAAGCAGCACCAAGCCAGGCTGGGAAATGAAGGTGAAGAAGACTCAGGAATTTCACCGCTATCCAGAGGGGCAGTGCAAACAGGTCAGCCTTCGTGCGTCCCAAATGGGTCCCTGGCAGATGTTTTGGGCTAGAACTCCCATCAGCCCACCAAACAGCTGTCTTCAAATATCTGAAAGGCTGTCCCACCATGGAAGATAGAACAAGATGGATTCCTGCTGGTCTAGAGGGCAGGACCTGAATCAATGGATTCAGATTGGGAGAGGCTATGGAAAACAGATTTGAAATTCATGGCATGTTGTTCACTAAAAGAAAACTACATGAAAATGATGTACCAGAGGTATTTGGCTCCTGTTAAATTAGCAAAAATGTACAGAACAAGTACAAATACTTGCTGTAAATGGAAAGAAAAAGAAGGCACCTTTTATCATATGTAGTGGACATGTAAAGTAGTAAAGAAAAAATTGGGAGATGATGCATAATGAAATGGAAAAAAAGGTTCAAAATAACTTTTGTTAAAAAAAAACAGAAGCTTTCTTATTAGGAATTACAAGTACCAAGTTTCCAAAAGATCAGAAAAGGTTGTTTATGTATGCGGCAACACCCACACGGATGCTACTGGCCCAGAGATGGAAGGAAGAGACAACACAGATCAGAGAATAATGGCAAATCAGGATGATGGACTATGCCAAAATGGCAAAATTAACTGGGAAGCTCAGAAATCAAGAAGACAATAACTTTAAAAAAGAATGGGAATAGTTTGTAATTTATATACGAGACCACTGCAAGCAGGTTAACACATTGGCAGGATTTTAATACACTTGTAATGTAAAGGAAACTATGGACAATTCAGCAGGAAAAATATTTCGATAAATATTGATATGCAGTTGTAATTATTTTCATTAGGACCCATGGAAGGGATGGGGGAAAGTCAGGAGATTCGGAGTAATCTCGGTATTTGGATTTTGAATTGTTGTTTGTTGTATGTTTATATTTAAAAAAAAATCAAATGAAAACAGAGAAGGAAAGAGATTCTGACTCAATCACAGAAACGACTTTCTGACGGGAAGAGCTCTTCGATGGTGGAACAAGCATCACAGACCACAGCCAAGAGAACAGGTCCATTCCTTTGTCCCAAACCTCCTCCTTCCCAAGTTTACAAACCTTGCGCTTCTTCCTTCCAGGAATCTAGTACAGGTCGGTGGCCGGGATCTGCAGGAGCTTCTGCTGAAACAAAAGAAATCAAGGAATGCATTGCATCAGCGTTTGGGCTATCCTGCTGGAATTTCAGGTGTAACTCTTTCCATTACATGGGAAGAAGATAAAGTCCCTCCCAGAGAAGAATGGCCGATCGAGTTGATGGACTATGCCGAAATGGCCAAAATGACCGGAAGAATCAGAAGTAAGGAAGACCAAAATTTCAATAAGGGATGGGGAAAATGTATAACCTATCTTAAAAACCATTGCAATCAGTTAAAATCGTCAGCAGGATTGGAATATCACTTGCAGTTTAAGGGTGAATCTTGGACACAATGGAGCTGTAAAAGATGTGGATTATCATAAAAGATGCAGGAGGAAATGATTAATGGTAGCATCCACAAAGGGGAAGGGGGAAGTCCAGGAGATTCCTTGGAATCTTGTTCCTATTTTTATGTTTGATATGTGACTGTAAAGTTTGAATCTGAAAAACCAAATAAATAAATCTGGGTGCAACTCAGCTTGCTGAGAGGAGTTTGCATGGAGTAACAGGGTTCGTCATTTTAGGAGGTGAAACTTAACTGTTGTACATTTCTTCGGTGAAGGGTCTTAAAAATATGTTTCTGGGATGTGAGGAATTCAAATCTGCTATTACTTTTGTGATTGGACAACGTTTTGCTTGGCCACTCTACATTTGACAAAGAAACACATGAAGCGTTTTCGGAAAACCAAAGAATTTTGGTTTTGGAAATGTCAGGTAATGCTAAATAATAAAAAATAAAAAATAAAATAACCTAGAACTGCAAGTACTTGGCAATCATTTTTAATGATTTAATTTCTATGCCATTTTACACACATTTTACATACCAAGCAAAACTACATTGTATTAATTTAAACAAAATATCTGTTGAGTTTCCAAGTCATGTTACAACTTTTTAGCACCCCTTGTTTTTGAAAGCTGGAAGCAGAAGAAATTCAACATGCCCTGATGGGTTAATGGAGTGGGGGACCCCCAGCTCCCCTGGACCATTTTCTCTATGCTGACATTTCTCTTATCTCTTTGATGTTTAGAGGGATAAACCTGAGGTTGCATCCATCTTTACGATTCCCTGCTCCTCTTCCTATTCTTAATCTGGACCTCCAGGGGGAGAGGTCCTCTTGGATCTGCCTCCTGAGAAGAAAGGGGCAAGGCTGTCTCCTTTGTCTCTCCAACCAGACAGCCAGGACTATAGAACTCTTTCCCTAACCTTTAATAAACGTAAGAACAGAAGAGGAGTTTGCTGGGTCCGGCCAATGGCCTTTCTAGTCCAGCATCCTCTTCTCACAGTGACCAAAGAGATGTCTGCGGTGAACCCTGCAGTAGGACCTGAGCCCAAGAGCTCTCTCCCCTGCCGCGGTTTTGAGCAACTGGTAATTCAGAGGCATTGCTGCCTCCTAACGTGGAGGCAGCAAAGAGCCATCCAGGCCAGGAGCCCCCGGCAGCCCTCTCCTCCTCCTTCAATTTGTCTAGCCCTCTTTCAAAGCTACCCAAGTCGCTGGCCATCGCTGCCTCCTGTGGCAGGGAGTTCCACAGTTCAACTTTGTGCTGTGGGAAGGACTTTGTTTTATCTCCCCAGAATCTTCCAACCTTCAGATGCACAGGACATCCCTGCGTGCCAGTGGGGGAGGGGGAGAAAACTCTATCCCTTCTCTCCACGCAGGGCATCAGTTTATTGATTTCTACCATGTTGCCTCTTTGAATTGGACTGTGGGGTTCCCTCTCTCCTTCGTACCTCCGTGGGGGGATCCTCCAGGACCTCCTCTGCTTGGCTCCGCCTCTCCCGCTGCAGGGCCATTAGCCAGGGTCGGTGGGCATGGCTTGAGGAGGAGGCTTGGTTTGGATACATTTGGGGTTTTTACCTTGTATTTTAATGTTGTGAACCCCGCTGAGATCTATGGAGGATGAACAGCATACTAATGAATGAATTAATAGCAAAGTGCAGGTCCCGAGTCAAACCTACCGCCATAAAGGGCTACCCAGAGCCTCACTTACTTGTGGGATGTGAGCCAACCATCCCTTGCCGGGATCTCCTGGGTACCACGTTGCCCGGACTCTTGGCATCGCCAGGTGGGATGTTGGAGGGGAGCAGCTGGCTCATGGCAATGTTGGCCAGGAATCTCTCCAGGATGGGGAGCAGGGAGGCCGATGAAGCTCGGCTGCCCATGGTGACAAGCTCTGGTTCTCGGGCAGAAGGAAGCCCCCTTTCTTCCTCTGGAGAGAGCAATGCGCTCCAAGGACTGAACTCCATCCCCTTCTGCCACAAAGTCCAATCCACCTTTGATCCTGTGTCTAGGAAGAACAAAAACACTCCAACTGAAGGCGCTGAGGGATGGGATGCCTCTCCTATCCTCTCCGAGGCCTCAGCCCTCGGCTGTTTTGGGACTACAGTTCCCATCATCCCTGACCACTGGACCCGCTAGCTAGCAATGATGGGAGTTGCAGTCTAACAACAGCTGGAGACCCAAGGTTGAAAAAGACTACATCAGCTGGCAGCAATGGTTCTCTAGTGCACTGCCTCGCCAGGGTGGCAGATGCTCTGGCTATCTCCCTCTTGGACTACTGCAATATGCTCTACATGGGGCTAGCTTTGAAGGTGACCCGGAAACTACGACTAATCCAGAATGCAGCAGCTAGACTGGTGCCTGGGAGTGGCCACCAAGACCACATAACACTGGTCCAGAAAGACCTACATTGGCTCCCAGTACGTTTCCGAGCACAATTCAAAGTGTTGGTGCTGACCTTTCAAACCCTAAATTGCCTCGTCCCTGTATACCTGAAGGAGCATCTCCACCCCCATTGTTCAGCCCGGACACTGAGGTCTAGATCTGAGGACCTTCTGGTGGTTCCCTCCCTGCTAGAAGTGAAGTTACAGGGAACCAGGCAAAGGGCCTTCTCGGTAGTGGCACCCACCCTGTGGAACACCTTCCCATCAGATGTCAAGGAGATAAAGAAGTATCTGACTTTTAGAAGACATCTGAAGGCAGCCCTGTTTAGGGAAGCTTTTAATGTTTGATGCTTTATCGTGTTTTTCATATTCTATTGGGAGCCACATGGAGGTGGCAACCCAGCCAGATGGGCGGGGTATGTATAAATAAATAAATAAATAAATAAATAAATTATTATTATTATTATTATTATTATTATTATTATTATTATTATTTGCACCCAAACCTTTCCAAGGGATCTGGGTCAAAGTCAGACCCTATAGAATCTGCGCCCTGAAAACCTCTATTTACTTTCCAAGAGAAAAAAAATATAACCTCCTCAGCCCTTCACAACTAAAGGGGTGATGTAGGTGCTCAGAAGCTTTCCAGGTACTGATGTCATGTTAGTAAGCTCCGATTTAAATGTACACCTGCCCTACCAAGAAGGTGCAAGGCAGGTGACATCACCTGCCTCCACCACCATTGCCTGCCCTTCCCACTGCCTTGCTAGAGGTGCAACCCCAGAGGCTCACCTTCCTGGGCTGAACTCAGGGCCTCCACCTCCTCCATGGTCCACGGGTGCTGCCTCTCCGGGGAGCTGCTGTTGGAGGAGCTGGCAGTTGGCAACCACAGCTGGCTGGGGGGGTTCTGGGGCAGCTCCCTCAGGCACCGCTCCAGGCCTTGCAAGGTGGCACTGTTCCAGCTGGGTCCTACCGAGAAAGGGCATGCAAAGCTGTCAGCTACACAACTGCACCATGCTGCTGTTCATTGATTATCTAGGTACCAACTTTCATTCCAAGAAGAAATACCAAAACAGTCAAGGAATCATGGAATCACGGAGTTGGAAGGGACTCATAGAGTCATCTAGACCAACCCCATGCAAGACGGAGATAGTATCTTAAGAAAGGGCAACAACAAAACACTCAAACCGACTGCAGAAACACAGCTACCTGTAATTAAAATTTACAGCAAAACAACAGGTATAAAACATGCGTAATTAAAATATATAATGTACAAGTAAATTAAAACAGCGTAACAATTAAAATAGTTTGACCAGCCGTTCCCTAAAACATAAAACATTGAAAATTATTATTATTTCTGAAGGCAGCCCTGTATAGGGAAGTTTTTGATGTTTGATGTTCTATTATGGGGAGGGGGTTATTGGGTTGTTGTTTTTATTGATTATATATGCTGTTTTTATTGTTGGGTTGTTTTTATTGTTGCGTAGTTGTTTTTATCCATTATATATGCTGCTGGAGGAGGGCAGGGCGTGGCTTTATTTGACGGGGGTGGCGGGAGGGAAGAGGAGTAGGCGGGATCTACGTCAGATAGCTGCCTGCATGGCATTCTTTGATGAGGGTGGAGGGAGGGAGGGGAAACTTCAATGTGGGGGTGTGACAAAAATATTTTCGCACCGGGTACCACCTGACCTTGCTACGCCACTGCCTAGAGGGGCACAGGCAGTGGGACATCCAGTCAGTGTAACTGTCTGTTCCACTGGTCTGGATCTTCTCCTTTATGTGACCTGGAGGATGCGCCTGGCTCTGGCTGACTCCATAAAAAAGCCGAGTCATGCAGCCATTTTCTCGGTTGTTGTTTTTCTCTTGTCTTGCTTGCTGATCTTTTGCTGCCACGCTGCTCTCCTGCAGCCATTTTGTGATCTTAATATAATTTTGCTCTCTGCTGGCTCTCAGCCAGCAGCACGAGTTCAGTCTCCATATGAAACAAACTCACACAGTTTCTTTGTATAACTATCAAGCAAAGTCTGTCTTTCAGGGATCATATTGCAAACTGAAATGTGTCAACTTTTTGTTACTTTACTCAGAAAGTCTCTTGTGTCTTTATTCTTTTAAGAGGGATCAAAAGGGAACACCAGGAATAAACTTTACTAAGAGATTCAAACAAATCTGCAAACTAGCTTCCAGCTATACTGAGGGGCATCTGCTCTGCTCCCTCACTTACTAGTGTGAGGGAGGGAAATATCTTTTAGGTTGAGGTTCAAGTATAATGATTACTCTACTTTTTTAGCAGTCAGTCATGTTTTCATTGTTCATAAGCTGATGATGATGATAATAATAATAATAATAATAATAATAATAATAATAATAATAATAATTTATATCCCACCCTCCCCAGCCAAAGCCGGGCTCAGGGCAGCTAACAACACTAAAATAGTGCAACATTCTAAAAACATTATAAAAATTAATTAAAATCAAATTGATGGCAACCATAAACTAAAGTTCTGTAAAGATTGCCAAAGGAGGGAGTCAGGCTGCGCCCTGACCAAAGGCCAGGCGGAACAGCTCTGTCTTGCAGGCCCTGCAGAAAGATGTCAAGTCCTGCAGGGCCCTAGTCTCTTGTGACAGAGCGTTCCACCAGATTGGAGCCGCAGCCGAAAAAGCCCTGGCTCTAGTTGAGGTTATTCACTATCTTCTTCTGGTTCGGATATATCGTTTGTTGTTGGATTCTCCATTTATGGGCTGTTTGTGTCCCCCTCCCCCCCCCAAGTTCTTTCCAGTATTTTATCCAGAAGATATTAGCATCCTTTACCGTTTCAAATCGTTTTCTTTTCCCTTTGAAATAGAAATTCCCTCTGGAAATTCCCATCTAAAATCAATAGACTTAGCTTTTAATGCCTTCGCTAGAAATTGAAATTTGTCTCTTTTCTTAAGCAGACAGGGTGTGATTTCCTTTAAAATTATAATCTCCTTTCCATTGATTTTTATTTCATTTCTCTACTTGTCATTAGTATCTTATCTTTAATCCAGTTTGAAGTAAACCTTACAATACAATCTCCTGGCCATTTATTAGCTTTCGCTTTCCCGGAGTTGACTCTGAATATTTTTTCTGTGTATCTGAGTACGTCCTCTTTCTGTAATCCTAACCAGGTGGTTAGATTCTCTATTATTTTCTTCTGTAAAATTTCCCCAGATTCCTCAGGTATCCCTCAAAATCTCAGTATTTTCACTCTACAGTGGTACCTCAGGTTAAGAACTTAATTCGTTCTGGAGGTCTGTTCTTAACCTGAAACTGTTCTTAACCTGAAGCACCACTTTAGCTAATGGGGCCTGCCGCTGCTGCCGTGCCGCTGCTGCACAATTTCTGTTCTCATCCTGAAGCAAAGTTCTTAACCCAAGGTAATATTTATGGGTTAGCGGAGTCTGTAACCTGAAGCGTATGTAACCCGAGGTACCACGGTACTTTGCATTTGTAGAATTGCAAGTGTATCCTAGGTAGCTTCTTGTTTGATTTTAAACTCGTCTATTTCTTTTTTAAATTTATTATATTCTTTCCTTGGTTCTCTATTCTCTTTTGTTAGTTTCTTCGCAACTTCCTCCTAACCTTAAGTCTTGTTTTTTATTTCTTGTATATTTTTTTAGTGTACTGTAAGCTCATTCACCTGCCCGACAAATGTTTCTGAGACTTTTGAATTTGCCTCCATTCTTCCTTCCATTCTGTCTAATTTCTCTTCTAGTCCTTTAACCCTTTCATTCATTTCTTTTTTCATTTCACCTAGATCTTTTTTAATTTCTCCTATATCTGTTTCCAAGGCCAGGATGAGCCCCCTTGGTGGAACACAGGACCTGGCTAAGTGTGGACAAGCGTAGATCCCTTCTGCCTTCTCCAGTCCCTGCGACTGCGTCACTCCTCTCTTCAAATACCCTCCCACCCCATGTTTTCTGAACCAACCAGTCCATCCGCCCCACCCTGTCTGGACTCTGCCTCACCCTCCAAATACGGGACCCATATCCATAGGTCAATTCCTGTCTCTGGGCTGCTGTGAGCGAGGGTTCCATCGGGGAGGCTAGAGGCCAGGTCTCGCTCCTCAGGGTCTTCCTTCAGGTCTTGCACAAGGTTCCCATCCTCAAATTGTTCTTCCATTTTAACTGTTGCAAAAAAACAAGGGAGGGGGGAACCAAGGTCAAAGTGGAGCCAATCCTAATCTTTTCTCTCCCCCCATCGCCCACCCTACCTGAGAATTTCTGGTACTCCAAGGCAAACCATATTCAGATCAATTCATTTGGAAAGAACAGAATCTGAACATGCATTCACACCCCTGAAGGCCCTTTGAGAAGGGCCATAGCTCAGTGGTATAATATGTGCTTTGACAGAATTAAGCTTGGTGGATCAGGGATGCTCTGGACATAGTATATCTTGATTTCAGTCAGGCTTTTGACAAATTCCCTCATGATATTCTCATGAGGAAGCTGGTAAAATGTGGGCTGAACGAGGTAACTGTTAGGTGGATTTGTACCTGGCTGACTGACCAAACCCAGAGTACTCATTAATGGTTCGTCATCCTGGAAAAAAAGTGACAAGTGTGGTGCCGCCGGGTTCTGTCCTGGGCAAGTTGTTGTTTAACGTCTTCTTAAATGACTTGGATGAAGGAATTGAGGGGATGCTCATCAAATTTGCAGATGACACCAAACTGGGAGGGGTATCTAATGCCACAGAAGACAGAATCACAATTCAAAATGACATTAATAGATTGGAGAACTGGGCCCAAACTAGCAGAGTTAATTTCAGTAGGGACAAATGTAAAGTTCTTCACCTAGGCAGGACGAACCAGATGCACAAATATAAGATGGGGGACACCTGGAGAAGGATCTAGGGGCCTTGGTGGACCACAAGCTTAACATGAATCAACAGTGTGATGCAGCTGTAGTAGCAGCAGCAGCAGAAAAAAAGGGGGGAGGAAAAGGGGGGGGAAGCTAATATTATTCTGGGCTGCATCAACAGAGGTCTGGTGCCCCAATCCAAGGAAGTAATGGTCCCTCTCTTTTCTGCCTTGGCCAGACCACACCTGGAGTAATATGTCCAGTTCTGGGCACCACAGTTTGAGAAGGATATTGACAAGGTGCAAGGTGTGCAGAGGAGGGCAATGAAGATGATCAAGGGTCTGGAAACAAAGCCTTAGGAGGAAGGGTTGAGGAAGTTGGGGATGTTTAGCCTAGAGAAGACTGAGATGTGATAAAATAGCCTTCTTCAAATAACTGAAAGACTGTTGCATGGAAGATGGAGCAAGCTTGTTTTCTGCTGTTCCAGAGGGGGTCACCCCAATCAATGAATTCAAATGACAAGGAAGGGGATTCTGAAAGAGACACAAGGAAGAACTTTATGATAGTGAGAACTGTCTGACAGTGGAAGGGGCTCCTTCAGAAAGTGGTGGAGGTTTTGAAAGCAGGTTTACGGACTTAATCCGTTCCTGAAGTCCGTTCTTAAACCAAATCCGTTCTTAAACCGAGGCACGCTTTCCCTAATGAGGCCTCCTGCCACTGGTGCCCTTCCACCGTTTGGATTCCGTTTGTAGTCTGAGGTAAAGTTCGCAAACCAGAACACTACTTCCGGTTTTGTGGAGTTTGTAAACCAAATATTTTTTAAACAGGGCTGTTCGTAAATTGAGGTACCGCTGTAGAAGCATTCTAATTCACAATTACCTCACCGTTTGCAATCCTTCTACCCAGATTCAAATTTTCTGAGACCCTTTGTTTTTACGTAAAAGTGACATTTCCCTTTCTTACAACTTCTACCATGTCACCTCTTTGAATTGGGCGTTGCATGGCTACTACTCCTGTGTAATTGTCGAGTTTTTCGGCCTGGGGCTTACTCCAAGTCCCCTCTTAACTGCTGCCCTTCATTCCAAGGTCCCAGTTTGGGATATAACATTAAAACGCAGTATTAAAACAACCTACAAGCATTTCCATGCCCTGCTCTGGTTCGCCAGAAGCGGTTTAGTCATGCTACCCACATGACCCGGAAGCTGTACGCCAGCTTCCTCGGCCAGTAAAGCGAGATAAGCGTCGCAACCCCAGACTCGTCTGCGACTGGACCTAAAGGTCAGGGGTCCCTTTACCTTTACCTTACAAGCGTAAAAACGAGCTGGGTCCTAAAAACAGACACCTCAGCTGTCAGAAGCCGGGTTCTAGAGGTGAGTCTTCAGTATCCTCTGGAAGCTGTGTAAGGAAGGTGCCAGGAGTACCTCTTTTGGGAGGGAGTTCCACCGTTTAGGGGCCGCCACAGAGAAGGCCCTGCCCTGGGGGGGGTGCCTCACTGTGAGCCTCTGAGGGACGAGAAATTACTGAGAGGCAGCACCCAAGAGGGTCTGGAAGGAAGGTTCCGGAGGGTAATGGCTGCGACAGTTTGCTGCTGGGAATGAAGCATTCCTGAGCATTCCATTCTCACACAGTTCCATAACTGCCACCTTGGAGACAGCATCATTTAACTGGTTCCACAGCAACTGGCAAAAGCAAAGGAGGCCGGAACTTTTTACCACATGAATCAAATTTCTCTCTTTTTTAATTTGTTTATTGGGTTTTACAGTTTTATATCAACATAGTCATAAACAAGTAAAAACAACAAGAATGCATAAATCCCATTCTCCCCCCATCCCCCACCAAGCGACTTCCCTCAACGTCCCATTCTGGTTCTTTAAGTATTTGCTGCTTCTGCTTACATTATTTTACTTTAATTTCAAAATCTTTTAACTAAATGCTTTTATTTTCTTATCATTTTTATACCATATCATTCAGATTACATCTTGCACTTAATTGCTTTCCAGATCATTGTTCCTTATCTTTTATACTTATTTTCTTAGTTGTAAGTGTTTACTCAAACCCTGCTAGCGAGTCTATTTCTTTACAATATTTCTGCAAGTACAACATAAACAGATCCTAGTCTTTTTAGTCTCTCTATTGTCTTTGTCTCTTAGTCTTCCTGTAAGTTTCGCCATTTCTGCATATTCCATTATTTTAACTTGCTAGTCTTCTTTCGTTGGTATCTTGTCATCATTGCATTTTTGAGCTAGTAGGATCCTGTCCGCGTTGTAGCATACATAAATAAATTATTCAACTCTTTTGGCAATTCTTGTCCTATAATACCTAGTAGAAAAGGTTCTGGTTTTTTAGCAAAGGTTATTTTAAACTTTTTTTTTCATCTGATTATAGATCATTTCCCAATAGTTTTTTATTGCTTTACAATTCCACCACATGTGGTAAAACGTTTCTTCTTTCTCTTTACACTTCCAACATATATTAGAGCTTGTTCTATACATTTGAGCAAGTTTAGCAGGAGTCATATACCATCAATACATCATTTTCATATAATTCTCTATCAAAGTTATACAATCCGTAAATTTTAGGCCCACCTTTCATAACTTTTCCCAATCTTTCATTTGTATATTATGTCCTAAATATTGTGCCCACACATGAATCAAATCTCGATGGGGTTGGGCTGGATGACCTTAGTGGACCCTACCAAGGAGGCTCTTAATTTTCTTTTTCAAATGATGGCCAGACCACACCTGGAGTCATATGTACAGTTCTGGGCACCACAGTTTGAGAAGGATGCTGACAAGCTGCAAGGTGTGCAGAGGAGGGCAATCAAGATGATCAAGGGTCTGAAAACCAAGCTTAGGAGGAAGGGTTGAGGAAGTTGGAGATGTTTAGCCTAGAGAAGACTGAGATGTGATACAATAACCATCTTCAAATATCTGAAAGACCATTGGATGGAAGATGGAGCAAGCTTGCTTTCTGCTGTTCCAGAGGGGGTCACCTGAACCAATGAATTCAAATAACAAGGAAGGGGATTCTGAAAGAGACACCAGGAAGAACTTTATGATAGTGAGAACTGTCTGATAGTGGAAGTGGTGGACTCTCTTTCTGTTGAGGTTTTGAAAACAGAGGTTGGATGGTCATCTGTCATGGATTCTCCAGTTGAGATTCCTGCATTGCAGGGGGTTGGACCAGATGACCCTCAGAGTCTCCTTCCAACTCTGAAGGTCTATCGTTCTACAATTAGGCATAAGGCTGCTTCCTACTGGAGAAATACTCTTCATGTGAGCTATTTAAAGGTAAAGGACCCCTGACCATTAGGTCCAGTCGTGACCAACTCTGGGGTTGCGGCGCTCATCTTGCTTTATTGGCCGAGGGAGCCGGCGTACAGCTTCCAGGTCATGTGGCCAGCATGACTAAGCCGCTTCTGTCGAACCAGAGCAGCGCACAGAAACGTTGTTTACCTTCCCGCTTGAGTGGTACCTATTTATCTATTTGCACTTTGACGTGCTTTCGAACTGCTAGGTTGGCAGCAGCAGGGACCAAGCAATGGGAGTTCACCCCGTTGCAAGGATTCGAACCACCGACCTTCTGATTGGCAAGCCCTAGGCTCTGTGGTTTAACCCACAGTGCCACCCGCGTCCCTCTGACCTATTAACCTCTTCTTAATTTCATTGGGCACACCAAATCTGTTGTCAATAGTTGGCCAATCTCCATTCAGATCTCCTGAATGCCTCCAAATGCCTCAAACTGCCAGGAGGAGCTAGGTAAAGACAACCCCTTCACCTTTGGCCCTCCCCACCTCACCCCACCTTGCAAAGCCAGCCAGAGGAGTTTTACTTTTTTAAAAAATATATTTTATTAAGGATTTTCTTGTTTTACAGAAGTAAGTGTAATGCCTCGTATTTTTCCCCCCATGTAACATTTTTACAAATCCGTTTCATTTGTTGAGGCATTAGGGGGAGAAGAAAAAAAAGAAAAAAGAAAGGGGGGGTGGAGAGAGGGAAGATGAATGGGGGTGGGGTCGGGTGGCGGTGTTTCTATTATGTTTAATGTATGTAGAGTTTGGTGTCAGCGTTGCTTGTGTTGTTCACTTGTGTTCCTTTTGATGCCCAGGACTCAGGTCTCCTCGGCCGCCCCCTCCTTGCCTGGGGCTCCACATGGACTGAGAGGATGACCAGGTCTGTCTAGGTATTGAAGCAAGGAGCTGTTGCTCCTTGCTTCCACTTTAACTGCAGGTGCCCCCCCAAGGAAAAAGCAAAGGCTAAGCCAGAAGCTGGAAACACATCGGGAGCAGAAACAGCCTGAGGTATCAGCAAATCCACACGGCCGGCAATGGCTCTCATATGGCTGTGGCAAAAACAGAGTAATAAATGGCACAAGTGGGAATTTGTTGCCATTTAAAGGTACTGTACAATCGCATATTGCACACATCTAACTCTTGCAATTTCAGTCTTGAAGGCTGGCTGGTTGAAATTGCACTTTTTTTCAAAAATTAAAAATTATGCTTTTCAGGTTTATACATTTCACTAATTTTACAATCATTTTAACATTTCAAAACTCAACTTCCTTCCCCCTCTTTCTGCAGTTCTTTAAATTCATTTTTAATATCTTCTGCATACCCAAATTAACTTAATTTGCTCATTTATTCATCTTCTTTAAATACATACAGTGGTACCTCGAGTTACATACGCTTCAGGTTACATACGCTTCAGGTTACAGACTCCACTAACCCAGAAATATTACCTCGGGTTAAGAACTTTGCTTCAGGATGAGAACAGAAATCGTGCTCCGGCGGTGCAGTGACAACAGGAGGCCCCATTAGCTAAAGTGGTGCTTCAGGTTAAGAACAGTTTCAGGTTAAGTACAGACCTCCGGAACGAATTAAGTACTTAACCTGAGGTACCACTGTACTCTTATAAAACTACAGGTTATTACAATAATCCTGCCAAAGTTTTTATCTGTTTATAATTTATCTGTAAATATTCAATAAACCATTTCCATTCTTTTATTTAAAAATTTGTTATCTCAAGTTCTTATTCGTCCGGTGAGTTTCGCCATTCCTGCATATTCCGTAAGTTTTTGTATCCATTCTTCCTTTGCCGGGACTTCTGCTTCTTTCCATTTTGGGGCAAGTAACATTCTTGCTGCTGTAGTTGCATACATGAATAAGTTTCTATATATTTTAGGTAGTTCTGTCCCTATAATTCCCTCTAACACATGCGATTTCAACGCCAAAGGATTCCGATAATTTCTCCATAGAAACCGCCATTCTGGCGGTTCCCTCACTGCAAGAAGTGAGGTTACAGGGAACCAGGCAGAGGGCCTTTTCTGTACTGGCGCCCACCCTGTGGAATGCCCTCCCATCACAATTTCAAGGAGATAAAGAAGTATCTGACTTTTAGAAGACATCTGAAGGCAGCCCTGTTTAGGGAAGTTTTTAATGTTTTATGTTTTATCATGTTTTTAATATTCTGTTAGTAGCTGCCCAGAGTGGCTGGGGAGGTCCGGCCAGATGGATGGAGTATAAGTTGTTGTTGTTGACGGAGTATAAGTTGTTGTTGTTGTTGTATTATTTTTTGTTGTTGTAAGTCACTTGGCAAACAACTAATAATAATAATAATAATAATAATAATAATAATAATAATGGAATTGTAGAGCTCTCTGCAATTCTCTCCCTAAGAGGAGCAGGCTAGCTTAAGGGCTGCAGGACACACACAGCTCTGGTCTCAAACACGTTCTCTCTGCAGCACCCGCAACTTGAGGCCATTGCCCAACAGTAGGGCCAGCTCCGCAGAAACCCTCAGAATCATCACAGTGCCTCCCTGCTGCTTCTAAGTGGGTTATGATATTGAGGACAACCAAGTTCCCATTGGAAAAGTTGCCCTGCATTAGCTACCAGACATCAGAGCAAGTGCAGTGAAGGTAGATTTTTTTAAAAAAGAAAAAAGGATCAACCTCTGTGAAAGGAGATGGAGAGAGACGGCTCTGGTTAAATTTGACCGCACTTCAAGCAGATTTAATATCATATAAAAATTAATTTGATAATGGGTCGGTGGGCTGGAAGGACACAGAACCAACTACGGACGGCCAGGGATGGTCATGTGAAATCTCATGGGAACTTTGACGGTCCCACGAGATCTCACAAGAGCATCCCAGAACCGGCATGCTCAGTGGGTCTTGCCCCTCTAGCAAGGAAGAGAGCTAAAACTCCTTTCCCGCGCAAGGTTAACTGCATCAGCTGAAATCCCACAAGTTAATTGTGCATAAGGTTCAACCATTCTGTACGTGCTACAGTAAAACTGTAGCTGCAGCAGACACTAACTGGAACGCCAGAAACCATTTGTGAACTCAACTGCGCACGCCCTTCTGACGGCCCTCGAGCAAGGACATTTTCAGCAGTCATTTCATCACCAGAAGCTGAAGTAGCCGCTTCTGCATGCCTGGCAACTGCAGCCAAAATTACACCATGGAGCTCATGGTCAGAAATATCCCTGAGACCCACAGACAATTAAATGAAATCTTCAAAGAGGATAACAAGGGAGGATTCACTTACAGAGTTTCCAAATTGCAAAAGGATGTTATAGATGATAAGTCCAAATTATTAAAGAAGGCGTATAATATACTTTTGGAATGGGAAACTAAAGATGAAGAAGTTAATGATTAAGTGGACACAGGATATAGGTCACAATATACAATTTGAGGATTGGATAAGGCTTTGGAAAGTGAATTTGAAATTTACGGATTGTATATTGTTGAAAGAGAACTATATGAAGATGATGTATAGGTGGTATGTGACACCAACAAAATTGGCAAAAATGTATAAAACAGAATAAAAGAACTGTTGGAGGTGTAAAGAAGGGGAAGGTACATTTTACCATATGTGGTGGGATTGTAAGATTATTTTTAAAAAATGGGAAATGATATAAAATGAATTGAAAAAAATGTTTAAAATAACATTTGTAAAAAACCAGAAGCTTTTCTGTTAGGTATTTTAGGACAAGAGCTGCCAAAAGAAAAATGGACATTATTCATGTATGCTACAACAGCAGCAAGAATCTTAATAGCACAAAACTGGAAGACTGGAGAAATACCATCAAAAGAACAATGGCAACAAAAGTTGATGAAATATGCAGAGTTGGCAAAGTTAATGGATAAACTGCGTTAAAAGGACAATAGTGATTTTGAAAAAGAATGGGAACCTTTTACAACATATTTGCAGAAACAACAAAAAAACGGACCCTCTGGCAGGATTTAAATAAACATTTACAACTTTATTTAACAACGTGACAACACAATACTTTATACAAACAGCAGAATGTAACATCTGACGTAATAAACCAGAAATGGAAGCTGAGGGAAGTCAATAGGGAGGGGGGAAATTGGAAAATGAATGTTATTGATATTGGATATTTCTTATGAAAAAAAGAAAATCAATTAAAAAAAATATTTTTAAAAAAAAAAAGAAATATCCCTGAGACGACATTACAGGGGAGATGGAATCAGTCTGCATCAAACTGTGACATGCATGTCAGGAAGGCACCCATCCACTGCCATTATCAGTGTTTGACGATGACGACCTCTGTTCAGCCTGCCCACCAAGTTGATCATAGCCCACTGGCCACATGGGGCAGCTGAGCTGAGCAGGGGCCCCGATGAACCTCTTGGTTTTGTGGCTTGAGAATATAAAAGTAGAGATTTGTCAAGCACTTGGGAGAACTGGATCCATGGCTAGTAGGCAGCCTGGGAGGTCACAAGCTGCGCAGGCCTAAGAAGAAAAAAAAAGGGACCCAGGAGAGCCATCCACGGATGTCTTACCCACCCACTGCCCACCTGAGCAGTCCAGTAAAGCAGCTCCAACAAGTCCTCATTCTCTGTAACATGGGGAGTTTCCTCTGCATTTTTACAGGGCATCCCTCGCGGCAGGGAGTGCCAAACTAAGTTCTTTGATTCCATAAAATATAAAATTCAACAACTGTGTTTCCTTCAATGCAGGCCAGACCAATCAAGAGCCACATCAGGTAGCTCTTCCTAGTACCAAGTGTCTGTATAACATCACTCCATCCTTATTTCCACTTCCCCCCTTTTCTTCTTCTTCTTCCTCTTCTTCATCACTGCCATATCCTCCGTACTCGCGTTCTCTCCTCTCCTGCTTGCTCCATCGAAGCCCGAGGGCCCTTCAGTCCCATGACGTGCTCCTTCTCTGGCCTCCTGCTCATTGCTGTTCTCGCCATTCATTTTTGCCTTCTTTTTCCTCCTCTTCTTCTTCTGGCTGGGCTCCGTGGCCGGGCAGTGGTGGTCCTGGCTGGAATTCTGGAGCGCTGCTGGGAGGCCGCTATGTTTCAGGATGTCTGCTGCTGTCACTGTGGCTTCCTGGCACCTCTGCCATTCTTCGTCACTGTCCTGCTCACTGGAAAGAGTTACAGGCAAAACGGTGGTAGAGTTAAAACCTTGGAATTCGCTCCTGCGGCCACCAACTTAAGATGGCTTTAAAAAGAGGATCAGACCAATTCACGGAGAAGAGGGTTATGGATGACTACTAGCCATGCTTATTATAAATTAATCACTATCGACACACCTGGGAATCCCAAGTGCTGGGGAAGGGAGGGGCAGCCTTGGGAGCATTGCAAGGCTTGGACACAGTGGGGTGGGCAGCCTGGGATCCCCAACCCCTGCTACAACATGTGTAAAATGCTGGACCTCCCCATCAGAGATGTGTCCTGCCATCAGCTGCAGCCTCCAAGCCAGCTGCCTGGCTGGCCAGCTCCACCTCTGTCATGCACACCTGTCAGAGCAGCATCTCACCTGGAGCTGCAGTACCGCTGTCGCTGCCTTCCCACAGCCTGAGGTTCTGGCTCCCCACAGTCTCCTGGCACTGATGAGGAGAAGAGGCGGAAGCCTAAGACATTGGAAGAAAAGCGGGGAAGTTATTAGGGCACCTTCTGTGTTGGGGTCACGCCAGGACCGCATATCCAAAGGACATGTAGGAATGCAAGTTCTCCAACCCAACTAGACATTTTGTGTTTTCGTCTTCTATTTTTGTGCTGTGAGCCACCCTGTGATCTTTGGATGAAGGACAGTATATAAAGTTAATAAATAATAAAAATAATAATAAAGACTATAGTCATACCTCGGGTTAAAGACGCTTCAAGTTGAGCGTTTTCAGGTCGCCTTCTGTGGCAACCTGGAAGTAACGGAATGGGTTACTTCCGGGTTTCGCCGTTCGCGCAAGTGCAGACACTCAAAATGACGTCACACGCATGCGCAGGAGCGGTGAATTGTGACCTGCAGATGCGCAGGCGCGGGTTGCGTTCTGCTCAGGATGCGAAAGGGGCTCCAGAACGGATCCCGTTCGCATCCAGAGGTACCACTGTATTGGAGCGAGAGGCTGGGAGTGCAAGGGGGCCTTGCTCTGTTAACCAGCAGGGCAGCAGGTATTGCTTCTTGGAATTCTACCAGGCCTCACCAAACCAGGGGCTTCATACTGCCTGTCAATCTGAGAGCCTGGTGTTGCATACACCTATCCCTTACTGTGCCTGAAGTGTGTTTCACAGAGTACCGTGTTTGCCGTCAGAGGCCAAGTCTTCTGTGGCATGGAGGGTGGTGGCACAGAACTGGCCTTTTCAGTGGTGGCTCCCTACCTTTGGAATGGTCTTACCAGGGAAGAATGCCTGGTGCTATTGTTGTCTGTCTTTAGGCAACAGGCAAGAAGACACTTGTTTACCAGGCCTTTTTAATTTTTGATTGGGAAGGTACTTAACGAGATTTGTGCTCATCCTTTAAGTTGGGGCAGGAAAGGACTTGTTCTTTTAAAATATATTGCTGGGTTAGTATTTTAGTTTGGTGGTATTGTTGTTTTCCTACTTGGTTTTAATGTATTAGTTCTTTCTATTTTTATTGTGGAAGTTGCTTTGAGACACCCAACTACAAAAATGTGACTAATAAACACAAAAACCTAGCAATAAAATATTTGAGGTTTGAGGATACACAGCCTCAGGCTCCAAGGTCCTTGCTTCAAACTCCAGAGTTCCTGACACAACAAGTTTAGAATGCACATACACAAAGAATCAAAGCAACTCTTAAATTGATATAAAGTATTTTAGATTATGCAGAGAACCCACTCACCATCGTCTTTAGTCTCTGAGGACTGCAAATTGTCCTGTGCAGGTCCTGGAGAATGCTTCAAAATAGTAATGGAGCTAAAAGAAAGAATTACATTTGCACAACGATAAGGGAAACCAGGGGTCATGTTAAAATACTGGCATGACACAAATGATACAGCAAGCCTAGGAGACTCATTGGTTGGTTAGGTTTTGGCCAGACAATCTGGTACTCATTTGCCAGTCCAGATTCCCAGTTTTCATTATCATGCTTGTTTTTTGTTTTTGTTTTTAAAGAAGCAAGTCTTAGCGCTGATTCCTGCATTGTAGGGGGTTGGATTAGATGTCCCTTTGGAACCCTTCCAGTTCTGTTATTCTGTGATTGTAAAACCAGAGCTGAAATGTGCAGGCATTATTCCACCCACCTGTTATGGGGAAACTCCCTGCTGCAGTCAGCTAGGATTGACCAGGAAGCAGCAATAATACCCACAGAGACAGTAAATCCTAGATGTAGTCACAGTTGCCCAGAGATGGAACTTCCTGGTTTCTTTCATAGCTATTTTTCCCTCTCACCTGGAGTGGAAGTAATTTTTTTAGTCCAGGATTTTAGCGCATGCCTGTGATTGCATGACCTGCCCCTTCCTTCCTCCCTCGAACAAAAGTAAAAAAAAAAAAAAAAAGACAGGAGTTTATGTTCTAAGACAGGTGCTTTAATTTAATTTTACAAAGTTGCTTTTTTATTTTTATTT
Source organism: Podarcis tiliguerta (assembly GCF_965153285.1). Taxonomy (NCBI): domain Eukaryota; kingdom Metazoa; phylum Chordata; class Lepidosauria; order Squamata; family Lacertidae; genus Podarcis; species Podarcis tiliguerta. The sequence continues at coordinate 26,489,948 of NC_139549.1, forward strand.
TTTTCAAAAAGCTTTTTATTTGTTCCTTAATATGCTAGTTATTCATGGCCTGGATGACTGAAGTGCATTAAACTTGGGGCTGGCTTTGAAAATGGTTTTAAAAATTCATGGTCATGCTATGCCAGTGCTTTACCACCTGCCTTTAATCTGGAGTACTGGACGTGTCCTGAAGAATTCCTGCACCAAAGCAATTTCTACTTAGAACTCTCCAAAAAATATGAACCCTCTTTTATCTGAGGGAAGGGCTCAAGGAGAGTCAATGTCACACCTTTGAGAACACATACCTATCCAAAATTGCTCCCAATTTCTTTGCAACATGAGCTCGGAATTCTGGAGTGGTCTGCAGCTCATTCCCATCCTGCCCATGATCAGAGACCTTCTCTCTGTTTAAAGAGAACAAACTACTAAATTATATTGGAAGTTTGTAGCAAACAGTTCCCCTTGCCTTGAAAAGAAGAAGCTGGAATCAAATCTTGAAAACTGTAATGAGCCAGCCAGAGGGCTGTGCAGTATGAAAGATCTGAGTTATGGCCTCAGTGCGAATGCCAAGCAGAGAGACCAAAGATCTTATATAAACACATTTGGCACCAATTCAGGTTGTCCAATACATGACATGGAGGTATGAGAAACAGACTTATAACTCACCTAGAGTTTTTTTGTTTTTGTTTTTGTTAAGATAAGGTAAGTACAGTTTAAGGTAAGTACAGTCCTGCTATCCTAAAGGTAAAGGTAAAGGTACCCCTGCCCGTACAGGCCAGTCTTGACAGACTCTAGGGTTGTGCGCCCATCTCACTCAAGAGGCCGGGGGCCAGCGCTGTCCGGAGACACTTCCGGGTCACGTGGCCAGCGTGACATCGCTGCTCTGGTGAGCCAGAGCCGCACACGGAACGCCGTTTACCTTCCCGCTAGTAAGCGGTCCCTATTTATCTACTTGGCCCCGGAGGTGCTTTCGAACTGCTAGGTTGGCAGGCGCTGGGACCGAACAGCGGGAGCGCACCCCGCCGCGGGGATTCGAACCGCCGACCTTTCGATCGGCAAGCCCTAGGCGCTGAGGCTTTTACCCACAGTGCCACCCGCGTCCCTCCCTGCTATCCTACCCCTGGGTAAATTGGAGAAAAGCATAATTAAACCTAGAATTATGACCAGCTTTCTGGCAGAGGACTCAGGGATGCATTTAGACCAGCATGCCTGGTGAGAGCCTCTTGGGGCTAAAACATGTCAAAAAGAATGGAAAAGGTTGTAGAATAGAGTGCTCCCTTGTTCTGGGTGTTTTATGATAGCATTACATTTATTATATTTCTTTATCCTCAATAAAAACTTTATTACCGGGGGTTCTAGGGGTTCTTGACTTTGCACAATTTCGCCTTTGCATGCAGACCCCTGGAACCAAACCTTCACATAAGTGGCAGGCCAAATGTACCACATGATTCTTATGGCTATGTAGCTCAAATTTTAGTTTCTAGTAGAACAGAACATAACGCTCAGCAAACTTTCAAAAAAGCCAAGTTACCTGATGCTAGGTTCAGTGGATGGCAACTTGCTCTTCTTAAAGTTACCTGCAAAAAGTTAACAATTAGGCCCAACATGGAAGCTAAGTTAGTTCAGATTCATTAGCGAGCCCTTTACAAAAGCAGTTTACAAAAAGAATAATGCAATGAAATTATTAGTAAAAGCAATTATTAAAAAAATTAAAACCAGCAACAAACTAAAAACACATCAGCATTCTAGATATTGAGGTAGGCTTGCCTAAATGAAAATGTTCTTAGCAGGTGTCGAAGAGTAAGAATACAGCTATGTTCCAAAGTGTAGGTGCTGCTACACTAAAAGATTAATTTCTGACAGATTTTTGTTGGTGCTGCAGAAAAGCATCACAACCTTTGTGGATCATTTTTCTGAGTCACGTGCCTTGAGCCAATCTTTAATTGACTTTAAAGGCTTCTTATCCATCCATCAGTCTAAGGCAGATATATGTGGCCGTTGGCTTTTGGAGCGCCCAGCCCCTATCAGCCCCAGCCAGTGATGATAGGGGTTGCAGTCCAAGGAAACTGCAGGTGCCCCATTCCTGGTTTTAAGAGATCAACTGGATACAGCCCTATTTCTGGCACACACAAAAATGGGTTTCCTGCAGGGCTTTTTGGGGATGGGTAAAGTTTCTATCTAGAGAGAGGAAGGTGCTGCCAGGCCTGCCGCTCAGGGCGCTCCCTACCGCCTTTGGGCACTAGCAGGGCTGCTGCTGCTGCTCGCTGCAGCACCGGGTCCCAGGCAGCCTCCCTGAGGCGCCCCAAATCTTCCTCCTCGCTGCTGCTGCTGTTGCTAGCTCTCCTGGTAGCCGACATGATGGAAATCCCATCGGTCGCAGTGCATCCTGGGGGCTGTGGTCCAGACCTCGTGGCTCAGCCCATCCCTGGCCCGGTGCCCTCGGAATTGGACTACAACTCCCATTAGCATAGCCAGATGACGCTAGGTCCGATTGGAGCATTACTGTGCTGCCTGGGGCTGATGGGAGTTGTAGTCCAAAACTGTTGAATGGAGAAAACGAGCCTAAATGGCTTCATTGGGCTGGTCAGCCTATGTGTGGAATACAGAACACAGAACACTTAATTCACCGTCAGAGAGTGATAAGAAGAATAACGAAGAAAGGCGGGTTTGACTTAATTTATATCATTTATGAATAATAGTGCCTGGCGGTGCCTGCCCCCTCTTTGCGCCAAGCAGTGGCCAGAGCGCATGGGGTCACAGGCGCCAACCGGTGTCCCTTTGGAGAATAGAAAAAATAAGAAAAATAACAAAGAAAGGTGGGTTTGGCTTAATTTATATTATATATAAGCCCTGCTGTTAGCTTTAGCTCGTCCATCCATCAGATAGGTGGCCTTCTCCTCAGTCTTTTGAAATTGTAAGGTTTCCATACGGACACTTCTTTTCTCCACTGGCCTGAGGAGCCTTATCACCTGTCTTGCATATGTTCATCTCAACTTCGCAGACTTTTTGGCTACACATAAATTTCAATATTTGTCTCACCCAGTTATTAGTTTAATGATATTACTATAACGTTGCACGTTCCATGGCATGCTGTGTTGCTCTTACGCTGCGAAGGTTTGCCCAAACAAAAATGTATAGCAGGCGTCCGAAGCAGCAGCAGCGCCTCATCAAGAGGCAGGGAGTTCCAAAGTGCAAATGCTGCCACACCGTGTTATGAATCCTTCATTCTTCTCCTCCTCGTCTATTTCCATACATTAAAGTGACGTGGCCCTTGGCTCGGCCCCACCTTTCTCACAGAACGAGGCCCGGGCTCCGAGGAAGCAGCCGCCTCCGTGGAGCGGCGGGCCTTTTGGCAGGCGGAACCTTTGTCGCGGCTGCCTCCGGGGCAGCAGGGAGAACCCTTTGCGCCGGGGGACGGCGTGTGCCCTTGGGATAAGGGACCCCCTTTCCTGTTGTGGGGCCGGGCTTCCGGCTAGGGGAAGAAATCAGGTGACAGTTGCCGTTCGGGCGGAGGTGGAGTTCGAGAGAGCGAAGGGCCGCGAGCGGCGGAAGGCGCCAGCCGGAGGAGCCAGCGCCGACTCCGGTGAGAGCCCCGCAGGAGGCAAAGGGGGAGGCCCCCCGAAGTCGGCGAAGGGGGAGCTTGACCTTGGCCGGGGCGGGGGCCTGTCAGGAGAGAATTCCCGCCTTGAGAGCAGGTGCCGGGGCTCCCGACTCGCCTCCTGCTCTCTGTGGGGTGGCGGGTATGGGGGTCGAGGCTGCTGGTCAGGCTCAGGAGGTTGCCTTTCATTATCCCCTCATGTTAAGGGGGGGGGGGGCTCGTCTGGCTGACCGCTGTTGGAAACGGAATACAGTGGTACCTCGGGTTAAGTACTTAATTCGTTCCGGAGGTCCGTACTTAACCTGAAACTGTTCTTAACCTGAAGCACCACTTTAGCTAATGAGGCCTCCCGCTGCTGCTGCACCACCGGAGCACGATTTCTGTTCTCATCCTGGAGCAAAGTTCTTAACCTGAAGCACTATTTCCGGGTTAGCAGAGTCTGTAACCTGAAGCGTATGTAACCTGAAGCGTATGTAACCAGAGGTACCACTGTACTGGGATCTCCATGGATCCCAGCTTGGCTCAATCCAGCTGGGTAAGGAGGGAGAGCCTATCAGTGGTAGGATAGCCGAATACAGTGGTACCTCGGGTTACATACGCTTCAGATTACATACTCTGCTAACCCAGAAATAGTGCTTCAGGTTAAGAACTTTGCTTCAGGATAAGAACAGAAATCGGGCTCCGGTGGCACGGCAGCAGCAGGAGGCCCCATTAGCTAAAGTGGTGCTTCAGATTAAGAACAGTTTCAGATTAAGAACGGACCTCTGGAACGAATTAAGTACTTAACCCGAGGTACCACTGTACAGCCTTATTTTCCCCAATGTTATTGTTGTTGTTGTAGCCGAATACTGTAGAGCCTTATTCTCCCCAACGTTGTTGTTGTTGTAGCTGAACAGAACCTTATTTTCCCCAACATTATTACAGTGGTACCTCGGGTTAAGAACTTAATTTCTTCTGGAGGTCCGTTCTTAACCTGAAACTATTCTTAACCTGAAGCATCACTTTAGCTAATGGGGCCTCCTGCTGCCACTTCACGATTTCTGTTCTCATCCTGAAGCAAAGTTCTTAACTCGAGGTACTATTTCTGGGTTAGCGGAGTCTGTAACCTGAAGCGTCTGTAACCTGAAGTGTCTGTAACCCAAGATACCACTGTATTGCTATTATTTATTATTTGTTGTTGTTTAGTCGTGTCCGACTTTATTATATCCTACCTTTTCTCCAAGGAGCTCTAAGTGTCTGGCACGTTCCTCCCCTTGTCCATTTTATCCTTGCAACAACCCTGTGAGGTAGGTTAGGACTAGAGAGACAGTGACTGGCCCGAGGTCTCCCAGTGAGCTTCATGGCTGTGGTGGGGTTTGAACCTTAGTCTCTCTCCCAGGTCCTGGTCCAACACTGTAGCTGCTGTGGTATACTGGCGGTCTCATGCCGAAGACTTGGCATGTTTACACTGTGGCTTTTATTTGTTTTATAGAATCTATATACTGTTTGATTGTAAAAAAAAAGGGGGGAAATGCCTCAAAGCAGTTTACTCTCTTTCTCTCCATATATAAATGATTGCTAAAAACAACTGCTTAAAACTTTTACAAATAAAACCATTGAAAAACTACAAACAGATTAAAACTCACACAAAATCTTCACACTTGAGATGTATTCTTTTTCGACCCTCCTTATTTCTGTGATTGTAAATGGTCTGCAACAGGAATTGCAAGATTTGATGCATTCAAGGAGGAGGACATGGTAGCAAATTGGAACCGTCATGTTCAGGGACAGTATCTACCTCTAAATATCAGTTGCCATAGTGTATGGGGGATGGGCTGTCAACTTCAAGTTCTTTTAAAAAATACACTTTATTGGTATTTAGGAAAGTACACACCTTCATGTCCTTTCTGAAAGCACCAAGGTGACCATGTTTGAAAGCAGGATACTGGGCCAGATGATCCTAGTCCAGGATACTGGACTAGCCCAGCACACTGCCTCTTTTACTTTTTAAACTTTAAAATGTACTTCTTGCCTTGTAGTGCAGAGTGAGGGGGAGAGGTGCCCCTCCCCACTCACTCCATTCCTGTGGTGATCAGTTACGGGGAGGCCTAACAAAACCAAAGATTTTGGGATTCAGAATAGTGTGTAGACATCCATGTTATCAGACTGAAGTGTTTTTTCCTGCAGTTTTCCCTCTTGGGTTTTATATTGAATTCCTGTGCATCCCTTGGGTATTCTCTGATTGTAGAGTGGCTAATAAATTCTGAAATAAAATAGAATAGAGTAGCAGCTCAGAAAATGAACCCTCTTCTTGTAATGAACAGATTACAACATTAAAAGACTAGCAATATATCCAGCAAAATGTAACCAAGCTAGGATTGCTGTCAGTATGCTTTTTAATGGCATGTAGCCATAGCTTTCAGTTCTAAACTTTTAAAAGGCTGTTTTTTTGTGTGTTCCTCAAAGACTCCATTTCCCCCTGTATCAGGCCGTATAGGCAAAAATTTGCTGTTATCTTGAATCTCTTGGGTCGCCCCAGGCCTTTACATCTTGGTTAAGGCATGGTGCAAGACTCTTAATTGACATATGAAAAATATTAAGTGAACTGGTCTTACTTAATTCCATTCAAATAGTGTTGTTCATTGTTAAGATTGTTTATAAATTTTGTGTAAGTGCTGGTTATTTATTCCTATGTGTTTCTTCATTTTTATCCATTCAAAACCGGAGCATTTTTTGCAAAGACTGTTGGTAGAAGCTGCATTTGACTGGTGGAATTTTCTGATGTTGTTCCTCTATTCTTCTTCAAGAATGGCCTTTGTGTGTCTCAGTTAAATGGCACAAATATTTCCCCAAAAGTAAGTGCCATTGAGTTCAGCAGGGTTTACTCCCAATTAGTTACATAGGATGGTGGCTGCCTTTTTAAAACAACAACCACCACCATGCTTGGGCATGTGCAGATATAGACCTTACTTTATTGTTTCTGGAATCTGTCTGGCTTGGGAGACAATGGAGGAGTGTGCCTTTAAGGGTGAAGTCAAAAGACTTTACTATAAATGTATTAATGCAGAACTATTCCAGACATGGAGCTAATTTACATGCATGATCTAACAGGTTAAATTGGATATATATTTTTTCAGGAATAAAGGAATAATGCATGCTAAATGTTTTCTTAGGAACTAGATTCAGGTACGTAGCCGTGTTGGTCTGACGCAGTCGAAATATATATATAAAAAAACAAATTATCCAGTGGCACCTTAGAGACCAGCTAAGTTTGTTCTTGGTATAAGCTTTCATGTGCACACGAAAGCTTATACCAAGAACAAACTTAGTTGGTGTCTAAGGTGCTACGGGACAATTTTTTTATTTTCTTAGGAACTAGTATGTTAAGTGCGTGAAACGAAATGAACATCTGTGCAGGAGATCATATTGAGGTGATCTGGGCAGCCCCTCCCAAAGTTATCCAGTTAATCACCTGGTCTGGAAAAATGCTTTGGGTCCCTAATGTTCAGCCCTGCAAAGAGACAAAGAAATATTTGAAAAATCATGTGTGTCAAAATACGAATTTTAGCTGCCTGGATGAGTGACCACCTGAGATTTTTCCAACCCTATTCCACAGGCATTGATTTTGTTTTGTTTTTGATGTTAGCTTGTTTGCTTCTAGTGAGCTGTGCCTAATTAATTCAAAAGATTTTGTGGTCACAGATGACCAGACTTTGTTACAATGCTTATACAATATTTAAAGACTATTTAAATAAAAATCATAAACATATTTACTATGGAGTAAGTCCATTGAACAAACTGGGGTTACTTCCAAATAAGCATAGATAGGATTGTGCTGTCAAAGTGGCTTGAAGGCTCAGGATGGCTGAGAATTGCAAAACTGGAGCAAAGGTCCATGGCAGTATAGTAGAATGGGAAATAGAGTCTCGAGAAGTCAACATGTAAAGCAAGGTGTATGTGTATCCTGGGTGCAGAGACCTATATAAATGGGTAACGTCCAGATTAGATAACTTTTCTCCAAAGCAGGAAACCACTAGAACGTTCATAAGCTTGCAGCTTAATGTTTCATGAGAAGTGCCAGGCTTAATAAAGGTGTGCATGTGTGTTTTGCCACTGTTTTTCATTTGAAATGCATGCATGATTTTACTAGCAGTGGCTGAACTACTGAAAAATCTGTAGAGCTCAGAATCCGCATCGATTAAAGCTTGCTAGCTGATTGCAAGGCTGCCCTTTGGGAGCCCCCTGCAAAATGATGTAACTGAATGAAAAGAGTTCTGTTGAAATAGGTGCCTCCTCTTTCCCACTTGCCAAGTTCTGGTGATGTGGACCCACTGTGGAGCTGCATTGCCCTATGCAAAAAGCACCATTTCACAGGAGCCAAGTGGCGATGCGGATAAGGTCCCGGTTCAGTACTTGTGCTTTCTCCTTTGGCGTTTTTGCAAGGAAAGGAAGCAGAGAGGGGCTGAATTCGCTTCAGGTAAGCTAGGCAAAATGATAAGATAGCAGGGAGGGGATTCTGTTTTGGGAAGAGCTGCATAGTGTATTAAGATGGGGTTTCCCCTGTGTAAGAAGTGGACTTCTCAGCTGCTTACACACTGCTGGGTTTTACAAGTGCTGTAAGCTTTAATTAGTAGGGTGATCTACGAAAGTTTGATTAGTCATTTGCCAGCAGATAAATTAAAATTGGTGAGCTGAGTTTTCAAGAACACCCATGTTTATATATGTTTTGGTTTGTTGACGTGGCAGGAATGAGAGGGAGAACCTTTCTTTGAACAATGAGTGGGAGGGTCCTGTTTGTTAAATTCCAGGTTGTGTTTTCTTTTGATACCTTTGAATTTTAATAAATTCATTGAGCAGTTGGTTAAAGAGGAAATGATCCCTCAGTTTAAATTGCTGTCATTTTTTTCATGCATAAAACATGGAGCTGCCAAATTAAATCAATGGTTTTGTCTTTGCTAATTGTTGGTGGTTGTTTTTAGCTTTTGAATTGAATGTTAGGGTGGATGTTGTTGCAATACGTGGGCCAGTATATTGCTTTTACACCCTGAGTTGTAGACATATGGTGGCTCGTCTGTGGATTTTGTTAAGTTGGAAATGAAGGATCTTAAGATTAATTGAATGAATACAAATTAAGAAAGAAGCCTCCTAAAAAAAGTGGTGTTTTTTTTTTAGCATATTCTGTTTAATTCTCAAAGGTGTTCTGCTGTGCATCCATGCATCTTTGTTAAACCCACCCCCGGCCTTAGCTGTGCCAAGCCCACTGGGAAGTGCCATGAATTTAAAAACCAAAAAAGGCTTTGGATGTATTAATATTATCATGCACTGAATTTCAGGGAGTGTTTGTAAACTGCTATGCTAAATGTTGTGGGGCTTGGTTAAAAGAAACAAGCAGGGAACTCACTGGGAGGCCTAGAGATTGCTCTGGTCCCATCAGTGCCAGTCATGAGGGTATATTAAAACCAGGTTGTTGCTCAGCTTGCTCAAGATTTCTCTGGACTACGATAAAAAATGGCCTGAGGGCTTTCACTGTACAAAATTAACACTATAGAGTATCATTTCCCTCAATCTGGTGCCCTCCAGGTGTTTTGTACTTCAGCACCAGCCAGCCCAGCTTTACTCTAAAACCTGTGGAGGATGCCGGGTTGGAGATGCATGGTAGTGCCACCACCTCCTCCTTGAGTCTGGATTAGGGAAATAATATAATGGCGTCCCCTAAACACTCTCTCTCTCTCTCTCTCTCTCTCTCTCTCTCTCTCTCTTTTTCTTTCTTTCTCAGAGTTCAGTTGCATTAAAAATTTCCTGACTGGGTGTGACAAGAATGGCCAGCAAAGGGCCAGCAGCTTCTACCTCCACCGAAAGCAACAATGCTGGCGGGACCAGTGGCAACAGCAGCAGCGGGGACGGGGCAAGCCAGGACAGCACTTTCGAGTGCAACATCTGTTTGGATACGGCCAAGGATGCTGTGATCAGCCTATGCGGGCACCTCTTCTGGTCAGTATCCTGGTGCTCTTGGCCAGTTGTCCATCTGCTTTCTACGCCAAGCTCTTGAGTTGCCTACATAAATGTTAGAAAAGTTTGTGTGGGTTTTTTTTTTTTTTAAAAAAAACCCTCAAACAAATACTGCTTCTCCACTCCCACTCCTGTGTGTGCCCCTCACTCGTCTCTCTCCTTGGCAGTGCCCCTGCCAGCCAGGTGTCAGTTGGGAAGTTCAGTTCCCCACATGTGGCTCTTTGCATTCTTCCCATGGGAATGAATGGCAGCTGTTTAATCCCATGAGGGTGTATGAAAGGGGTGCAGTTGTGGGCACAGTGATGCCAGGTGTGCTAGGATCAGGCCCCTGCTGTGGTCTGGGATGCACTTGTTCATGGAACTCAATGAGAGCCACTGTAAGACCTGCTTTCCTAGTGCCACACCTTTACCTGGAGAGCCCTGCCCTCAGTGCTGTGGTTAACCTTGAGCGTGGCAGAGCCTGGGGACTGGCATGAGTGCAGTTTTGCTGTTTTACATATTTGATCGTGAATGTATAAACTGTTTAATATAGAATGCCTTAAGTGGTGAATGAATGTATATTCAAACATGTATGATAAAATCAGCCAGAAGACAAAGCGGCTATGGAAAAATCATCATTATTCTTGTTCTTATTGGGAACATAACTTCCATTGTCCCTGAACACTGGCTAAGTCGTCGTATGGAGGGGACGCCAGGTTGAGGAAGGCCTTTGGCTTGCTTTTCCACAGCGCTGGTGAGAAGCCAGTTCTAGATGCTGCCACGCCTGTGCGGAAACAACTTTCAGCCCAAAATACCCTCGTGTGGTCCTCTTAGTTCATGCTCCATTTGCATACTCCAGTTTCACTGTGTTGGGTTCTTCTTTTTCTGAGGCTGCTTGAATGTAAAGCTCAGCTGCCTCTAGGTAAAGTTGGGGTGATTCTCTCCACCCCTCTGCCTCGTGCCCATTTTAGAGTGTGTGCCCAGGACAGCTGTATAAGCCAGATTTTCCGTCTCCCTCCATTCCTATCGTTACTTAAAATAAAATAATGCATGAACAGGAATTTCTGATGCACTGGGGAAATCTGCAGGCTGGCCATCTGCCATCTGAGTGCAATGCAGGAATGCTAAAGAACCCCTGACAGACTGCCACCAAACCTCTGTTAAAAAACCTCCAGTGAAGGAGAGTCCGTCACCTTGCGAAGGAGCCTGTTCCACTATCGAACAGCCCTTATTGCCAGAAAGTTCTTCCTAATGTTTACTTGGTCTAACCTTCCTTGTAATTTGAATCCATTGGATCTGGTCCCACCCTCTGGAACAGGATAATGCAAGCTTGCTTCATCTTCCATGCAACATTGCGACAGCACTTTAGATATTTCATATCATATCTCAGTCTTATCCAGGCTAACCATATCCAACTCCCTCAACTGCATAAGGCTTGGTACTACCTAGAAGAGAAGCAAATTGTATTATCTGGAAGTGAAGCAATTTTTTTAAAAAAAACCACCCCTAGCTGCTTTCTTACTTAAATATTATTGTGGAACCGGCAGGGCTGGATTCCAGTCTATTGCTTGCTCAGTGTATTTTGATCTCTCTCCCTTTTCTCCTCCTGCCTCCACCGCTGCTCTCCTCCTGCCCTGTGAACAAATCATTCTGGGATTCTCAACAGTTGGCCTTGTTTACACCAGGTAAGGCAGGTTTTCTTTTGCTTTGTCTTTCATCAGCTCCTCTTGCTCAGTCAACCCCTCAGCTCTCTGGGGGAACTGAGAAGGTGCAATATCCCTTTCAGTTTCTAAACGGTGCCTGTGCACCAGAGATCTCTAGGGCAACCCAATCTGCTAATAACCGTTTGCATGCAATAGTTTGTAATCTGCAGCTTTTTCTGTGGGGGTGATTGTTCTTTGTTGGAAGCTTCTATTGGTTTCAGTGAGATGGCACAGATAAATAATAAGTATCTGCGAGGTGGCTGAGTGTTCAGAGCACTTTTGTACATTCTCTAGGTGCAACAGCTCTGTAAAGGTAGGTCAGTATAAATATGAAAATGAGGTTACGTCAGTGTCACCCGCTTTTGTCACTGGCAAAAGTGAGGAGTTTCCATCTCTGTGCCCTGCACCAACTTCCAAATACTGGGGTGGGAGAGGCCATATGTTAGTGTGCAGCTTAAAGGCCTGAGGCAAGAGTTGTGGCCTGTTGTATGTTAAGGGATGCCAAGGGAAAAGTGTGGGTCAGGCCACAAAAGTGGTAGAAGAGTCTGCATGCCACACAATAGCCTTTGTCAACCTGGGGCCCTCCAGATGCTGTAGATTCCAGGTCCCACTGGCCTCAGCCAGCACAGCTGTACAATGCTGGGGAGTTGAAGTACATGCTGGCTGAAATGAAGGTGTTTTAGAGTGAAATATCTAAAGGGAGCCAGATTGGGAAATTGCTGCCACAGAACCATGCAGTAAAAATGGTCCCAAAGTGCTGAGAGCATGAGAAGATGTTTGGCAGTGGCGGAGAGGCGGAGATGATTCCTTGTGCTCAGAATATTTTGTGAATGGCACATGCGATGACACTTAACATATGCTTTCGGTGGTGGTATTATGATTCTGATTCGTTAATGTATTTAAGTCCCACCTTTCTCTCAAACTTGATTCAAGGAGACTTACAGCATTTTACAAACCTCATTCTAAAACACAAAGGGATGAAAACAAACTAGTTAAAAACCATATTTAAAATAAATAAATTACATTCAGAACCAACATTAAAATACTGATTGCACCTCGTTTCCAAAGGCCTTTTTGAACAGCGAGGTTTTGGCTTGCTGATGGAAAGATAATAAAGGAGGAGCCGGACTAGCCTTTCTAGGAAGGGAATTGCACAATAGGGAGTCCTGTGTGCTTCATGCAAGGCACATCTCTAGTCTCTTGCTCAGGTTTGTTTGTTCTTTCCTGCCTTTCCAGTGGTTAGAGACCAGGCCCAATCGGCAGGTGTGTCCTGTATGTAAAGCAGGTATCAGCCGCGACAAGGTCATCCCACTTTACGGAAGGGGCAGCACCGGACAGCAGGACCCCAGGTAAGAATGTTGGAAGCCATTTCCTACAGCTGTAGGGGTGTGGAACCTGCGGCCTTCCAGGTGTTGCTGAACTACAGCTCCCACTGGCCCGCAGGAAGCATGGCCAATGGTCAGGGATGATGGGAGTTGTGCTTCAGCAACATCAGGAGAGCCAAAGGTGCCCCATGCTTGTGTTACAAAAACAGCCTTTGTGTTGTGGGAGCCACAAGCCCTTATGGAGTGGAATTTGCAGAAGTGAACGTGGTGTGTTTAGGTGATGTTGTTGCCAAATGCCTGCAAAGCCGTCACCCATCTGCAGTCTTATCTTTTAAAATCTCCCTGCTTGAACTGTCTGTAGCAGTGGTTCCCAAACCTTTTTGGGCTGCCACCCGCTTGGTTCCATAAACTCATCCCCAATGCCCCCTAGTGTAGTACACTATTAAAAAAAGCATTATACAGAGTGGTGCTTTGCATAACCCACCAAGGAAGATAATAACACCGTCAATTTGAGAACAACAACAATTAGTTGCACATTAATCCAAAATCCAATTAAAACTATTTAGTTTAATTTGTTAACCTAAGGAAGTAATGGGAGCTGGAATTGGAGTATTTGCCTGTGTACGAGAACTTTGCTATTCCCCTTCACTGCAGGCTGATAGACAAGGCTGATTAGAGCATGAGAACTGGGCAACACTGTTCATGAAAATGCATTTGAGATCCTGAGTGTTTCTAAGGTACTCAGTGCTTCTGGACTCTGGAAGCAGAAGTTAAGAATTATGCAACATGTATCTGTAGGAATAAGTAACTTGAGCTGGTCTTTAAAAGAACCCAGTCTGATAACATCAGCCCCAATAGGCACATCAGTGCAAAAGACACTTCGTTATGCTATGAAGCATTGCTGTAAACTGTAAAAGTGGCAGTGAAAAGTGTTGTGACTCATATACTAGACTATCAAATGTTCTCGATTCCTGCCTGGCAGGGGGCTGGACTAGATGAGCCTCGGGGTCCCTTCCAATTCTACAATTCTGTGATTCCTTCACTGCGAGGTTACAGGGAACCAGGCAGAGAGCCTTCTCGGCAGTGGCGCCCAGCCTGTGGAATGCCCTCCCATCAGATGTCAAGGAAATAAATAACTATACGACTTTTAGAAGACATCTGAAGACAGCCCTGTATCCAGAAGTTTTTAATGTTTGATTATGTTTTTATGTGCATTGGAAGCCTCCCAGAGTGACTGGTGCAACCCAGCTAGATGGGTGGTGTATATTATTATTATTATTATTATTATTATTATTATTATTATTATTAATTACCAGCCTATCAAAGTCTGATAGTCATTTGCGGCTCCATCACCCAGCTGCTGCTCCCTTGCCTCAAATGCAAGGGTTCAACCCTTGGTATTGCCAGTTAAAGCTGGGGAAAGATTCCTTCCTGAAACTCTGGAGATCTGCTGTCAGTCAGGGTAGGCAATACTGAGTTGAATGGGTCAGTGGTCTGACTCAGTATAGTGACGGGCTGTCACGTTCTACCACTGAGTGACAGCCCGTCACTATACTGAGTTAGACCACTGACCCATTCAACTCAGATGTTCTACCACTGCTTTGCAGACTAAAAGTCCCAGGTTCAATCCCCAGTGGCCTTTCCAGGGAGGGCTGGGAAAACACTTCCTGCCTTAAACCCCAAAGAGCTGCTGCCAGTCAGAGTAGACCATACTGAGCTAGGTGGAGCAATGGTTTGACTTGATGTCAAGTAGCTTCCTTTATTCCACTATTGTGAAAGGTCTCTACCCTCTTACAGTCTGTGATGGTCACATTGGTGCAACACTCTCTGTCTCTCTCTCAAATAATAATGAGTTTCAACACAGGCCAGCAATTAAAGGGGAAGATAGGCATGGAAACACCTCCTCAGCCACCCCACCCCCCATTAGCTGGAATGCAGTGGAAGGAAAGAAAGGAGCTCTTGGGTCCAGGTTCATCAGGTCCCAGAGTTGACCAGAGCTGGGCTGGGCTTGACTGAATGAATTGTCTCTTGCAGAGAGAAGACACCACCACGGCCTCAAGGCCAGAGACCTGAGCCGGAAAACAGAGGGGTGAGTAAGCTACGATTTGCAGCCTTTGGGGGTTACTTCTGTATCTCCCAGAAGTACAAATGAGACAAAAAGGCATGTTGCTCACCCTTAGGGCTATGAAGAGCAGCGTACAAGCTTAAACCAAAGCATCAGAACAGCCTTGTTCTGTCTGGTGCCTTCCAGATGTATTGGACTACAGCTCCTATCTGCCCCAGCCAGCCTGCTAGCTGGGTCTGATGGGTGCTGTAGTCCAAGACATCTGAAAGGCACCAGACAGGGCAAACCTACAGGAGACAGTAGACTGAGTGACTTGCCACTCTCCCATACTTTTCCTTGGGTTGGAGAATGATTTTCCTTCTCCTCTGGGCACCTTTTGGCCCCTTGTATATTCTTTTAGCCCTGTGGTCAGGAACCTCCAGCCCGTGGACCTAATTTGGCCCATGAGGCTGTTTTCCCTCAAGCCACACCCATCCGCCTCACATGTCATAGTATCTTGCATCAGGTGTGGAGCAAGTAAAAATACAGCCACAAAGAAACAACTGGAAGCCTTAAAATGTGCTCCAAATAGTTTCTTGGCAAGCACAGTTCTTAAATTCAGTGTCACTGGGATTGATTCTGCTTGAGAGCTCACAACCGGAGGTCCTGAACAAAGCCGATTCCTGCCAAAAGTGGGACTTGAAGACAGCACTGATCAGCTGTCCCACTCTTCCTCATCCTCACAACAATCCTGTGAGGTAGGTTAAGCAGAGAGATTAAATGGCCAGAGGTCGCTCAGTGAGCCTCATGGCTGAACAACGGTTTGAACCCTGTCCTCCTAAGGTCTCTTACTTTGATGCTGAAAACACTGCACCACACTGGCTCTATGTTTCCTTTTTGTAGGATTTTATAAAAATGTGGATTTTGAAAGCCTGTGGGACCGTGTATGTAAACAGCCTCTGATTATAGTTGGTCTCCAATAAGTCTGTGCTACTGGGGAATGAAGATTGATATGTGTAAACATACAGTGTGTGTAGACATGGGGGTTATAAATAGCCGGCTGTGTGGGGTTGAGAGATATTGGACAGGCTGCAGAATTTCCTAGCATGAAGATGGGGAGCACACCTGACCTGATGAAATAATTGCATTTTTCCATGCAAGGCAGCTTGGAGCCTCCAGGGTCTACCTGTGGGCCTCATTGCTTCAAACAAACAGCTCTGTTGGGTGTCATTAAGAAGCCTTTTTCTTTTCTCCGCACTCCCTGCAGAGTTGGTGGTGCCTTATTAAATCAGCAGCTGAACTTGAGAGCACCTTTTTAGCAGATGCTGCTGCCAGCACTAAGAATGCTGGAGCACCAAAGCCTTGCTTGCATTCTGCTCTACTGGCATGGCCTTGAGGATCAGCACAGAATACCCCGTCTCTGATCAGGTAGCCAGCAGCTGGTAGTACAAGCCATGTGGCCTGTCCCACGTGAAGAGAGAGAGAGGCTCAGCTGTGGCAAGTTCTCTCATTGGACTGCAACTCCCATCAACCCCAGCCAGCATATATGATGCTGAGGCTGATGGGAATTGTAGACCAAGACTATCTGGAAAGCTCCAGGTTGTGGAAGGCTGGTGAAATCCTGGTGCAACATTTCCCACATTCTTGATAGTTGTGTCACACTTACTTTCTGGATCTAAATTGGAAACAAACTCCTCCACCTCGAAAAGGATTCCTTTCAGACTGTAGTAAGGAGGAAAGGAGCTGGGTCCCTATGTTTCTGCCTGTGTTGCGGCTTCTGCTGGCAGGCCTTGTAATTTATAAAGATGCAAAGCGATAATGGTCTCTAAGAGCGGGTGTCTTGCTGCATCTCTGCCTCAGAAGTGACAGGGCAATCCAGACGTCCCCATCAGAGGCTAAGTGGAAAGAGGCGAGAGCAGGAAATCATGCAGAGATACAGTGAGCAGGCTCTTCTGTGAGGGGACCCTTTGGGCTCATGAGAGAGGTGTGTGTGTGTGTGTGAGTGTGTGTGTGGGTGTGTAAATCATGGCACACAGCCAGGGGCTAGTCATAGTAAATCACAGAGAAGGCAAACAGGTCAGCATTTCACTTCGTAAACTAGCATGCTTGGAAGGTTTCATTATTCCCTCCCCCGTTTGTGGTTCTTCCCAGGGCTTCCAGGGTTTTGGGTTTGGCGATGGAGGCTTTCAAATGTCGTTTGGAATTGGGGCATTTCCTTTTGGTATATTCGCTACAGCATTCAACATAAACGACGGTCGGCCTCCCCCAGGTAAGGAGCACTTTCAAATAAAAAAAAACCCCTAGCAAGCCAGCAAATCATTGGTTGCACTCACCATAATTATAGGACTGGCAGATCAAAAAAAAGCTGGCACCTGTCCATTGTTCTTACGTTGCTGTTTGTGTAACCAGGGGTAAGTCCTGGTGTTTCATTTGTTTAGAACCCTTTAAATATAGATAAGCCATTCTGTTTTTAAAACTTCAATCAGATGAGTGCTGCTTATCTTCTGTTCCATTTTTGTTTTGCTTTTGCTTTTGTTTAAGTACAAAGTGAGAACAATACATTTCTGCTTAGCAGTTCACCTGTGAAGTGATTCTCACTGGTAGTTTGTAAGGAACAGCCTCCAAGCTGATTAGCATCAGTGCTCTCTATATGGAGTAAAACCAGTTGAGTCACTTACGGTGGCCCTGAATCCTGAGCAGGCTCCCTCCTTTGTTCATGAGCCAAAGCCTTTGACATAACTTTGGGGCTTCGGTGTCCTTTGACGTAAATGTCTTTCATGTCCACCACAGAATATATTAAGTTTCCTGTCTCTTATGTCAAGATTTGAAAGCAAATCTGAAAACCCTTGTGGGTTTGTACTACTTAAGAATTAATTTTTTACTCTGCCATTTGCTAACAGAGACTTCTTAAAACAAATGCTTTCAACTTGAAATGTGCTGGGTGTTTTCAGTGACAGGCGCTCTATCCTTACTTGATCACCTTTTTGCTTTTTTCATGGACACTGCGGCTGTTGCCTTGTCCTTCTTAGCTCTGGCTATATGCAGGGAGTCACAACAATACAAGATGTGGGGATATCACTAGTAAAGGGACCCCTGACCATTAGGTCCAGTCGTGACCGACTCTGGGGTTGCGGCGCTCATCTCGCTTTATTGGCCGAGGGAGCCGGTGTACAGCTTCCAGGTCATGTGGCCAGCATGACTAAGCCGCTTCTGGCGAACCACAGCAGCACACGGAAATGCCGTTTACCTTCCTGCCAGAGTGGTACCTATTTATCTACTTGCACTTTGATGTGCTTTCGAACTGCTAGGTTGGCAGGAGCAGGGACTGAACAACGGGAGCTCACCCCGCCACGGGGATTCGAACCGCCGACCTTCTGATCGGCAAGTTCTAGGCTCTGTGGTTTAACCCACAGCGCCACCCACGTCCCAATAGGGGATATCACTATTATTATTATTTTTGTTTAAATCACAGGCTGGCTTTCTGAGCAAAGCTCTCCCCAGGGTGGCTTATGTAATATATATTTCCAGAATATAACAGCAATGCAAAACGCAATGTTTCAACAAAAACTGAGCCACTATAAAAGTGAAATGATCCAGCAATAATAAAGCACGTATATAACCCAGAACCAAAACAACCCGGTTTATCCATTTCACAGAGCAAAAATATAATATATCGTTTGCTGAAACAGAGTCTTCAGAGCCTTCTCAGAGGCCTGCAGTGTGCTGATCTTTTGAATGTTGACAGGCAGCAAACTGCAGATCCAGGGTGCTACCACTGAAAAGGCCCTGTCACCCCTGCCATTTTCACTGACTGAGGCAGTCAGCAAATGAGGAAGGCTGCCATTGTTGATATGGGTTCAAGCAATCCTTCAGATAACTTGGGACAGTTGAAAGGGCCTAGGGAAGTCTTATAATGAAGATGCAGAATGGCGGCTGATTCCATGCTTTTCTGCTATTGGATCTGGAAATACACTGCTTTTGTTTGCTGAGAGAGGTTCCCTTTTCTTTCTGTCTTCCCAGCGGTTCCAGGGACTCCCCAGTATGTGGACGAACAGTTCCTGTCCCGCCTCTTCCTGTTTGTGGCCCTGGTGATCATGTTCTGGCTCTTGATCGCTTAACCTTGCCCTGTATTGTACCATGGTTTGTGGGGCTCCGAACTGGTCACAGACGACTGCTTCGTCTTCTTCGTGCCCCACTGCCAGCCTCTCGGTGTCTGGTTCCATAGCTCATGGGCTCCCGCAAGCCCCAATGTCTGCTGCAGTGGGAGGAGGACTCTTGCTTATTACGCCAGAGTAAATGGAATTAAAGGTCTCTCTTTAAAAGCATTCTAAAGTCCAGCCATGTGTCACGCAACAGGTAACTGGCTAAGGCTGTGAACCTAGCTTTGAGCTCCACATGCCAAGAGGGAGCATTGTTTGAAATCATGTGCCAAGCCATTAAACCAGGTGCTGGCCCTGGAGGGAGAGTGGGTGGCAAGGCCAGGCATGGAAACACTTGTCCTGTTTCTCAGATGAGCCTTGCAACCCAACAGCACTGAAGGGAGATCAATGGACCGACTGCTTCAGAATCCAGTTGCGTAGATTGACCGAAACCCAGCTTGCTCCTGGAAATTGTCTTCTTATGTGAGTACAACTTGGGAAGACCATCAGGTGGCAGGTGAGGTCACCTTAGGAGTATTCACTTTCTCCTGTTTCCCACCTGGCTGACCTTTTCCCAGGGATATTTAAACAAGTTAAGGGATAAGAGACTCTCTCACCCTGAAACAATAAAATACCCAAAACTTCCTGGAACCAGATGGGGCAGGTTCTCTCATCTCAGGGCTGGGGGTGGGGATGTTGGACACCAGAGGGGTCCCCTCTGGGCTTGTTGCACAGCACACTTCCGCATGGATGAAAGCAGTGTTGTTTTCCTAAAACTTGTATAACAGCTTTCAGCTCTTAATTTGGATATAGACAGTTCTGGTTACTGTAGTCATTGACACTCATTTGCTCCTTCCTGAGATGAATCCAACATTGTCGTCTCCCCGTCCCCCAACTTCTTGGAATGGTTGGTTTGGGAAAAATGGAGGACAATCTTCTTTTGAGCATTTTGTTCTTCCCCCATAAGAGTTTCTGCATAGTGAGAATAACAGCCTAACTTGGGGGCTTGTTCTCAAGCTCCAAGGGGTCATTAGTTAGTGCGTGAGCTTTTTCAGATGACCAAAGATAATATTTTGAAGGGTTGATCATGAGCATGAGCCAGCAGGAAGCTCTCCAACACAAGCCCCATTGAAACAAATCAGAGCCATGCTCTGGTTTCCACCTTTCCCAGCCTTGTTGTCTCTCCATATGTTGTAGTCCGGGAGTGGGGGACCTGCGGCCCCTCTTAGCCACAATGCATATCACCAATGGCCAGGGATGATGGGAATTCTTGTTCAACAGCATCTGGAGAGCCAAGGGTTCCCCACATTTGTAATCCAAAATCTCACCAGGTTGGGGGAGCTGTCTTCTTCGTTTCAGTGGGACCCACATGGAAGAGCATCCCACTTAAATGGATCTGAACTATTTACACAAGGGATTCCTTTGCAGGAGTGGAAGAAGCCTGGGAATATTGCTTTAAAACTGTTGCTGCTGAATCCTGGGAGATTCACAGGACCAAAAATGAACCTTCCTCACTCCCTGACCTCACACTTTCTTGTAAATCTAAGGGTCTCTTCTCAAAGACTCCTGGGTTTCTCTCTTGTTTGGCAGTGCTTTTGATCTCGTTTTTTCTCCCTACTCCTTTCCCAATTTCTGTAGCAGCAATTTTTTATGAGTTGCTGAACAAATCGCAGCCAGCAATACTGAAAAGAACAAATTGCATAAGGGGGCTTCTTTTTTTTGACTAAGGTCTGATAGCATAGTAAAAACCAGTCATTCCCACAGTAGAAACCAGGATGGTTGACCTTGCATCCCCAGTAGTCACAGTGAGAGCGTTTCCCTTTTTTAAAATGTAAAATCCTTCTGTCTATGGTTTTCCAAAAAGTGCTCAAGGGCCTGTCAGCAACATAAAAAAGACTGTAACTTGTGCTGCCTCCTAGAACCTGCATAGCTTAGATTTGTTTTGTTAGGGGGAAAGATGGTGCCACCTACTGTTGATAAGGTAAACTGAATACCATCATAATATATAAGGGATCTCTGGCATTTCCTTCTTTTTACAGTTCATGAAAATGAGTACCATGGAACTAAAGCTGCCCTTCTGAAAGCAATCTTGTTAAACGGTTTGCTGTAAAGCTTTTTTTTTTTAAAAAAAGAATAAAATCTGTGGCAATTGGGAAAGAGAAAATTGTTACGGATTTAAAATATTAAAGCAGATTTAACTGCCTTGGACCTTTTAAACATGTGGAGTATTATATTTTTGCCAGCTGCTACCTGAGCAGAAGGGGATCTGTCAACCAAGGTGACCACAAAAGTACCTAGCCTGATTCAGAAGGTGCTGGATTGGGGTGAGTCCCACTGATAATGGCTCATGTGGGTTGTATACTTAATGTTCAAACGGTCCAGTCTCCATATTTTCCTGAAACAGCAAAGGGTTTTGTGGCATCTTAAAGACCAGCAAGTTTATTGTAGTGTAAGCTTTCATGGACTCTACAGCCACCCTCTGTTGCCTGCATGTGTTGGAGTTGTCTTTAATGGAGGCAGAAGATTTTGCAGTCTAACCTGCTTTTTAAGATGCCAGAAAAACACTCTGCTGTTTGAATTTCTACATACAAACACGGCTTCCCCTCTGGAATGTCATATTTTACTTGTGGGTTTGAAATGGCCTCTGGAGTTCCCCTTTCCCCTGCTGTGGGTTTTTTTTTTTTTTGTATTTGTATTCTTTCTCTCCCCCCCCCCCGCCAAAAAAAATCATGTATTGATTGTACTTGGCCTATGGTTAGCAAAAGATGGCACCACTGTGCAACACCATTGTGATTCACTAATTTTCACTGTTGTGAAAGTAATTTAGAATAAACACATTTTTACATTACCTTACGTCTGCATGGAATTCTTCTTGTTACTGTCATTTAGTCACCTGCAGCCATAGGAATGTTGCTGAAGAGGTAAGTCAGCCATATTGTTTGAAGTAAAGGCTCTGCTTATACACCTGCTGATATTTGGGGCCTCTTAAGTCTAATCAGCGTAATAATGTTGTTACTCATATGCACCTTGGTATTATCACAATGGTGGGACGCGGGTGGCGATGTGGGTTAAACCACAGAGCCTAGGACTTGCCGATCAGAAGGTCAGCGGTTCAAATCCCTGCGACGGGGTGAGCTCCCGTTGCTCGGTCCCTGCTCCTGCCAACCTAGCAGTTCGAAAGCACGTCAAAGTGCAAGTAGATAAATAGGTACCGCTCCAGCGGGAAGGTAAACGGCGTTTCCGTGCGCTGCTCTGGTTCGCCAGAAGCAGCTTAGTCATGCTGGCCACATGTCCTGGAAGCTGTACATCAGCTCCCTCGGCCAGTAAAGCGAGATGAGCGCCGCAACCCCAGAGTCGGTCATGACTGGACCTAATCGTCAGGGGTCCCTTTACCTTTTACTATCACAATTGCCCCTGAGGGAACTTCAGAAGGGGTGAAGGTCTTGTGAATGAAATGATTTTGAAAGTGGGGTGGGGGAAGTGAGAGCCCTTCAGCTTGAGCAGGCCAAAAGGCCGATCTAGTCCAGCATCCTGTTCCCACAGTGGCCATCCAGATTGCCCAACTGGAATCCTGCAAGCAGGACCTGAGTTCAAGAGCAACTCTCCCCACTTATGATTCCCAGCAATTATGGAGGTAGAGCATAGTTGCCACTGGTAGCCTTCTCTCAATTTGTAGGCAAAGGTATTTGTGGCAGCAAATTCCAGGTAAAAAAGATCAGGCATCAGAGTTGTTAGTTACAGAGTTCCTAAAAATACCAGCTGGAATGGGAAAACGGATCAGGGTAAGGAGCCCAAAAGGTTGCTGGAGGAGCCTTCTTCCCATCTCTGCTGTAGCATGATGCAGTGTCCCAGACTACAAGTCCCATCAGTCTTGGGCAGCGTGGCTATCTGATGCTGGGGCTGAAGGGAAATGTAATCCAAAACACCTGGAGGGCACCAAGTTTAGGAAGGCTGAGTGGCTGCTGTTAGGTGACAATTGAGGAGTGGGACAAATCGGAACAAAGTGGTCTCAACTTGGCATATTTCATTGAGAGGCCCTGCAGTCATTTAAATTCTTTTTATGATAGTTTAAAATCTGGGTGGTTTTTTTAAACCATAGTGCTGATTTTTAAATTACATTTTTATTATTTTCCGTGTGTGCCAGGAACAAGTATGTACCATTACAAGTATGACAGATGATTGTTGTTAAAATCAGGGGTGGGGTGTGCATTTAAACGACTCCTCAAAAATCCCAAGTCCCCACCACAGCCTCAAACTAAGGTCAGAACCATGACCGTTTACACAAGCACCATACATACACAACAAAGAGGCACAGAAAAGCAGTCTATAAAATTGTAGCAATAAGTGGATACCATGTATCGTACTGTTTCCTCTGATTATCCTGTTGCCCCAGCGTCTTCTGGGGCGCCGCTGCTTTGCTTCTTTGACTTGTCTGGAGATGACTTCTTTTGCTGACTGGAGGGACCCGTGGGAAGTGGCACCCTGATGAGCTGGGCAGTGGAGTAAATCAGCACACCATGATTTTTTCCCTTATTATAATAGCAGTTTTGGAATGTTATTATTTAATTTATATTTTGCTATAAGCTTCTAAATGGTTTACAAAATATAAAAACCAGTTATACTGTTAAAATACAGACAAACATAATTAAAAATAAACAAACAATCAATCCCATTAGAACAATTAAAAAGGGGGTCCACATTCATACCATACATTGGAAGCACAAAAATCCTGAGAGCTGGAGTTTTTAAGGGTGCTCTGAGTTGTTGGGAGAATTCCCCACCCCACTACAATTCTCTTGAGTTTGTAGAGCAGAGGGATTGACTTTGTTAAACCACTCTTGAAATTATAGCTCTGGGGGAAGAACATAGTATTCTAAGAACTCTGATATCCCAGGATTCTTGGGGGGAAAGCTTGTTTAAGTGTTATTGTTCTGCTTTAAATGTATGGTGTGAATGTTCCCTGACTTCTTCCTCTTTGAGGTGACTTCCTCACAGTATGTACATTCAACATGCATTTTAAAGCACATGGCTTTCCCTTGAGAATGGTAGGAACCATAGTTTGTTAAAGGTACTGAGGGTTGTTTAGGAGACCCCCCTATTCCCCTGAAAACTACAATACCCAGAGTTCCCTGGGAAGAAGGATTGCCAGCTAGACTGCTAGGAAGGGGAAATAGCAGGGCTCCCCTAATAACTCGCAGCACCCGTAACAAATTACACTTCTCAGGATTCTTTGGAGAAAGTTATTGTTCAAAGTTATTGTTCAAAGGACGCGGGTGGTGCTGTGGGTTAAACCACAGAGCCTACGGCTTGCCGATCAGAAGGTCGGTGGTTCAAATCCCCACGACGGGGTGAGCTCCCGTGGCTCCTGCCAACCTAGCAGTTCGAAAGCACATCAAAGTGTAAGTAGATAAATAGGTACCGCTCTGACAGGAAGGTAAACGTTTCCGTGCGCTGCTCTGGTTCGCCAGTCATGCTGGCCACATGACCCGGAAGCTGTACGCCAGTTCCCTCGGCCAATAAAGTGAGATGAGCACCGCAACCCCAGAGTCGGTCACGACTGGACCTAATGGTCAGGGGTCCCTTTACCTTTACCTATTGTTCAAAGTGGTATCATGGCGCTTTCAATTTGTGGTGCAAATGGGGCCTGGGATAAAAGGAAGCTACAAAAAGGGGGATAAAGGGATGCAACATTGGCGTAACGCCCTTGTTAGGCCACCCTAAATACCACAGGAAAATACTGTGCAAGCTTGAGCTTTTCCCGGAATTCTTCCTTAGGCAACCATTCATCGTACAACCGCCCCACCTCCTGCCCTGCTCTCCCCCGACCCCCGCCCTTCCTGGGAAACTTAGCGATGACATCACCGGACGGATCCTCTTGCACGTGCAGCGGCTAAGTGGGCAGGATCGGATGGCTCTGATTGGTCCCCGGCAGGGGGCGGGCGTTAGAAATGAGCCAGCGGGTTAGCGAGCGAAGACAGAAGCGGGGCGGGCGGCCACGGCCCAGTCGGGCGCTCCTATTGGTTAGAAATGATAGCCGGGGGAGGGCGAGGAAGTCAGCTGAGGCAAGCGATTGGTCGCTGCGGGGGAAAGAGGCGGGGCCCTGCTCCGCCGGGGGGGAGGGGGCGGGGTGCCGCCTGAAGGTCCAGGTGCGTCGTCGTCGTCGTCGGTGTCCTCTCTGAGGCGGAGGGAGATGTGGCCCACCCCGCGCTCCGTAGGGGCCGGATAACGTCACCCTTGCTTGCGCGGCTGGGCTTCGCTGAGGGGAAGCTTGGAGGAGGTTGTCCGGCCGGGGCGATGGACGGGGGGCTCGTAGCCGCGGCAGCAGCAGCAACAACGGGTAAGAGAAGCCAGTTGCTGAGGAGCCCGTCCCGGCCTTTCCCTGGCGCGCCCGCGCTCCCTCATCCTGTCCGGGGTGGGCGGGGCCGGAGCCTCGTTGCCGGGCAACGGGGAGGGAAAGGGCGGAGGTGAGCAGGGGCGGGGCGGGGTGGGCGGGGCCTCTGGATCCCAGCGCCCTGTTTTCATCGAAGGACAGCCAGGTGTTCCTAGTAAGCGAGCATGGCAGGAAGGCAGGCAAGGCCCCCACCGACCTGCTGGTCTTTTTGCTTGGGCTGGATCGTGTGAACCGGGGGGGGGGCGGTCGAGCTCTTCCCCTCTCCTGCTACTTTCGCAAGGGTACAAAAGAGGGTACAAACAGCGAGTTATTTAAATAAATGATTGTGTTTACGTTGGGTTTTTTAAAAGCTAGGAGTTTTGTCCAACCTGAGTGGTACCTCAGGTTACATACGCTTCAGGTTACATACGCTTCAGGTTACAGACTCCGCTAACCCAGAAATAGTGCTTCAGGTTAAGAACTTCGCTTTAGGATGAGAACAGAAATTGTGCTCTGGCGGTGTGGCGGCAGCGGGAGGCCCCATTAGCTAAAGTGATGCTTCAGGTTAAGAACAGTTTTAGGTTAAGAACAGACCCCCGGAACGAATTAAGTATTTAACCCAAGGTACCACTGTACATTGAATACCACTATTCAACATGTTTAAAGTAAATCGCTTCTCCCAGAGAATGCTGGGAACTGTAGTTCTGTGAGGGTGAAACTACAGTTCCCAGGATTGTGTACGGTGTGGCTGTGCCCTAAGTCCTATTCAAAGTAGACTCCTTGACATCTGTGCACATGAGTAACTGAAGCCCATTGGATCCGTTGGCTTTGCTCTGAGTTTGACTTAGTTGCTTTCAATTGAAGGTTATTTGGGATGTATGCTTAATCTTGAGAATTTCCAAAGCTGCATGTAGTTTTTATTGGACAGCATCCATGCAGGCCTCTATATCTGTTCCCAAGCAGAGGTGTGAAAGGGTGACAGTTGCTTCTTATTTCTGTCTGCCCGTGATAAATTTTATACTAGGTTAAGCAACAACACCAAGATAGATGCTGAAGACAATTAAAGGTCTTGGGCTGATCTCTAGTTCACTTACACCTGACTTGTAAATATGCTGGCAGTGTACTTGAATTTAAGTAGCTAAATCTGCAATCCCACTCTATTAAAACAGATGAGTTCTCTGCCATTGACTTTCAAATAGGCATTGGGTTGCATCTCAAATGTCATAGCTCCAGCTCAGCTGGCCTGGGGGTTGTTGTCTCAGTTAATACAGTTTTAGGGCTAGCAAATGTAGATTGCTACTCTCCCTATCTGTGTTTCTGAATGGCTAAACTTATGTGCTTATTATTTCAGTGGTACCTCGGTTTAAGAGCAGTCTGGTTTAAGAACGATTTGGTTTACAAACTCCGCAAAACCAGAAATAGTGTCTTGGTTTGAGAACTTTACCTCGGTTTAAGAATGGTTTTGGTTTAAGAACGGACTTCCGGAATGGATTAGGTTTGTAAACCGAGGTACCATTGTAATAAGTTTGTATACTGCCCTTCATCTAAAGATCACAGGGCAGCTCACCTATTGCATACACACCTTCTGTAACCTTTCTCTGTTGTCATGCTGACCAACATCTCTCACCAGGATGTATTCATTGATGTGACAGAAATGCTTCTCTAGATGGAAGCTGCAATTATTGTTATTACCATCATCCTGGCAGCTCTCTAATTGTGCTTATCTCCAGAATGTAGGTTATCAGGGCTGTGCTGCTAGTATTCTGTCAGTTCATCAGATTGTGGGATCGTTGACAACAGCCATGGTGAAGCTGTTGCTTGCAACACTTAAAAGTATTATTTGCTTCAGCCAAGAAGCTTTCAAGCTGCATTCCTAGAAATGGGGCCTTGAGATGAAATATTTCTCAGTGGTGGTGTTGGCCAACTTGGTGTCCTCCAGATGTTTTGGGCTGCAGTCCTCACCAGTCTAATGAGAGCAACAGTCATTGAAGCCAGACTTCCTGAAAATTATTTTTTCCAAAAGTGCTCCCTTGTAATGAATAGCTGCTGAGGGAAGCTGGTGCAGGCATATGGAGTTGCATGTGGGAACAGATTCAACAGGGCTGCCTATCTCAAGGCTGGGAAACCTGTGGTCTTCCAGATGTTTCTGGACTCCAGCTCCCATCAGTCCTTGTCAGCATTGGCCAGTGGTCAGGGATGATGGGAGTTGTAGTCCAGCAACATATGGGCAGAGGTTCCCCCATCCTTGGCCTAGCACACCAGATGGACTCCCTAGGACACACCCCAGAATCCTTTGCACTGCAGTCACTGCTGCTTTATATGAAAGGAATATCAGTAAGCAATGGAGAAATGAGGTGGCTGAAACAGAATTATTGTAAATATGTGGATTAGCTTGCTTTTGCAGAGTCATGCAGTGGGTGGCCACATGTTTGAATTGCACTAGGTATGTCTGAAACTAAGAAATTGCCTGCTATTCCCATTTACTGTGTCAGTTGAAATAACCTTTAACACAGACGTGAGCTGTGGTCCTCCAAAGGTTGGTTGATGAACTCCTACAACTCCCATCATCCCTTACTAGTGGGGCCATGCTGTCTGGGGCACTTGGGAGTCCAACAGGAACATGTAGAGAGCCACAGGTTCCCCCTCCCTTTACCCTATTGCATGGGTAAAGGGATCAGTGATGTTATAGGAGCAAAAGAAGCTGCCTTCTGACTGGGAGTGGCTTTTTGGGGTTTCAGGCAGGGGACAGTCCCAACTCTACCTGGAGATGCCATTGGGGAAGGAACTTGGGGCCTTCTGCATGCATGTGCTGTCAGGGCATGTTTGCGTGGCATTGCTGCATCCTGCACCTCTTTGGAGGAAGGCATCACCCCTTTGGGAAGGTCCTAAGCAGCAGGAATGGGGACCTTAACTATTACCTCTAAGCGGCAGTTCTGCTGCTGATCTTGTAACTTCACAGCTCCAATGAAAAATGCTGGATGATTTAAACACAAACTTTCCCTATTACACTCCTCAATCCATGTGGATGGAAGAAGAAAGAAACTGGACCCTAAAAATGAGCTTGGGGAGAGGTGCATTGTGACCATTGGACACCTAAATCTTGCTACATCTCCTGCCATCCAGGCTCTGGTAGACCTTAATTCCCAGGCTCCTTAAGGCTATATTTAAGAATATCTGTGCGTGTCTCCCTAACAGCAGGTGTTAAGCTTGTAGTTCCACCACTAGTTTAGCTAAACAGGCAGCAGATCTTTCTGTCATGCTGAATAACTGCTTTCTGGAGGGCTTGTTCTTGTGTAAGAGTGTAGGATCTGATAGCCTAGGTAGCTGGTGATATAGAAGTTCCCACATCAACTATGGTATGTGTGGTAGGTTAGGCTGAGAGGCAGTGACAGGCCCAAGGTCACCTGGTGAGCTTCATGGAAGAGTAGGGATTTGAACGCTGGTCTCCCAGACTGGTTCGCTCTCTCCATACTGACTCGGCCTTTTCTTTTCTTTACAAATGTTTTCCATAAATAGGAAGGGTGTTTGCAAAAAACAGAGAGGAACTGATTAGGGGTGTGGTACTGAACTTGAAAACCATTTCTGCATGAGCAGGCGCAGTGAACTTTTTAGATAAGAGGATAGGGCTATCCATAACTTCAAGCCACAGTAGCTCTCTCCTAATAATATTTCTTACTTTTCAGTCCCACCCTTCCTCCCAAAGGAGCCCAGGGTGGCAAATGAAATTGTTAAAAAAGTACAATTAAAGCAAAAACATATTTGAAATATTTAAGAAGATTAAAAACATCCACCTCTAGAGGCGGTTGTGGGAATCATAAGTGGGGAGACTGCTGGTTTGCTCAAGTTCTTTTTGTGGGCTTTCTTTCGGGGCTTCTGGTTGGCTGCTTTGAAAATAAGATGCGGTGCTGATCTGATAGGCTCTTCTTCCATTCTTAAGAGAAGGTATGGTAACAGCAAAGCAAGATACACATCTGAAGCCCAAAACTAGGCAAAAAACTTTGGGAGGTGGCTCAGTGGTGACTTCATATACAATGGGCAATAAGTTCTTTTCTTGCTTAGTAACTACACCCCACCCTGTTCTGACTTTGTACAGCAAATTCAGCATTCTTGAGTGACCCTGAACAGATGCAGCCTCCCTTTTCTGCCCGGGTTTGGCAGGTTCATTTCTCGAGCCCTTTTCTGAGGGTTCAGAAGTCTCCCTGGTAAGACATGGTGCTCCTTTCTGTGTCCCACCCTTCCCTAGTGCATGAAACCTCCAAATAGGTTTGTGTTAGGAATAATCAACACAGTTCCTATAAAACACTTGGGTGTGCAAAATGCTTCTTGTGTTCTCTTGGAAATCCTTCCAACAATCTTGTAGGCCAGTACAGTGGTGCCTCGCAAGACGAAAAGAATCCGTTCCGCGAGTCTCTTCGTCTTGCGGTTTTTTTCGTCTTGCGAAGCAAGCCCATTAGCAGATTAGCGCTATTAGCGGTTTAGCGGCTATTAGCGGCTATTAAAGGCTTAAGGGATTAGCGGATTAGCTGCTAAAAGGCTATTAGCGGCTTAGATCAGCTGATAAGCGGCTTAGATCAGCTGTTAGGCGGCTTAGCCATCAGCTGTCAAGCGGCTTAGGGGCTTGGGGAAAAGGGGGGGAGGGGGGGAAAAACCCCAGGAATCGCAAGACATTTTTGTCTTGCGAAGCAAGCCCATAGCAAATTCATTTGCGAAGCAACTCCAAAACGGAAAACCCTTTCGTCTAGCGGGTTTTCCGTCTTGCGAGGCATTCGTCTTGCGGGGCACCACTGTATTGTTATTCCCATGTTGCAGATTGAGACAGCCAAGGCTTAAGAGAGCATGGCTTGTGTTGGCCCATTTAATTAGCTCATCACAGAGATTTGAACAATATCTGTTTATTTAAAATATTTTTATGTTGCCCTTTTAGCAGAGTTTCCAATGCAGTACACACACACACACACACAAATATCTCACATAAAGTAGCATTACATGATATGATAAATTATAATTTTGTTGCTACTTTAAAAAGCCCATTTAATAAAAAGTGTCTGAGCATCTTCTACGAGAAGTTTAAGCAAAGGTTCAGGACTACTGTAGTTCAATGGCTGGCCATTCAGGGGCTGGCTCTTCACAAAAGAAACTCCTGCCCCTCCCACCTCTCTTCTGGGAATCCAGTCCATTCATGTGTGCTGAGTTAGCATTCTGGGGCAAATGCCAGTGTTATTCTGTTGAATGCTTCCGAGTAATCTCCGGAAAACAGTGAACCTCTTTCTGAGCTCAGGCGGCAGTTTGGACAAGTGTGGCTGGCTGCTATGTTTGCACAGTAAAAGTCTAATTTTTCTCTAGAGCTTGGTGAGGTAGGCAGGGATCTATTGGTAGATGCCTATGCAATTTGAAGTAGATCAGTGAGGACCTCTGACTCCCTGTTGCTTAGCAATTTTATTTATTATGTTTATATTCTACCTTAAGGGCTATAAGTCCTTCCAAGGTGGCTCCCAAAATCAGAATACAGTGGTGCCTCACAAAATGAAATTAATTCGTTCTGCAAGTTTTTTCATTCTACGAGTTTTTTCGTCTTGCGAAGCACCACTGCGTACTGACGGTTTCCCGTAGGAATGCATTGGCGGTTTTAAAAAAAGGCGCAAGACGTTTCGTCTTGCGAAGCAAGCCCATAGGGAAATCCGTCTTGTGAAGCAACTCAGAAAACGAAAAACTCTTTCGTCTTGCGAGTTTTTTGTCTTCCAAGGCATTCGTCTTGCGAGGTACCACTGTACATGAATGAAATCAAGTGTAATGCCAAAATAATCCCCCCCTCTAAATTACACTTCTGACATGAAGAAAGATCATGGGGTAGCTAGAGTAGATTTTTGTGTGGAAGGCCTGTGAGGTTAGTTCAAAAGCAAATCCCCAGGTTAAGAGTCCTTTAGTCCTACGTTTGTACATTTTGCATCTGGCTCAGGCTGGTGGGTCTCAGGCTTCCAAGCAGATTCCTGCAAGCCTAAAGTCTGCCCACTCCTACTATAGAGACTTGCGTGTGTTGGAAGTTGCATTAGGAATAGGGGTCCACATATTTTGACAGACCTTGGTCACTAGCCAAAATCTGAGGTTCCCCCTCAGCTTCGGCGCCACTTGAAATCTGTTGCTGTCTCAGTACATTTGAGGCCCTGGGTGATTACGTTCCCTATACTTGATCAAAAAAAGTATGGTCTTCTTCCCTAGCAAACACCACCGGGGGACTTCTGCACTTTGAATTTTGCTTTGGCCTGGCTTTATGATACTGCCACAGGATGCCTTGGTGGCTAGTGGCTTAGATGGTTTAAGATGGGGCTAGTCAAATTCAGGGAGGAGGAAGCTGTCAGTGGAGCCTATGAGGTACCGTATTTTTCGCTCTATAAGACGCACCAGACCACAAGACGCACCTAGTTTTTGGAGGAGGAAAACAAGAAAAAAAATATTCTGAATCTCAGAAGCCAGAACAGCAAGAGGGATCTCTGCGCAGTGAAAGCAGCCATTCCTTTTGCTGTTCTGGCTTCTGGGATAGCTGTGTAGCCTGCATTCGCTCCATAAGACGCACACACATTTCCCCTTACTTTTTAGGAGGGAAAAAGTGAGTCTTATAGAGCAAAAAATACGGTACTTCTCTGCATGTCCCCTTCCAAGAGAAGTTTGGACACTGGGAAGAAGAGAATGGGCCTTTTCAATGGCCCCTCACCACTTGTGGAGCACCCTCTCCAATAAAATCTGCCTAGCACCTATACAGTTGTCTTTTGGGGTCTAGGTGAAGGTGTTTTCATTCTCCCAGTCATCTGAGCATCTATAAAACAATCATGTTCTTGTTTTATAACAGACTATTGTAGATAGAAGGGATGCAGGTGGCGCTGTGGGTTAAAGCCTCAGCACCTAGGACTTGCCGATTGAAAGGTCGGCGGTTCGAATCCCCGTGGCGGGGTGCGCTCCTGTCATTCGGTCCCAGCACCTGCCAACCTAGCAGTTCAAAAGCACCCTCGGGTGCAAGTAGATAAATAGGGACCGCTTACCAGTGGGAAGGTAAATGGCGTTCCGTGTGCTGCGCTGGCTCACCAGATGCAGCTTGTCACGCTGGCCACATGACCCGGAAGTGTCTTCGGACAGCACTGGCTCCCGGCCTTTAGAGTGAGCGCACAACCCTAGAGTCTGGCAAGACTGGCCCGTATGGGCAGGGGTACCTTTACCTTTACTATTGTAGATAGAACACTTTTAGTGTGCACTATAGTTTTAATGGATATGTTTGCTGTGCATTGTGTTTTGGTATTTTACTCTCTGTTGCTTTAAGACTTCCTTGGTCATGTGTCATGGCAAATAAAGTAAATAAATATCTATGGAACCTCCAGCTTCAGATGCACTATGTGTCAGAAGGCCAGCTGCCAGGGAGCCAAGAATAGGAGCAGGCCTTTATGCCCTGCTTGTGGGCATCTGGCCAGCTACTGTGGGAAGGAGGGCACTGGACTTGATGGGCAGCATAGTCTTTTCTTCCCCCAACTTATGTCCTTAATACGTCTTTGCCCCTTGTGCCTAGGTGAAGAGGAATGGCGGTGCCTGGGATGTGGGGACAGCATTGCAGCCGGCCAGCGACTCTACAGGACTGTTAATGAGGCATGGCACATTTCCTGTTTCCGGTAGGTGAAATCAACCCTGGAGCCTTGCCTTTCTTGGGAGCCTGACCCTACTTTCTCAGCATGGGTAGGCTTGATTCCATGAAAGATTATGCCATGATAAAGGTGTTTGGGTTGTATCCAGCTAATGCTTGAACTTCAATTAGTCAAAAAGTCCATTGACTTTAGGACACAGGCCACAGTCACACCATACATTTAAAGCACTATGATACCACTTTAAACAATAATGGCTTCCCCCAAAGAATCCTGGCAACTGTTGTTAAGAGTGCTGAGAGTTGTTAGGAGACCCCTGTCCGTCCATCCGTCCCCCACTGAGCTACAATTAAATCCTAGAGTGGTTTCTCTCTTCCCAGGAAACTCTGGGAATTGTAGTTCTGGGAGGGGAATGGGAGTCTCTTAAGAACTCTCAGCACCCTGAACAAACTATAGCTCCCAGAATTCTTTGGGAGAAGTCATGATTTTTTAAAGTGGTAACACGGTGCTTTAAAAGTATGGTGTGAATGAGTCCAGAGTCTGACTACATTCCCTTCATCTTTAAGGGGCTGCTAGACACTTTGTTCTTTTTGCTGCAACCTCTCTGGAAACTGTTACAGAAGTTTAGAAGCAGTAGATGACAGGAGAGTTTGGGTGGCCCGTCCTCTCTGTTTTCCCCTCTAGGAGAAAACATTTCTCTTTTTGAGTTTCCTTTAAGACCTGATCTGTGGATTTATGCATATTTATTCTGCTTCCCCTGTCCCATCTGCTTCCTTTTTTTTTTTTTAGTGTTTACTGTGATTTAATTATGTTATTAATTGAGTTTGTGCTTTTATCTTCTTTTTTGCTTTTTTGTGTTTTTGCATCATTGTAAGCCACTTTGATTTAATAGAAAAGTGTGGTCAAAATATTAAAATATTAAAAATGAAACTAAATGCAGCTTGCTGACCACTCAGGTGCGGACAGTGGTGCTGACCAAACTGTTCCTTGCTGTTCTGGCAAAACCAGCAATAATTTGGTAGCTTGTTCTCCACCTTCTGCTCACCCTGGTGAATGCTGCTGTCACACTCTGGGGAGCCCTACCTTCCTTTTCAGCTTGGAGCTGGGAAGAGGGTGGTGACAACAGTTTTATTGAGCTTTGGAAGTTGCAATGCTTCCCTGTTCTGCTCCAAGCTGGAAAGGACGATGGACCTTCTGAACACCAGAAATGTAAATTATTGGAGAAATTGAAACGCTGCACATCTCTGAGAAGGTGAAAAAGCAAACTGTTGAATTCTCCTGAAATGCATTTGTGGTGCTACTGCTCTTACGACTTTCCAGCTACAGTGAGCAAAAATGGCTAATGTTGAAAGGAACTATATCTGTGTTTGCTTATGAGTCAGGCACTGGTATGCGCTTTCCCTCCCCCATCTGCTTTTGCCTTTTGTACCTCTAAGGTTTCCTATTGTGAGGGTGATGTTAAAGTTCCCTTGTGTAACTGTAAATTGGAAGGCTGAAAGCAGCCGCAGCCCCTTCTCCAGTTGGTGGGTGTGTAGTCATCTTCACATGGGAGCCTGTGAGAGCAGAGATGCCGGCTGGCTGGCTGGCTGGCTGATGAGCAGCTCAGATTGTGCTATGGGCTAGATAAATGATGGACTTGTGCCCTGTGCATCATGCCACCCACATTCTGGGGTGCTCTAGTCAGCAGAAACAACAACTGGTGGAGTCTCTGTCCCTCCTGGGTTGACTACCAAGACCTGCAGCCGTTGAATGGTCAATCTTTGTTCTGGTTTAAGTGTGTTACCATTTTTTACCGTTATATGTATGTATACATTCAAGATTAAAGTGGTTTACTACAATCGTACATATACCATATTTTTTGCTCTGTAAGACGCACCAGACTATAAGACACACCTAGTTTTTGGAGGAGGAAAATAAGGAAAAAAATATTCTGAATCCCAGAAGCCAGAACATCAAGAGGGATCGCGGCGCGAAGCCTCTTCAGGGCAGCGGGATGAAGGCTCCCCCTGCCCTGAAGAGCTTTCGTGCGGCTAAGCCAGAAGCTAGAACAGCAAGAGGGAGCGCTGTGCAGCGATCCCTCTTGATGCTCTGGCTTCTGGGATAGCTGCGCAGCATGCATTCGCTCCGTAAGACGCACACACATTTCCCCTTACTTTTTAGGAGAGAAAAGGTGTGTCTTATATAGCGAAAAATACGGTAAGTGCCAAGTAAAAAATTTAAATCAGATACCCGCTAGATACTAAAGATAGATATTTTCTTAATTACCTACATAAGCCTGGCAACACTGAAAATTTTCCAGCAGAGATGTAAAGATTATGAAGGAGAATGTGCCTGCTTAATCTCTATTGACAGAGCTGGGTCTCTGACACTAAAGGCTTGGTTTCTTCTTGCTGTTAAATGAGCCTCGCTAGCTTGGGACATGACCAGCAATGCTCCAGCAGATGATCTCAGTGATCAAGCTGGCATATAAGGGTACGTGATCCCTAACGTTTAGGGATTTGTACGTTTACAATAGATTAATTTTATTTGCAACTGGTGGTGTGACGGATGCTAGGGTCTCCAAACCATTGGAGCTAAGCAGGCTGGCTTGACTTCCCCCTCCTTGGGCCAGTGGTTGAAATGATATTTTCTGCAGTAATATTTATTTTACAAAGCACCTAGCTGCTGTATAATGACTGTGAAGGCAGAGCATAGTCCCTGTGGCTAGGAGCCATTGATAGTCTTATCCTCCATGAATTTGTCCAATCCTCTTTTAAAGACATCACTCCCTCCTACGAGAGCAGTTTTCATAGTTTTAACCATGCTTTGCGTGCAGAAGTTCTTACTTTTATCTGTCCTAAATCTTACAACTTCATTGAATCCCGACAACTTCCAGTGTTGCGAGAGAGGGAGAAAAAAATGGCAGTCCTCCTTTCCAACTGTCTGGACTGCTTTGTCCTTTATGTGTAGCCGAAGGAGCCCTTGAAAGGGCTTTGCAGGGGCTGTAGCCGCTGCAGGGGACACTCCTCATGTCCTTTGAGTGGAAATGACTCAATTCCGCCCGTCCTTGACTTCCTTACGGTTGCATCGAGTTCTAACGCACTCTGCAAAAGAAGAAGACCTGGTTGTGTCGGGAAAAGAAAAATCCCTGCCAAGTACTCGAGGCCAGGGATCCGTGTGCCCTGCAGTTAGACAACATCCCGCTGCCAGCTGCAATCTCTACTTTTCTTTTTGTTCTCTGAAAAGGACTCAGGACACTTCAAACAGTTTGCGTTCAACAGTTGCAACAGAGAAAATGTTCCCCATCCCGGAAAGCAAAAGCACAACCCTTTTCCTTGCTCGGAGGAGAGTGGCGAATGGGTGGTTGTTTGTTTTAGCACACGGATTCCCCCTTTCCCTCCCTCCCTCCGTCTCTATGCTTCTTGCTTGCTTTGAACATTCCCGTGCCAAACTTTTAAGAGGCTGCTGCTGGCGGTGGAAAGCCTTTGGCAGCTCGGAGCTGCAAGTTCCGGCAACTCAAGTGGAGGCTGTTGACAGGCTTCCTGGAGGGATTAGCTGACTTCTTGGCCTGGCGCGGAATCACACTCATGTGTTAGCTGCCCCTTCTGCCAGGCTCCTTAGCTCTCTTCCAGAGGGCTGCCCTGCACATTGTTTGTGCCACTTGGGGCCAGATCTCTGTGGTGTGTGAATCCGCCTACGGCAGCCTTCCCCATCCTGACAGCTTCCAGATGTTCAGGACTCCCAAGACCCATTGGCCCCAGCATCATACAGCCATGCTACTTGGGGGTGATCAGAACTGTAGTCCAAAACATCTGGAGGAGGGCACCAGGTTGGGGAAGGCTGGTCTAAGGATAAAGACAATTCTATGATTCTATGAATTTGGACCATGGTTTGTTGTCAGCAGACAGACCATAGTTAACCTGCCAGGCAGGGTTCGCACTCAGTGCTATAAGCCGTGGTTTACTTAACTGCGGCGTAACACTTTGTGCGGTATCTGCGCAGAGCCTTGGAATGTAAGGCAGCAGAAGAAACTTTGCCTCTCCCCTCTTTGACTGATTCTGGCTGCTACAGGGAGCTCTACCTGATGTGCCCCCGGGGAGAGATTGGAACTCCTGCAAGCTAATAATCTGTTGGGTGTGCCTCCTAGGAGCGGTTGCCAAGTGGCAGCGCCCCGTGTCCCCATGAGCTGTGCTAACAAGCGAGCGCTCACGAGCCGCTTGCAGGTGGAGGAGCAGGAGAAGGTCTGTTTTGCTGAGCTGCTGAGAGCCAAACGCAGTGTGATTAGGCTGCAACTGACCTTCTGTGGTGTGGGATAGGTTGGGGGTGCATAAGGAGGAGAAGTTGTATCCCTGCCTGCTCTTAGTAGGATGCTGTGCCCAGAACTAGTTCCTAATGGAAGGAAAAATAACTTTAGACTGAAAAAGCAGATTTGGGGAGGGGTCCACTCACCCTATTCTGCACACTCTGTTTGGCATCTGTCCCAAATCTCCTTGATTTGAAGTTTTTACGTGGAGGTTGAATGACCATCTGTCTGGGGTTCTTTAGCTGCGAATCCTGCAGTGTAGGGTGTTGGACTAGATTGCCCTTGGGCAGGCTTCCTCAAATTCAGCCCTCCAGATGTCTTGAGACTACAGTTCCCATCATCCCTGACCACTGGTCCTGCTAGCTAGGGGATCATGGGAGTTGTAGGCCAAAAACATCTGGAGGGCTGAGTTTGAGGAAGCCTGGGGGTCCCTTCAAACTCCACAATGTGATGATTCTATCTGGCACCCCCAGGATATTTCCGACTCCCAATGCCCACCCACCTTGACCATCACAGGTCAGGTTAGGTCTGATGGGAGCTGTAGTCGAAAACATCTGGAGGGCACCGGCTTGGGTAAGGCTGAAGCTGGGATACAGCAAACTGGGTCACTCTGCCTTACAATCTTTTCTCTGCCTTTGTCTTCTGGGGCAGGTGGGCTCTGTCGGCTTGACACCCTTTCAAGATAAGCCCCGGGTGTCCCACGTGAGATGCTTCCTGCCTGTGTTGGGATGTGTTGGGGTTTTTTTAATAATGGGGTAATTGCTCATAATCGCTCACTTCAAAAGCTGAACTTCCTGGTGCGTGCATTCTTCTCGTTAACAATGCAAGCGGGTGCAGAGCTCCTGGCTGCCGCCGGCTTGGCCTCTGGGGTGATCTTATTTACGGTTTTAACCTGTGGTGCTCTGGAGGGCTTGGCTCTTGTTGCACTTCCCTGATAGTCTGCTGTCGGTTTCCTGGCCAGCTCTGCCCCTGCCATGAGTGTGTGTGAAGGCCTGGTATTTGGGGGCGGCGTTGTTGCCGGCCACATCTGCCACTGTGGGTAGGACTGGTCGAGCTAGCTTGCAGGGTGCCAGTCCACTGGTTTATTCTGCTGTTCCCTTCACAGTTGTTCTCGCCACAACAGTCAAATCTATCGTCTTTGCCATGAATATAGCAGGGGTGTGTGTGTGTCTGGCAGCGGTGGGGTGAACGCTGACTTCAAAAATGTCTCCTGCCTGGAAAAAATCTCTGCTTCTGCCTCCCTTTCCTGTCAAATAGCCCCTGCCTCAGTTTAATGGGTCACGCATCCATGCTCCATAGGAATTTAATTATTCCTATGCTCTTTCGCTGATCATTGTTTCTGTTTCTTTTAAAAGGATTTGTCTTTTTGCATATACCCCTTCCCTAAACAATCCCGGATATTGCAGTTTACCCCTCAAAGAGCTACAGATCCCAGCACCCCTAAACTATTTTTATGTGAATGTTTATATTGGTTTTTGAATTATCCTTATATATTACGTAAACTGCTTGGAGATTTCTTTCTTTCTTATTAGTGAGTGCTATTAAATATATATAAATAAATAATGTTGATAACCCCTCCAGACACACGCAAAAGAATTTGTACGTACAGAAGCTTTTCTCTTGTGAGAGAAGGGTAGGGTTCAGTCTGGCCTGTTCCTTGGGCAACAGTTAATGTGTCACCAAAGGAACTGCAAGGAATGTGCCTGGGGTTTCTCTTCTCCTGAGGCATCTGGAGGTGGTCCTTGCATTTTTCAGCTCTTCGCATCTCAATGGCAATAGCTTAGGGGCACATTCCTGACTGCCCTTGGCTCCCCATCCTTAGCTGCTGGGCTAGCTGTGCATTCAAGTGCAGGAACAGCCTCAGCTAGTATAATCACCAAACCTTGGGGCAGGAATTGAGGAGAAAGGGCCTTGCTAGTGTTTCCAGCTTCTTAAACCAAAGGTGCAGGAGCACTACTGTGCTGGAGTTCTGTGCTGTCAAATAGTGTTGTCCCTCCCTGAAATGAGCTGCAATGAGTTTGCTGGAAGGGCCATAGCTCAGTGGTAGACCATGCAGAAGGTCCCAGGTTCAATCCCCAATGGCACCTCCGTGTTAAGACAGAGACAGCCCTGTCTTGAAACCCTGGAGAGCAACTGCTGGTCAGAGCTAGATGGACCAAGGTTCTGTCTCCATGTCTCTATGTTCACGAAGCTCACAGGGGTGCAGGCTGAAGCCATGCTTGACCAAGGAATCACAGCGACAATGAGCAGGTTACCCAGGAGAAGAATCACTGTTTCCGTGTTTTCTTGCTTCTTTTAATATGGCTGTGTAAACACCATACACTTAAAGCACATTTAAAACACATTCCCCTCCCAGCAAAAAATAAATAAATCACGGGAGCTGTAGTTTATTGCTAACACAGCTGCAATTTGCAACACCCATAACAAACTACAATTCCCAGGATTCTTGGAGAGGGGGTGCTTTTAAAGTATGGTGTGCATTCAGTCTGTGGACTTCATCCCTGTGAGAGAAACACAACCTAAAGGGAGTTGTGCAGATAATGCAAAACAAATGGGAAGCAAATGTATGCCAGCTTTGCACTCATCCAGTCATGAGAAAAGAGCCTCAGAGCAGAAATGTAAGACCCTATGCAAGACCCAATGATTTAAAAGTGAGTTTATTTAACTGATGATGATCTGAGCACCTTATGAAGCAACGATAAGTGTTTGGAGGCAAAGGGACCTTGAAATGACACCTGTGGAAGCTTCTTAGCTTTACGTCGGTAAAGCTTAATCTTTCTGGAAGTGGCTTAGAAATGTTAGAAGATCTATAAGCAGTGGACTAATCAATGTCTAAACAACGAAGAGCTTTGTGGCACCTAAAAAAAGGCAAAGTAGTACATTGTTCATGTCGAATCACACTAAATTGATAAATTGTTCTTTATTGGGCAATGAAGTGTTACCTTCCTTGCTTCCTGCTGTGTGTGCAAATTTGTGCGTGGAAGCTGCTTTGCAGGTCTCTCTTCAAAAGCAGATCAAGTTTTATGATAAATATATTTCCTGTTTATAGAGAATCTCAGGAAGCCAACACTCCAAATGGAATCTCTTAGCAGGGCTTTTAGCTGTCTTAGTTTCTTACAGTTTTCGCGCTGGGCTCTTGCAAGTTGGCCTCTCATGCAGAAGTGCTGTTTGCTGTTAATCACACGGCAGGACATCATAAATTTAGACTTGAGGATTATCTATATGGATCAAGTGGGGGCAAATTTCAGCTCATGAAATCAAACACTGGGGCAAATACTCTGTGCTGTTCTTTCTCTGTCCTGCCTACTCCCCCCCCACCCCAAAAAAGTTGAGGATGTGAAGCCAATAAGGGACTTGCCAATTATTCCGTGGCAGTTTTCGTTCATGGTATGGAACTAATAATCCAAAAGGGGCTGGGATATGAGGAGGGCATGGAAAAGAGGAGTGCATTCCTAGACACAAACTCACTGCATTGTTTCTGTTTCCAGTGGAGCTCTGTGCAAATGGTCAGGAGGAAAGACTCCCTCTTCCTGAAACAGATGGACTGTGTCAGGATTTATGACCCTGGTGTCACTGACTCTGCACTTTACAGCCGGCTTAAAAGCCCAGCTAAGTGGAAGATCCTGGCAATTTACGGAGGTTATTTTTCCATAAATGTGACTGGCTGGTGTGTGTGTGTGTGTGTGTGTGTGTGTGTACACACACGCCTTGCAATTCAACTCCAGTTCTTAGGAAACTTTAGCCACAGGTGTCAAACCAGCACCTAATGTGCTTCTGTTCTCTGCCGCCAAGCCTGCCCTTATCCTGAAAGGAAACCTCTTAAAAAATCTGCAGCATCTGGATTTCAACTTCATAGCCCTAATGTGTCAACAGACTCTGCAGCAGCAGGCTTTGGGTGCCAGAGTGCAGCAGGCAGATGCAACCCCAGCGGAAAGTTCTTCTGTGCAGGCTCCACTGAAATGAATGAAAACAATGGCAATGATGATTTCACGGGGGGCTTGTGCAGGAGAGATTCCTGGTACATCGTAGCCCATGTCACCTCGAGATACCGTTCGGCTTTTCCATTTTGGGCACCCAAATGTTGCCTTGTCAAATATGTAAGGCAACAGGGTTAAACTAGAACTCATTGTCCTTTACAGGGGTACCTCGGGTTACATACGCTTCAGGTTTCATACGCTTCAGGTTACAGACTCCGCTAACCCAGAAACTTCAGGTTAAGAACTTTGCTTCAGGATGAGAACAGAAATCATGCTCCGGCGGCGCGGAAGCAGCAAGAGGCCCCATTAAAGTGGTGCTCCAGGTTAAGAACAGTTTCAGGTTAAGTACGGACCTCCGGAACGAATTAAACACTTAACCCGAGGTACCACTGTATATTCAACAAGGCAACATTTCCTGGGGAATAACATAATGTAATGCACAACGGGTCAGAGCACTGGGGAGCATACGTAATCCTTCGTAAATCACTTAAATAAGTTTAAATCAAGGAAATCAGTATGCAGATTTAGTTTTTTAAAAACACACATTTAGATTTTTCTGCCTTGCCCTGTCCCAAGGACTTGAGGAATGTTGCAATGTATCTCTTTTACCCTTGCATCCTGTCTGAGGCAGGTTGCAAGACTGAGAGCTGTCAGCTTGCCCAAGGCCATTCTGTGGGCTTCATGGCATTTGAGCCTCGGGCTCCCTTGTTGAAGCACCATCAGAACAGAACCGTTCACAGGCACGGGTGGTGACATAACTTTCCAGGACATGCATTCACAACTAGATATGCTTTCCCAGTTGCCTTTCCTTTTTGGCTAACAAAGAAGAATGCTTGAACTCGAAGGTTTGTACGATTTAAAAAAAGAAAAAACTGGCATAGCACTAGCCTCGGTTAGTCCTCTCTCTCCGTTCCCTGGCCTTGTGTGCATTTTAGGACAAAGAGGCATCCATGCTGCACAGGAAACTTTGCGACACGAGGCAGCTGTGAGAAGCATACCTGATTGATCTTTCTCTCCCTCCCAGCGCTAAAATCTGTGTAAGGGGATTGAGCAATGGTTTGTTAGGGAACGACAGGAGGACATTCAAGCCCCGATTGTGGGCTTCCCAGACGTCACTGGCGGGCGAATGTGGGAAGCAAGGTCCTTGAGAGCCAGTGTGGTGCTGTGGTTAGAGTGTTGGACTAGGACTTGGGGGATCAGGGTTCAGATTTCCATGCTGTCATTTGAAGCTCACTGTGTGACCCTGGGCCAGTCACTAATTCAAATCCTAGCCTACCTCATAGCGAAGAATCATAGAGCTGTAGAGTTAGAAGGGACCATGATGGTCATCTAGTCCAACCCCCTGCAGCGCAAGGGAACCTTTGCCCAACGTGCAGCTTGAACCCACAACCCTGTGGGACCCCCAAGCATAAATGCCAAAAAGTTCAGCAGAAATCCTCCATTGTTATCACCTGGGATCGAACGTTCAGATAAGGAAATATACAGAACCTGTTTCCCTACTCCTCCAACCCCATGATTCATAACCTTTTCCAGAAGATAGCTATGGTGGATGGTATCAGAGAGGTCAAGGAGCGTTAATGCCTCCGGTCTTCCAGCAAAGGGCAACCGAGGCAGCTCCTGCGCCCAAACCAAGCCTAAATCTCCACTTGAAATGGCTCCAGGAAATCATAAAGTGTTGGCAACCACTCCCAGAGCTCCTGGCCTGGGAAGGAAATGTTATCTGCTAAGTGATAACTGTTCACCTCTTCTGTGTCTGAGGCAGGTCTCCTTAGGAGCAGGCATGTCACAGCTGGGACCCCACCCCCCACCACATTCTTTCCCAGACAGGCATTTAGCATCTCTGAAGCTCAGCTGGCTCCTGCTCCATGCAATAAGTCAAAAGGGACAAGGCTGGCTCTTGTTGGTCAGCACCCTTCCACCTCCTCAAGCCATAAGAACTGAAATTCATCGCATCAAAGTTGAGGCAGGTGGTGTCCGGACACCTCCTTTGGCTGCTCTGTGTTAGCCATGGTATTCAGTGGTGAAAGTTATTGGTCACATCCACACCAACCATTCAGTGCGCATGTGAGACACGTGGGTCCACCCCACCAAGAATCCTGGGAGCTGCCATTTCCCCCCCCCCAAGAGCTACACCCTTAACAAACTACAACTCCCAGGATTCTTGTGGGGAAACCATGTGCTTTAAATACATGGTGTAGATGTGTCTTGCAAGCCTCTGTCAAACCTTTTGGAGCATGCTACTGAGGGATGTGGGTGGCGCTGTGGGTTAAACCACAGAGCCTAGGGCTTGCCGATCAGAAGGTTGGCAGTTCGAATCCCCATGACGGGGTGAGCTCCCGTTGTTCAGTCCCAGCTCCTGCCAACCTAGCAGTTCGAAAGCACGAAGTGCAAGTAGATAAATAGGTACCACTGCGGCGGGAAGGTAAACGACTTTTCCGTGCGCTGCTCTGGTTCACCAGAAGCGGCTTAGTCATACTGGCCACACGACCCAGAAGCTGTACACCGGCTACCTCGGCCAATAAAGCGAGATGGGCGCCGCAACCCCGGAGTTGTCCACGACTGGAGCTATTGGTCAGGGGTCCCTTTACCCCTTTACCTTTACTGAGGGTTATATCCCATTTCCTTGGCTGGGAAAGGTGAAGATGGTGTTTAGGAGCCACCATCGCCACCACGGAGTCAACTTGACAGTGAGCTCTGATTACTGGCTGGATCCTGCAACTTTGGACTGCTGTGGTGGGTTGGCTTTTTTAATGTTTTGTTTTTTTTATGCGGAGGAGGGAGGTTTGTGCCTTGCAGGTCCGTGGATTCCACCTTTTGTAAATGAGTTGTTGTTATCCCCTGCTAATCATGTTAACTATCCACCTCACTCCTGAAAAGAAGAGCTCCTCCTCCTGTTCCCTCCACCCTCTACCCTTGGGCTAGAACTGGAGGAGGAGGAGGAGGAGGAGGAAGCATGACAACAACTGCTCTAGCCTTGGGCGGGCACAAGGCTAATGACACTGCTCTCCCTTGAGGGGCTCCCAGTTGAAACAGCCTCCTCCTAAGGCTGCTGCTCCCCTTGCGACCATGAGAGCCAGGGGAATCCCAGCGGAGAGCAACCCGCCCAGGACCTGGCACTCCCCTGTGCTAGCAGCAGCAGCAGCGAGGCACCCGAATCGGCAGGAGGCAAAGTGAACCCTTTTCTATGGCCGTCTTGGCTGCACGGTAGAAGCCGTCAAACAGGTTTGCGTCTGAGCTGGTCTAGCCAGCACTCCGGAGATGGGAAGCTACTTG
Organism: Podarcis tiliguerta; assembly: GCF_965153285.1. NCBI lineage: Eukaryota > Metazoa > Chordata > Lepidosauria > Squamata > Lacertidae > Podarcis > Podarcis tiliguerta. The sequence continues at coordinate 26,534,227 of NC_139549.1, forward strand.
TCTGCTCCACCTTCCTTCCTTCCAAAGGAGCCTTTTCGGTAAGCCATGCTCAGTATGTGGCCGGGGGGCGGTGGGGGCCAGCTTCCCCTCCACCACCCCTCGCCCCACTCCTACGCTGTTAGGTGTGTTTCTACCCAGTAACCTACCTGCCTGGTAGAAATCTTTCAGGTAGGAGGGCACAGTCTGTATGCTTTCTTACCTGCTTAAGGTGGGGTGAGACGTGATAGGTTGCTAGCAGCGTTTGCAGGTTCATTTGGGTGTGTGTTGTGTTTCAACCTACAGCACCTGAAGCCTCACGTCTTGTTTGCCAGTGTGGTGTGTTAAATGATGGCAGTTGTCGTCTAACAGAGACCTTGTGGCCATAAAGTTCGCTGGGTGACTTGGGGCCAGTTTAAGTCTGTAGGAGTGATTCAGGCTGGTGCCATACCTATCGGATTTCAGATGCGTGGATGAGCTGAGTGCTGTATAGCTTTTGGGCCGGGTTTCCATAAACCTCTTTCGTTTCCAAAGCAGCCCCCTTGCCTCCTGGATTATTGCTTGTTTTAAGCCTGTCTTTCAAGTGAGCACCAGGCGCCAAGCCCTTAACTCCCACCTTGAGGGGTTTGTTCCCCGCCAGGAAGCAAGTGAAACTTGTGGCTAGTGGTGAGGTGGGTAAATTGTGTTGGAATCTCATTTAAAAAATTGGGTGCCACAAGGCAGACATGCAAATGGTTAGGAAGAACTTGGGGAATCTGCTTTTAGGACTGGATCCTTCCCTATGGTGTGTGTTACTTTATTTGTTTCATTTTATTCACCTAACAATCTAAATGCCACCTGATTTGTAAACGGAACCCCTAAGCAGTTTGCAAAAAAGCAAACAAATAAAGCAAACATTAAAATGGTCAATGGAAGGCAAAGTTAAAAATAGGTATTTTAAGTTTTTCAAAATATAATTAAAGCCAACAGTCAAGGTACCGACAGACAGTTTAAAACACATGCCAACATGTCTGGATGGGTTTGCCTGAATGAAAACGTTTTAAGCAGTCACCTAAAGGAATGCACCCACCTGATGTCAGTAGACAGTGAGTTCTAATAGATCGATTTCTTACAAACCTGGAACAAATACTATGGAGCACCTGCAGCAGTGCCAGTTCTGCAGTTTGGAGCAGTCAGGAGGGCATTAGTTTCTCACTTAGCATAAAAGTTATCCAGTGTCTGTTAGAATATGCCTCCCATTCCCCTTGTGTGCCTGCTCCTCCCCCCGCTTTAATTGCAGCTGCTTCAGGAATGTGCTTCTGACACAGGACAGACTCAGAAGCATTTATTTCATCACATGCAAAAGGCCCCCTGTTCAATCTGTATGTAGAAGTGGGAAAGATTCCTGCCTGAAATCCTGGAGAGCTGCTGCCAGTCAGTGTGGACAGTACTGAGCTAGATGGTTCAGTGGTCTGACTTGGGATAAGGCAACTTCCTATGACTTTGTAATCTGCAAGAGAGCAAGTACTTACATTTTTTTTAAAAAAAACACCAACATTAGCCATGAGCTTCTTGAGTGAGGGTGTGGACTTAGGCAAGCTATCATTTCTGAGCCACTCCTCATTCCCATCTGAAATAGGGTCTGCCTTAACATGGTGACTGTAATGATTGTGGAAATACTCACAAGGTGTGCTCTGAACACTTAGGAACAGCACCGTAATCCTGCTCTGTCAGTTGAGCATGAGACTCTTACAGGGTTGTGGGTTCGAGCCTTACATTGGGCAAAGGATTCCTGCGTTGCAGGGGGTTGGACTAGATGACCCTTGGGACCCCTTCCAGCTCTGTGATTCTATGCAGCGCATAGCTGTGTGTGAAGCTAAAGCACTTGTCATTTCTGAGCCGGAATTTCACTCACATTCTGAAGCAGTCTTGGGAATGTGTGCTGGGCTTCTGCAGGCCTGGGCGGACTTCTTCTGTGAATTTGCCCTGCCTGGATTTGTTTACCGTGACGTCTTAAGGGGAGGGTTTTCTTAATGCGCCTCAGCCCCTCACCTTTCCCCCAGAATTGTGTTGCAGCAGCAGCAGCCCCCTTTCAAATTTCCTCAGCTTCCTAGAATTTGTAACGTGCAACCTCTGTAGATAAAGCAGCACAGAAGGATGACCAGCTTTGGCAGAGCAGATTGCAATGCCTAGAATTTCTCTCAGTGGACGAGAGCCGCTCTGGAACTCCTCCTTTGGTTTCCGGTGGCCTGAGCAACCTTCCCCAACCTGGTGCCCTCCACGTGTTTCGGGTTACAGTTCCCATCAGCTTAAGCCAGTACAACTGTATTATGGTGGGGCTGATGGGAGTTGTAGTCTGAACCATCTGAATGGCACTTAGTAAGGGCAAAGGCTGAGCAGCCAGACCTGGACTACAACCCCCAGGGTGCTCTGCAACCAAGAGGATTCCTAATACGGTGACAACCAGGGGTACCAGCATCAGTGTGGAGGAGAACTTCAAGCACCTTCAGGAGGTTGCTCGGCACCCGGTGCTAGAGCAAGCACCAGCGGCCATAGTGGCCCTGTTGGAGCCCACAAGTGGTAGGGAGAGCCCTGAATGACAGGGCTAGCCAAAACTCACTCTCCAGATAGAAATTCAATGCACATACTGAAAAAAGCACCTGTTCAGCCTTGCTAACTGGGGTTGGTGGAAGTAGTTGTCCCACATGACCTTGCTGACTGGGGCTAGTGGCGGGAGTTGTGCAAAACATCTAGAGGGCACCAGGTTGGGGCTGGCTGACCCAGACCTCTGGTTGCCCGGTCATTGCAGGAAGCGTGTTCCTACTTGGAATGTGACTAATGGCATGTGCGTCACCCCAAACAAGACCTTGCCCAGAGGTCCAGCATCTGAACCTGTAGCTAAATCTTGGAATTTCTGCCGGGGTTCGCGGCATGCTGACGAGCAAGTATTTTGGACAAGCCATCTTAACTACTTGCTTTCTCTTTCCCCAAGTCTTGCTGTTGTTTTATCTGGTGCAGCGCCAAGAGTAGAGCACCTTGCCTCTCTCAGAGTGACAGGCACTAAGGCTATCCTCAGCTATTTAACAATTCCAAATCCTTTTTGCCGCTGTACAGATAGGCACCTCCTTGCTCATTGGTCCCACTTGCCAGGTCAATCTTATCAACTAAAGTTACAGGCTAGAAGCTGAAGGAGAGGCAAGATTTGATGCTTCCAGGCACGCAGCTGCATGCTGAGGAGGAGGCGTTTCTGTAGTAGGGTTAGCTCGCTTATCTGGGTAAAAGTTGGGCAGGGCCCACTGGCTTATGTATAAAAACACCTTAGTAATTACCGGTAGCTAAGCACTCCCTTCCTTATTCAGCCTAGGGGAGGCTGCTTTAAGACCGTAAGCAGTGGCCAGGGAGAATCAGGTCAAAGGAAGCCCATATAGTCCAGCATCATCTTCTCAAAGGGACCAAACACCCCAAAGAACCTAGGAATCTAGATAGACTGCCTCTGGGCCTGGAGGTTCCATAAGAAGAGTGTTGGATCAGGCCAAAGGGTGCCCCTCTGTCTGCACAGCAGCCACCCAGATGCCACAGTGGGAAGCCTTCAAGCAGGACCTGAGTGCGGCAGCAAGCTCCTCTCCTGTAGCTTCCAGCAACTAGTATTCAGAGACATACTGCCTCCAGCAGTGAACATCGCATATAACCATTGTGGCTGCTGGCTATAGGCATCCTTTCTCCATGAAATTTGTCTAGCCCTCTTTTAAAGCCATCTCAGTGGGTGTCCATTTCTACATCTTGCTGGGAGTAAATTCCAGAGGTGTGAAAAACTGCTTTCTTTTCGTATATGCTAAGCAGTGTTCAACAGCCCAGTCATCATTTGGGATCCCCTCTCCTTGTACCACCAGAAAATGAAACACAGTTTGAAGCAATTGTCCTGAAACAGATGGGCAAAGGAAGCTTGCTGTGTCTCCTGTGAGAAGGAGGGTTTTCAAGAGAGTAGTTCAGACTGCGCACCTGGGAGGTGGTGATATGCAGAGCCTGGTGATGTTGTGTCCATTGTCGGAGAAAGGCACGCACCTGCCTTAGAAATAGCATTACAAATCACTGGGCAGAGAGTTATACTCTGACCTGCCTCCTGGCCCTGTGGGCTAGGCAGTGGCGTAGCGTGGGGGGTGCAGGGGGGGCCGGCCGCACCGGGCGCAACATCTGGGGGTTAGGGTTAGGGGGCGCAAATCCACGGGTTAGGGGGCGCAAATTACTTGCCTTGCCCCGGGTGCTGACAACCCACGCTACGCCACTGGGGCTAGGGACATTGGTTCTATGTGCATGGTCACCTCGCCTTGGTGCTATGTTCGTAATGGTGCAAGGATCATGAGTTTTGCAGTGGGAGGGTCAGAGGCCATCTTCTTGTCTTGGAGAGTGACCACCACCTCAGCATTCAGGCTTCCTTCTGCACGCTGCTTTCTTGCGGGCCTCAGAGGTGTGTCTTCTATTCATCCACCCATCCGCAGATCACTTTTGGGACAGCCTTTGTACAACCTGGTGCCCTCCAGCCGCTCTGGACTACAACATCCTCCAGCCCCAGTGTTCCACAGGTCTGAGCCACTCTTCCCATCTGCCCCAGCATCATATGGGCATGCTGGCATTGGGCTCATGGGAGTCGTAGTCCAAAACAACCAGAGCTCCCCAGGTTGGGTCTGGGGAGTTTGTCTGGAGACTTAAATCCAGGTTCTTCTGGCTTCCTTCCAGGCTTTTTATTTCTGTGCTGAGTAGTGTATTAGTGTATAGAGAAAAGGGAAGTCTTACCCAAAAATGGAAAGTTGGTAGAGTTATTGCAAAGTTTAGCTATTATGTTAGGTTTAAAAACAAATATATATGTCATTTCAGTGGCCACCCTTATTCTTATTGGTATTATCATTAGTTGGTATTAAGTGCTGGCCCTGATCAGAGTAGACCCACTGAAGTTAATGGACAGGCTCATTAATTTCAGTGGCTCTGCTCTGGGCAAGCTGGATGGCTCTTAGTATTATTTACTGCGTTTATTCATTGCTTACTACCTAGAGCAGTGGTCTCCAAACTTTTTTCAAAGGGGGCCACATTTGATGAAGTGAAGGGCTGTGGTTGCCGACCAAAGTTGTTGACCTTTTCAGATTGAAGTTGTTGAGCTTTTTTAAGAGTTGGAGTTGTTGAGCTTCTTTTATGATTAAAATTGTTGAGGTTTTTTTAGGATTTTACCCCAGGAAATAAACTGCCACAGGGGCCATATTAGGCAGCCCAAACGCATTATGGACATGCCTGACATAGAGCACCCCAAAGGGACTTCCCTTTACTCCATAGCCTGGCGGGTTGCAGGTGGGCAGATGTAGGTCTTACCTCCCATCCTTTGTTTTGCCTCCTAGTTGCTCCGAGTGCCAGGACCTCCTCACAAACTGGTACTACGAAAAGGATGGAAAACTCTACTGCCATAAGGACTACTGGAGGAAATTTGGCGAGTCTTGCCACGGCTGCTCTCTGCTGATGACTGGGCCAGTCATGGTAAGGATTTGGCATTGTTTCTGCTTCCCATTCTGAGTATCCCCAGAATTTTATGTTGTGAACAACCCTGAGACCTGGGGGTATAGGGTGCTATACAAATGATGATGATGATGAAGCAGGATGGGGGAAACTCAGCATCCGAAGCCACTTCAAATCTCTACTAGTTACTCTGTGTTGGTTTCCTGCTGCTTCAGAGGGTGGGACCCCAAACCGGTGGATTCAAATTACAAGAAAGGAGATTCCAACTAAACATTAGGAAGAACTTGCTGACTGGAAGAGCTGTTCCACAGCAGAACGGACTACAGTGGTGCCCCGCAAGACGAATGCCTCGCAAGACGGAAAACCCGCTAGATGAAAGGGTTTTCCGTTTTTCGATGCGCTTCGCAGGACGAATTTCCCTATGGGCTTGCTTCGCAAGACGAAAATGTCTTGCGAGTCTTGAGATTTTTTTCCGCTCCCCACCCCCTTTTTCTAAGCCGCTAAACTGCTAATAGCCTTTTAGCAGCTAATCCGCTAATCCCTTAAGCCTTTAATAGCCGCTAATAGCGCTAATCCGCTAATAGCGCTAATCCACTAATAGGGTTGCTTCGCAAGATGAAAAAACCGCTAGACGAAGAGACTCGCAGAACGAATTAATTTCGTCTTGCGAGGCACCACTGTACCTTGGAAGGCGGTGGGCTTTCCTTCATTAGAGGTTTTCAGTTGGATAACCATCTGCCAGGGATTCCTTAACTGTGATTCCTGTAGTGCAGCGGGTTGGACTAGATGACCTTTGGAGGCCCAACTCTGTAATACAGTGACTGAGCAAGGTTAGGATTCAAAGCCCTAATGATGACATCAGGCTGTATTCCCCCCCCCCCAAAGTGTGTCTTCTGGGAAGGGCCTGGTAGGAAGGAGGAGCAGCTTTGTTGTGAAATGTTTTGGGAGCACAAGACGAAAGTGTTTCCTGTTGGGCCTCCAGGCATGCCGTAAGGCACTTTGCCTTTGTTCTTGGGACTCAGGCTCCCGTCTTTGTAATATGATATTGAACCTCTCAACAGGTTTGGCAAATGGAAGATTTTTTCAGTGGGAGGTGCATCCTTTTGCAAAAAACCGAAAGGACCGTGCTTTTTGCTTCCAAACAGTTCTGTTATTGCTATTGTATTTACAGTGGTGCCTCGCAAGACGAAAAGAATCCGTTCCGCGAGTCTCTTCATCTTGCGGTTTTTTTCGTCTTGCGAAGCAAGCCCATTAGCGGATTAGCGCTGTTAGCAGTTTAGCGGCTATTAGCGGCTATTAAAGGCTTAAGGGATTAGCAGATTAGCTGCTAAAAGGCTATTAGCGGCTTAGCGGGCTTAGCGATCAGCTGTTAAGCGGCTTAGCGATCAGCTGTTAAGCAGCTTAGCGGCTTGGGAAAAAGCGGAGGGGGGGGGAAACCCGCAGGAACTCGCAAGACATTTTCGTCTTGCAAAGCAAGCCCATAGCAAATTCGTTTTGCGAAGCACCTCCAAAACGGAAAACCCTTTCGTCTAGCGGGTTTTCCGTCTTGCGAGGCATTCGTCTTGCGGGGCACCACTGTATATCCCACTCTTCATACAAGGAACACAATTGTGGTGATGTACATGGTACTTCCGGGGGGAAGCTGTGGCTCAGTGGTAGAGACCCTGCTTTGCATGCAGAAGGTCCCAGGTTCAGCCCCCAGCAGCATCTCTAGGTACAGCTGGGAATGTCCCTTATCTGAAACCCTGGAAAGATGCTGCCTGTCAATGTAGACAATACTGCGCTAGATGGGCCAAGAATCTGAATCAGTCTGAAACAACTTCCTATGTCGTGTGATATGGTCAGTTTATTTATTTACACTTACATCCCATCTGCCATGGATGCTTTAGCTGAGATTTCTGCAATTCCAGGGGGTTGGACTAGATGTCCCTCCCAAGTCTACAATTCTGTTTCTATGTTCCCACAAAGTGATGTACATGGTTTTTCCGCTCCTCATTTCATCTACCCAACAACCCTGTGAGGGTAAGCTAGACTTGAGAAATAGTGACTGGCCCAAGGTCACCCAGTGAGCTTCATGGTTGAGTGGAGATTTGAACCCTGGTCTCCCAGGTACCAGTCTGACCCTCTAACCACCATGCAGTATGCTGGTTCTGCATTATCCATTGCTGGCAGAAAGGACACACGTCCTTTCATTCACACTCACCTGTGTGTGTGTGAACATATCTGTGCACAGGATTGGGCCAGAGTTGTAGAACATTGACTCTGGGCTGAATGATGCAGGGGCTGGTGGGAACTGTAGTCCAAAATGGCAGGAGGTCACCAGGTTGAGTGAGTCTGCACTGAAGTGTGGGACTGAGAGCCAGCGTGGTGTAGTGGTTAAAGCATCAGTCTGATTTCATCTTGAGCTCCATGGAGAAAAAGGTGGGATATAAATGCAGTACATTAATATAAATATATAAAATTATTCAGACCAAAGTGAAGGTTTCTTTCTTCTGACTGCAGGCGAAACTCTCCATGTCTTGATTTAAAGCTTATTAGGGCCGCTAGACTAGACAGCACTTAGCTCTGAATCTGAGATGCTGTAGAAAGTTAAGAAACAGGTCCCCAAATGCATGTTAGCGCTGAAGGTGGAGTCCCGAGTTTTGAAAGGTTGGAGACAACTGCTGTAGGGGAAACTCTGCAGGCTAACAGCTCATTTCCCCTAGCAAGAGGCTGTGTTCATATTAAAAAATGCTTTTTGAGACCCCTAGTGGATTCTAGGGGAAGCGCAGCCCCAAATACCTGTACAGTACTGTATTCATAGGACGCAGGTGGCGCTGTGGGTTAAACCACAGAGCCTAGGATTTGCTGATCAGAAGGTTGGCGGTTCAAATCCCGCGACGGGGTGAGCTCCCATTGTTCGGTCCCTGCTCCTGCCAACCTAGCAGTTCGAAAGCACATCAAAGTGCAAGTAGATAAATAGGGACCGCTCCGGCGGGAAGGTAAACGGCGTTTCCGTGTGCTGCTCTGGTTTGCCAGAAGCGGCTTAGTCATGCTGGCCACATGACCCGGAAGCTGTACACCGGCTCCCTCAGCCAATAAAGCGAGATGAGCGCCGCAACCCCACAGTCGGCCACGACTGGATCTAATGGTCAGGGGTTCCTTTACCTTTACCTTTACTGTATTCATATACAGTGGTACCTCAGGTTACATATGCCTCAGGTTACATACGCTTCAGGTTACAGACTCCGCTAACCCAGAAATAGTGCTTCAGACTGAGAACTTTGCTTCAGGATGAGAACAGAAATCGTGCTCCAGCAGCGCGGCAGCAGCAGGAGGCCCCATTAGCTAAAGTGCTACCTCAGGTTAAGAACAGTTTCACGTTAAGAACGGACCTCTGGAACGAATTAAGTACTTAACGTGAGGTACCACTGTACAGTATATGCTATTACAGTACAATCCCAACTTATACACATTTAACTTGTGCCATTTCAACCAGCCTGTCTTCAACCATGCAGGCTGGTTGAAATGGCACAAGTAAAATCGAAGCCAACCAGATGCCACAATGGGAAACGCACAAGTAGGACCTGAGCACAAGAGCCCCCTCCCTTCCTGTGGCTTCCAGTACTTGGTATTACTATCTCCAACTGTGGAGGCAGAGCATAGTAGCCACTGACAGCCCTCTCCACCATAAATTTGTCTAATCCTCTTATTAAATCTGTATAGGCTGGTGGCCATCATTGGCTCCTGTGGGAGTGAGTTCCATAGTTTAACTATTAACCCCCCACGTGAGACAGGTAACACCCACACTCCTTGCAACATCCTCCTCTTCCTCCCTTCTCTCACATGCTTTTAAGTTAGGCCTGCTTTTCCAGGAGCACCCGAAGCGACAAAATGCCCCTCCAGCCAGCAATTGCGAACCTTGGTTTGACCCTGCGGTGTGCCGTCCGGTTTCAGGAAAAGGGTTGATGTGGCTAATGCACAGTTGAGATTTCTCTCTTGACTTTTCTTGGTCTGAAAGCACCTTTGTTGCTTTGCTTTTGTCTGCTCTCCACCTTGGCTTAAACCTCGCTTCTCTGCAGGTGGCTGGTGAATACAAGTACCACCCAGAATGCTTTGCGTGTATGAGCTGCAAGGTGATCATTGAAGATGGCGACACGTATGCATTGGTGCAGCACTCTGCCCTCTACTGGTAAGGGGAAGTTAGAAGCCCATACTGCAACTGTGGGAGGCAGGGGGGTGGAATGCAGGCAGGGGGGGTCCAATGCTTGGACTACTGCAATGCGCTCTACGTGGGGCTACCTTTGAAGGTGACCTGAAACTGCAATTAATGCAGAATGTGGCAGCTAGACTGGTGACTGAGAGTGGCTGCCAAGACCATATAACACTGGTCCTGAGAGATCTGCATTGGCTCCCAGTACGTTTCCGAGCACAGTTCAAAGTGTTGGTGCTGACCTTTAAAGCCCTAAACGGCTTTGGTCCTGTATACCTGAAGAAGCGTCTCCAACCCCATCATTCAGCCCGGACACAGATCCAGTGCTGAGGGCCTTCTGGTGGTTCTCTCACTGTGAGAAGTAAAGCTACAGGGAACCAGGCAAAAGGCCTTCTCGGTAGTGGTGCCCGCCCTGTGGAACGCCCTCCCTTCAGATGTGAAGGAAATAAGCAGCTATCTTCTCTTTAAAAGACTTCTGAAGGCAGCCCTGTTTAGGGGAGTTTTTAATATTTAACACTGCCAGATGGGCGGGGTATAAATAAATTATTATTATTATTATTATTGTTATTATTATTATTATTATTATTAGAGGTGGGGAGAGGGGAGGGATGGATCTGGCAGATCCAGCATAACGTTCTCCACTCTTCTGTTTAGTGGCAAATGCCATAACCAGATTGTTCTGACGCCGATGATTGAGAGGTTGTCCACCGAGCTCCTGTGTGAACAGCTGCCCTACACGCTGACCCTCATCTCCATGCCTGCGGCCACTGATGGCAAGCGAGGATTCACGGTGGCTGTCGAAGGTGGCTGCTCAACCTATGCCACTAGCGTCCAAGTGAAAGAGTGGGTGATAAATCAGTTTGTATACTGCTTAATGCCAAAACACACGTCTAAGCCAAGTTTAAGTACAAAAGCCAGTCACACAAGCATTACAGTATAAACGCTTGTAGTTAAAATATGCAGTTAAACAGTACAATATTAAATTGCTGTGTTGTTTAATTGCCTATTTTAATTATGGACATTTATACTGTTTGTCCTTCTTAGAGACTCTAGTTGAGAAAGCAAAGGGAATGATTGTATCGTATACAAAAGACTTGCTTACTTTAGCTCTTCCTTTTCCCTCTTCGCCATGTTGACATATAAAGGTCTCCCTCAAGGCTGTATATATATCTTTTTAACTTTGGTTTTGTATCGTCGTGACTCTGCACAATTGGAGTTATCATGTTCCCAAAGCTTTAAGAGACTGGTAAATGTACAGTATTTATTGAGAAGATATGTTCCTTTTGACACCTCAAGTGGGCCTGAGAAGATTAAGACAGTCCAGAAAATGGTTTAGTCATTAATAATGTCAAATCTGAAGTTTTTTTTAGTCAAGGGGGGGGGGACACTAAACACAAGTAACTGTTTAATTCTAAAGAGCCAGAGCTGATGAAATCTCCCAGTTACCTTACCATAACCTCAGCCTCAGCACCTTGGACTTTACAAATAAAGAAAAACAAGTAGCCTACTTTAAATCTTTAAACAGACTGCTGAATTTTTAATAACCAGGGATAGTCATTGCGACAGTTTAAAATATTTTTTTAAAGCAACAATGAGACTGATATGAATCCTTGCTGTGAAAATTTGGGGCATTGCAGATTTTACTAAAATTGAGAGTTCAAAGCGATTTTGTTTGTGTGTGTGATTTTAGGGGTTGCAAAAATTACCCCAGCTGATTTAATTAGAGCAGAACCAGGCATGGAATCGGTTTCTGGTCTAAATTATGTCAGGTTGGTAAATTACTGGTGCAGTAGAAATCAGCTGATGAAAGACAGGTTTCCTGATATGTTTTTAGAGAAACAGAGGTCAAACAGTCTAGGAAACTTTTTGTTGTAAAACTTTCAGAACTATTATCCAGCTATTTTGGATTCTCTTTACAGGCACTGAATCCACTGGGAAATGTCACTAGAAATATTTTTAAATAAAGAGTTTTGGAAGTAGGAATACAAACTGGCATAAATGCCCTCACATCCTCAAGAACAGCGAAATGGTTAGCAAGTGCAAAACTTCAGCACCAATTTGAAAAAATACTTATTTTCTATGACAGTGGAATATCAGAAAGCTTTTTCTCAATTTGAACAAATGGAATCTATGATAGAATTGGGGGAGATCTAATGGCAAACCAGTCCAAGGTAGAAGGTGTGTCTGTGAGGAACCAGTACTGGAGGATGTGACTGATAATAGAGAACAGGGAAGAGCCCACCCAGAGGTGACTATAGGCTGCATTGCCTGGGGTTGGACTAGATGACCCTTGTGATCCCTTCCAACTCTACAGTTCTAGGTTTCTATTTCATTAAATTGTCATGGAGATATGAAGACATCACAGTGCTAAATGTATCCTGACAATCTCCTAATGTCACCTTTCTATATTTTTCTTCTCTTAGTCATGTTTATTTGTTTTATAAGCAAAACTCCAATTATTTTAAGGATAATATGTAATTTATTTGTTAATTTTAACACTGACTAGTGCACTTTTATGGAAGTTTCACTCTTCCGTGGTCTTTGGAGTAGTGCAATTCATGTTGTTACTCCTTGAAGACCCAGAAAAATAAAAATAGTTCTGCTGTCACATGACCCTCCCTCTTTGTTTATAGAGTCAACCGACTGCATATTAGTCCCGATGTCCAGAACGCTATTCACCCTGGAGACAAGATCCTGGAGATCAATGGGACCCCGATTCGCACACTACAAACAGAAGAGGTACAGCCTGGGCATATTTTTTAAGTTCACTTCTTGCTCCTGGTGATTTGAGAAATAGAACAGAATGGAGAAGAGAGAATAGCTCAGGGCTGGTGCAAATGCTTTGCATGCAGAAGGGCTCAGGATTGATCCATGGCATTGTTATAAAGATCTCTGCGAGAGCAGGTGCCAGCCTTGTGTCCTCCAGGTGCTTTAGACTACAACTCCTGTGTTGTATGGTTGATGGGAGTTGGTGAAGGCTGGAGTAGACAACTCTGCACTATAGATAGACCAATAGACTTGGGTATAAGGCAGTGTTGTTGTTTTTTCTTAGCCACTGGGGCCTTTGGTCTGGTCCCTCAGTTGTCTTCAATGTATCTCAAGGCGTAAGCAAAGTTCTCACATTTGTGAGTTGTGGGCAATTCCTTCTCTTTCGTATGTGGCATAAATACAAGACCCCTCACTGGAATATGGGCTACTGCAAACAGTTTGAACAACGTAGGTTTTTAAGGTGCCGCAAGATTCTAACAAAATTTATTAGCGCATAATAAGCTTTCGTGGACTGAGGGCCACTTTGTCAGGTGCATTATTTGTTTGTTCATTTATTTTGTAATGTTTATACACTGCTTGATTGTAAAAAAAAAAAACAAACAAACCCAAAGCGATTTACAAAAAAGATAAAGCAATAAAATTGTTGAGAAGAATTAACAATAATTCAAGACATTCGAAAAGTTAAATTAACAGTACTCTGAAAACAGATTAAAACTCAAATCAGCTATCTAAACAACTGGGTAGGCCTGCCTAGACAAAAATGTTTTTTGCATGTGCCAAAAAGAGTGAAGGCGCCTGCCTGGTGTCAATAGGCAGGGAGTTCCGAAGTGCAGGTGCTGTCATGCCAAAAGATCAAGTTCTTAAAAATGCAGAATTGGTTTTATGTGGCACCCATAACTGCACTAATTCCAGCAGTTAAAGGATTTACAGTCAAAACCAGCACTTTGAATTGGGCCCATGAACTAATTGGCAGCCTGTGCAGTCAGGCCAGTATACCGTATTTTTCGCACCATTGGACGCACCGGACCATAGGAGGGGGAGAACAGGGAAAATTTTTTTTTCTTGTTCTCCCCCTCTAAAACAAGGTGCGTTCAAGGTACATTCACCAGAGCTTGTGGGGCTGGTGGTGGGGGGAAGCGCTGCTTTCTCCCACCGCCAGCCTCAAAGATCCCTGAAGCCTTTAGAGCGCAGTGCCCCGCTGCCCTGCAGAGGCTTTGCGCACAGCCATCCCCAAGCTAGAACAGTGAGACGGAGCCCTCCGTCTCGCTGTTCTGGCTTGGGAACAGCCTTGCTAGCTTCTGCAGAACAGCAGGGTGAAGACACCCCGCTGCCCTGGAGAGGCTGTGCGCGCAGCTGTCCCCAAGCTAGAGCAGCGAGACGGAGCTCTCCACAGTGCTCCGTCTTCCTGTTCTGGCTTTGTGCTTAGCGGCGCAGCCTGCATTCGCTCTATAGGATGCACACACATTTCCCCTTAATTTTTGGAGGGGAAAATGTGCGTCCTATAGAACGAAAAATACGGTAATATGCTCAAACTGTTTTCCACTGGCGAGCAGCCTGGCCGCCAAATTCTGCACCAGCTGAAGTTTCTAAACTTTCTTTAGAGGCAGCCCTATGTATAACGTGTTGAAGTAATCTGACCTGGAGGTTGCCAGTACATAGACAACAGAAGTTAGGCTATCCCTGTCCAAATGGGATACAGCTAGGCCACCAGCCGAAGCTGATGGCAGGCGCTCCATGTCTCTGAGGCCACCTGAACCTCAAGCAAAGCAAGGGTTCCAGAAGTACCCCCAAGCTATGTACTTCAGAGGGAGCGTAGCCCTATCAGGAGCAGGTAACATCCAATCCATCCATTCTAGGGAACCCCCTCTAACAGTGCTGAGTCTTAAGCTGGATTGAGCTTCAGTTTGTTGGCTTTCATCCAGTCCGTTAATGAGGCAAGGCAATGGTCCAGCACATCCACTGCCAAATCTTCAGATGTAAAGGAGAAGTACAGCTGTGGGTCATCAGCATATTGCAGGCATATATGCACACATGGTTTGGTGCAGGATTGTAAGCAGTGAGGAGAAGTAGTGCAGAGAGTACAGAGACAGCCATAATTACATAATTAACTGTGGACAGCCACAGAAACCTGCGTCCTGATTTGCGGGTGGCGCTGTAGGTTAAACCTCAGAGCCTAGGACTTGCCGATCAGAAGGTCTGTGGTTCGAATCCCCGCAACGGGGTGAGCTCCCGTTGCTCGGTCCCTGCTCCTGCCAGCCTAGCAGTTCGAAAGCACGTCAAAGTGCAAGTAGATAAATAGATACCACTCCGGCAGGAAGGTAAACGGCGTTTCCGTACGCCGCTCTTGTTCGTCCTGCTGGCCACATGACCCGGAAGCTGTATGCCGGCTCCCTCAGCCAATAAAGCGAGATGAGCACCGCAACCCCAGCGTCAGTCACGACTGGACCTAATGGTCAGGGGTCCCCTTTAAACCTCTTGTAGGTTGAATTGAGGCAAATGTTGAGGTTTTTGTGTGAGGTTAGCTTACCAATGCCAGGATGTCTGAGCTATCAACAACTTTCTGTTTGAATGACCCCTGGAGATGCTCCCTTGGAGGTCTCTCTCGCCTTCAATGTGCAACTTCCTTATTCCTGGGTTCACTTCTCAGATAGAGGATCTGATTCGCAAGACGAGCCAAACCCTCCAGCTCTTGATCGAGCATGACCCCGTCTCTCAGCGCCTCGACAGACTGCGTCTGGATGCCCGGATGCCCGGGCGCACGAAAAAGCCCTCTTCTCCCTGCCCCATATCAGCTCTGGACCTGAAGGAGAACCTGGAAGGAACGCTGCGGCGTCGCTCCCTCAGGTACCAAGGCCAGGGGAGGCTACCCCCAAAATTTTTACTGACTTCCGACTATCATTTTATTTTGGCTATATAGCTTTTCACTTTGCAGGAGGTTGGACTAGAGGAATTTAGGCTGACCCCTCTAACACAGTGCTCCTCTCAACCTGGCACCCTCCAGCGGTTTTGAACTGCAGTATTCTCCGCTGGCTGAAGCTGATGGGAGTTGTGGACCAAAACATCTGGAAGATTCCATTTTGGGGAAGGCCTGCTACTCTAATGCATGTATCCAGCATATTCCTGCCTCCTGCCCTACTTGCTGCTAAGGACTACTAAGAGCCAGTGCAGTGCAAAAGTTGGGCTAGGACTTTGGGAGACCAGGGTATGAATCCCCTCTCAACCATGAAGCTCCCTGGGTGACCACGGGCCAGTCATTGCCTCACAGTCCTACCTACCTCACAGGGTTGTTGTGGTGATCATATGAGGAGAGGGAGAACTATGTACATGTCAGGGCCTGGAATGAAGAGGAAGAGGAATGGTGGCAATCACCCCCTACCCCTTCTCCTGTAGCTGAGGCAGTGGCGTAGCGTGGGTTGTCAGCACCCGGGGCAAGGCAAGTAATTTGCGCCCCCTAACCCATGGATTTTAGTACTGATTTTAGCACTGCGAGTGCAAGCGCGCCCCCCAGATGTTGCGCCCGGTGCGGCCGGCCCCCCCTACACCCCCCACGCTACGCCACTGAGCTGAGGGAGGTTGTGTTGAGTTACAGCCAAACTATGAGGGAGATAACAGGTCAGAGACAAGCGAGCAGCTAAGTTATGAGGTGTTAGGAGAAGCAGGGGGGAGAGACAGAGCAGCCAGCGGACACTTCATTAGACAGCATAGATGATCCGCCGTCCCCTAGAACGCGACGTTCATTAAGGGTGCAAGAGCAGCGGACACAGAGGCATTTGACCATGGGGGGCCACCATAGGGTCAGATGCTGTTGGGAAAGAGGGAGTTGCTCACTCTGGCTCCTCCGCCTTCCATCATCGAGGAAGGACTGGATTCTTTGTCTTCTGCCGTAATGGCTGAATAAATCATGAGCCTTCTTGTTTCTTCCCTGCTTCTTGAAAGCATTGGGGGGAGGGAGAGAATTCCTCAAGCCTGACAGTACATCACATTGAGCTCCTTGGAGAATACAGTGGTTTGTAACTGTGATAAATAAGGACAATATTGGATAAGTTTGGTACCAAGACATAAGTCACATGAACTTTGACAAGAGTGCCCCCAGGACAAAAGTTCAAGGTTCCTATATAGATTTACAAAGCCCTGAACAACTTGGTTCCACGATACTGTTGTAAATCACTGTAGTACGTTTTTTATGAAACAGCGGTATGTAAATATTTTTTATAGTAATAAATGTTTTTTTTTTAAGTGCCCCCCCCTCCTGTGATCACGGCACAGTGCATCCAATCTGATTTCGTTTTGTGTGGCGTACTAAATGCAGCCTTGAATTCGATCACAGTGTGCCTTCTTTTATACTGTTGTTACACATGTTCATTTATTATGGAGCGTGCTCTGGCAAACCTAGGTGTGCTTTGTGTGCCTCTCTTCCTCCCATCCCAATGAGCTGGAGAAGAGGGAGCCTGCAGCTTGGACTTCCAGCAAAAGATCTAACCTTGGTTGCGTCTTCCACTCCAGGCGAAGCAACAGCATCTCCAAGTCCCCTGGCCCCAGCTCCCCAAAGGAACCACTCCTCCTCAGCCGGGATATCAGCCGCTCCGAATCGCTCCGCTCATCCACAAGTGGCTCCCAGCAGATCTTCCGCCCCTGTGATCTGATCCACGGGGAGGTTTTGGGAAAAGGCTTCTTCGGCCAGGCTATCAAGGTGAGGAAACTGTCGCAGATGCTCTCTTACCTTTCTCTCCCAACAGAACCCCCAGGAATGGGGCATGTCTGCTTCTCACCTTAATGGTGTTCTATTAATCAGGATCGTCCCATCAGGTTTCTCCCAGCAATTGTTTCACTGTTCCTTTTGCTGTCCTTGAAGTTGGTGCAGCTGACACTGAATGGGAAAGGGCCATAGCTCAGGGGTTGTTAGAGCATCTGCTTTGCTTTCAGCAGCTTCCAGGTTCAATCCCCAGCATCTCTAGGTAGGGCTGGGAGAGGCTTCTGCTTGGAACCCTGAAGCCATTGCTGCCAGTCAGTGTAGACAGTGCTGAAGTCGATGAGCCAATGTCTGATGCAGTATAAGGCAACTTCCTAAGCATCTCTGACTGCAGAGTTTTAAGTTGGCTCTCCCCACCTTCATTCCGATCTGGGGTGCAAGAGCCTGAGTAGCTGTAGCTAAGCTTCTTCGGCACCGATGCTCTGTTTGCCAATCATTTCCTCTTCTGTCAAAACTTTGTGCTTGAGCCCGTTCTCCTGTTTAGGAAAAAGGTGGCCCTGTTGGACCACAGCTTCTCAGGCTGAGTTCATCCGTGGCCCTGCTCCATCCTCCAGAACACCTGGAGTTCTGATTTGGGGATAGCCTGTCCTATATTTTGACTCTGGCACAATGTGGAAGCAAGAATCAGGATGGAGAAAAGAAAGTGCTCCCTCTTTCAGCGCACAGTTAACCTGTGGAACTCGCTGCCACAGGAGGCTGTGAAGGATACCAACTAAGATGGCTTTAAAAAAGGATTAGGGAAATTCATGTAGACGAGAGCTATCCATGGCTACCAGCCACGACGGCTATGCTCTGCCCCCCACAGCTGGAGGCAGCAATGTTTCTGAATCCCCATTGCTGGGAACTACAGGAGGGTAGGGGCTCTAGTGATTGTTTCCTGCTTGTTTGCCACAGGCATCTGGTTGGCCCCTGTGAGAGCAGGGTGCTGGGCTAGATGGGCCATTGGCTTGATCCAGCAAGCTCTTATGAAGGGGCTTATAACCATGCCCTGTTTCAGCCTGCATCCTTGGGTATATGTCACATTCCAGCTCCTCTTTACCTTTTCTTACTAATGAACCTGTTTCTTCTCCTTCTCCTTCCTCTTCTGTGGGTAGGCACGTAGCAGGTGCAGGTAAGCCCAATGCTATCATTGCAGCATGCCTTGTGATGAGCATTCCCACTCAGGCGAGAGCCCTCAGACTAACTCTGGCCTCCGATTTGTGCACGCTGCCCACCCACCCCCACCCCCACCCCGGGCTGCAGCCAACGCCCCAACACTCCACATACTGCAAGGCTACTGTGTTGGTTGGGGGAGGGAGCATCCGGCTTGCCCTTGTCTTCTGAACGTCCTTTCTGCATGGCCTTCCTTTTAAAGGAGACATACAACAACCTAGCACCCTCCTCTCCTCTGCTGTTTTGGAAAAGCAGGGGACTTTTAGATTACCTGCAAAAAATGTAATACCACTTACTGT
Source organism: Podarcis tiliguerta (assembly GCF_965153285.1). Lineage (NCBI taxonomy): Eukaryota > Metazoa > Chordata > Lepidosauria > Squamata > Lacertidae > Podarcis > Podarcis tiliguerta. The sequence continues at coordinate 26,552,843 of NC_139549.1, forward strand.
AGTAAAAAACAGCAACAACTATGCTGTTTACATAAAGTCAATAACAATACAAACAACATTCAAGTTAAAAAAAAAACCTAGATAAAAGCAAAACAAAACTATGTATCACAAATAAAACTGGTTAGGACTGCTGGTTGTCGTCGTCTTCTGTTTCAGTGTCAAACGTCTCAGGCAAGTTGCTGCCCCTCATTATGTGCTTGACCAGTCAGGCCCAGTGCAGGTGACATCCTCCTCTTCTTGTCTTCTAATTCAGACACCTGATATGTATATCCATTATTTATTTATTGCATTTATATCCTGTCTTGTACTCCAAGGAGCTCAAGTTAGCATGTGTGGTTCTCCCCTCATTTAATTCCCACAGCAGCCCTGTGAGGTAGGGTAGACTGAAAGTGAGTGACTAGCCCAGGGTCACACCCAATGAGCTTCGTGGCAGAGTGGGAGGTTTCGAAAGCCCGTCAAAGTGCAAGTAGATAAATAGGTACTGCTCCGGCGGGAAGGTAAACAGTGTTTCCGTGCGCTGCTCTGGTTTCGCCACATGACCCGGCCACATGCTGGCCACATGACCCAGAAGCTGTACACTGGCTCCCTCGGCCAATAAAGCGAGATGAGCGCCGCAACCCCAGAGTCATCTGCGACTGGACCTAACGGTCAGGCGTACCTTTACCTTTACCTCCCAAACCCTAGTTACACACTCTTTAAGTGCTACACCACACTACCTCTCTAATTTTAGGACCCACCCTATTTTTGCAATTTTATGTTGTTTAAATGTTGTGTTTTAAATTGTTGTAACCTACCCTGGGACCTTAGGGTGAAGGGCAGGCAATGAACTGAAATAATACTATTAACAACAGTAACAAAAATGATAGCGATCATAAGTGACAATATAGCGGCTCTTCACTGCTGAAGGCATCAAGATGGGGATATGACACGCAGAGCTCAGCATACCTCTCCCTTTGGTTTGCTTTCAGTCTGTTCATTACAGGCCTTGTTCACATCGTCACCAGCTCTCTTTCTAAGCGGATAGACTGAAACAAGCTCTCTAAAACAGGAGGCTTTCTTTTGGGTTTTCCAGGCCTAAAAGTGGGGTGTTCCGTTTCTCTGCTTCACAGAAGTGATCTTGTTAGCACAGCGGACAGGTGTAAACTGACAAGAATGCGCCAACTGCGTTCAGACAGCCCTCTAAACCTTGGGCTGGAGGTACAGGAGCAAGCCATGAGCTCCCTCCTTGGGTGTGCACACACATTACTTCCTGCTTTGATCAAGTAATGTGTTAATTCCCAAGTGTGAGAGGAGGACAGGAGGTCTGTGGGAGTGCAGAACTCCTTCCTGATTCTGCCAAGTACAACCCTTAAGAGGCCTGGGGAAGCCACTCTGCTGCCAGTGACCCTTCACGGAGATCTTGCAAGGGTCAGTGAGATCATGCAACGGTTTAGAAGCGCCGTGTTAAGTTCTTCTCACTTTTGCTGTTCAGGTGACTCACAAAGCAACAGGGAAAGTGATGGTGATGAAGGAGCTGATCCGTTGTGACGAGGAAACGCAGAAGACCTTCTTGACAGAGGTAGGCACAGCCGTTTCAAGCAGGTCCTGAAACGGGTGCATTAAGCTGTCCTGCTATACAGCAGCCTCGATAGGAATGGGGGCTCAGGAAGATCACCCCATGGCTGCCCACTTAGAAGAGAGCAAAAGAACATGATGTCATGTGCTGCTCCTCTTTGGCTTTTAAGCCGTGCAGATAATGCCCAAGACTTGGGTTGCATTTAATGTTGCACATCGCTCTGGAGAGCTAGAGCTGGGCTGAAACGTGTTGCTGCAGAATGGCAGATCAAGTTGATGGATTATGTCTAAATGACTAAAATGACTGGAAGAATCAGAAATCAGGAAGACCAAAAATTTTAATAAGGAATGGGGAAAATTTATAATTTATCTTAAAAACCATTCTAAACAGTTAAAATCATTACAGTGGTGCCTCGCAAGACGAAAAGAATCCGTTCCGCGGGTCTTTTCGTCTTGCGGTTTTTTCGTCTTGCGAAGCAAGCCCATTGACAGAGTAGCGCTATTAGCGCTATTGGCGATTTAAGGGCTAAAAACGGCTTTTTAAGGGGTGGGGGATTAGCGGTTTTGCTGCTAAAATGCTTTTAGCAGCTTAGCGATTCAAAATAAGGGGTTTTGGAGCAAAAAAAAATTCAAATTTTTTCGTCATTTTTCGTCTTGCGAAGCAAGCCCATAGGGAAATTCGTCCTGCGAAGCGCCTCTGCAGACGGAAAACCCTTTCATCTTGCGGGTTTTCCGTCTTGCGAGGCATTCGTCTTGCGAGGCACCACTGTAGTAGGATTGGAATAACACTTGTAGTTTAATGGTGAATTTTGGACACAATGGAGAGGTAAAAGATTTGGATTATTATAAAAGACGCAGGAGGAAATGATTGACAATAGGACACACAAAGGGGGGAGGAAGGAAGTCCAGGAGATTCTTTGGAATCTTGTTTCTATGTTGTATGTTGGATATGTGACTGTAAAATTTTGATCTGATAAAACAAATAAATAAATTTATATATAAAAAAGAAATATGTTGCTGCTTGAAGTGAGGCCCCAGTGCCCCTCCATTTGCCAGTGATGACATTGTTAAACCTCTTGCTGCACCCTTCAGACACCAATTCCCAGTCTCAGTCTCAGTCAGTTTTATTGCACATAGCCAAAGGCTGCCGCAATGTACACAGAATTATTTGACAATTAAAAGTAAATATACTGAATTGGTAAAAAAAAGACTTAAAACATTTATATTATTAAAACATTACGTACTCTAAACAAAGCTATAAAAGTACCCCAATGTACAAATAAAAACATTAAACAATAAAATTCATAAGCTAAAATCATCACATGATTTTAACTAATGTTAAAAACAATATCAATTAGAGAGCATAGAGAGCCAAATAGATAAAAGACACCAATTCCTGTTTCCCATCAAACTTACCACTCCACAGTTCCACCCGGTTTTGTTTATGCACTTTATAATAATAATAATAATAATAATAATAATAATAATAATAATAATAATAATTTATTTATACCCCACCCTCCCCAGCCAAGGCCGGGCTCAGAGCGGCTTACAAGCAATAATAATAAAAACAAGATGAATGATTACAACTTAAAAACAAAAGTAAAATACAACATTAAAATAATGGAACATTAAAATATTAAAATGTAGCCTCATCGCAGAAGGAGAAGGAAAAGAAAAAAGAAAGAGAGGGAGGGAGGGAATCAAATTGGCTCCAAGCCAAAGGCCAGGCGGAACATCTGTCTTACAGGCCCTGCGGAAAGAAATCAGATCCTGCAGGGCCCTGGTCTCATGGGGCAGAGCGTTCCACCAGGCCGGAGCCAGAGTTGAAAAGGCCCTGGCTCTAGTTGAAGCCAATCTAACTTCCTTAGGGCCTGGGACCACTAGGGTGTTGTTATTTATGGACCTTGAGGCTCTCCGTGGGGCATACCAGGAGAGGCGGTCCCGTAGGTACATGTTTACATTTCATTTCCATTTTTATTTCTTTTCTTTTTAAAAAAGTATTACATGTATGGTCCACCTTTTGTCCAAGGAACCCAAAGGTGTCACACAAAGTTCTCTGCTTCCCCATTGTACTCTCGTAACAGCCCTGTTGGTTAGACTGAGAAATAGTGACTGGCCAAAGGGTGCCCAGTGAGCTTTGTGACTGAGAGGGGGCTTGGACCTTGGTCTCCCAGATAGCAGTCTGATGCTCTAACCTGTACTGGCAGGGTGGAATATATATTCTTCAAGGCCAACACACCTGGGCTCCCTGATGCTACAGGTGAGCAAGTGTGGATCGCATCAGTCCCTCAGATGGGACTGCAAGAGCTGCTTAGACTTCAAATACTTTCTATGTTGTTTTCTTTAAAAAAAGAAGCAGCAGCAGTAAAAAGGAGGTCTCAGTGCATCCCAAACCCCTGGACTGCTGTCTTGTCTTCTCAGGTGAAGGTGATGCGCAGCTTGGATCACCCCAACGTCCTGAAATTCATTGGTGTGCTATACAAGGACAAGAAGCTGAACCTTCTCACAGAGTACATTGAAGGCGGGACTCTGAAGGATTTCCTCCGGAACATGGTGAGTGAAGGCAGCTTGTCAGATGAGCAAGGAGAAAGTTGACCCTAAAAGTGCAGTGGCTCTTGGCCACTAAAGCTCTCGGCTTCTAAAGTAGTCTCCCCCAGGCCTGGTGCCTCCAGCTGTTTTGTACTCTTAACTCCCATCAGCCCCAGCCGGCACAGCCGCAATGTCACGCTGGGAAAGACTTTGAAAAGAGCATTGCGCCTTTCATCCACTACGGATATGTTGCTTGTTTAAGGAACATGTTAATGAGGGCCTTCTTTTTTGCCTTGCAGGATCCATTTCCCTGGGAGCAGAAGGTCAGCTTTGCCAAAGGAATTGCCTCAGGAATGGTGAGTTCCCCGGTTCTTCACATATACACACACTCTTTGCCCACTGGAATCTTGTCTTGAGTTGTATATCCTGCTCCATCTTGAGGGCTTCAAAAATACGAGATATTGAGCAAGGGGGATTGAAAGGTGCATTTGAGAGAGAAACGAGCCGGCCCTACCATTAGACGGCATTAAGCAATTGTCTCAGGTGGGGGCAACAGTGGCATTATTCCTAGTGTCTAGCGGTGGAGGCAACAGTGGCATGATTCCTCTTTCTGAAATGAGAACTGCCCTCTGAATGAGCAGCCAATGCGCAGGAGTTTGCCTCTTAAGGCTTTGCAGCCCAAGAAGCCCCAGTCCAGGCTCGTGACTTTGAAAGGGTTGCGATGGGGTGTTCCTTTGCTGGAGAAGCAAAGGGGCTGTCATAAGGACATAAGAAGAGTTTGGCTGCTGGATGAGACCAAAGAGGCCCCATCTAGTCCAGGATCCTGTTCTCACAGTGGCCAACCAGATTCCCCAATGGAAAGCCCCAAGGCAGGGCATGAGCGCAGTAGCAGCAGCTCTCCCTTCCTGCAGCTTCCAGCAACCGGTTTTCAGACACATGTGGCTTACCGCAGTGGAGCTGCTGGCTCATTTCTGCATCCTCAGCAGCCGTGGTCTCTTGGTTGCACATGAACCCCTCACACCTGGTGGTCTCCAGCATAATAGGCTTTTAGTGCAGTTGGTCTGACTGGATTCTGGGTCAGATAAAACCACCTGTGACCTGCCTCCTCTACCCCCCAGGCCCAGCCAACACCTTGGCTTTTTATTTTATTTTATTTTATTTTATGTATTTCATTAAATATTTTCTTAGTTTACAAAAGTATGTGCAATGCCCCTCTCTCTTTTTTCCAATTTCATTTGTTGAAACATTAGGAAGAAGAAGGGGAAAGGTGGGGGAAAGGTGGGTGGGGGTGGGTGGCAATGTTTCTATTATACTTAATAGATGTGGGGTTTTTTGTCATCATCGCTTGTGCAGGTTCTGTGCTATTCACTTGTGTTCCTTTGGTGGTGAGAGAGGTTGGGGTTGGCCTTGTTTGTTTGTGATTGGCTGTGGTGGTCTTTGTTTTCATGTGTGAGGGGGGGTGTGTTTTGGATCAGGTTAACCATATTTATTTGTATGCCGTTGGTGGATTTTTGTCATTGTCTTGTTGGGCTGTGTATGTGATAAAGGGGAGCCATACCAGGGTGAAGGCGTCTTCTTCTATTTGTCCCCAACCACCTTGGCTTGGAGGCACTTGGGTAGCCCGTGAGACAGGCCAGTGGGAGTGTTGAGTGGTTTCAGCCAGAAGTGCCACGTTGGAAGTGGCCCAGACTCACACAGCGTTGGTTCAAATGCCTCTCTTCCCCTTCTTCTCCCTTTCACAGGCTTACCTCCACTCGATGTCCATCATCCACCGAGATCTGAACTCCCACAACTGCCTCATCAAACTGGTGAGTTCCCCAGTCTCTCCCCATCGCCCACCACCAAGCAAAACAGCTGAGAGTTGGAGCCCTCTGGCTCTCTGCGCACAGAGACCTCATAGGTCCAAGTTAGTGCTGTAAATGTATCCCAGCAAGAGCAGGTTGCTCAGAACTTGGGTGTCTTTAAGCCTGACGTTTTCATTGGAGGCCAAGAGCAGGTGGTGACTTAAGCAATGTGCATTTGCCCCCCCCCCCCCCCAAAAAATACCTGTTAGGTTTTCCTTTGAGCTGTGGTTCCTCCCTTCTTCTTCCAGATCCTGCCAGTGGTTTCCAAACTTTTGGGGCCACTGCCCCTTGGTTCCATGAAATCATTCCCCTTACCAAATAAAAAACCAGAATAGTGGTTTGAACACAACAAAATTCAGAGCAGTAACATTTAATTGCCCATTTATTCCACCCGGGAAAATCAGAAACCAGGAGGATCAAAACTTCAACAAAGAATAGGACAAATTTATATCATACTTGAAAGACCACTGTAAACACTTGAACTCTTTGGCAGGTTTCAAATAACTCTTGCAGTGATACATAGATTTTGGTTTCAGTGGAGGATTGTAAATTAGATGGATTTATAATATGCAGTTAAAATGTTACTTAAAGGATCCACGGAGGGAGTCTTAAGATTCAGAAGAATCTTGTGTTATTTTATTATTATTTGTGATTATGAGTGTGAATGAATTCGTAAAATCAAATAAAAACACTTTCAAAAAGAAAATGGTTAATTGCCCATTTATTCCAAACCCACTTAAAACTATGTAGTTTAATTGATACTTTTTTTATGAACTTGATCCAGTGATACCAGCTTTTCAAAGTCTAATAGTCACTTACACCTCCAGCGCCCCCCTCCCCCACTACCCTCTTGCCTTTTATGGTCTTTGCCCCTTGCAGGTAAACCCAACACTCCCCATTGGGTAGTACCACTCACTTTGGGACGCACTGCTATTGACCCTGGGCATTTATTATAGATATTTTTGCTCATGGGCAAACTGTGCCTTCTGATCCCCGCAGACTAGTAGGCCTCTCATCGTGGCCCCTCCTGCTTTGTTCTTGGCTGCAGGACAAGACTGTGGTGGTTGCAGACTTTGGCCTCTCCCGGCTGATTGTAGAGGAGAGGAAGAAGCCCACCCTGGAGAAGCCATCGGCCAAGAAGCGGACCCTGCGCAAGAGTGACCGGAAGAAGCGTTACACAGTGGTGGGGAACCCCTACTGGATGGCACCAGAGATGCTGAACGGTAAGAAGTTTCACAAGTAATCATAATAAAAAAAAATATTTATACCCCGCCCTCCCCAGCCAAGACCGGGCTCAGGTCAGCTAACACCAGATGTAAAAACAATTGATTAAAATACAACTTAAAAACAAGATTAAAATACAACATTAAGATGCAGCCTCATTTCTGTAGAAACTCAAATCAAAAACTTTTTGGGGATGAAAACGTCAAATCTTCACCAAGGCCAACTATCCAGACTGGTCCTACGTGGGCCATAAAAAAGCCAGGGAAGTCCCCAAATACAGTGCTGAAGGCCAGGTCAGCCTTATACCATGGCCTTGGTCTATCTACATCAGCATTGCCTACTCTGGCTTGCAGCAGCAACTCTTAAGGGATTCCGTCAGGGAGTCTCTCTGAGCCCTACCTGAAGAAGCTGGGGGTTGAACCTGAGACCTTGTGCATGCAAAGCAGGTGCTTTACCCCTGAGCTCTAGCCCTTCCCAAGTAAAGAACATAAGAAGCTGCCTTATACAGAGTCAGAGCATCGGTCCATCTAGCTCCATATTGTCCACACTGACTAGCAGTGGCTTTCCAAGGTTTCAGGTAGGAGATGCCGTTGGGGATTGGTCCTGGGACCTTCTGCATTCCAAGCAGGTGCTCTGCCCCTGAGCCATCATGGTCCTTCCCCAGGAATTTGCAGGATTTTCTGTAGACCTGTCCTCTCTGAAAGTCTGACAGTGTCCCCTCCACAGCCATGATACTTAAAGTCTGACAGTGTCCCCTCCACAGCCATGATACTTAACAGAATGGCGTTGGGCAAGGTGCCATCTCTTGCCCTAAACTTTGCTCCCAAGCAGGGGAAATGCCAGGAATGATGCCCTGAGTTAGGCATGCAGGAATCATATGTAATCACTGAGACAATAAAAAATAGACTGTGTGGCAGGAAACTCTGATTCTACTGCCTGAGGGCTCTTAGCGAACTCTTGGTTCTGTCGTTCACACTCAGTGCTTTCTCCATTTAATGAAATTAAGCCACTCTCCCTTTTTTCTTTTCTTCCAGGGCAGAGCTATGATGAGACAGTGGACATCTTTTCCTTTGGGATTGTGCTATGCGAGGTAAACCTGGGCCACTTCAGAAGTGAGAAGTTGCCATGCTCCTTAATAAAATAAATACTGTTTGGGGGGATGTTATTGTTTTCGTTTGTTACTATGGTATGTATTTTTGTGTTTTCATATTATAAACTGCCCTGTGATCCTCAGATGAAGGGTGGTATAGAAATTTAAGGAATAAATAAGTGGTACCTGAGCTTCCTCTCTGGCCACCAGGATCCTCAAAGCTTCTCTGCATGTTAGGGTTTCAGAGCACATTCAAAGTGTTGGTGCTGACCTTTAAAGTCCTAAACGGCCTCAGTCATGTATACCTGAAGGAGCGTCTCCACCCGCATCGTTCAGCCCAGACACTGAGATCCAGCACCGAGGGCCTTCTCGGTGGTGGCGCCCACCCTGTGGAACGCCCTCCCTTCAGATGTGAAGGAAATAAGCAGCTATCCTATCTTTAAAAGACATCTGAAGGCAACCCTGTTTAGGGAAGTTTTTAATATTTAATGCTGTATTGTTTTTAACACTCAATTGGGAACCGCCCAGAGTGGCTTGGGGAAACTCAGCCAGATGGGCGGGGTATAAATAATTATTTATTATTATTATTATTATTATTATTATTATTATTATTATTATTATTACACACCTGGTCCTTGGCCAGAGAAACTCGGAAAAATAAAGATTCAGCCTTTAAATGCGCTGCCTCTGCTTTTTGTCTGCTAATCTAAGTGTAGAATCTTTTCTCCAAAACTTGTTGCATTAATAATCACCCCTTCCCCTTTCCCCATTGGGAACATGGGAAGCTGCCTTCTGCTGAGTTAGAACATTGGTCCATCTGGCAGCAGCTTTCCAGGATTTCAGGCAGGGAGTCTCTCCCAGCCGTACTTGGAGATGCCGCTGGAGACTGAACTTGGGACCTTCTGCTTGAAAGGCCAGATATTCTACCATGGCCCTTCCTGCCCTCCCTTCTTGCTTTCTCCTCTCCCATGCAAATGGTCCTAAGGGCCTGTTCCTATCCAGGCTTCCCTCCTGGGATCTGGTTCAGCCCCAGGTGGTGCCGCCAGCACACAGCCGAGTCCTGCTTTCCGTGACATTGACAGCTCCTTTTGTCTGTTTCAGATCATCGGACAAGTGTATGCCGATCCAGATTGCCTCCCCCGCACTCTGGATTTTGGCCTCAACGTGAAGCTCTTCTGGGAGAAGTTTGTTCCCACCGACTGCCCTCCGGCCTTCTTCCCCCTGGCAGCCATCTGCTGCAGGCTAGAGCCAGAGAGCAGGTGAGGCCTCTGGAGGGATCAAAGCAGGATGAAGGGAGATCTTGGCTCTGTACCTTCCTGCTTCTTTTTGGTCTGGCGCCAGCCTGCTTCCCTCCAGATGTTTTGGAGGGTGCTGTTCTGCCTGGGGCTGATAGGTTCTGTAGTCCAGAAACGACCGAAGGGCATCAGATTGGTGGAGGCTGATGGAGTCTGTTCCTGGCATTCTGCTTGAGGGAGGGGCATATTTGCATGCAGGCCAGCCTCACGGAGGACAGAGCACTTCCTTGGTTTTGACTTTGCTCTCTCCCTTTTTCTTTTAAAGTGTTATTTTTCCTGCCAGTGCGGTTTGCTGTTAAAAAGAACTATTTATGTCAAGTGAGCATGAAGCAGGAAGCAAAGGAAACTGTACCCAAGCTCTTGTTTCCTCTGTGCAAGGCAGACCAGGCTGCACCACCGTGGGCATGTGAAAGGCTGGGCTCCTGCCTTCCTTCTTGGAGCCTCAACACAGGGGATGGAAGAAGGGGAGCAGCCTAAAATGCCACAATAGACTGGGGGCGTTCAGAAGTCTCTCCATCAGCCTCCTTATCACCTGAAGTTTTTGACTACCATTTCCATTGGTCCCAGCCAGCACAAACTCTTTTGTCTTATTCCATTGTGGTTGGCCTGGTGGGAGTTCCCTAAACCACAGTCCTTCCTAGCACACCTGCTTCAGTCACTTGTGTGCTGCTTTTAAACATCTCTTTCTGGTCGCCTGGAGGAAATTCCTGCTCTCCATAGGTGACCTGATCTGTAGAGAGACAGCATTAACTTACTGCCTTTCCTCCTCTCTCCCCAGGCCCCCGTTTTCCAAACTGGAGGATTCTTTTGAAGCCCTTTCCTTGTACCTGGGAGAGCTGGGAATCCCTCTTCCGTCAGAACTGGAATTGCTGGATCACAACGTCAGCATGCAGCACGGGCTGATCCGGGATAAGCTACCTGAAAACCTCACCTAATCCTCAAGACCTGTGCACACTTTCCATAAATTGCCTGTGGGGAGGGAGTGGGACAGCAGGGGCAAGAGAGAGAGAGAGAGAGAGAGCGAGCGCTGATGTCCGAATCCTCACATGACATTAACAAGGCACCCATTTGCCTTCCGTCGCCTCACCTTGGACAACCTTCCTCCTGTGGATTTGTGGCATGTTCTGGAAGCAGAATCCTGTCCTGCTTTGTGACTTTTAGTACTGACACTCTCTAGCTTTTGGAAACACAAAATTGTGAGGCCCTGTTTGCAGGTCTCTATCACAGTGGTGCCTTGGGCCTCAAAAAGACTGCAAGTGTTTAAAGGTTCCTGAGCCTGAGACATTTGCCTGGAAGGGGCAGGCTGGGCTGCCCCCAACTTGGGTGCCTTGCCTGCTGTTGGAAAAGGCATGGAGAGGGAGTGTGTTTGCCTTCCCCACACCTCTTGGGAGTTGGGAAGTTCTTCAGGAGCAGCTCAAAGACAGCCTCTCTCCGGCAAAGGATCCCCCTTCTCTTCCTCATCTCTACAAATACCTCCAAGCAAACGTTCAAAAACACTACACAGCCAACTTGCGAACGGGGCTTCCACCAACCCCCCCCCCCCATGTCAGAAGGGGAACCTCCGCTGAGCACAAAGGGTTGCTCCAGAGTAGCAGGCTGCTCTCGGCTGTTTGAGCCACTTTGCAGTGGGAACAGAAAGGGTGAGGCTGTCCTACTTTGGGGCTCAGTGGCCTCAGACTGTGGGGGCTTCTTAGTGTGGAACAGCTGGGTTTGAGCAAAGTGCTACTTCCCAATCCACCATTTAATTGCAGCTGACAGGGAATGAGACCACTTTCTTATTTGGGTCTGATAGTCTGAAGCCCTTGTTGAACCTGATTAAGTTACCTACCTCTGTCCTCCATTTCAGGCTTCTCTTTCCCTTAGGAACTAAGACACCACTGGTTCTGGCCTGCACACACACACTTCCTGGATATACCAAGAATAGAAAGGGAACCATTCCTAGCTTCTGTCTTCTCTGGTGAAGATGGTGCACACACTACATGGTTTCACTTGGCCAGATCTTTCCCCTGTTCTTGGTGGGCCTTAGCAAAGTCACTTTCCTTGGGAAGCCCAACCCAACCTAGCATGAATTTGGGACGGGCATGCAGTCATCGTGGCTTTTGGTCCTCTCCCCTAAGATAGCACCATGGATCTGGACCTCAAGCAGCCCACTTTCCCACTTAGAGTAGCCAAAAAGACATGAGGTCCCTACTAGCCAAGCCATTTTAAACCAGTTATCCGGCTTAATCCTCTAAGGGTTAAGAGCCACTGGGCCTTCTGAACCCCACCCCAGTGGTGGTCTCCAGGCCCAGGGCGTTTCAATAAAGATTCCGCTCCCTCCTTCCTCTTTTAATAAATGTGGGTCCCCCTCTATAAACAGGGACGAAGAGAGGAGAAACTTGGATCATGTGTTCAAGAGATTCTGGACTCTTGTTGATTGCACACCAAAACATTTTTGACTAAATTAAAAGCAATAAACTTTATCCTATGGAAACAAAAGTGGCTTGTGTGTTAAAAGGGACAGCCAACATCTTCAAAATGTGGCCAGTTTTGGATCAAAGCAGAGTTTGCTGTTGCTGGTCTTGAAACCCAGTTCTGAGGGCTGTTGCAGATGTGTCATAAGCTATGGGATATAAAGGGCATCAGAGGGGAGGCCTTGGGGACTTTCCCCCAAGTTTTTCTTTCTTTCAGAGATGCAGGGGAGCAACAGCAACCAAACTGCTGCAGTGCATTTTGGGAAGGGTGGCCACCTTTCTGCTTTGTGAAGCTACCCTTTCCTTCTGCATTCTTGTAAGACGGGTGGGGAACCTGCTGTGTCCCGGCTGTCAATGGACCACAATCCCCATCATTCCCTGTCATTGGCTCTGCTGGACGTTTGGAGGGCCAGAGCTTCCTTCTTGCATCCTTGCTTTTAACGTAAGCAAGGCTCATCTCCAACCCAATAAAAATTTTCTACCCTTCTCACCCCAGCAGTTTTAGGGTTGGCTGCAAAATGGGGGGAAAGCACCATAACATAGATGAGAAGAGGAGGAGTTTGGATTTGATATCCCGCTTTATCACTACCCAAAGGCGTCTCAAAGCGGCTAACATTCTCCTTTCCCTTCCTCCCCTACAACAAACACTCTGTGAGGTGAGTGGGGCTGAGAGACTTCAGAGAAGTGTGACTGGCCCAAGGTCACCCAGCAGCTGCATGTGGAGGAGCGGGGAAGCGAACCCGGTTCACCAGATTACGAGTCTACCGCTCTTAACCACTACACCACACTGAGCTCACCAGAATCTTTTGAAGAGTAGGAGAAAGGGTTCAAAATCTTTCCTCAACTGATGGGGTGGGGGTTGTGTACCTACCTATTTCACCACACCACTAGCCTCCACATTTTAAGCAATACCAGAGATGAAAAGGTGTGGAATATTGCTTTTTAAGTGGATAAAATTTGGGACTATTGGAAGAACCTTTGCTGCCAGTCAGTGCAGGTGGCCTAGGTGGATCAACAATCTGACTCAAAAATAAGGCAGCTGTAGTTTTCTAGTTGCAACACTTGACCATTCCACAGAATAACACAAATACAGCCTGAACAGTTCTTTTTTATTTTATTTCATAGTTCATGAGGTATTTAAAAACACTTACAAAGAAATGGTGTTCAAAGGCATTGAAACGTCTTTATTTAAAAAAACAAACAAAATCCCCATCTCTGTTTGCATAACCGGAGTGTACAAGAAACCTTCACTCTCAGCAGCTGGTCTACCTTCCTTGAGTGGTGAAGGTGGGTTTTTTAAAAAAGTCAGTATGGCTAAAGTGAGTTATTTGTTGGCGGAACAGAAGTATGTGCTTTACGCCTAACAAAGAGCATCGCAGGAGAACTTCCTTGATCCTGGTTCTCTGCCTCAAATGCTGCCTGACAAAGCCACCGCATAAATCACCCCACCACTTGGCTTGCGCAGCTGCTACAGAGGAACTGGCCCAGCGCTATGAAAAAAACCCCCTGAACTACTAACCCCAATGCAAAGCAGGGCCATCCATCACTTAGTCATTGGCTGGCTCTGAAATGGAGGTGAAGGAGCTTTAGCGCTTGAGCCGGCACCGTCCGGGCAGATCTAAGAATGTTAAGAGAAGCCTGCACCCAGAATCCTGCCCTCTTAAGAGGCCAATCGGATGCCTGTAGGAAACCTGCCAGCAGGATTCTAGCACAAGAGCCCTCTTCCCTCCTGTGGTCCTAGCGTTGCCTTGAAGTCGCCTTTCTGGAAACAGACCTCTGCAGAATGCCTTTCGGGGATCCCTTTCGTCTCCATATCTGCTAAACCCCAAAGTGTGCTGGGAGGGGAGAAGGAAACATACCTGAGCTGTCTTGCTGTGCTCAACAAAGATCACGAAGGGAAAAGATCGCTGTAAATTGAAACTCCCGCATGTAAGAATCTGTCCCTGGCCTTAGAAGTCCTGGAGTACGTAAGACAGAAGATACAGATTTTGAAGAGCTCACTAGGGACAGCCCGGCTTGCCCACACCCCCCAAAAAAAGCCCTCCTATTTGGGAAGCTTCTTCCTTGACTGCTTTTGAAAAGGCAGTTTAAGCACCGAGCTATAAGGAAAACTCTGTGGTTGTTAAACACAGGGGTTTGTAAGGAGGGCCATTCTTCTGACAGCAGCCTTCCACTTTAGGAAATAATAAAAATACATTCAAATGTTCGAATACTTTTGCTTTTCAAGCTCACCTACACTACAGCTCTCCACTTGTAACAGATTTGCAGGCACCAGGACCGGTGGAAGCAATCTCCGTGGAAGAAGATCGAGAGGAGGCGATATAGACAGGTACTTCCTGACTGGAGAGAGACTGTGCAGTCTATACAGCAGGAGGCAGGCGCTGCATTTTCTCTTCCCGCCCTCCATCGGGGGCAGAAGGAAGAGCTGGACCTCGCAAGAGGCTCAGGCCACACCAGACCGTCCAGTGGCATTCAGTTTCATGCAGCTGGGACCCAAACGCCCCAACAATGGATGAGCATGGGTGAGCCAGTCCTTGCACGTCTTCAGAGCCCAGTCAAGACTCTTCCAGGCTTCTTGTTCCTCCCCGAACAGAAAAAAACAAACCAGAAATACAAATGAAACTCCCACGTACGTTGGTGAGAAGAGAGAGGAGTCTCAGCCGTTGTGGGTGCAAGCAGGGCATCTCCTAGGGTGCCCCCCACCCATGTTCCTCAGGCTCCAGGAGTGCCCGCTTGACCCATCAGCGGGGCATCGCCATTGTGCGTTTCCTCCACGGGGGTCTGGCTCGTGTGCACCTCTATCGTGTTCTCGTCCACCAGTTCGCAGGCTTGGTTGGTGAAGGCCGAGAGCGGCAAAGTGATCCGCTGCATTTCGCGCTCGTAAACCTTCTGCTCATGCTGCTCCTTCAGATCTTTGCCCCTGGGGAGGGAGGGAGAAGGGGGGGGGGGTCAGACGAGGTGGTGGTGCAGGTTCCAAATTGATGCACACTCTTTTATTATTTCATAAAATTATACAGTGGTACCTCAGGTTAAGTACTTAATTTGTTCCGGAGGTCTGTACTTAACCTGAAACTGTTCTTAACCTGAAGCACCACTTTAGCTAATGGGGCCTCCTGCTGCCGCCGCACTGCCGGAGCACGATTTCTGTTCTCATCCTAAAGCAAAGTTCTTCACCTGAAGCACTATTTCTGGGTTAGCAAAGTCTGTAACCTGAAGCGTATGTAACCTGAGGTACCACTGTACACTGTTTGGTTGCAAAAAACAAACAAACCTCAAAGCAGTTTACAAAAAGAATAAAACAAATTTATCAGTAAAAGTAAAATTTCAGTAAGGAGGGCAACTGAGATGATCAAGGGTCAGGAAACCAAGCCTTATGAGGAACAGTTGAAGGAGCTGGGTATGTTTAGCCAGGGAAAGAGGAGACTGAGAAGGGATACGGTAGCCAGCTTCAAATATTTAAAGGTCATCACATGGAAAATGGAGCAAGCTTGCTCCAGAGGATAAGACCTGAACCAATGGATTCAAATTATAAGAAAGGAGATTCTAACAGTGGGAATAACTTTTGGAATCTAAGCTGACTGCCTCAGAAGGTAGTGGACTCTCCTTTGTTGGAAGTTTTTAAACAGAGGTTGGATGGCCATCTGTCAGGAATTATTTAGCTGTGATTTTTTGGGCTGGACTAGATGACCCTTGTGGGGTCCCTGCCAACTCCACAATTCTATGAAAAACAGCTATTTAAAACATTTTTAAAAATAATTAAAATCAGCAATAAGCTAAAAAACACATCAAAATAAATGTCAACGTTCTAAATGCCTGGATGGGCTTTACCCAAATTTTTTTAGCAGGCTTTGAAAATAGTACAACGAAGGCGCATGACTGATGTCAACAGGCAGGGAGTTCCAAAGAGTAGGATCTGCGGAGAATGTTTTACATGAGGGACAGCTGATGTGGGGCAGTGTTTAAGAGTGTCGGACTAGGACCTGAGAGACCAGGGTTCAAATCTACACTGGGCCACCAAGCTCATTGGACCAGTCACTGTGTTCCCTCAGCCTCACAGGATTAAATGAGGGGGTGGGGGAACCATGTACCCCACAGAGAGTTCCTTGGAGAAAAAATGGGATATATATAATAAATGCAAAAGAAGAAGATGATAACAACATACAAACGATCAATGCAAAGGCCCTTCACTTGCCTCTTATAGACATAGCCCACGACAATGCCTGCTCCGATTGCAATGATGATCACCATCATCAGAAGGCCCAGCACGTAGCCTGTGGGGGGGAGAAAGAGGACATATTTTAAGCACACCGCTGCAGTCCGCCCCCAAACCCTGCAGCATAAAGCAACACAATGGATGCTTTCCCCAATTATAACTTTGCATGCTGCATCAAGCGCCTTGACACACATTTGAGAAAGTGCAGGTTTTGAACACTTAAAAAAATAAGCAATAACGTGTGCGCACACTTTTTCTGGCCTTTCTGCACCCAAGGCATTCCAAAAAATGAGAGCCAGTGTGGTGTAGTGCTTAAGAGTGCTGGGAGACCTGGGTTCAAATCCATGTTCAGCCACGAAGCTCACTGGGGTGCCAGGCACTACATCTAAGCCTAACCAACCTCACAAGATTGTTGCGTGGAGAAAATTGGGGGGGGGGGCGGACCGGGTGCACCACCTTCAGCTCCGTGAAGGAAAATGTGGGGTGTAATGTAATATATAAATGGCAGGGTGGCTCGTCTAAAAAAAAACAGCTAGAAAGGGCAAAATGCAGAGTGAAGCTGTATGACTATCCCTTCTGTAGGCCTGTACTGCACACACACTTCCCCCTTGAACTAGAAAACCCTTTAAAAGACTTTTTAAAGGGCTTTAAAATGGCAGCTCACGTTCTCAGAACCCTGCCCCAGGAAACAGCTGTCTTGTTTACAGAAAGAGCTCGCAGGATGCCAGTTCTTCACACCTTACCCACTTCCTGCTGAGGAAACCCATTTCCTCCTCCCACCCAACAGACATAGTGGAGTCTGGCCTCACAGAAACATAGAACTGTAAGGTCGGAAGGGACCCCGAGGGTCATCTAGTCCTACCCACTGCAATCACAGCTAAGAATTGGCCATCTAACCACTGTTTAAAAATGTCCAGTGAACAAGTCTTTGAGGAAATCCATTCCCCTGCCAAAAGGCTCTTGCAGCCTCCTTGGAAACTAACCCTGCCTTGCTTAATCTGGTGTCCCTCTAGGAGGGAGTTTTAATCCATCTGTAGGGACACTAGACTGGGGGAAGCCTGAACTAAACCACTCCCAACTCTTTTAGTCATCGCAATTCTGAAACGAGCCAGGCTACACACAAAGCCGCTGCAAGGACATTCCTAGGGAGTGTTTTAGTCCTTACCCAGAGTGCCCAAGTCTTTCTTCTCGTTCGATCTCATCTTGACCCTCTGGCCGATCCCGACAACGGGCTGGACTGCAGCCGCCTCGCTCCGGGATGGCAAGCTGTTGGCAGGCTCGAAAACCTGATCGGTCGCTGCCGTTTTGACTGTGAGAGCCGGGGAGACGGCAGAGGTTGCATCTGGAGGGGACAGGAAAATGACTGTCAGCATCAAAATATTTCACAGTGAGAAGGGGGTCATTCAAAAGAGTGTGTGTGCCCCAAAAACCAGCCCTGCATCAGGGCGCTTTAAAATCTTTTGTGCTGGTGTATTTTTCCCCAGTGCTGGAACTCAAGATTCCAGCATAGGGCTGTTTCACTCATTTATTTATTTCATAAAATTTATGCAGACACTTGATTGTAAGACACACAGAGAGAGCTTAAAGAGCTTTACAAAGAGAACAATAGAATTATTAGTAAAAGCAACTCGTTAAAACATTCAAAAGAGACAACCAGCAATAAACTAATAACAGATTAAAACATACATTAACATGCTATGTGTCTAGGTAGGCTTGTCTAAACAAAAACATCTTTTGCAGGTCCTTAAAGAGTACAGTGAAGGTGTTTGTCTGGTGTCAATAGACAGGGAGTTCCAGAGTTGCCACACTAAATTGGGAGCAACGCAGAAATGGGGGGGGGGGGGCATAGATTACAACAGCAGATCAAGGAGATGGAACAACCTGGCCCACAACTGACCCTCTTCCATGTGTGCTGAAGGAATGGATGCTCTTTTTAAAGCAAGGAAAGACAGTGTCCAGCCTTGTTTGCTGCCAACAGACAACACACCCTTCCAAATAGTTTTGATGTTGACCACCTGGTGGAAACTCTTACTCAAATGGTTCTTAAATGTAAACTATATGCTGATCTCTGCCAGCAATTCCTAAAGCAACTCTCCATCCCCAAATGGAAACCAGAGTCGGAGGTCATACACTTTCTACTATTGGGGAATGACCAGGAGCTCACAAAGTTAGTGGCAAATATCTTTATCTGGTATTCTGTCGTCCAAACACATTGCAGACAGCTGATCTCCCTGGAGTCCTAGAGATGTGACAATAGTCTGCTCTGCCTCTCCTTTTTTTTTTTTGGTAAATGTTTTGTGCCACAGGGGAAGCGGTAACTCTGTACTGTTATGTTATGGACGTTTGTAAGTAAAGGTAAAGGTACCCCTGCCCATACGGGCCAGTCTTGCCAGACTCTAGGGTTGTGTGCCCATCTCACTCAAAGAGGCCTAGGGCCAGCGCTGTCCGAAGACACTTCCGGGTCACGTGGCCAGCGTGACATCGCTGCTCTGGCGAGCCAGAGCTGCACACGGAAACGCCGTTTACCTTCCCGCTAGTAAGCGGTCCCTATTTATCTACTTGCACCCAGGGGTGCTTTCGAACTGCTAGGCGGGGATTCGAACCGCCGACCTTTCGATCAGCAAGCCCTAGGCACTGAGGCTTTAACCCACAGCGCCACCCGCGTCCCATGGACGTTTGTATGTGATGCCAATAAAAGGTTTGATGATGAAATAGTTTTGAATTATTATTTTTATCAATAATATTACCCCCCATCCTTCACCCCAAGGTCTCAGAACAGGGAACAACAATTAAAATACAGTATTGAAAACAATAAAAATCAGTTCATGCAATTTGCACCCACAAAGAGGTACCGATGGCTACCAACTTGGATGTCTTTAAAGCCCGGCAATGTAGATAAGTCCCTGGCAGATATGGCTATTAAGGGTTAACAGCCACAACGGCCATGTGGCCATGAGTTCCAGAGTCAAAGGCAATAAATGCCTCCAAATATCAATCGCAAGTGTTCGGGCCCTGCTTGTTCATGGGTTTCCCATAATGTGCCTACGGTTGACCAGTGTGAGGACAAGATGCTAGACTAAATCACCCCTGTTTGGCTTGATCCAACTTGCGCTACCCTGAGAAGCTTCCCCTTCCTCAGCCGGCAGCGAAAATGTCTTTTGTGAGCAGCAGACATCTCTCAGCACACCGCTCTGCCTCTTATGAGAACAAAGGGTGTTTTATGCATTTGCACGTTTAATCCACTGATTAAAACCTGGCGTAATCATTAAGACTACATGCATCTTTGCTCAAAAGTAAGCTCCATTCAGGTAAATGGCATTTACTCCCAGGTAAGCGCTGGCTGGCAGCCCCGCTTGCAAGGTCCTCGCTGAGCTAGGCAAGCATGCGCAAGAAAGTACTGTAACGGGGAGAGGCTCCTGCGCATTTCAAGTTGGAAATTCGCCCCGATGGAAATCCAGATCATGCCCTCCAGCAGTAGGGGGAGGGGCCTCGGGGCCACTCCCCCTCCCAGAGTAAAAAAGGGACTCCCACGTGCAGGAAGGCGTGGCTAAGCCTGTTCTCCCCGAAAGGGGGTGGCTGGGTTGTTTACCCCGCAAGGTCTCTGCGGCTGAAGGATGACATCACCCCAAGGCAGCGACCAATAGGAAGCGAGCTCAAGGCCTGGAGACAACACGGACCAATGGCGAGCGGGGTAGAGGGAGGAGCCGGCGGAGCGGAATTAAAGAGATACGTCACCGCCCTCCCTGCTCTGCTTAAGGCAGGAGAAGAGAGAGCATGCGCACTAAGGATCAAGCGCTCCCATCACAGACGCTTCTATGCTTGCGCTACTCAGCGAGGGTGCGCCCTTTCCCCCCACCTCTGGGTGTGCATCTGAGCACATGCAGAGTGCGCCTGCCCCGCCTCAGTCTCTCTTCCGCAGAGCCCCCGTTGCGCCCATGGAGGCTTCCTCCCGATTAAGCCAGCTTGGGGTCCGGGCTCAGAAACAAAAATTAACCGAAATAACGCAGTAGCAGGCAGCGCGGAGTTTTCCTGCAAGGGTTCTGCTGCTCCGGTCGCAGCAGACTGGTGCGAGCTGCCTTCACACGTGCAGAGTCGACACGTGGGGGGAAGGGTAGCTTGCACGTGTGAACGGGGGAAACTCGTGGGAGGGAGGGGGGGTCAGGGGCTCCTCGCGGGCGTCGATAGCAGGTGGATCGGAGACCCCCTAGGAGCTCCTCTCGTAAGGAGAATGAGCAAGACCGCTCCGCTGCAAAGGCAAGCGGGCGGGCGAAATTGGCACGGGGCTAGGACCGGGCACCGCCGCTCACCTTCCGTAGCCGAGCCGAAGCCCAAGAGCAGCGGCTGCAGGAGCAGGAGGCGAAGCGCCCACCGAGACGCCATGAGGAACGACGGCCTGGAGACGAAGAGGAGGAGGAGGCGCTGTGATCCGGATCGGCTGCCTGGGTTGTTGTTGCTGCGGCCGCTGCCTTCGGCTGCTTCGGTGGAGCTTTTGCGGCGTAAACAAGCCGGGCCTTTGAAGGAGCTCAGCTCCGCCTCCCGGAGCCGCCTCCTCCGCTGATCCCGAGGCGCTTGCAGGGTCCTAAATCGGGGAGGCGAGGAAGACGCGCGCCACGTGGAGCCTCCAGCCTCCGACGCAATCTACCCGCCTGAGCTCTGCTGACCTGGACGCAGGAGAGGGCTAGGACCTGCCACCGAGCAAAAGCACGCAAAGAGGACACGCACCTGGCTACTCATTCGGAGCACCTGGCTGACCGCAGTGTGAACAGAGGGCTTAGCCATTTGGGAGGCAAGAGGCTTCTGAATGCTATTTGCCAGGAACCACTGGCGGGGAGTGGGCTGCTGCTGTCCCTGGCCACTGTGGGCACAGACTATTGGACTTGTCACTCCCTTGGGCATGGTAAAAAAAAAAAAAAAAGGTAAAGGACCCCTGGACAGTTAAGTCCAGCCAAAGGCAACTATGGGGTTGTGGTGCTCATCTCGCTTTCAGGCCGAGGGGACTGGCGTTTGTCCACAGACAGCTTTCCGAGTCATGTGGCCAGCAGGACTAAACCGCTTCTTGGTGCAACGGAACACCATGATGGAAACCAGAGCGCACGGAAATGCTGTTTTACCTTCCCGCCACAGTGGTACCTATTTATCTACTTGCACTAGTGTACTTTCGAACTGCTAGGTTGGCAGGAGCAGGGACCAAGCAACGGGAGCTCACCCCGTCACAGGGATTCGAACCGCCGACCTTCCAATCAGCAAGCCCAAGAGGTTACAGCCAGGCTCTTCTGGTGCCCACCCTGCCATCATCCCCCCACCTCTTAATCAGCACCCACTTTGATGTTTTCCTCATCACCCAAGTGTGTTTTCCTTCCTCTCTTGCTCCACCACTTCATTGATTAGTTCCCTCGTCTGCTGCCCAAGAGAGACTCTGCCTCCTACACCTGCAACCCTGTGGCTAAAACAGCAAACAGGGTGATTGTTACCAGGGTGTGACCACAGAACCCACCATAGGTAGAACTAACTCTGTGCTAATATTTAGCATTTTTTTCCAATCCAGTGGTGAGCAGTGATAAGTTGGAGGTCAATAATATCTGGAGAGCTGCTAGTTTCACAACAGCAACTGCAAAACAATACCAACGCCCTAAATGTTACTTCCAACATTAAGAAATATTGCAGTAACCAGCAGCAATGGGTTGTTGTTGTTGTGTGTGTGTGTAAGCTTCCATTTGTTCTGATGCTCAAAACAAATTCCTGGCCTGAGAATTTGCTAATTTTAAGCATATGTCTTCTGCACCAGGCTACAGTCAGTCGATCACACAGAGTTCTAGTAAAAAAAAACAACCCAAAGTAGATCCTGCAAGCCTGAGGACTGCCTGAGGCAGAGCATTCGTCTTCAAAATAAATATCACGTTTTATCTATATACCGCCTTTCCAAATGTAATGTTCAATGTGGTTTACAATCCCTGGCATCTTTAGGCAGGGCTGGGAAAGTGTAATGTCTAAATTACAACCAGGAGTGGGGCATCTGCCCCATCATCCCTGTGCTGGCTGGGACCAAAAGGAGTTCCAATCCAGCAACATCTGGAGAGCCACGTGCTCCCCATTCCTGAAGCTGAAGAGAGCTGGGAGTGCAAAACATCTGGCTGGTACAGAAGATCCCATCAGCCCTGGGAACTGTAGTCCAGAAGGGCACCAGGTTCGGAAAGTTCCCACATTAGATAATATGTTATGTCGCTCTCACATAAAATCAACACAGCCGCAATGAGATTCTGGGTGTGCCCATGTCTGCCTGCAGATTGCTGCTTGCCCTTTCCAGCTGGAAATTGCCAGAAAAGCACGTCAGGGCATAGTGTGGGCCGTGAGCATATTCTGGCAGACTGGCATATTTTTGGCACAGGCCTGTGACATAGAGGTGGAGTTCAAGCTATTTTTTGTCCTGTAAACAAACCTCAGCTACCAGAGTTCCTGGAGGTATATATCCTTCCTGCAGCTCCGGTAAGGATTTAGTCCAGAAACTCAGGCTTGAAATCCATGTGCGCCTAAAAGGCAAATAGGAAATCACATTTAAAAGAAGATGGGCAATCACTTCCAAATGTAGTTGCTGAAGAAAAAAAAGCCAAATTCAACATTATGTGGAGACCAGTAGGATCAAGGGTCTGGAAGCCAAGCCTTATGAGGACTTGTTGAGGACGCTGGGTATGTTTAGCCTGGGAGAGAGGAGACTGAGAGGAAATCTGGTAGCCATCTTAAGATAATCTGAAGGGGCTGTCACATGGAAGATGGAGCAAACTTGACTTCTGCTGCTCCAGATGGTAGGACCTGAACCAATGGATTCAAATGACAGGAAAGGAGATTCCAACTAAGCATTAGGAATAACTTTTTGACAGCAAGAGCTGTTTGGCAGTGGAACAGACTCCCTCTCCTGGGAGGTTTTTAAACTCAGGTTGGATGGCCATCTGCGAGGGATACTTTAGCTTTGATTCCTGCATTGCAGAGGATTGGACTAGATGAATCTTGGGGGGATTCTTCACACCTTACCCACTTCTACAATTCTATGATTCTATGTATACCACTATCAAACTACACCAGATCTATACCTAGTTATATTCTCCGTTTGACTATCGGAACACCAGTTTTTTCCTTCTAGTACAAGATGGAAACGCTTTTCAGATACAGGTTTTGCAAAGAAATTTTAAGTCAAATGGTACTATTCAGAGAGAAAGATACAACTTTAAAAATTGGCTTTCCATGAAAGCAGGTGATTTAAAAGTGGACCGATGTGACCATCTGTCAAAAGTGTCCTGAGGAAGAGTGGGTGCATTTTGATCTGTCTAGCTGGGCAAAAGTGGTTCCCCAGCCCTGGTTGAAATCAAAGTACAGTGGTACCTTGGGTTACATACGCTTCAGTTTACAGACGCTTCAGGTTACAGACTCCGCTAACCCAGAAACAGAACCTTGGGTTAAGAACTTTGCTTCAGGATGAGAACAGAAATCGTGCTCTGGCGGTGCGGCAGCAGCAGGAGGCCCTATTAACTAAAGTGGTGCTTCAGTTTCAGGTTAAGAACGGACCTCCAGAACGACCTCAGGAACGAATTAAGTTCTTAACCCGAGGTACCACTGTAACTCCAGCAGGGAGACAGACACATCTAACTTCTAGGGAATTGAGTGCATCTCAGAAAAAGTTTGGACAGTTTTTGTCCAGGGGTGTCACCATTACACAAGGCCAACAAAGCAGGGAGGGGTTGAAAATCACATGTTGCTTGGGCTGCAATACTTACTTTTGCTTTCTCTCAGGTTCCAGGAACAACTTTTCATTCCTGGAACCTGGGAGAAAGTAAACAAAAGAATTGCGGTTCAAGCAACATGCGATAGGACAGCTGTCACAAATAATTGAGAAGGTGCTGGGTGTATCCACATTCCATCAAATTGACAGATAAAGCACCCTGCCCTTCATCCCTGGAAAGTACCTGGAGGATTTCCTGATACTTGCATAATTCAGTATCAGGAGGGCTGCCCTTCCAGCGTAGGAGGCCCAACCTCACGTGGCTCTGAGCCCCAAACCTCTGTCTCCCCCATGTCATTTAAGC
Source organism: Podarcis tiliguerta (assembly GCF_965153285.1). Classification (NCBI taxonomy): domain Eukaryota; kingdom Metazoa; phylum Chordata; class Lepidosauria; order Squamata; family Lacertidae; genus Podarcis; species Podarcis tiliguerta. Next base: position 26,577,123 of record NC_139549.1, read on the forward strand.
CCATTTGTGGGTCCATAAACAGCCCCCCCAAAAAAACAATTGCAGTAGTGCTCCTATTACAAATAGCATTTGTAATGTGGCTGTACCATAGAGAACTCCAAAGCAATGACCTCTTAGCTGCTGTTCCACCTCTGAACAGAACAGCCAACTCAATTGAGTCTTAAATTATTGTTTATTATACTCATTGAAAATTTTATTGGTTTTTTTTTGGGGGGGGGTAAACCTCTTTGAAGTTTTGTTTTGTTTAGACAACCTAGCGGTGTACACATTTTTGGATATTAATAAACTGCAGCCTTTTGGGGGCGGTCCCTTCGTAAACTGCTTTGAGGTTTTGCAATCGAGTGGTTTATCAGGTTTATGAAACAAAAAGCAAATAAATTAAATATACAGCACTGACAACCAAATTGGGCACTGGGGATTTTGCAAGTATCTAGTCCAAGACGCCCTTAACCACTAGAATTGCAGATATGCACATTCTCATTCCCCTTAATTCTTAAAAACGGAGGCCCTTCGCTCCCTTTCCCCCCAGTTGAAATTTAGAAAGTTTTGTGATGCAGGGAGCTTTGTTGCTTTCGTGGTGGTGACGATTCTACTACTGAAACATAAAGCACCACGTGTGTTGATGATGTGAGCAGATGGGGAATCTGCTAGCTAGATACTGCATCCACATCCAGCTGTCAGATCTTCCCTCTCATCGTCAGGCAAAGAGATGACTTCATTCTGAATAGGAGAACATCTCTGCAAAAGCCAGCGCTAAAAGGCTTCAGAGGTTGGGTCTTGTGGTTAAAGCACAAGACCTTGGATGGCGAAAGGCTGCTATTTCTGGCTCTCCCAACCGTTTGCCTCCTCGGATGACCTTGGCCTGCTGCTATTTTCCTTCTCTTTTATCTCCAAGGTTTGTGTTTTTGTAACAAACGCATGATAGCCCAGCCACGGCCTCTGACTCTCTGATGACAAAGGTGGTGCAAAGGCTCGACAAATTTTGGCCATACATTAAGTGGCATCTGTTGTAAACAAAAATTGCCCTTTTCCCTTATGGTGTATCCAAGAGCCCATATAGAGTCCTTATATAGGTTCCCTATTGGTAGGAGAGAATAACAGAGGCCAACCAGAGAATATTGAGAAGCAAAGCAGCTAGTAAGCTTGATCTTTATTGATCTGTTGCAACAGGGTGCTCCCCTCACCCACAGGAGAGAGGAGGGACCCAGAAAAATGGCGTGCAAGGCCTTATAAAGACTTTTGAAATTGCCACCCTGTAGATCAAGAGCAGGGATGCGGGTGGCGCTGTGGGTTAAACCACAGAGCCTATGACTTGCCGATCAGAAGGTCGGCGGTTCGAATCCCCGTGACGGGGTGAGCTCCGGTTGCTCAATCCCTGCTCCTGCCAACCTAGCAGTTCAAAAGCACATCAAAGTGCAAGTAGATAAATAGGTACCGCTTCGGTGGGAAGGTAAACAGCGTTTCCGTGCGCTGCTCTGGTTCGCCAGAAGCAGCTTAATCATGCCGGCCACATGACCCGGAAGCTGTACGCCGGCTTCCTCGGCCAATAAAGCGAGATGAGCGCCGCAACCCCAGAGTCGGTCACGACCGGACCTAAAATACCTTTACCTTAGATCAAGACCACCCCCAGAAACATCATATATACATCACAGAAGGGGTGTAACCCAAGACCACCCCTCAGATACATCATACCTACATCACTGAAAAGGTGGTCTAAAACAGAAAATTGAATGTTGTTTTTCTCCTGTCCTTGTTTATCTCCTGTCTGGCAGGTTACTTGATTGGATTGCCTGGGGAGCATGGCCATTCTTTTGTAGTGATAAATACTTAGTTCCTGGGCCAGGTCATAGGCTCACACCCTATTCAAACACAGACATACCCTGAAGACAGGATTTGTGAAGGAAAAGACAATGGGGAGGCTTTTCCATTTTCCTTTGACCTTGCAGAGAAAACATTTGGTCAGTTTGGGACAGTTTGAAAATCAAAATGGTTTCAGGTCGGTCTTCCTGTGCTGATCTATGTACGTGCTTGGTTGGTACACTTATGAACATTTAACATATATCTAACACCTAAAAATTCCTATCACACATAATATATATAAAAAAAGACTCTTATGGACCCAGAGGCCCTAAAAGGAACAGTGGAAACTGCTTTATAGAGTCAGAGAGCACTGGTGCATCTAGCACTGACTGGCAGCAGCTCTCCAGGCAGGGTGTTTTTCGCAGCTGGAGAGCAGCAGATTAAGGCAGGCAGGTTCAGATTGTTCCCTCTCCACCAAGAGATCAAAATGTGCCATATATTTGTGGCAGGGGGAGGGCAGGAAGGGGAGAGCGCGCTACCAGCCAAGGAACTGCCACGCCTTCTGCTCCAGCTATCAATAATTTCTGGGCTTGGTTGAACATTGTTTGGCTTTGGGGAAGCAGGTCTGCGGCAGATCAACACAGCGCCCAACGTGATCACGCGCCTTTTGGCTGGAGCCAAGGCACTCCCTGCATCCCTTTCCCAGGTGGAGGAGGAAAGGAGAAAACAAGAACGGTCTCTCTGTGTGAAAGAGAGCCTAAAGTGGGCACCCACCTCTGCGTCACAGCACACAGGCCAGACGGTGCCCTTGAACGGACAAGACACTTGTCCCGAACTGTCTGCAAAGTCGAGGTATTCCTCACCAGAACCGGAGGTGTCTGCTGGGCCTTGCAAGGCCATCTGGATATCTGAAACCATGGCAGGTTATCTGAAATCTGAAGCCTGTGGGAGGGGTGTGTGTGAGAGAGCTGGCTGGCTGGCTGGCACACACAAGAGGATTGTGTAAGGATGATTCACCAGCCACATGGCACGGCCTGCAGGTCTCTTAGCTGCTGGGTGCATAATGCCTCCCTGAAAATAATTTCCTTTTCCTATCCCAAGTTATTCCAGGTTTCCACTTCTAATATTAATCCCCCCCCCCAAACAAAGACATCTTCAATTCTCCAGATGCTTGCAGCAATTACCATATTTTTTGCTCTACAAGACTCACTTTTTCCCTCCTAAAAAGTAAGGGGAAATGTGTGTTCGTCTTATGGAGCGAATGCAGGCTGCGCAGCTATCCCAGAAGCCAGAACAGCAAGAGGGATTGCTGCTTTCACTGCAGCGATCCCTCTTGCTGTTCTGGCTTCTGAGATTCAGAATATTTTTCTTCTTGTTTTCCTCCTCCAAAAACTAAGTGCGTCTTGTGGTCTGGTGCGTCTTATAGAGTGAAAAATACGGTAAATGTTTGTTATTCTGGCATCTTAAAAGTTTTTTTTTTAAAGCAGCAGGGAGTTGATCAGGCTTTAGCCACCACAACCCTGAAGGTGGTGGTGTCAGCTACCGACACCCACTCCCCTCACATACTCAAGGTGTTGCCTAGATTCCCATTTTGGGGACATGGGAATCTGTCTTCTGCTGAGTCTTGGTGCATGTAGCTCCATGTTGTCTACACAGACTGGCAACATCTCTCCAGGGTTTCAGACCTTCCCAGTCCTACATGAGGATGCTGGCTACTAAACCTGGGGCCTTCTGCATGCAAAGCAGATCCTCTAGCACAGAGTTTCCCCAACTTGGGTCCCAGCTGTTTTTTTTTGGACTACAATTCCCATCATCCCTGATCACCAGTCTGGCTAGCTGGGGGTGATGGGAGTTGTAGTCCAAAAAATGCTGGAGACCCAAGTTTAGGAAACACCTCTAAGCCGCAACTCTTTTCCATCCAAAAGGCTGAAAAGGGGTGGAGGCAAAGAGCCCGTGATGGTTCAGCTGAATCAAGCTGTGTGTGCATCTGGCTTAGAACCCAGAACCTTCTGCATGCCAAGCAAGTGTTCTACCACCGAAATATTAGGTTTTAGCGATCTGTGCACCTGACACTCCCTGAAATCGAACCTCCAGGAAACCTAGTTCTTGATGTCCACAGAATAACACGTGCAGTTTTGCGAGTTCATACCAGATGTTGGCCCTCCAGATGTTTCTGGGTTTCCTATTATCACTGCCCATTGGCCATGTTGGCTGAGGCTGATGGGAGTTGCAGTCTGACAATATCTGGAGGGCCCGTTTCCCCAGTCCTGGATTCTGCATTACTTCATGGCAGCTTGGATGAACCTGGACTACAATTCCCATGAGCCTTAGGCAGCCCAGCCATGCTGGAATAAGACAAGAGGGTTTGTGCTAGCTGGGAATGATGCAGTCAAAAGCTTCAGGTGGGGGCGGGGACAGGTGAGGGGAGGCCAATGGGAAAATTTCTGGACACCTCCAGCGCATTGAGACATTTTAGGCAGCTGCCTCAAAAGTGGGGCTCCTTATTCCATTCCCGGTGGTGGAGCTGCAGAAGGGCCCCTATTTTCATGAACCCCAGGGAGGTGTGGCCTGCACAGAGGAAACTAACTTGTTCAAGCTCTGGAGGGCGTAGTTTCCTTTGGTTCTTGCTTCAAGCTTGCTGGGCCTTCCTCGTTTCCAACCATGCTAGCAGAAAAAAGAATACTTTAAAAGAAAAAAGGGAGGGAAGCCAAAACTAAGAAAGCAACTCTGGCGCCAGCAAGTATGGTACATGGACAAGTACGGCCCTCTCATAATTCTCTCATAAATAAAAATTGCAGCGGGAGACTTAAAAAGCATTAGTTAGCAACCTGGGAGCAGACGTTGTCTGCCCAAGGAAGTTGCTTGTTTGTGTGCAGGTGTCATTCGGAATAAATAACAAGATGAAATATGAAAAGATCTTTTTTAATAATTCCAGTAATTTAGCTTTAGTATGTCTAATGGGACATGAATCCAATAACTCCATTCAGACCAGGTCTCTCCATAGTTTTTAGTTTAGTAATGAGTTGTAATTCAGCAACTTCTCTTTCAAGTGTATTTCTAAAATTCTTCTGCAATAAGACAGCTACTTTAAGATCTTGTATAGAATGCAATTAGAAGCTATTTTTGGTCACCTATCCCTTTAAGAATCCCTTGCCCCTCCCTGTGGAACCAACTGGCCATAACAGTCTTCAACAGTTATAAGGCTGAAGTATCTGACGAAGTGTGTATCACACACAAAAGCTCATACCTTGAAAACTTATATTGAGTTGATCTTTAAGGTGCCACTGGAATTATTAAAAAAGATTTTTTCATCTTGTTGTTTATTATGACTATGACAGATCAACATGGCCTTCCACCTGAATCTGGTGTCATTCGTAGTTGACCTCTCCCATGCACACTGTCATAGGCGACTTATTCCGGTTTTCAACTTCGGCTTTTGATCTCAAAACATTCTGTTTATCACAGCTGATTCCTCTGTTCGTCTTTATTGAAATGGGAGGGACCGGCCTGTGCACCATGCGCCTTGCTCTTCGCAACCCTAGATTTAGAGGCCCTAGGCTTCAGCCTACTTAGCCTATACATAAATCTAGCACTGGAAAAGTCTGACAGCTGGATAGGGAGGTCATTTAAGTCTACTATGTGACCACCCCCAGCCTGTGGTTCCCCACCCATGCTTACAATGTTAGTTTCCTGGGACACAATATCTTCCGGGGTTCTTTCTGCCTGTGACACAGCTCAGAAGGATCTTTGGCAAATGAGTGAAGTAGGGGAATTTACTCTCTGGAAAGCAACTGGATGAAGGCTAAGGGCTGAAACTCCTGAAAAGCACCAAAGACTGGATATTGACACACTCCACTGCTCACAGAAAAAAATATATCTGCCTTGCTATCACTGGATCCTGCCTCCATCCATTCTCCTCTGACTGATCATGGGCTTAGGGGACTCATAGTCCCTTGTGGAGTTGAGCAGCAAAAAGTCAACCCCCAGTTTCTCTACAATATCTTGTACCTGGTTCTCTTGTTCAAAGAGCTCAAGACACGATCAAATAAAACACTGTAGCAGTTCTCAGCTCCCTGCACTGAAAGGTTTTTGTCTCAGTTCCCCATCAGATTTGATCACTGTGGAACCCAGCAGTGCTGCCAAACCAAGCCCACAGTAATAGCCTCATCTTCAGGCTGGATGCTAGTGTTGGTTAAATAGCCACTATTCCCAGAGACTGAAGCAGTGAACCGATCTGGGATCCCTTCTCCCCGACTGTAGCCATTACGATGCACATAGCGAGGGGCCTGTCCAGGTCTCTGTTGATACCAGACAATATAGCTCAGACTGCCGGTGTGAGTGCAGGAGAGTTTTGCTGTTTGTCCAGGAGATGCAGACCGGTGGGGCTCCTGTGTGCAACTTTCAACCACTACCCCCCCAGCCTTCCAGATGTTTTGGACTACCACAAGCCCCAGCTGGTGTGGCACCATGATGCAGAGGTTTATGGCAGATGTAGCCTACATCTGGAGCACACCAGGTTAGGAAAAGCTATACTATACTAATATGTGTCGGCATGTTTTCAAAACTGCTGGGTTCGACTGCCGTCTTGGAAGCACCGTTTCTGGTTGATAAGGTACCTGACTAGAACTTGGGAGAGCTGGAATTTTATCCTGCATCCCAGTAGATCTGGCTTCACTGCTAACCCTTTGTGGATTTGTCCAGTAGCACCTTAGAGACCAACAAAGTTTGTTTGTGGTACAGTGGTACCTCAGATTAAGAACTTAATTCGTTCTGGAGGTCCGTTCTTAACCTGAAGCACCACTTTAGCTAATGGGGCCTCCCGCTGCCGCTCAATTTCTGTTCTCATCCTGAAGCAAAGTTCTTAACCCGAGGTACTGTTTCTGGGTTAACGGAGCCTGTAACCTGAAGCATATGTAACCTGAAGTGTCTGTAACCCGAGGTATCACTGTATAAGCTTTCGTGTGCATGCACACTTCTTCAGATACTTTTATTTCTTTTTTATATTTTTTGACTGCGTCAGACCAACATGGCTACCTACCTGAATCTAGAACCTTTGTGGACTTGTTCACACACGCACACCTGTGTTAGGCGGTACTGTGGCATCATACCCACAAGACAGACACATAAACCCCTCTGTTGAAACTAGATGGCTTTAAGAGGATAGACGTATTTGTGGAGGATAGGGTTATAAATGGCTACTAGCTGTGATGGCTCTGGTCTGTCTCCACGGGTTGGAGGTAGAAATGCTTCTGAATAACAGTTGTGGGAAGGAGGGGAAAGTGCTCTTATGCTTGGGTACTGTACTACATTGGCTCCCAGTATGTTTCCCAGCACAATTCAAAGTGTTGGTGCTGACCTTTAAAGCCCTAAACGGCCTCGGTCCTGAAGAAACATCTCCACCCCCATCGTTCAGCCCGGACACTGAGGTCCAGCTCCAAGGGCCTTCTGGCAGTTCCCTCACTGAGAGAAACAAAGTTACAAGGAACCAGGCAGAGGGCCTTCCCAGTAGTGGCACCCGCCCTGCGAAACGCCCTCCCACCAGATGTCAAAGAAGACTTTTAGAAGACATCTGAAGGCAGCCCTCTTTAGGAAAGCTTTTAATGTTTAAAAGACCACTGTATTTTAATACTTTGTTGGAAGCCGCCCAGAGTGGCTGGGGAAACCCAGCCAGATGGGCAGGGTATAAATAATATATTCTATTCTATTCTATTCTATTCTATTCTATTCTATTCTATTCTAGGGTCCTGCTTGCAGGCTTCCCATTCAGGCATCTGGCTGGCCACTGTGCAACCAGGATGTAAGACTAGATGAACCATTGGTCTGATCCACCAGCCTCTGCTTTTGTTCTTAATGCTGCTGAATACCAGTTGCTGGAAACCGCAGGAGGTGAGAGGGCTCTTGCACTCTGCTTGGGTCCTGGTTGAAGGCTGCTGTAATGGTCCTAGGGGTTGCTCGTGCGTAAGCCGGTGCAAACACCTGGCTGGATTGCCTGAGTGAACCTTCTCTGTCTGGACAGCCACTCACCCGTGGCTGTCTCAATCGCTGGCAGAATCCGTCAGTGGGCGTTTCTTAAACTTCTTCCAGCAAAGAAGCTCTTTGACGCCTAGTCTCCTCCTACTCTTTCTGCGCGAAAGCCTTCTGCGCAAGGAGGGCGTAGGCAGCGGAGGACCTCTACTCTCCCCGCTGGTCCCCGGCAAGGAGTCATGGGACCGCCTCGCCGCTTCCCCCATCTGCCCCCCCCTTCTCCACTGGTGCTACGCTGATTCTCTTCCCCAGAAGATGGGCTGCCTCTCCCAATCCCAGGACGCTCTCCGGAATCCCTCTGGATTTTGCTCTCTCCCTCCGGCACTGATGGCAGTTCCCTGACAGCTTCCTATTGGGGAATCTATGTAGCCACTGTGAGCAGAGGATAATGGACTATATGTGTGCCTGGCATGATCCAGCAAGCTTGTTTTACGTTCCATTACCTGCATGTCTTTACAGAAATGCCTGGCATCTTGCCCTAGCAAGGATCCCCACTTCTTGGGGGGGGGGGGGGGGAGAAGAAACCATTTTACCAGCAACTGCTGCAACCTGAATGTGCAGATTCTAACAAAAACGGTAGCTATACGCTCCACCATTTTGGTGACCTTTTATCTGCGCCAAAGCTCTATTTTTTGTGAAACAGAGAACACCTTCATAATCATCCAGTTAAGAACAACAGCAGAACCTATTATTTGCATCTCAAGGAGACAAGTATAACACTAGGGCTTGGTGGTGGCTGTTTTTTTTGCTGTGCTCACCCATTAGGAATACTGTGGTACCTCTGGTTACGTACTTAATTCGTTCCGGAGGTCCGTTCTTAACCTGAAGCATCACTCTAGCTTATAGGGACTCCCGCTGCCGCCAGAGCACAATTTCTCTCCTGAAGCAAAGTTCTTAACCCAAGGTACTATTTCTGGGTTAGCGGAGTCTGTAACCTGAAGCGTACGTAACCCGAGGTACCACTGTATTGGGAATGTGATGTAGCAAAACTAGAACAGTTCTATGTCCCCATTGATTTCAGTGGGGAAGTTAAGGCCCTATAAATTACCTAACCGACTGCCCCTTTGACCAGTCAGCTCGCAAAGTGATTTCATGCTCTTTTATTCAGCTCATAGTGGTGAGGAGGAATGAATGGAAGTCCCCTCAAAGTATCTGCTTTACACAATGGGCTGCACATGATTGGCTAATTCTGGAATTCTACTGTAAGCCAATCAGGTTGTGGATTCACTTATATCTGGAGCATGATTGGGTGGTTCCTGCCAACCAATCATACTGCTGCATTGTTCTAGGACCAATCATACTGCTGCATTCTGAATCCTATTGTTCTAGGACCAATCAGACTGCTGCAGTTTGGATCCTATTGTTCTAGGACCAATCAGACTGCTGCAGTTTGGATCCTATTGTTCTAGGACCAATCAGACTGCTGCAGTTTGGATCCTATTCAACTCAGTACATAACACCCCTCCCCTCTTAAGTTCCAGTCCTGCCCGGGAGGTCGCATTCATAGTCCTCGAGGTACTTGACTCGAATTGCTTGACTCAAGCAGGATCATGCACCTCTCCCCCCCCCTCAATATTACATCGGCTCAACCAACTTCTGAACCCAACACCTGACTTGGACGCAGCTTAAGTGCCTCCGAAAAGCAGCGCCGTTTTCCTTTCCTCTTGCGAAATTAAGAGCAGGCTCAAAGTGAAAATTTCCATATGCCTCACCAAAACGTTGCCCACATTAAAATAAAATAAAATAAACCAGACAAAAAGAAGGGGCATAAAGTAACCATTCTAACTTCTTTAATGCAGTCCAATCAAATTGTTTTTTCTTTTTTTTTAATCACTCTGAACTCTATAATTCATTTGCACTAAACAGGTTGATAGTACAGAAAAATTAATCGTTTTTGCCGATCAATTTCATCTTTTGGGGTCTTTATGCATCAGCCAACCGAGTGTGTGGCTCTTGCCTTTACTTCTTTTTTTAACCTTCCCCCTCCCCTTTTCTTCCGTTTTGCATAACTATATTATCCCATAGACTTAAAAACAATCAACTAGCCAAGTTTATTATTAATTATGATACATCTAAAAAAAAAAATTAATACTAACCCTAACATGACAGCTGCTTTAAGAGCTCTCTGTATAATTCCCTCGAAAGGGCTTCTCAGTAGCAAATCACTACAACAGGTCCTAAAATCATAAATGTAATAATCAGAATCATAATAAGAGAAAGAGAGAGAGAGAGAGAGAGAATATCGAGAGCGAGTTAGAAAAAAAAAGCAGCATAAAACTGAGTTAAAATTCTCCTGAAGGAGCCCCAATGGAATGAGTGGGAGATTTGCTCCTGGGTAGCCTCACCTGCCTGACCTCCCCCACACCCACCCACCACTTTCAGGAGAACTTTGCTGCTTGGTTGCACCCAAGGACTGATTTGAATCTGGTGGGGCCAGACAGCGGGCACCCTCCCTCAACTCCCTTGCCTCTGGCAACAGCATCCTCGACTTCTTCAAAAAAGAAAATAAAAGCTTTCGTAAGTTGCGTTTTCTGGTGGCTTTTTTCTTCTTCTTCTTCCTTTCTTCCTAAAGAACAATGGTACCTCTACCTACTAGATACCTCACAGGTATGTGCTTTTATGAGCAGACGACGATGCTAACAATGCGAATCTTAGGAAAGGGTCATGAGGCAGAGAAGGATGAAGGACCAAAATAAAAGGATAGGAGAGACACACATCTAATTCTCTGCCAGATCAACTAGGGTTTCTTAACATTCCCCCAACCAGCCTTTGGGGTGTTTAGTTTTCGTCCGTGGGGTTCCAAGCTGGGGTCGCCCACAGACCTTCTGGGTGCTTGGCGCAGTTTTGCCCTGCCATGGGGTGCAGCCCCCAAAGGCTGCCCCCTCTATTCGTTGCCGTGCAGGTGATAACCCTGCAGCTGGCCCCCACCACACGCACACACTCTCTGCCCCCCGGTGAAGATTTCGGGGAGAAGGGAAGGGAGGACCTAAAAGGAATTCAAACAGAAAAATCTCCCCACTACAAAACTGGATTTTTTTGTCAGCTCCCACACATTGCCCACAGCCATCTTAAGACACCCAAAGCAGACAGCCGCTATGTCAAGGTGGGAGCCGGCCTCATTTTCCATCCGGCCCCATTTGCTGTGGGTCAACCTCTGGATCCACCAAGGAGGAGGCAAAGGCGGACTGGACAATCTGAAACCCAAACGATTCCAGGAGAGACATGTTCTGTTGTGGGGAAAAGGGGGAGCCCAGGGCAGGGCCCAAGTCCCCTAAGGGGGCCCCCAGGGAGCGGACATGGACTTTCTGTATGTGTTTGTTAAGATAGGACTTGGATCTGAAAAAGCTGCCACATTCGGGGCAAGGGTACTTCTTATCCCCCTCCGACTCCAATTTATTCTTGGCGACCACCATGTCGCAGGAGGAGAAGGAGCCGTTGGCGTTCTGTTTCTCGGGGGTCTTGAGGTCGCTGGCGTCCGAGAGGTCTCCGTAGGAATCCGAGCTCTCAATCTGATCCAAAGGTGAGCATTTCTGGCCTTCTAGGGAGACAGAAAAAAAGAAAAAAGGCACGTTCTTTAGACCCCTGCGGTGGATTTGCCATGCTAAAGGTCAAGCCACAGCCCCCCTCCCTCTCTATCCCAAAGTATCCGTCTGAACCTCTTTGCAACCTGCCAGTTTCCCAGTCCAGCTGTGTGGACGTAAACCCACTAAAATAAGCTTACCAGATTTTTTTCAATGAATCCGGGGACACTTTTCAACTTCCTACTAGATGGATTTTGTCAGGGGACTGATTTGTAAATCTGGGGACTGTCTCTGGGAAACAGGGACATCTGGTAACCTTACACTAAAATGACTAGCTCAGCCTTCCCCAACCTGGTGCCCTACATTGGACTACAACTCCCAACCAGTACAGCCGTGTGACTCTGGGCTGAAGTAGTGCAAAATGTTGGGAGGGTTGCCAGGCCGGCAGAGCCCATCAAGGTTCCCTATAGCCTGCTTGTCCTCATTCATTTATGTTAGTTTTATGTAATCTCATGTCTTTCTTCCCTTCCCTACAAAACAGTTTCCAAGGAAAGTGGAAGCCTTGGCTGGGATGGGTTTGGGGTGCTGGGCCAGGTAGGCTCACCTCTTTGAGCCTTACGCAATGGTGAAGCTCCAACCTGGACTCATTGCAGGGGAATGGGCTAGATTACTCTTTGGGTGCCTTCCAACGCAATGGGTCTAGGACTTCATGAGACTGCAAAGCTACTTGGGGAACCGGCATGAGGTCTAGCGCCTGCCATCATCCTGCCTCAATATCTGGGTTGGGGGGTGAGTCAAGTCCAGAAAGACTCTCCCTAATACCAAGCAACATTGCCTGACCTTAAATGAAGGGTCATGGCAGGTGGGCGGGGGGAGAGATCCAACCAAATTTCAGTCCCCCTGGCTCCACTCAATCCAGCAAGACACATCCCAGCCTTTCCTCGTAGTTGTTAGGAATCATGATCCTCTGGATATAGAATGAGCCTGATCCTGTTCCCCACCTAACGCAAAAGCAGTCTTCGTCAGTCTGGTGCCTCCTCCAGCTGTTTTGGAATACAATTCCCATCAGCCCAGCAGCTGATGGAAGTTGAAGTCCAAAACAGCTGGACAGCACCAGGCTAGCGAAGGCCGAGCGAAAGCACTTTTGGGAAGGCCCATCTCAGGATCTCTCAAGAAACCCAAGAGCCACGCAGAGCCTTGCAAGCGTCTTCCACAGGGGTGGTCTCGGAAAGTGCAACGAAAGCATTGTTTCGCTACTCTCTCCAGCTCAAAACCAAAACCAGACTGCTGGCATCAGCACAAGAGAGATGAAAGTGGCTAAAAGCTTCTTAGGAAGGAGAATCCCTGACTCACTTAAGGGCTGTCCCTGTCTGCCTTGCAAACAGGAGGTATCAGGTTCAAGCCCCCAGGTAGGGTTGGGAGAGACTTTCTGCCTGAAATCCTGGACAGCTGCTGCCAGTCAGTGTAGACAGTACTGAGCTAGATGGACCAATATGGCAGCTTCCTGTGTTGTCCCAGCAACCCCTGCCCAAAGACGCTTCCTTATGGTCTTGGCTGTTTCCTGGGACCGTACGCATGAAAGCCCAACTTCCACCCACAAACCAAGATGCAGCTTGTGAGCTATCCCTTATATAAAAAAATACTAATCGAGCCATTAACTTTTAGCTAAATCAGAACAGATTCTTTATGGGGGGGGAGGAGGCAAAGCTGTTGAGAGGCATTCTGGTTCCTTCAGTGGAACCCCACCCCCCAATATCCTCATGCACTGACCCACATGGCGTCACAAACTGCTGGGATGTTATTCTGGGCAAGGCCCATTGAAGCAAGAGGGGGATTTATTCCGCTGGAGCACATCCGGGGAAGGTCCAGGTGGACTGTGGTCCCCTTCCAGGTCAGATCTATCTAACTACCCCTACACTACCCTTTGTGACATACAGAAGCTGCCACATACGTAGACCACCCTAACTGGACCTCCTGGCTAGGCCCCCTTTGTATATGTGCGAGAGGGGCCACACTCACACCAGACATTTCAACACTATGAAAGCACTTAAACAGGCATGGTTCCCCCCAAAGAATCCTGGGGAGTGTAGTTTTTTCAAGGTCCTGAGAGTTGTGAGAACCCCCAGGGCTGCAATTCCGAAAGTGGTTTAACAACCAATCCCCTCTTCTCAGGGAACTCTGGGAATTGCAGCTCTGTGAGGGGGAAGAGTGAGTCTCCTCAGAGCCCTGTAAAAAACTACAATTCTCAGGCTTCTTTGGGGAAAGCCATGACTGTTTAAAGTGGTAGCATAATGCTTTAAATGTACAGTGTAAATGTGACGAGAGAGAGAGAGAGAGAGAGAGAGAGAGAGAGAGAGAGAGGGAGGGATGGATGGGGGAACGAGTGAGTCAATGCCAAGCTACAGCCTCTTCCTAAACCAGAGGAGTCTAAATGACGGCCCATTGGGTTTAAGTTTCTGGGCAGTCATTCCATCCACCAATCTTATCTTCTCCATCTTCCCTGAGTCAAACCCAAAACTGGTGCTTGGCTCTCTAGAGCACTTCAGACTGCTGGCCAGGACTCATGCGGCTGAGCACCTATCCACACAGAGCCATCTCCTGCACACAGAAACTAGCTCATCGGTGGTAAGAAGCAGTCATGAGTTCCAGGTTAACCACCTCCCTGACGTGCCAGTATTCTTGCACAGGGATGGTGTTTACTATGCAGAGATGGCTCCCATCTTGCTTAGCCACATGTTGGCCATGTTTGTGAGAAACAGGCCTGAGGCTTGCCGCACTCTTGAGCCTTGCTCCACAAACAAAGCCCCTCAAGACTCTCATTTCACTGGAGGATTTAAGCAGAGGTTGGGTGGCCCTCTGTCAGGGATTCTTAAACCGTGATTCCTTCACTGCAGGCGGCTGGACTAGAGGACCCTTCCAACCCAACAATTCTATGATTCTCAGAGGGAAACCATCTTAAGCAGGGAGGGAACGAGGCTACATGACCATTGCACCTCCTGAACGCAAAGGTCCCTGCCTAAGCCTCAAAGGGATGGAAATATATAAAGGGGCAAGCGGAGAATGTATCCAAAAACTATGTAATTTTGAAGCCTTGAGTGAAAGAGGAGGGGGGACGTTAAATTCCTCCCACCATCTAATGGGCCTTTCTCCCAGTTATCAAAACAGAACTCTTTCTCAGTAACTCCAGAAATTTCTCCTAGGGTTGCCAGACCCAGCAAACCAGAGATGTAACTTTTCCCTAAACTGTCCTACCTCAGGCCGGTGGAGGTTTGTAACTCTGGACTTCAGAGCCTCACTGCATGGGTGGGGTGGAGAAGGGAACAGTCGGACAGGCGAAACAGTCGAGCTTAGGGCAACTCCTCTAGACAAAACTCCCTGCACCATTACACTGTGCAGCCTTTCCTAATTTGCTCTCCAAATATTCTGGATTACAGCTCCCAGAAAACCCAGCTGAGCTGGTTCAGGCTGATGGGAGTTTTAGTCCTTAAAAGTCTGGAGGCCAGCAGGATGGCAGATGATCTTATGGAACTCACCGCCATGGGATCATATAGGGATGCCTAGAGGTTTAGGTGGCTTCTAAAGGGGATTAGTCAGATCCTTGGAGGAAGAGAAAGCTATCAATGGTTACTAGGCCAAGTTTGGAGGCAGGGTATCTTTAATCCTGCTTGCTGGGGGCAACTCTTGGCATCTTGCTCCATCTTGTTGAACAGGTCTGTGATGGCATTAATGATTTAAGTGATTGTTTTGCTAGCGGGTGTCCCAAGACCACTTGGCTGTTTGCTGCTGGTGGGAGAGCCTGCTTATGTGCTTAGCTTTCTCCATGCAGTGATGGGCGAGTTACTGCTGTTGCTCTTGGGAGAGTGTTCAGACATGCAAGCCTGCAGCCTGAAGTGGGGCAGCTGAGGGAAAACTCAGCTGTGCCCTTCTCCCAAACAGAACATGGTGGATTTCCTGACCGGCACCTTACCCGCCCCCCCCACAGCGCTCCCTTATCCGCCCGTTCCCCAGCACCCAACAAGGTCCTACGTCAAGAGACGGAAAGTGTAGAGCAGGGAGTCGCTTGCCTTTGATGCCATAGGTCCTGACGCTGTGGAACGCTGCTCCCCCATTCGGGATGGGCTCCGGGTGTCTGGAGACCTGGGGAAGGGGAACACCGTGGTGGGTTTTAACATGGACCTTTAAGTAGGAGGCAGAGGAGAAACCTAAACAAGATAAAAGGAGATGAGATCCTGCCGCCAGGACAGACACAGATGCCTCTCTGCCTTTCCCCCTCGCTCCGCTTAGCCGCTGCCAGATTCTCCTCCTCCTCCACCTCTCGGCTCCTCTGCGAGAGAACGGGCGCCCGAAGAACCAAGATCAAAGCCAGCCACCGCCGTGCGAGAGGAGGAGGCCTCAACATGGCAGGCAGCGGGCCTCTGGAGCTCTCGCAAATGAAGACCCAGAAATTACCGGGGTGGGGAGAGAAGGCTATTAATTATTATTATTATCACCATACTCCATTTCTTTGTCACTCCATACAAAAAGATTCCTCAAAGTGACTTAAAAAGAGAAGCCTCAGGGACTCTATGCACAGGACAGGTGAGGTCATAGAGAAGGAGGCTGCATACACACCACACAGTTAAAAGCACATGGGTCATCCGCCCCACCAAGAATCCTGGGAGCTGTAGTTTAAGGGCCTTGAGAATCGTGTCTCTATGCAGGGCAAACTATAGTTCCCAGGATTCTTGGGAGGAAAGCCATGTGCTTTAAGTAGGTGGTGCATACTCAGCAAGAACGAAGAAGCCTCCAGGATCCATGTCAAGACCCAGCCATCATGGCAGCCTGATGCTCTCCAGAATCACAGAATTGTAGAGATGGAAGGGGCCACGAGGGTCATCTAGTCCAACCCCCTGCAACGCAGGGATCTTTTGCTCAAACCCATGAACCTGAGAGCAAAAGTTGCATGCTCTACTGATGTGAGTTATCCCAGGTGTCAAGCTATAACATCTGTCGGTTCCTGCATCACTACAAGGTATTTCAATGTTGCTTTATGAATGCATCTTTAGTTTATTGCTGATCTTACACCTACACGATGTTTTGCTACTTCTTCCTAATGCAGGCGGTATGGAATCTTTTGCGAATGGATAAAAATTGAATATGGCCATGCTGGCTGGGTGCTGAAGGGAGCTGTAGTTTATAAACATCTGGAGGGCATCAGGTTGGCCGGGACACAGGCTTGAATATTTTTCTCTCCTGCAGCAAATCACATGTTAAGTGAGCTCCCCGTAGGATTCAGCTGGCCCAGTTCCTAAAACAAATCCGCAATCTACCAAATATGGCTTGCAAAAGAGGGCAGGGCAAAAGGAGGCCAGGAGATCTTAAATAAATGTATGAAGGCCACTTTGGCAGCCTGGATGCTTATTTCTCGATTCACCTGGGCTGAGAGCAGGCTGCCTATTCTGGTGGATTTGGACGGGGTGGAAGGAAACAGGAAGGAGGAATGAAATTTCCTTGCCCAGGAGAGAGAGGGGCTTGGGCAGCGGTTCTTCAACTTGCTGCGGATGAGAATGCACGGCTGCACTGGGGCGGGGACTGGCAGAAGTTGTAGTCCAAAACATCTGGATGGCACCAGGTTGGGGACTGGCTGCCCTGAGGAGTAGCAAGTAAGCAAGCCCAGCATTCTAGAGGAACACACCCAACCAGCACAGAAAGGAGGCACCAGGATGCAAACAATGATGCTTCTGAGAGAACTGGGCTATTCCTCTCTACCTCCCAGGCCACAACATGGTGACAGTATTGCATGATTACAACTTTATACGATCATGTGAAGCAACAAGCTGATCTGCTGCAGACGTCGGGGACTTTCCCAAGCCCAAAGGCCATATTCCCTTTGGGGGGAACCATGTCAGTGGTGGGCAGGGAGGAGCAACAAATTTAAGTGCTACCTTTGTGCAGTATTATTTATTTGTTATATTATTACCCCCCCCCCCCAAAAAAAGAGCTCAAGGTGGCATACATGGTTCCCCCCTCCTTACAACAACCCTGTGAAGTAGGCGAGACTGAGACTGGGCCAATGTCACATGCAGTGAGCTTTATGGCCAAGTGGGAATTTGAACCCTGGTCTCACAGGTCCTAGCCTGACACTTTAACCACTGCGCCACGCTGTCTCTACCCGGGTAGCTGGTCTCTACATGCACTTGGCACATACATACCCCACTCCACCCTCCATCCAGACAAGCAAAGAACTATGACTGCAGTTCAAGCAGTTCATCCCAGCAAGGCAAAAACCACCTGAAGAGGGTGTGTGGCAAGGCCAGCGAGGGTTATAGTCTGGGGAAAGTCCCAAGGGCCAGAAGGAGAGGCCTGGAGGGCCACATATGCCTCCCTCCCGGGTCTGAGGTTTCCCCTACCCCTGGACTAGCCTGGCAGAATATGGCTGCTGTTTCTGAAAAAACATAAAACCCCAATGTATTATTCATTCCTTTATAGCCAGAGTACTAGCAAAGGAGCACCTCCATTTTTTCTAGAGAGAAATAGCAAAATGTGATTCCCCCAACAGTCTGCATCTGAGATGTAATCCATTTATCTTTGTTACTGCAGCCAAGGCAGCAACAATCACCTGGCTCTGCAGTTGCCATAATTGCAGTGGTCTGTTGCTCTGACGGGTTTATGTTGTGTTGTCCAGCCTCCCAAAAACTGTAACCGATGGGGCTACACAATCTAATTCTGGCTCCTGGGGCATTATTCTGCTATTTTGCACTTTTTTTAAAGGGTCTTTATTTGCTTCATTTACTTACTCGCTTGTCAAAAAAATATTTAGGCCTTAAAGGTAAAGGTAAAGGTACCCCTGCCCGTACGGGCCAGTCTTGACAGACTCTAGGGTTGTGCGCCCATCTCACTCAAGAGGCCGGGGGCCAGCGCTGTCCGGAGACACTTCCGGGTCACGTGGCCAGCGTGACATCGCTGCTCTGGCGAGCCAGAGCCGCACACGGAAATGCCGTTTACCTTCCCGCTAGTAAGCGGTCCCTATTTATCTACTTGCACCCAGGAGTGCTTTCGAACTGCTAGGTTGGCAGGCGCTGGGACCGAACAACGGGAGCGCACCCCGCCGCGGGGATTTGAACCACCGACCTTTCGATCGGCAAGCCCTAGACGCTGAGGCTTTTACCCACAGCGCCACCCGCGCCCCATTTAGGCCTTACCTTCCCCATTAACCTCCCAAAACCACAAGTATCCAAACTAGCTTATAAATGTATTTAAGACAATGTGAGCCACCCCATACACTACAAGCTGAACCCCTCTCCCCAAATCAGGGGTGTCATCAGCAGACTGGGGGGGGGGGTACTCTGCACATTCCTGGACAACCTCCCAAGAAGTTTCATGGACTGGAGCCATAAGGCTGGATTGCTATAATGTGCTCTACGTGGGGCTGCCCTTGGGTCTGGTTCTCAAGATCCAGCTGGTGCAGAATGGGGTGGCCAGAATGCTGTCAGGAGCTTCTGGTCGAGAACACGTGACACCACTGTTTAAACAGCAGCACTGGCTGCCCATCTTCGCCAGAAGCGGCTTAGTCATGCTGGCCACATGACCCGGAAGCTGTACGCCGGCTCCCCCGGCCAATAAAGCGAGATGAGCGCCGCAACCTCAGAGTCGGTCACGACTGGACCTAATGGTCAGGGGTCCCTTTACCTTTACTGTATGGTTTTATGTATTTATCTGTGGAGACGCACTTCCGTTTTTATGTGATGGCTACAGATATGATTCAAAATTCAACGGCAACTTGTCACAACGGCTATGCACTGCCTCCAGTAATTGGAAGCATTTTAAAATCAAGATGGCGGACTGAGTCTTTCAAAACTCAAATTTTAAACTAAATTTTGCATGATGGTTCCTTAGATGAAGCAGCTGGATTCTGCCTGTTCAGATACAATTAGGCACCATTCCAAATCCAGATAGCGGAGTGAACCTTTCAAAACTGCACTTTTTTAAATTTTATTTTTTTGTTTCTTATAGACTTCCAGAGCAGCCCTAGGCTGCTCATATCTGATGGGAACAAGCCACCCACAATCAAGGCAGGAGGTTCGACAAGATGACCCTTGGAAGGTTGCTTCCAACTCTACAATTCTATGATCCTAAGGCCACGTAGACAGGCTGCAGAAACAGTCCCACACCTGAGAAAACAGGTGGCGCCTTTTAAAATGAACACCTGTAGACTCTGTCTCCCGATCAGCTGAACCCAAATACAGGCTATCTGTACCCAGGTACAGAATAATGTGCGAAGAACCCTTACAAAGCACACACACGTGTGAGAGTGTGAAGGATCAGGCACCTACCCGTTTTAAAATGCTGGTACAGTGGTGCCTCGCAAGACGAAATGAATCCGTTCTGCGAGTCTCTTCGTCTAGCGGTTTTTTCGTCTTGCAAAGCAACCCTATTAGCAGATTAGCGCTATTAGCGGTTTAGCGGCTATCAGCGGCTATTAAAGGCTTAAGGGATTAGCGGATTAGCTGCTAAAAGGCTATTAGCATCTTAGTGCCTTAGAAAAAGGGGGTGGGGAGCGAAAAACCCCCTCAAGAATCGCAAGACATTTTCGTCTTGCGAAGCAAGCCCATAGAGAAATTCGTTCTGCGAAGCACCTCTGAAAACGGAAAACCCTTTCGTCTAGCGGGTTTTCCGTCTTGCGAGGCATTCGTCTTGCGGGGCACCACTGTAAATGGGACCTGGGAAGGGGCTTAGGTGCCCCTGCCAAGTTCTGATGAGAACCCGCTGGTTTGCTTTTGGAGTCTTGCGGGTATTTAGCACTGGGTGGGAATTTGCCCCTTCTTGCCTCCCTATCCCAAGAGACTTCATTCGCTTTTCGGACCCCACATTTCTGATAACCTGGACCATCCTGCTCTCTGTCTGGGAATCTCCTAATCTGAAGATGGAAAAACACCATTCAGCTACTGAGGTGAATTGGCTCTGACCTCCACAGGTACTTCCAAGTGTTGTTTTTACTCAGGGAAAGGAATCAGGGGTGTGGGAGACTAGCTGATAGTCTGGACTGCTCCAAGAAATTTCTACGCCCCTCATGATTTGATCCCTCAGAATTTGATGGTCAGCAGAGACGTGTTATTCATTTACTGCTTTTACACCCCACCTTTTTACTCCAAGGCGTTAAAAGATGGTGTACATGGCTCTCCCTTTCCTCATTTAATCCCCACAATAGCCCTGTGAGGTCCGTTAGGCTGAGAGGCAGTGACTGGCCCCCAAGTGATCTTCACATGGATAAGGGGGGATATGAACCCTGGTCTCCCAGGCCCTACTCCAACCATTACACCACCTGGCCCTCCAGGCTAGCCAAGGGGATGTGGCTGAGTGGGTGTGAGAGTTGAGGCAAGAGACCTGTGATAGTCCCACTTGTGCTCATGTGGCCAGCCAGCTACGGATGTGTTAGTCACGCAGTGGTTCTCAACCTGTGGGTCCCCAGATGTTGTTGGACTACAACTCCCATCATCCCTGACCACTGGCCATGCTGGCTAGGAATGATGGGAGTCGTAGTCCAACAACATCTGGGGACCCACAGGTTGAGAACCACTGTTAGTGGGACTCAAGAGCCAAGCGGTTCACCCTTTGCTGACGCCAGCTGCAAAAAACCTGCTGTTCCTTCTCTTCTTGGAGAAGCCTTTTGCCCAAGTTCTCTCGCCCTGTGGGTTCTCGTTTTGCCCGCTTTGCAAGAAGTTGCGCTCATTACCTCTGTTGCAGATGGTACAGAAGTTGCTTGGTCCTTCGCTGTGTTTCTTCAGGTGGTCGGCCATGTACGCCGCCCGCAGGTACTTCCCGCAGACCTGGCACGGGACTTTGTCTTCGTGGCACGCCAGGTGCGAGCGCAGCCGGTCCCGGGTGGCAAAAGAGGCGTTGCAGGTCTGTGGAGAGCAGCAAAACCCACATTAAACACACGAACACACGCATAGGCAGGCAGACACACACCGCTACTAAGGTTTACACTACGGTGACGTGAGGCTATTGATTTCAAGAGGGGCACCGAAATCAACAAGCAGGCTTCCAGCACCTTCATTTACGATGGCAGAAACGTTTGAGGAGTCAAGCCCTGCTTTGCCAAGTGCACCCCAGCTCAAGAAGCAAGCAAGCAGATGCTGTTTTAGGGCATATCCCCAGCTTGGTGGGGAGTTGTTTTGGACTACAAGTCCAATCAGCCTCAGCTGGAGCTGATGCGTGTGGTAGTCCAAAACATCTGGAGGGCCCTGGCTTGGCCGAGGTTGCTTTAACCCATCAGCTTCTTGCAAACACAGGACTTCAGGTCAACACAGAGTGCTGTGGTATCCGGAAGGGCTTTTCCACATCCTACTGAGGGCTCCCCTCTACAGAATGAAGAGAGAAGCAGAATCGGGCAGATGAGCTCCACATATGGGCTGGAGCAACTCCAGAGCTCCTGACCAGGGAGGTGACAGCCCAGAGTGCTTAAATTTAATTTAAGTTAGTTTTATTGATCTCCCCTGCCATTAGAATTTCTTTAGATATCTTAATTATTCATGGCCTTCCGTGCTGCTCGCTGTTCTTTTTTAATCTTCTGTAAGCCACTTGGAACATTTAAAATAGAAAATTGGCCTGTAAATAAGCGTCCAATAACTAAATTTTAAACTCAGTGCCCATGATTAGAATGGGCATCTGAGCACATCCATTATTCAGAGGGAGCAGTTTAAATCACCAATGCTACAAAGTCACAGCATCCAAAGTTGCCCTGGGGACTCCATTAGATTGCAGCACTTTGAAGAGGATAAATGCAATGCATTGCTTTTGACTTTCTAAGACTGACTTCTCAAGATGCTTTGGACTACAACTCCCATCAGCTGCGGCATCATACAAGGATGTTGGCTGCGGGCTGATGGGAGCTGTAGTCAAATATGGCTGCACTGGCTGGGGCTGATGGGAGTTGTAGTCTAAACCATTTGGAGGGCACCGCATTGGCAAAGGCTGTTCTAAGAAGCCAGGGCTCATTTGGGTCTCCCCAAGTTAGCGCTCTTTCACTAACTCTTCCCAAACACTATATGCTCCCCACAATGAAGTGCTAGATGGTTCTACCAGGACGATCATGATCTAAGTAAGAGGGAGAAGATGGGAAGGACAGGAGGAGAGGTCCTCAAACAGCAGTATTGAGGCTGTGGTAAGGAAAGACAAATGAAGATGGGAGCAGGCAGGGAAGGGAAGGTGGTGGAGGAGAGAGGCCAAGCAGAAAGTGCCCCCGGGCCAGATGGAGAAAGGCAAAACTCCTGGGCATAGGGGAGATCACACACAAGGCAAGGTAGGGGTGGGAAGGCAGAAGGAATAAAGAGGGAATATGACAGCCACAAGTAGCGGAGAAAACTAAGAGCAGGGGAGGCGAGAGGTCGTTCTAGAGAAGCCACCAGGGCTACGATTCAGAGGGAGTGCAGGAAAGCCACTGCGGGAGAGGCCATTGTGTGCGCAGAGTTAAGCTTCCTGCGAATCTCACTTTCCACAAAAATAAATAAAAGAGCCACGTTACTAGCCCTCATGGCTCTAAGGCAAGTGTATGTGCAGGGTGGAGAGCGGGCCTCCAGTGTTTCCCTATAGTATAAGCAGCAGCAGAATAAAAAAAGGGGGAAATTCACTAAAATGATAGACCAGACTATGCATATCAATCGGAAATGGCTTCATTTGCGTAATTCAGGCAAGCTTCAGAATTCTTCCATATATAATACGTATCATGCAAGCCTGACTCTCACCAGAGGAGTTTTAGAAGCAGAAAAGGTTATGGGGCACAATTTGAATCCCTACAAGTGAAAACCCCTGCTCAGCATGGAGGTCAACCCCTCCCTATTAAACATCCTGCTCCCTCCGGTGCCCGTGTGACGGCATCCAACACCCATGTTGGATCCTAGACTAGGGCTGCCTTTGTAATGCCCAAACACATCTCTTCTTCTGGGCAGAAGGAGAAAGGGCTAAGAAGTTCCACAACAGGAACATCTGCCAGGGATTCCCTGCTCTCCTTTGAATCCTAGAGTTCTGAAGATGATCAGGAGTGTTAAGTTGCTGCCGCATATGGAGTCAGGCTCTATTGGTCCATCCATGCTGATTGGTACCAGCTCATCATGGATTCAGGCAAAGAACATCTCCAGCCCTATGTGGAGATACTACTGGGGAACTGAAGCTGGGACCTTCTGCTTGCAAGGTGAAAACTTCACCACTGATCTATGGCCCTTCCCTATCAGCATTACACAGTTAATGATGCAGAATGGCGTTAACAGAGAGACTTCATTGCATAAGCAAGTTCTGTTTTTTCTAAAAAAGGAAAGAAATGAAGAAAGATCACTGTTTTCTCTTAGTCTGAACAGACTTTAGGTCAGGTCCCTTGGTGAATAGGCAAGGCCCTAAGAGGAAATTTCTGCCTCCTCCTGCAGGATCCAGACCAGAGCACCGCAATAAAAAACACAAAATTATTTGTGGTTTGTCCCATGAATAGATTCCACTAAGAAATGACTCTGACATTACAAAAAGCGGTTAAGTCAGAAACAGATATATAAAATTCAAAATATAACCACTTGGACATTGCGCTGAGCAAAACAGGGGCAGCTTTCATTTAGCAAAAAATAAACTGGGCACAGAGACTTTAGAAAGGGTTCCGACACAAGCGACACCCACTGTGGTTTTAAAAGTGCATTTTGCATAACCAATGGACGAGAGGAAAGTTGTAGTTCCCCAACACAACCAGGGAAGTGATTACCTGTGGGAAACCGATAGCAGTTCCTATGATGCAGACTAAAATATATAAATCTTTGGGCTGTTAGGACAAGTGTTCAGGTATAATTTCAAAATGACTAAGTAACAGGCACATTCAGAGCTATAAAGAGGAAAACAAAGAAACACAGCAAGCCTTACTCATGGATAAGACGCCAAAGGAGTGAACTTCAGAACAACCTGCTGGGAAGTTCTCCTGCATAAGCTCCATAGCTGTCAATGTTTCCCTTTTTTTAAGGGAAATTCCCTTATTCCGAATAGGATTTCTCGCAAGAAAAGGGAAAAGTTGACAGCTATGATAAGCTCCATGGTAGAGCTTGTGCAGAACAAAGTCCCAAGAGGTTGAGTCTACTTTGTCACCAGTATGCCACGCAGCTCACTGGAAACAAAAACAGGTATCAAGTGATTTGTTGCTGTGTTTAATTTGCTTATTTCTTTTTCAAGCCAGGCATTATGGAGCTCATTCTTGATCACAGTTAGTTATTGAGCAGACTGGCAAAAATAATTCTTTCAAAGAGAACGAGAGAAATACAGAAAGAGTCCAGAAAGCCTAAAATCAGAACTAAAAAGAAAAAGAAAACAAGAGACAATACAATCAGCTTTGAAGGAAACTAAACATTTCAAATTTTAAGAGGTTAATGTCTTTAAATATACAATTTAAGATTATCAGAGAGCGCTGTTAATAATAATAATAATAAAGGAAAACTCCAGTGCTTTCCTGTCAAGCATTGCAAAGGCAGATAAATATACTAAAAATAGAGAAGTTTTTAAAAAAATAAACAGTGTTTAAGAAATACCTCTTGAAGTTTCAACTGCTCTAGGGATGTAGATGTCTCTGAGCTTATTCCATGGAGGCTGGCAATTTCCTGCTAATAGGCAGGAAGTAAGAGAGATTAGATAAGGAAAAAACTCATTCTGCAATGAAATCATTTGGGAAAAGCACGAGTTTTCTGAATGCTTATTTTTAACTTTTTGTTTTTCAGGGAATACAAGTCTAGCTCGCTTGAGAATCAGGTTTTGTCTCCTAATGCTGAAGATGGCCAGATACTAACTTAACTGTGGCAGGTAAAAAGGGAATTACCCCAGGAGATGGCCCCCACAATTAAAAATGAAAGCAAGTTCATTTCTTCTTCCATGCTCAAATCAATACTGCGAACTTCTATACCTGCCTTTGATGACCCTCTAGAAGTTCTGGATTACCAGTTCCATCAGCTCCAGCCCAACACGGACATTTTGGGCTACAACTCCTAACCGCCCCTGCCATGCTGGAACAGTCAATATGGCCGTGCTGGTTGGGAACGATGGGAGTCATAGACCAAAACATCCAGAAGGCACCAGTATGGGCTGCACAAATTGTGGAGAGCGCCCACATGGAGAAGCCAGTTCATGCAAATCACACTTCTGCATGAGCTGACTCTGGCCACAAGGCTGAATCCTGCCAAGAACATTGGGGGGCGGCCACAGCGTGCATGGGACAGCCCCCCCCCCATGTTACACCCATTTGATCTTCATTATCTTGGTCGGTCTGGGGTCACACACATGGCGGTGAAGGCAGAGCAACTGCAATTCTGGCTGCAGCAGAATCAGTAGCATTCCAGGTTTTCCTTCTGCGGCTGAGTTTTAAAAGATCCAGGAACTGATGGGGGTGGAGTGGAAGATGACGCCCATTAACCCCTTGGATTTCCCCCTCCCCTCCTCCCATGAAAAAACTCATATGATGGACTTTTCCTTTCTGCCCATCCTCGCTCTTAAGGTGACCAGGTGAACTGGTCTGCTGAGCCCCACCTGGTGTAAACACGAATAGCAGCGAGATCAAGTTCCTGGAGGGTGTTCCCTGCGCAAAGTCCCTGAATCAGCTCCAAGTTAAAATTAGATAAGGAAAATATATTTGACCTTGCTGCTGGAAATGGATGGTGGGTTGTAGAGCCAGTGTTGACGAGAAACTAAGTGGGCTGCAAGGCGATGATCGTTAAATGATGACTCACTTAATGAACCTTTCTATGGCAGCCTTCCCAAACATGGCACCCCTGTTCTGGGGTCGGGAAACTCCAGCCTGTGGCTTAGCTCTGGCCTACTAGGCCTCTCCATTGGGCTCAAAAGGCTGTTTCTCCAAAACCACACCCAATTATCATATATGATGTGAACTATGGAGCAAATCCTGGCGTGGCTACAAAGGAAGAATTGGGAGCTTAAAGTGAGCTCATGGATGTCCCTTTGCTGGCGGAAGCCACATTGATTCAAGAGATTTCCACTGAAACCACGGCTAAACTGGTGGTGGGGGGGACATCATTTTATATAGTAGTTTCATTGCAAACTGAATAGTAGTTTCATTGTGTTACTGAAGTAGCAAAGCCCCCTGCGCCAAGGGCTTTGGAACCTCTGCGCAACCGAATTTGAGAGATGGGCAGGACAACCCACCTGTCAATCATCTGGCTTATTATAATGTCAGGTGACTTGACTGTTTGGTTGTCCTGCAGCAGTGGGGTGAGATATGACTCATGCCCTGGGTGATGGGTGCTTGTACAACAAGTGACACTAATTCCATTAAGCACTTTCCCCTTAAAAAGGCAGGCACAATTGTAGAGAAGGTTGTCTTTGCCATAGTTACATTTCTCTGTAATTATAACTGTTGGGGATTTATATATTTGCACAAAAGGGGCGTACACTGCCTTGAGCGCTAAACCCAGCTGTCTGTACTTTGTTTTTTCAATACACCTGTGCAAAAGACAGCGTGCATTTAATAAAGCTCTATCTGGGTAGCCAAATACAGTGAAAATATATTTTAAGAAATAAATCCAGGTGAAATAAATTTATCTCAGACCAAAACTTGAATGCAGCAAAATAAAGGTGTTGGGTAGGAAAAACCAACAGCCACATGAATTCTTTTGCATTGAGATACTTAACTCCTAGTTAGGAGATGGGAAAATATAAATAAATATATACAGTATATAAAATATAACTTTTAAAAAAATAACTTAAAAAATGGCGAGAAGAGAAAAATCTCTGTTTTGCAATGGCACTGGTAGAATTGCATGCTTTTGAGAAATCTGATGGGTTCAGTTCAGAAATGGAAGGCAATCTTAAAAGAGAATAAGGGCTGTGCCATTTAAGATCAGTTGGCACCCAAATAGTTGCCAACTGTCCAGAAAAAACACACCCACTGCCGAGTTCTTCTGCCTTTAACCGTTAGCAGCTTCATCTGAAGAAATCAGCAGGGCAAGGTTTTCACAGCATGGAGACGAACACAGCCACTTTATAATGTCTGCATGTTAAACCCCTGTTAAAAGGCATAGCAGCAGAGGCTGGTTAAACAAGTTGTCAACCTTTAGTATGCAAACTTGAATTTACTGCCCATTTGCAACACACCTTAATAATTCATCTGCTCTTGAGCAGCTTCAGGACTGAAGCCTAAGGAGAACCACTAATTATGATATTGAAATTTGCAGGTCATATAAATACAAACTGATGCACCCAAATATAAAAAAATGTATTTAAAAAAATAATTCCCATAAACACCATTAATGGGATCTTCAGGATGCCTTGCTTCTTCTTCTTTTTTTTTTTTAAAATAAATAAATAAATAAATAAATAAGGATGCCTTGCTAAGTATCATTTATTCCCAGCTGAACTGAAAAAAGTTATATTTTTCTCATGCCAACCAACACATGGCTATAGGTCGTCTTCCCAAACTGGGTGCTCTCCAAATGTTTTGGGCTCCAAAACATCTGGAAGATGCCAGGTTGGGTGGTGGTGGGTGCCACAGTTTATTTTAAGCCCCTTAATCTAATTGGGGTTAAATTGCTCAATTGTCTTCAAGATCTTACGTGTTTGAGGTGCTAAGATCTTCACAACTTCTGCAGGCTTTTTGGGGGGGAGGGGGTGTTGTGCAACATATATTTAAGATTACAAAGACCTTTGGGGGGGTGACTTTAATAAAAACAGTGGGGGGAAAGGCATTACAAAGTCAACCCAGTTTATCCCCCATACTGTAGGGTGCAAATTGTAGAGCTAGCCAGTGGATAGGGGTGAGGGAGGAGCCAGGTGAAATCAGGTGTCTTTGCCCAGACTTTGGATTCATATGCTACAATGTTATTGTTTTAGCTAAATAAATTGTTTAAACTGTTATTAAGGAAATGATTCCCCCCCCCCATAAAGTACAGCAGGAAAGTTGTCCAAATATAAACAGCTAACTTATTAAACCACACAATAATTTCATAATTATCTTTCTATGTATTTCTACCAGTATAACCAAATCAGTAATTTTTGATATAACTAAAAACTACTCTGAAAATTTATTATTCCAAAAATGAAACCTTCCTCTGGTTGTAAATATTAAGGTTATACCAGCAAGAATGAGTCTTTCTGTAAAAAGAAAGAAAGAGAGATTTAAATCAAGTCTTACCGACTAGTGATTTAAATCGTGATTTGAATTGATTTGATTTAAATCAAATCCACCCTGGGTAGGAGAGCTGGGCAGGGGGGATCACATCTGGCAAGCAATGCACCCCTTTGGTTTCAGATAGTACATGGGTAGACGAGTCTAAAAAGCCTGTGGCGTGTTTTGCTGTGAGTTCCTTATAAATTTATATTGAGTTAACACCCGATACAGTGGTACCTCGGGTTAAGTACTTAATTTGTTCCGGAGGTCCGTTCTTAACCTGAAGCACCACTTTAGCTAATGGGGCCTCCCATTGCCACCGCGCCGCTGGAGCATGATTTCTGTTCTCATCCTGAAGCAAAGTTCTTAACCCGAGGTAATATTTCTGAGTTAGAGGAGTCTGTAACCTGAAGCATATGTAACCTGAAGTGTGTGTAACCCGAGGTACCACTGTAAATTACTTATGGTAAATGAGTCACCATAGCCACTAGAGGGCCGTGAAAATTTATGCCCCGGGCTTTTTAGACTTGTCTATCCATGTACCATCTGAAACCAAAGGGGCGCAATGGTTGCCAGATGTGAAATATATTGGCATTATTTTTGGCTCCCCTGCCCCACTTATTCTGCAGGAACCCATAAGCTTTCTTCACCTTACTACTGACTGTACCGGGCCACACTACAGAACCCTCTGCAAGGAGCTCTGGGTGCCTTCTCTGTCCCCCTCTCTTTCCCAAAGTTTGCATTGTAGCTGCTGCTACTGATTTTTTTTTTTAAACAAGCCCCAGCTTTACAAAGAAGCAGACCATACTCTGACAAAATGGCTGGGCTCAACCCTTGCATCTGCACCCCCCCCAACCTGGTGACATCTGCTTCAGCAGAATCCTCACAGATGGTGATTTAAAATATATTAAGTTTATATAAGGAACCCACAGCAAAACATGCCATGGCATTAAAGTTCACATCCCACGCCCCCAAGAGAAAAGAGTAAAAGCAGTGATACCAATATTTCGCCACAGTAATTCACGCATTGGCTACTTCAACACTGGATTACTGCAATGTGTTCTATGCTGGGCTTCCCTTGCGCTCGATCCGGAAGCTGCAGTTAGTGCCGAATGCTGCAGCGCAATTGTTGACAGGAGTGCGGCCATGTCAGCATATACCACCTGGGCTCAGAGATCTGCACCTGCTGTACAATTTGCTACTGGGCCAAATTCAAGGCATTACTGTTAGTATTTAAAGCCCTCAACAACTTGGGACAGGTTTACCTGCAAGATTGCCTTATCTCATATACAGTGGTGCCCCGCAAGACAAATGCCTCGCAAGACGGAAAACCCGCTAGACGAAAGGGTTTTCCGTTTTGGAGGTGCTTCGCAGGACGAATTTCTCTATGGGCTTGCATCGCAAGACAAAAATGTCTTGCGATTCCTGGGGGTTTTTTCCGCTCCCCACCCCTTTTCTAAGGCACTAAGCTGCTAATAGCCTTTTAGCAGCTAATCCGCTAATCCCTTAAGCCTTTAATAGCCGCTAAACTGCTAATAGCGCTAATCCGCTAATGGGCTTGCTTCGCAAGATGAAAAAACCGCTAGACGAAGAGACTCACCGAACGGATTCTTTTCGTCTTGTGAGGCACCACTGTACATCCACCTGTTTCTATCAGTGAAACTGGCACCATTACAGGTGCCACATAAGACACATTCTGCACCTGTGAGAAATCATTTTTTGTGCGCTTACACTGTGGAACTCCCTGCCTATTGACAGCAGGCAAGTGTCTTTGCTGTGCTCTTTCCTGAGCCTGCTAAAAACATTTTTGTTCAGGCAAGCACCATCCAGAAACCGAACGTTGATGTATGTTTTGAGCTTAATCGCCGATTTTAGCTTTTGGATGTTCTAAAGAGTTCTTTTAACTGATAGTTTTGTTGTTTCGTAAACTGCTTTGAGGTTGGCTTTTCTCTTTTGACGTTCAAGCAGTGTATAAATTTCACGAAACAAGCAAGCAAGCCCACATGCCTGTCTTGTATGTGATCAATCTTTTTACCACTCAGAAAGGAGCAGGGTGGCACAGGCTCAATCAGGTCACAGGTAGAGCAGCTAGCAGAAACGAAAACCGGCTTGAATGCCCATCGTGTCTTAAGCCTTAGCTGGGTTTTGGAGTCGCCCCCTCCCCGCAAGGAGCTTGCCTCCGCCCTGAAGCAAGTCCAGGGGTGTTGATTGTTCTTCAAATCCAAACAGAAACAGTTACGTTAACTGGGAAAGGAAGGAAGAAAAAACAGCCCCACCCCACCTTCCCCAAAGCCGTGTCACAGTTGAATTTGAGCAATGCTCTGTGTGTCCCCTTGCTAGGAAAAAAAAAAGAGAAAAGGGTGGGGGGAGCTTCCAATTTTGCTCAGTGCGATGTTCAAAGGTGAGGGGAGGAACCCACAAAAAATGCGTTCAGCAGCTAACTGGAATTTCCCTAAAATCAAGGAGGGAGAGCCCACCTGTTGACGGGCAGGCAGGACGAAGAGAGAAAAGGCTGATTGCAGAGAGAAAAGGTTGATCGCCTAGGGCGAGCAGAGCGGAGACAAACGCTACATAGGCAGGGATGAGAGTGGAGGGGCAGGGAGAGGAGAAACCATATGAGGGAGGGGAGGAGAAGCAGATGACATTGGGAAGAGGGTGGGGGGAAGGGGGGAAAGGAGCAGGGTGTCTCTAGAACAAGTTTACAAGGAGCATGGTAAATTCCAGGTGTACAGAAGAAGGCTTGCATCTCCACCACCTTCTTCAGAGGCTTCCTCCCCATCATCACAGACCCTCCTCCATCCAGCAGTTCCTACCTGACATTTGTGAGGTCTCTCTGACGTGTGCACTTGTTTGATGTGCCCGTTCAGATGGTCAGGCCTTGAGAAAGGGGACACAAAGAGAGATAAGCTGGGGTTAGGTCTGCAGCATCTATTGTAACCAAACACAACAGACGTTTTCTAGATTGATGGTTCCCAAACATTTTCGGGCCACTATCCCCCCTTGGTTCTTTAAAGTCATCCCCAGCACCCCCTAACCTATAAAAACAAAACCTTTTTCAGAATAGTGGTTCACACGACCCAATAAGCAAGATAATAATAACACAATCAAATTCAGAACAGTAAGAATTAACTGCACATTTGTTCCAAATCCAGTTAAAACTATTTAGTTTGATTCAACAAAATTGTTGAATTTGATCCAGTGATACCAGCTTTTCAAAGTCTGGTAGTCATTTACACTTCCATCACACCAACAAAAGATAGAAATGCAATATAATATCAAATATTAATTTTTTCCCTATACAGGGCTGCCTTCAGATGTCTTCTAAAAGCCAGATACTTGTTTATCTGTTTGACATCAGTTGGGAGGGCGTTCCACATGGCGGACAGTTTGGGAACCACTGATTTAATTGCTCCACAGAAGCCAATGGGATTCAAGTTAGACATCAAGAAGGTTGCAAACATAGTAGAGTTACTGGAGAGTGAATCTCACACCGAACTCAGTAGGACGCCCAAATATGCATACGTAGGTAGACAAGATCCCAACGTACTTCTCATAGGTCTTACTGCCATGACTAACCCTTGGTGGGACTGCAAGAAGATCAAACCTATCCATTCTGAAGGAAATCAGCCCTGAGTGCTCACTGGAAGGACAGATCGTGAAGCTGAGGCTCCAATACTTTGGCCATCTCATGAGAAGAGAAGACTCCCTGGAAAAGACCCTGATGTTGGGAAAGATGGAGGGCACAAGGAGAAGGGGACGACAGAGGACAAGATGGTTGGATAGTGTTCTTGAAGCTACCAGCATGAGTTTGACCAAACTGCGGGAGGCAGTGGCAGACAGGAGTGCCTGGCGTGCTCTGGTCCATGGGGTCACGAAGAGTCGGACACGACTAAACGACTAAACAACAACAAACCCTTGGTGGACAGTGTTTGAAATTTGCCAGGCACATTTTGCAACTGGTTATCAACCACTTGTGACCAAGTGAAGATGCATGGGCACTGGGATGGCACCTGACATCTCCAGTAGGGCTGGGAGATATCTGGTTTTCAACATCATGATACATCACCAGTTAAACATTGTGATATATCACAATATCTGAAATAAGGCTGGAGCTATGTAGAGGTGAACATGGTAATGTCCTGGCAACTGCTACTACTTATGGGTCCAAGTCTAAAACTGATAATTTTTTACTATAACATATTGTTACAACTGTTATGCTATAGAACTACTGTACCAATAATGTTTAAATAGCACATTTTCTCTAAAATTAAATCTGTAGATGTAATTAGTAGAATAGATATCAAAGGTTCCCTAAAAATTTGATTACATTACTAAACAAGAAAATAGCAGTCAGTAGATATTCAAATATAATTCATTACTGAGTCTTAGTTGAATGTATAGATCCCACAACACCAGTTTATTTGATTGTTTGTTAATTTTCTTTTCAAAACAAGGCCAAAATAGAAAGAATGGAATGGATACATTTTAACAAAACAATATATAAGCAAATTATATATTTTTATTGTCAGGAAAATCTGCATTTCTTTTATAAACCAGGCCAAACCAGAAAGGGTGGGTAAAATTTTACAGAACAGAAATTATTAAATGAAATTTGCATTTTGGCGTTCTCTGCCAATAGAGATGCTCTTTGTATTTGAAGAATGTTGTCAGCTGTGCTGAACACACTTTCAAATGCCACACTTGTTCCTGGGATAGCAAAAAACTTCTTTGAAGCCCTTTCAACATTGGGAAGGATGCTTCATGTGCCTCCCCTCATATCACAGTGCATTCGTCAATGTCCACTCTTGGCATAGCCATATAGGAGAAAGTTGGGAGCATAGGGGAGGTGAAGGAAGGCACAGAAGAGGTTCAATGGCAGAGCAGGGGGTGTGTGTTTTTCTTTTACTCTGGAGCAACTTGCAAGCCAACAAGCATCTCAAGGCTGTATTTCCCTCCTGCTTGCGACTGGGGAGGGGGAGCCAAAGACTCGCAGAGTTAACATGGGCTGACAGCGTAGGCTGGATTAGTAAGAAACCTGTGGGCTGCTTCGGCCCCAAAAGAAAGGCACACACAATAAACATTGGGTGTTTCCCCCCTTTTATTCTGAAGCAACTTACAAGACACAATCCAGAGAGAGAGAGAGAGAGAGAGAGAGAGAGAGAGAGAGAGAGAGAGAAAAGCAGGGAAGAACTGGGGTCATAGCTGTCAACTTTTCCCTTTTTTGAAGGGAAATTCCCTTATTCCGAATAGGATTCCTCGCAAGAAAAGGGAAAAGTTGACAGCTATGACTGGGACTAGTTCATGGAGCAAGGAAAGAAACAACTCAGAAGGGAAAGAGTTGAGAGAGAACAAGCGAAGCACTGCAGGGCAGACTGAGCTAAAGAAACATGGGGCTAAAAAACGGTTTTAAATAAGCCTCTCTGCTTCTTGCAACAGTTCCATGGCTCCAAACGAAGCATCAGTTGGGCACACCAACAGAGTCAGGGAGACACAATCCCCCCCCCCCAAGCAGTACAGTTTTAAGAAGGGGCTGGCTGCCGCTTACAGAAAACGAAGTGTGGAGTGTTGTCTGGGTTAATAATAATAATAAAAAACAACAACCCAGTGCTTTTTGATGCTGGTTGCTGCTGCTTCACCAAAAAATACAGCCAATGGGAGCAGGGAGGGAGACACACCTAGACACTCACACACCCACAAGCAGTACAGTGGTACCTCAGGTTAAGTACTTAATTCGTTCCAGAGGTCCATTCTTAACCTGAAACTGTTCTTA
The DNA here is from genome assembly GCF_965153285.1 of Podarcis tiliguerta. Lineage (NCBI taxonomy): Eukaryota > Metazoa > Chordata > Lepidosauria > Squamata > Lacertidae > Podarcis > Podarcis tiliguerta. The sequence continues at coordinate 26,611,351 of NC_139549.1, forward strand.
ACCTGAAGCACCACTTTAGCTAATGGGGCCTCCTGCTGCTGCTGCGCTGCCGGAACCCGATTTCTGTTCTTATCCTGAAGCAAAATTCTTAGCCTGAAGCACTATTTCTGAGTTAGCGGAGTGTGTAAACTGAAGCGTATGTAACCTGAAGTGTATGTAACTGTATAGTGGTACCTCGGGTTACAAACACTTCAGGTTACAGACTCCGCTAACCCAGAAATAGTACCTCGGGTTAAGAACTTTACCTCAGGATGAGAACAGAAACCGCACGGCGGCAGCAGAGGGAGACCCCACTAGCTAAAACGGTACCTCAGGTTAAGAATGGTCCTCCGGAACGAATTAAGTTCGTAACCAGAGGTACCACTGTACACACACACACACACACACACACAGATGGAGGGGGAAATGACAGAAGAGGGTCAAATGTCAAAGGGAGGTGTCTGACTGTTTTTTTTAAGTTTATGGTTTTATGGGGGGAAAGGGCTCCAGAAGTCTGAACCTGCAGGCTTTCTCTAAGCCAACTACCAGCCTTGCGTCTTTACGCAAGAACCTTGAGGGAAGAAGTCCCTGCTTGCTGTTTGGATGGCTGGGGAGACTGAGAGCTAACTGGTTCTCAAAGCTCTGTTTGGTGATATCTGCTGGTCGACGTTTGAGTGGTGATTTGTAGCTATATCTTGCTGCTGCAGGAAACAGGGAAGAGTTGGCTGAGGTGCGAGTTAGCAAGGGCTGCACACACAGGAAGAAGCACCGGCTTCCTGGTTTTTCCAATATTGTGATTTCTGAATACCACACACACAACATGTGATAAATTGCAAAGTCGCTTTTTAAAAAAAAAACAACGGTTATCGCGATTTGACCTAAAACCCAATATCAGGCGATACATCGATTTGTAACACAGTCCTCATCTCCAGCATCAAGAGCTGCTTGCTGGGGGATCACTGAATCTGGACTGTTTTCACACACTAATACCACATCCTGTAGAATTCTATCTGTTATATTTTGTATGTACTAATGGAACGAATTTCAGGAACCAAAATGCTTTTTCTGTGCAGCCTGAGCAGGAGCAGTCACCACTAAGAAAAAGAGGTCTGAATGGGCCAATATATATGTGGACTGTCTCTGGATCAAACGACTTTTGTGAAGTTCTCAAAGTTCTTAACCTAGCTCAAGGTTGTCATCTCAGCTAGCCAGATGTTTAACTGAGAAGCAATCACAGTCAAATTGAAAAATAAGACGCCCAAAAATGGCAACTAGACATTCAGTTTTGGCGACCTTAACCTTGCTTTAAGGAGACATTTGGCGCCTACCTTTTATATCTGGGTTTCTAACACTGTTTGGACACAATCCCAAGGCAGAGAGGACCCCAACCTCCATGATACAGCAGCCTTCTCCCTAAAACCTGGGGCCCTACCAATGTTTAGGTCCACAACTCCCACCAGCCCCAGCCTGTATGCAGTTGTAGTCCAAAACATCTGGAAAGCATTAGATTGGGGGAGGCTGTTCTATAGCACTTTGACACACACACACACACACACACACACACACACAAAACTGGTGATAATGTCTGGTCTGTTTTCCTAGCGTCACCAAAGTAGATCCCAAAACGCTGCTGGTTTTTCCTGGTGGGAAGAAAGCTCGGCATTGTCTGAGACCAAAAGCTGCTTGGAATGAGATTATCTCCCCCTCTCTGTCTTCTCACAACGGCTTTTCTGTCTTCAGCCAATTACATGCAGCTCAGCAGAATTCACCCTCCAGGAAAGCAAGCAGATAGGGCAGATCCCCAGTTAAGCTGCTCAACCTGATGGGAAAGGCAGGTGAGCTGAAGTGGCCCAACCGGAGGGTCTGGTTTGGGCCTGAAATGCGCCCCTGTGATCCAAGGCTCCTCCAGCTCTCTCCCCCCCCCAAAAAAAAATCAGCCCCTCATTTTAAGAGCCATTGTGAATGTTGAAACAGACTTTTAAAACCTTCAACACACCCATACCTGGGAGCAAGTCCCACCGAAAGCCGGTTTGCTGACTTATTTCATAGAATCACAGAATTGCGGAGGTGGGAGGGACTCAAAAGGCTCCTGCAATGCAGGAACCACAGCTATTTAATTATTTTTGCTAATTATTATATTACAGTACTTCTAAAAACATTTCTAAATTGTGTAATGTTGAAAAATCCCATAAGAGGTATGCAAAAGCACCTGAGAAACAATATGAAAAACAATGAGAAAACCAGATCATACAACATAAAAACAGCATTATTAAAACAGAAATTCTGGGATAACAGGGCCCAACTTTGCAGGCCAGGGAAAGCTTAGGCAAAAAACACACTATTTCGATGGGGGGTGGGGGGGGGATGATGCTTCTGGCCAAGTATGGAAAGAAAAGGACAGCAATGAAAAGTCAAGCTTTCCTCTGAATCAATAAATTTTAGTCCATTTATTATACAAGTTTGAGGCTGCCTTCTTATATCCACTTACATGGCAATAAGCACCACTGAACCCAAAGGGACTTTTGCATATGCAAAAATCTTACCCTGCCCCCTTATTGAGAAGCAAATTCCCCTTATTTTATTTGAGGTTCCTGCCAAGGGAATCTGCAGAACTGCAGCCTGCTTTGTAGTCGGCTAAGAACTGCCCTTTTGCAATGCCTTGCTTATTTTTATTTTATTTTCTTTTTTTTAGGGGGTGCGCGCTAATAGACCTCCTTCCCAAAGCCTCTCCCCTCCAATGGCAGGGAATCAATTTTGGGGGGAGTGGGGAGAGAAAGGCAACACCTCTTCTAAGATGGTGTATACCAGTAATTAAAACAGAGGGGGAACTTTATGAACCATTAGGAAAGTCTTTAAGTGGTTGTTTATAATTCCTGCAAACGCATTTCTCTTTTTCAGAAAGGGACCTGTAGGGTGTTATGTGCCTTTCTTCTGTATATTTTCAACTAACTAAGGGGGAAAAACAAACATGTTGATGTTTGAAATCAACAGGTAGCACTTTGCACAACAAAGAGAAGTATGCTTGTCTGCTAAACATCTGCATATCAAGGTGCTGTAAAAAGGCACACCTGCAGAAGGCAATCTAAAAAGATGAAAATCCTCCTTTCTTAAGTTACCATAATCTTGAGCAGTCAACATTTCTGAAAACCAGGAATGTGGTGCATTTTTTAGAAAGACATAAATTGTCCATAATGCAGTTGCTGTCAAATTTCTGTTACTAAATTTCCTCACAAACGAAGAGGAAATTAAGTTTTATTTGCCTCCAGCCTAAAAGTATTACATACATGCTTTCACAAATAAATTTCAAACATAAACAATCCCAGAAAAATCTTACCTCTAAATAAAGATAGGTGTTTAGAAAGACTTTAAGTACCCTGGTTTTAAATGTACCTTGCTTGGTACAAGTATAATTATTACTTGCAGAAATGTAACACCCCAATCTTAACCATATTTACTCAAAAGTATCTTCCATTTGTATCAAATGAATTTACTTCCAGTCTGTGGGTATGATCCCAAGAACCTCTGGTTAATAATAATAATAATAATAATAATAATGCCTTTAACTGTCAATGTACAACCTGTGTACAATGTTAATCAGTTCTCCTGAGCTCACTGAGATTTGTTTCACAGGAACTGCATTTAGGGCTGGAGTTCCACTCACTCCTATGCTTACTTGGTCACCAGGAAACTTCACTGGGTTCAATGGAAGAAAGCAGGTTGAGAGTTACAGCCCGAATCAGTGTGCACACCTGGCTGATTCAGCAAAACGCCTGTCAACATTTTGTGCCCCAAGTGGTTAAGCCATAGATCAATCTTTACTTTTAAATCCACCCAACGGAAAATGCTCCTTTAGTTTGAGTGTGGTGCTAATAATGTCAAGGTTTCAGGTTTGATCCCTGTGCAGTGTTGTTGTTGTTTTTTTTTGTAGAAAAAGTGCCACACTTTTTAACAATAAAAAAGAGGTGCTGATACTGCATACCATTGAATACCCCCTGGGGAAAAAGCACGGCCTGTATGGGACAACTACATATTCCTGTACTTCAGGGGTTGGACCTAGATCTCTAGGGTCACTTCCAACTCTACAATTCTGTGATTCTGTTACTTCTGTATGCCTGGCCACTGTAAGAACAGGACAATCCAGGAGGGTTCTTTTTATGTTAGGGTTTTAGTCTTGTTCTTATCTGCTGTTCTGTGTTTTTAACTGTTTTTAATTATCTTAAATGCAGATCGCCTTGAGATGATGGTTTAGAAGGCGATTAATAAATCAAATATAATAATAGTAATCTCCGAACCTTAAAGATCATTAAAAAAGTTATGGGTTTTGATTTTTTAAAGTGTCAGTCCAGTTTCAGCTTGCTTACACACGAAGTTATCTTAAGCAAAATGCTGCCATTGACAAGTCACTGTCTGATGTTCTCTTAATTAAACAACAGTTCAGGTCCATTTGCAGAAGTGATTATTGAACTATAGCCAGAAACAAAACAGACACCTCTCCAGATGTTTTGGTCTACAGCTCCCATCAGCCCCAGGCACCACAGCCAGATGCTGGTGTTGATGGCAGCGTGTTTGCACTGGCTAGGGCTGATGCGAGTCGTAGCCCAGAAATATCTACAGTGCATCAGGCTGATGAAGGTTACATTGGTCAGTGGTATCTTTAGGAGTGTGGACCAAGCAGGATCTTATGCAAAACCAGAGGAATATTGAAGCAGGTGCAACTCCTGGGCTATTTTGTGACATTCCTACCCAAAAGGGGAAATTAAGAGCAGAGTCATCATATTTGTCTAAGTAAAAATTGATTCTCTCCATCACCACAATAGCGATTTTTGTGAAGGATTCCCCCAGTCTTTAGGTTGTCACAACCTCTTTAAACAAAGGTGATTTCCTGAATTTCGGAGACCTGCTTTGATTCGCAGTCACTCATACGGACAGAGAACACCACGCTATAGTGCAAGCCACACAGTCATGTGAATCCACCTTCGACCAATGAAGCTGCCCTCTCCTTCAAGATCAACACACATGTACTGATCTGATTCCGGACGCTTTCTGCAAGCACACTCAACGATACTTACATCCATGCCCTGTAATTCAAGAACAGGGTTCTATATCCCTCTCAAGTAAGCCTTCCAAACTCCACCAATGTGAGTATCAGAAAATGCTCAGGACACGAAGGTGGAGAATTTGAAGTCCAGGTCACTCTCATAAAGAGAACCTTTGAGATCCAAGCTCTGGGGAGAATGCCCCACTGCCTGGCCTGCCATGTGCTCCCTAGTGGTTAAGATCCCTGCAGCCTTGAGCCAAATTACTCAGAAGTAAGCCCTACTGAATTACTTCCTAGTAAGGCTGCATCCCTGTGCACACTAAGCTAAGCAAGTTCAGTCCTGAGCCTTGCAGGATTTACTTCTGTATCAACATGCGCATGCTGTTAAGTTACTTTGAGAAGTTCCACACTATTCCCTGAAAGCACATTCTATGTACGTTTGAAGCACATGACTCCCCCTGAAGAATCCTGTGAACTGTAGTTTGTTGAGAGTGCTGGCAACGGTAGCCCTGTGAAGGGAAACTGCAGTTCCCAGGATTCACTAAAGTCATGTGCTCAAAATATATGCTCAATATGGATGGTGCTAATTTGCATCTTATGTGGCAGCCAGCATAGGCGGTCTTTTGCCACTATAAAAATGCGGAGGAGACAGCCCTCCCCAAGCACGTGGTGGACAATATACCTGGGACTCTCTGCATCTCCCCAGCAGATGTTCTGTCCTTCCATTCTGCAGAACCTGGGCACACCTGTGCAGTGGTGGCTCTTACCTTTAGCCTCCACTCCTCACAAAGTTCCACCTAGAACTGCACCCCACAGCAGGGTGCCCTCCAGATGTTTCAGACTGCAGCTCCCATCAGCATGATGCTCAGGTTAGTATACAATCAGAACATCTGCAGGAGGACATCTGCTGATGGACCTGTGATCTGCAACGTTCCAGTTTCTGTCCAGATCTTTGTGGGTGTCAGCTAACTGTTACACCAGCCGCCAACTTCTGGAAAGTCTTTTTATATTCCAAACCCATGATCCCAGGGACACCCCCCCTCTTACCTAGAGAAACCTTTTCCGCAGCTCTGGCAAATGTAAGGTTTCCCCACCGACCCATCGTGGGACCGGACGTGATAGGACATCCGGTCCTTCCTCTTGAACCGCAGCCCGCACACAGGGCACGAGTAGGGCTTCTCGCCAGAATGTGACAGCTTGTGCCGATTCAGGTGGTAAACGTCCCGGAAGATCTTCCCGCAGATCTCGCAAGCCACCTGCTTCCTTGTCCGGCTCCGCTTGCGGGGGGCGGCCGTGTCATCCAGCCCGGGGATCCCATTCTCGCCCAGCCTAGGGGGTGGGAGGTCGATGTAGCCCAGCTGCAAGCTGGTGACGCCATGCTGGGCTTCGTGCTGGCGGAGGCGGTTGGCATCTGTGAAGACTTTCCCGCACAGGCCACAGGGAAGGATGCCAGCGTCCCTCAGACCCCCCGGGGCACTGAACATCATGGAGTCCAGCAGGTTGGCCTTGCGAGGACGCCCCCGACCCCGCTTGCTGCTCAGAGAGGGGGCGCCAGTGCCAACGTTTTGGAAGGGCGAAGCCAGGAGGGGTGGCGAGAGAGGCCCGGCCACCATGGGAAGACGGTCCACCCCCTGCAAGACGGGCAAGGAAGACTGGGCAGCGGCGGAGAGGGCAGCCCGAGTGGCTTCATCCTCGGGCATGCCGGCGATTCCATTGCCATTGGGGGCCAACCCAGTGCCGTTGGTCATGTCAAGGGGGAAGCCCAGGTCAGTGGTGCCCGCGCCAGGACGGAAGAGCATGATGTCTGGGCGGGTGGCTGGTGGGACCAGAATCTGGACGTTGGACTGCTTGATGACCTCCTGGCAGATATCGATGACAGAGCGCATGAGAAGGAACTTGGCGGCTGTCATGAGCTCTGGGAAGCTCTCTAGGCGCACCACAATCCGTGAGGTGTAGGCAAAGTCCAGGATGTCTCCGAAGACCTTGGAGCTGATGGTGTGCATCTCCAGCTCCCGGCCCACCCCGCCGGGGCCGCCCCCGCCCCCGGGGCCGCCCCCTCCAGCGCCGGTCGCCTCAGCTGCGCCCCCGTCCGGCGCCCCGGCGGCTCCTGTACCTCCGGCGCCCTCAACGCCTCCACTCAGTCCCTGCGCGCTGAAGACCGACTCGAAGTACTCGCTGCAGGCAGCCAGGACGGCGCGGTGCGCAGGGAAGCTCTCGTCGCCGACGCGCAGAAGCACGTCGCAGAAGCGCCCGCCGTTCTTGCGCTGCTGGTTCAGGTTGTGCAGAAGGTCGGCGCTGTGCCTGCTCACCTGGTACGTGTAGCAGCCCGGTGGGGACGGGCCGCACGCATTGGCACTGGCGGCGGCTGCAGCGGCGGCGGCGGCTGCTGCGGCCGCCTCGTTCACCCGCTCCATCGGGGCTGCTGCTGCTGGAGGCTCGCCTTACCTTCCTGCGCCTGCAGCAGCAGGAACGGCCGGCAGGGGGAGCGCGTCCTCTCGTTCCTCGCCTGCTGCGTTCACGCGCTCCCGTCGAGGGGGCTGGTGCGCGCGCCCGTCAAGCGGGGGAGGAGGAGGGAGAGGATGGGCGGAATGCAAAAAGAAAAGGGAGGGAGGGGGAGAACCAGAATGGCGCACGCGCTCCGCCTCGCGCCTTCCAGAAAATCCCCGGGCCCCGACGGCGCCGTGTGTGCGCGAGCGCGCCCAGGAACCGGAGGAGGAGGAGATGGAGATGAAGGCGGCCCCGTGCGGGGGTTGTTGCAATGCAAATCCCAAATACAATTGCAAGACTGGAAGAGAAAGCGAAGGCAGGAAGAACAAAAGGCCGACGGCGGGGGAGAGAGAGAGAGAGCGCCCAGAGGCCGCAGGAGCAGAAGCAGCCGCGGCGGGCGGGCAGGCAGGCAGGCAGCCCCTTTTCGCCTCTCCCCCCAGGCGAGTTCCTTCGCGGCCGCCACGAGGCGCTGCAGCGGGAGCGGGACCGCCGAGGAAGCTGCTGTCGATGCTGCCGGTGGTGCTGGACGACGAGGAAGCGGCGTCGGTGGTGGCTCGTGCTGTCTTTTTCTCTTGGCCGCCGTCGGTGGGAAGTTTTCGGGGGCTGCCGGCACGCTCCGTCCGCCCGCCCGTCCCCCTCCCTCGGTGTGTGTGTGTGTGTTTGGAGCGGAGGAAAGATGGCAGCGGCTGTACTTCCTCTTGCACTTTCACCCCTGGGGGGGGAGGGAAAGGAGGAGGGGGGGCCGGCAGTCCCGAGGTCCCCCCCGCGCTGCAAAAAGGGAAAAAAAAACGCGCTCCGGCAGGGGGCTGCTGAGCCGGCCGGGGCCTCGGATTGCGGGGCGCGCTGCAAACTTTGCTGGTTCTTCTTCGGCGCTGGCGGTCCCCCTCCCGATGTAGAAAGGGACCCCCCCGCGCCCGCTCGCCTTTTCTCCCTCCCTCTCTGCAGCCACTGAAGCTCTTCCCCCCTCCCTCGCTTCCTGCCCCCCTCCCTCCCCGCATCCGCCAATGCAAGAGCAGCCAGAGGCAGCAGGCCGGCCCCCCACCCCACGCCACCACCCAACCCCCCCCTTCCTGGCCGCGGGGGCTGGGGGCTGCTGCTGCAATTGCAGCCGCCCTCCCCCCTCCCCAGCACTGATCCGCCAATGCCGAGCCAGCAGCGGCAAGGGCCCCCGCCCCAGGCTGAGCAAGGACGGGCTTGCCTGGATGAGAGTTGAACCCCCCCCCACCCGGTCTAATGGATCTAGGCTGGAACAACTGGGTGGGGGGCGGCTTGCAGCCTGAACTCTCCTCCCCCAGTTGCTCAATGCAGATGGTGCAATTCAACCCCCGCCTTCTCTAATTCCTGTTAAAGCCCCCACCCCCAGCCACCCCTCCTTGTCTCTTTCTCTGATGAAGGTGATCCCTGGAGGGCCGCCTCGGAGCCGCGCCTGGCCTGGGCGAGGGGTGGGGGGCGCGCGGGGCGCTCCCCGGAGGCGCGGGGCTTTAACCCCCGACGGACCCAGCCGCTGGTTCCCCTTCCCCGCTACTGCTTCCCACCTATCGGTGCACCGCGGGGCTGGGGAGGGAGGACTTGGGCGCCCATTTGGGCCCTCCTCGGGGGTCGTAGCGCACCTGGAGCGCTTGATGGGCCTCGGCGGGGCGCGCCCAGGCCGCTCCCTCGGCGGCCGCAGAGAACACTGATGGGCCAACAACCCCATCGCCCGACGGCGCAGCCTGAAGCTGCTTGATTTCCCTCCACTTGCAATTCCTATCCGCCTCTTTTTAACGTTTTATAGAAAATAATTATGGTATCACAAATTACTTTCCCACTGAAATTGTCTAAATGTTTAGCCTGGCTGGAGAGGGGAGTAGGCAACTGAGTCTTACCAGTTTCCAGATCCAAGCCAGCTTCCATCACCGCAAAATTATAAATGGAAAAAGCCTTCAGTGAATCCTTTTGATCCCACAATGGGCATTCCTTAATTCAGGCACGGGGGTTTTCTCACTCTGTCCTTTGTGTGTGCTTTCTCCCATTCAGGCAGGTGCCTAAACACATGCAAAACTTTCCCTTTAGCCAGAAAAAAGAAACGCCACTGTGGGAATTGACATGCAAATGAGCAGCAAACCTGCCAACCCCCACAGAGTATCCTAACATGTCCTTGAAGGCCCCATAAAATACCTTTAGCCATCCATGTCCCCAGGTCTCTGGAGTCGCTCCTCCAATCGCCCTGTTTGCACCCAAGCTGGCAGGTGCAACAATGATGTAGGATTTGTCAAGTCTCGCTTTTTATTCCAGTAATTCTTAACGGCACAAAGCCCACATCAAACCTGTGGCACTAGGCGGCAATGTCCTTTAAATCTACTTTTCTCTTTGCCGGAAGCAATTACTGTCACAGAAATAAAAATTTACTCAGATATAGCAAAAGCGTTATTCATATTTAAACAGGTGGTATTTCATGTGGTTCTTGGAGCAAAATAGACACAGCTCCTCTAAATAGAGTTCATTTCTCTCTCTTCAAAGCCCTCCCCTGTTTTAACACTTCGGGGATTTTTTTTGCTTCCTCTCAGCTATTCCCCATCTTTCCTTTTCAAGAGTGATGATGCTTCCTTTAAACATCTGTTGCCATGGTACCTTTATGTTCCCAACATTCCCCCTTCTACGTTATTAACAGAGGAGACAGCCCTTCAAATCCTGCCAGCGTTTAGGAGTATTACCTAACAGCTAGGTAGAATATGACCCCGTTTACTCAGAGTAGACCCAGTGAAATTAATTAAGTCATATCCATTAGTTTCAGCAGGGCTGCTCTTGAGTATGACAGACTTCGGATGCAACTCAGTTGTTTTAAGAGTGATTTTATTCCCCCCCCCCCAAAAAAAAACAACAACCCTACTTATTTTTTATTTATTTCAATGGGCCAAACAATGCAGCGATCCTGCTAAACTAGCAGGTCAGTTATCTCAGAGATAATCCATTCCAACCCCCCTGCTATAGCATCCCTGACAGGTTGACATCCAGTTTCTGCTTAGAAACCTCTTAACCTTGGAGAAGACACCTTCTTCCTAGGCATCTAATTCCACTGCTAAACAGCTTGCAGTGTCAGGTTGGTCTTGCAAATGTTTAGTCAATATCTAGGGGGTTGGCCTCTGGAGAGAGAGAAAACAAATATGGCAGCCTTTCAAAGATTTGTCTCCCTCCTAAGCTCAGCATAGGCTATCAGTGGCTGGTGCCCATTGGGACTGCTGGGCAGAATACAGGTAGCCAAAGAGCCAAGGTGGCACCAGAGCCAATCAGTTTCATCCCCATCTTACCTGCTGAGATTTGCAAAACTCATTGGGAAGCAGGCAGTGCAAACCACTAGACTGTTTTTATAAGTAGGTGGAGCATAGCTCATGGTGCAGACTGAGGATGGTGGGGCAGTGCCCCATTTGCAGCCTCCACTGGCATAACCCTTCCTCACATGACCTGTTGGACCCAGCTCCATTTTTCTCTCCCATCCCTGGATTTGTTCCAGTTTGTCAACATCTTGAAGAAGCATCTCTACCCACATCAATCAGCCTGGACACTGAGATCCAGCTCCAAGGGCCTTCTGGGGGCAAGGGCCTTCTGGGGGTTCTCCTACTTTGAGAAGTGAATTTACAGGTAACAAGGCAGAGGGCCTTCTCGGTAGTGGCACCCACCCTGTGGAACAGCCTCCCATTAGATGTCAAGGTAATAAACAACTGCAGGCGGCAACCATTTTAGGTGCGTCCAACTTACGCACGACCACTGACACATGGGGCGGAGCGGGCTTCTGCGCACTCTGCCGACACGGGTCAGAAATTGAATCCCTGCACAAAACGGTTGCTTTCTGTATACAACACTTAGAAGACATCTGAAGGCAACTCTGTATAGGGAAGTTTTTAATGCTTGATGTATCACTGTGTTTTTATATTGTACCCCAGATTGCTGGGGTAATGCTGCTGCTGCTGCTACTACTAATTTTATCATTCAGTGCAGAGGAAATAAAGAACACATTTTATAATATGGGGCCAGAATATCTTCCTTGGGTGAGGGGGCTTGCCTGGGGCAGCACTTTGAGGTTGTGGGAGGGTCTTTTGCCAGGCAGGGGTAGCAAGGACCTCTGTCAATTAAAAATTGAAGGTGCCACATCTAGGGCTGTAGCTAGGGGGTGGTGAGGTGCAACAACGCAAAATTGGCTAAAAAATGTCCATAAACATGTCTATAAATACAAATATCGACCATTGCCTCATTAGAAAAGGTTTTAAATTGAGGGTGAATTGAATGGGTGGTGTGGGGTTGGAGGAGAGGCAGAAAGAAGAGCTAATTTGTCTGTGTCTAGGCACAATCTAGACAGTTCTTCTGCCAGGGCGCAAGATCACCTAGCTACGGCTCTAGCCATATCCACACCAGACCTATTAGCTCAGTCTCTGCACTAATGAGACAGTGGCAGGGAGATGTAAATTCAAACCCACCACGAGGAACAATTTTTTCTGCAAATAAGGAATGGGAAATTAGTAACCCGAGTTCAGTGCTGAGCTAGATGGACCAATGGTCTGACCCACAAAGCATTGTCCATTGTGAGTGGTTTGAGAGAGATCAGGGATCGGTCCCCTGCTTCTTGCCTGCTTCTTGCTTTCATGGCTCATGGTCAACACCTCACCCTTGGGTGGGGGGCTCAGTAACTTAGCAAATGACCATTGCCCCTGATGCTACAGTCCCTGTTTGACTTGGATTTGGGCGTATGAAATGGATTAGGGTACAGTTTGGAACATACAACCTAGGGATAGAGATTACTAGAGAGAGAAAATCTGAAACTACTACGATGCATTAGCAATAAATATTCTAAAACTCCCAGCTTTTCAGTACTTTCAGTACTAGCTCCAGCTAAAAGAACCCACTCCCAAGGAATTGGCTTCGCTTTAGGACAGATATACTCCTCCTACGCTGTTCATGAACTTCCTATTAGTGTGAGTCCTGCTGGCAGAATTGTCACACTTTGAGCTTTTGCGAATAGGTTGGGATTCTAGCTTTAGATCAAGGTGTGTATGTAGCATAGGATTTACTGCCTGCTTAAAATTGTAATTTGACTTTCTGAAACAGCATTTACATATTCTGTCATGTTCAATTCATATAATAAACCAAGCTTTATTTGTTAATGTGTCAAGAATCTTAATGTAAAGCTATTTGTTTGCCTCTAAAAATTACTGGGTTGCTCATCTGGCAGTTAATAGCTTGCTAGGGTCACTGGCCCAGAACACAAAGTAAAAGCGTGTCGGGAGTTTTATTTAGGCAGGAAATGAGACAAGCACATATTCATAAATGGACACACGTTATAACTCTAGCAAAAGATCCCAAACCTCTTGTTGGTGTAAGAATACACGAGTGCTGGACGCATGTTCAAACACACAACTGTGGCACCCAGAAGGAAGGGGAAAGCAATCTGTACAATGTCTTTTTCCATTGGGAGAAGTGGGGCATAAATTTAACAATGCATTTTCAGAGTCTTCTCTATCCTGGTGGACTTCAGATAATTTGGACTGCAACTCCCATCAGCCCTCCAGTACTCCAGAACGTCTGATTCATAATAATAGTAGAGGCGGTAGCAGCAACATTGCACTATCATTACATCTCTGTGGTTGGAGGAACTTTTGGCCTGCCAGGTGTTGCAGAACTACAACTCCCATCAGCCCTAGCAGCCTTGGGCAATGGCCAGGGATGATGGGACTGTAGTTCACACCTGGCAGGCCAAAGACTGCCCACACCTGTTGTATGGGGTACTGTGGTAGGAAGGAATTGAGAGGCTCTTGCCATGAGGTGGCTACAGTCAAGAAAATGGGGTGTCAACAGAGGCAGGGGATAGGAAGGGGATGGAAACAATATATTGTTGCAGTTACATGTCATTAGGTTTAGGAATAGTAAGCAACATGTTTTGGGGGTGGGGAGAGAATTTAAGTCAGGGGTTCTCACACATTTCCCCCATAGATCCCTTCAAAATTTCAGAGGGTCTTGGCAGCCCACTTATTTTTTTCTGCCTGTTGTAATGCAAGGTTCTTAATTAATTAATCCACTACAGTATTATTATGTTCTGTGTTTTAATGTCATAAGCCATCCTGTCATCTTCCGGTGAAGGGTGGTATATAATTTTAATAATAATGTGCCGTGTTAGATGCTGTATGGTTTTTAATTGCTTCTCTTATTTCTTATATTTTGTCTTTAATGATATAGTATTCCACAGAAGTCAAACAGTACGATTTAAAACTATATTTTTATCGCTTCTGGAATTAAAATGAAAGATAAGGTAGACAATTAAAGGATAATTCTAAGTATTTAACGAGATGGACCTACCACCTGAATGAGAGCCGCAGTTTGGGAGCGCCTGACAGAAATAAAGCCTTATTTATTAACAGGTCTTTCTATCTGCCTTGTAGGCCCAGACCTGAACGTAGTAGCGAGGGTGGGGTCTGTGCCTCCTGCAATACCGTCTCCCGGCCATTAGGCGGGAGGAGTCCTTACGGCGACGCTTAAGCTGTCTCCTTTGGTTTCCTCTCTGGCCTCCACTCTATGGTAGCGTCCTCGCTCCCCCCCTTTCCAGGAGTCATGGGTGGAGCGTGATGACAACAGAAAGGCGGGGGTAACTCTCGCGCTCCGCGCGCGCCCCCCTGCCGGGCTTTTGTTAGAAGTCTCGCGAGAACCTGTGCTTTGGGCGCATGCGCCGTGCCACAGGCCTGAGGCGAGCCGTCCGTGAGGCACCGCTGCCGCCGCCACCGCCATCATGAGCACGACGTTGGCCAAGATCGCCGAGATAGAGGCCGAGGTAACCCAACCAGCGGCGACTGAAAGGCCTCGGCTCTCCCTGTGGGGGCCTAACCAGCGGCTCCGCCCCGCCCAACTGGGCAGTGGAGGAGTCGTGGGCGCGGCTCAGTAGAGCCTCCGTACACTGCGGCAGTCTATCTGCTGGGGGTCAACAATGCGGGAGGCTGGTAGAAGCTTGCTGGACTGAGGTCGAATAGTATTCACTACCCCCATCCTGGTGCTTTCCAGATGTTCCTGGAGTGCAGCTCCCATCCTTATCGCTGAGCATTGCCGTGTTGGCTGATGGGATTCGGAGTCCCCAGCAGTACCTGGGAGATACCATGTTGGGCAAGGCTGGAGCCCAGGGGAGGGAGATACAGTGGTACCTCGGGTTAAGTACAGTGGTACCTCGGGTTACATATGCTTCAGGTTACAGACTCCGCTAACCCAGAAATATTACCTCAGGTTAAGAACTTTGCTTCAGGATGAGAACAGAAATCATGCTCCGGCAGCGTGGTGGTAGCAGGTGGCCCCATTAGCTAAAGTGGTACCCCAGGTTAAGAACAGTTTTAGGTTAAGAACGGACCTCCGGAACGAATTAAGTACTTAACCCGAGGTACCACTGTACTTAATTCGTTCCGGAGGTCCGTTCTCAACCTGAAGCACCACTTTAGCTAATTGGGGCTGCCGCCACGCCGCCAGAGCCCAATTTCTGTTCTTAACCTGAAGCACTATTTCTGGGTTAGCGGAGTGTGTAACCTGAAGCATATGTAACCTGAAGCATATGTAACCCGAGGTACCACTGTACTTATTTTGTGTGTGTGTGAGCGCCCCCCCCCCGCTTTCCACCATTGTATCTGTTTATTTATGCTCTGAGACTCCTTGGGCCCTGCCCAAGGGTATGTAAAATTAATAAATAAATAGGAATAAAGAGCACTGGCCCAGCCTGGTGCTAAGGGTTGCTGAATGAAGTTGGAGGCTGGTGGGCTTGTGTCTTCTGAGCACAGTGCAGACAGGCCTCCTTGCCCCAATAAAAAAAACGGATAGCTGTGACTTAGGTGGCTTGTGAAGAGCCATTGCTGGATGGAGCCCGTTGGAGTTGCAGCACCAGGTTGGCTCAGTGTTTTTCAAACTTGGGTCTCCAGCTGCTGTTGCACTACAACTCCCATCATCCCTAGGTAGCAGGACCAGCAGTCAGGGATGATAGGAATTGTAGTTCAACAACACCTGGGGACCAAAGTTTGAGAAACACTGGGCCTTAGACAGAGCCAAGGAGGAGACAGCAGAGGAGGGATCTATCCCAGCTATAGGCTGCAACCACTAGTAGTTAAGGCTGAAAGTGTGCAGCTCACACAGTGTCACCCAAGAAGCTTCATGGCCAAGCCAGGATTTGAACCTGGATCATCCTAGTTCTAGTCCAATCCTCAGGAAAACAATAATTGTCTGAAAAGTGGGATAAAAGTGCAGCAAATAAACATTCAACCTCTATCTTCCACAACACTGTTGGGGTTGAGCTCTGATTGAAGTTAAGCCTTGAAAAGTGCCACCCCTTCTTCTGCTTTTGTCCGAGTTTCCTACAGAGTAGAAACAACCCTCTGTAGCTCTTCTGATGGGACAGATACTCTTCCTGTCTCCCTTGCATGACTTGCAGACAACTCCTCACTCCTTTAAATCTCTTCTGTGGCAGGGAAGAGTGACCTGTGCACTTCAATGTAATATGCAAGACCTTGGAACAAGGTTGGTGTCACCAATCTTTCCCATGAAAGTTCTGGGCTTGTGCAGCCCTCCTTGATCTTTGTCTTCTCCCCTCTCCACAGATGGCCCGCACGCAGAAGAATAAGGCCACAGCTCACCATCTGGGGCTGTTGAAGGCACGTCTGGCCAAACTGCGCCGAGAGCTCATCACCCCGAAGGGAGGTGGAGGGGGTGGTCCAGGAGAAGGTATGTACAGTATTCCAAAAGGATGGAAATGAGTGGCTCAGTCCTCAAGTTGAAGTTTGGAGATGGAGCTGTTTTCCTCTCATTAGTAGAAATAAGAATATACAAAATACACCAAAAGTATGTGCACTTGCTTTGGAAATTATACAGAATTTTAAGATGCTGACTGTAAACTGCTGAGGTAGTGACTAGGAAGGGTAGTGATTGGTTTGAGTACTTCTCACTACTGTCCCCTATGTATGTTTATTCAGATGTTGAACACCTGAAGGTGGCTTATAGTTCAGGATTATATGTACACTTGGTGTCATGTGCTTTTCCTCCCCTCTCCTCCTCTGGTGATGTAATACAGATTTTGCTTCAGTTTTCAGTTGGCCACCGTTCTACACTGCGTCTGAACCCTAAACCAAACATAACTGTGTGAGAATCCTAAACATAGTTAGTCTTAACTATGGTTCACTGTTGAAGTCTTCATATACCATAGTTGGCTTGTTTCAGTAAACTATTGCTAAAAGTAACCCCAGTTTGGATATAAGACTAAACTTTGGTTTGTTAAAAACAGAAGCAAATGTTTCTGATCTTCTTGCAGCCATATTTGATCAGGAGTTGGGCTGGTGGGAAGTTGCAGGGATTTAAAGTCTTCTCACGTAATGCTAAACCATATGCCAGTGTAGCATCTGATTGGGACCTGTATTTATTATGGATGAGCAAGACTTAGAGGCTCTGATGCTTAAATAAAACCTGTTAATAAATCCTATGGGCAGATAAAAATATTTCTCTGATAGGATACCAGAGCTATCTCAGGCTGAAGGTATCATCCAAGGGGGCCCAGCCTGGCTTGCTGAGATGACTCTCTTCTCTGGCTTTCTCCCCTCATGCTCCAACTTCCTGGAGGGGCCTGGTACAATGAAGGGGGCAAGTGTAGCCCATCTCTTCTGCAGCCTGTCAGTAACAGTACTGATTTCTGCATTGAAGGTTTTGATGTTGCAAAGACTGGCGATGCCCGAATTGGTTTTGTGGGCTTCCCATCCGTGGGGAAATCCACTTTGCTGAGCAACCTTGCTGGAGTCTACTCGGAGGTTGCTGCCTATGAGTTCACCACGCTGACCACGGTGCCTGGTGTGATTCGATACAAAGGAGCAAAAATACAGGTGAGCTCTCTAGATCTGGGGTGGGAGTGTATGTGAAGGATGGAATATCTGAAATATGTATGAAGGACCAATTTTTTTCAGTACATTTCTGGTCTAGGTGTGGAGATTTTTCCTTTTGTTTAATTAGAGCTAAGTCTGTACATAAAAGTGGATCTGCTTATTACGATGGGTTTCAGCTGACTTCGGAAAAGTCAAGCCCTCTAGCACAGTATATTCTAGCTATACCAGGAGCAGCTTAACAGGATGCCCTCCAGGGATTGTGAACTACAACTCCCATCAGCCCGAGCCAGCATGGTGAGTGGTAAGGGGTGATGGGAGTTGTAACCCAACAAAAAAATTCTAGAGGGCACCATGATGGCTGCTCCTGATCTACACTGTTTGGCAGCAGGACTCCTGGAGATGCTTATGATGGTATCACCTTTTGTCATTAATTGTACAGGCACAAAGGGTGACAAATATATAAGAGTTAGAGTTAAATGGCAACGGAATGCAAAAGTACCGTCTCTGACACTTCGATTAGAGCTTAAATGTAGGCAAAACAGAGCAGTAGTAATTGGTGACAGATTTCCTTTTAAAAAAAAATAATATTTATTAGAAGTTTTATAGTTACAGAAAAAAAAGATATAAGAAAAAAAAGGCAATAAGCAGTTAACAATCAATACATCGAAAATAGAAAAAAAAACAATACATCCAAACAACAAGAAAAAACAAAAACATTTAAAAATACGTCCAATTTCCATATCTTTATCTTTCATTTACTTGTTTCCTCGACTTCCTCACACCTCCCTTTTTTGTATTCTAGTTCAAATTAGCTAATTCAGCAAATCCTTTCCCTCTTTCTCAATTTTTTGTTCTATAATTTATCTTGACACAATCTAACTTTAAATTTTCCACTTTAGCCCATTAACAATCAGTTTTTGCATAATTCTTAATAACATTTCTGCTAAAACCATATGACTTCATTCCAGTATTCTTCTAACATTCATTAATTTTGCAATATTTCTGTAAATATACTTTAATTTTTTTCCAATCTTCTTCCATCGACTCTTCTCCCTGGTCTCGGATTCTGCCAGTCATTTCCGCCAATTCCATGTAGTCCATCAGCTTCATCTGCCATTCTTCCCGGGTGGGTAGATCTTGTGTCTTTGGTGACAGATTTCCTCAGCAAAGCTAAGATTATTGTGTTATTTCCTGTCACGGGACAGGAAATCATTGCCTCTATTCAGACTCAGATGAATGAAGCTGATCAATATTGTTAAAATGTCCTCACAGCTTTCTCCACTGCTGGTGGATTCTGGCTTGCTGATTTATATATGATGGGTTTCTTTCCTCTTCCTTAAACACTACAGCTTCTGGATCTTCCAGGAATTATTGAGGGTGCAAAAGATGGGAAAGGTCGTGGTCGCCAGGTCATTGCAGGTGAGGTTGTAGGATCAGAGAAGAATCAGAAATCCTTCTTGCCTATCCATCTTTTTGTGCTTTTGAGAGGGAGGAATCTTTACAGATATATTTCTTGTCATTTGATATGTTTTGTCCACTGTGCCATACATATCTTGTGAATGTTTCGTCTCCATAGAAAGCAGAGGTTTGACTTTCCAGCTTCCTTTGCTTGATTTAAAAAGCAGAATTTATAAGGCATTCTGGCTTAGAGAAGCAGATTGCAAAACAGGAGTGAGAAGTGCTTGGCACAGAATGCAACTCTTTCTTTCCAACCTCTTTGAAGAAACGGAGCGAGCGTCTTTTTCAATTCTCTTCTTTCTTCGCAGTTGCTCGAACCTGCAACCTTATTCTGATAGTCCTGGATGTCCTGAAGCCCCTGGGACATAAGAAGATAATTGAGAATGAGCTTGAGGGCTTTGGGATCCGACTGAACAGCAAACCTCCCAACATTGGCTTTAAGAAGAAGGACAAAGGAGGCATCAATCTCACAGCCACTGTAAGCAGGCCTGGGCAGAAAGTGTGTGCGCCTCCTGCCTTGTCACTGTGACAAGGAGAGAGCTCTTTGGATAATCTGAATGCTCTTCTGGCTTTGCCTGAGTAGTTTTGGAAGAGAGCTATTTAATTAATTACATTTATCTGGGGACAATCCTTGCTGATCTGGACAAGGATCCCATGGCTTTGAATGGGGCCTCGCTTTGACATAGATTTATTTGTGAGAACAGTTAGAGACTTTTCCTTGTTGCAATGGAAAGGGAAGTATGCTGTGCCATTAGCTGCTGGAATATGGCTAGTTGTACAGAGATGAGAGTCTCATCTGTTGCTCCAACCATTTTTGCCTCTGGCTCTGCCCATCACTGACATGAAGCCCTCTGGCCGAGAAAGATTCCTGTCTGATGGTCTGAAAGGTTCCTGTCTGATAGGATCTTCAGATCTGTAGAGCTAGGACTTACTCACTAATTTGGTTACCACAAGAAAAGAACGGAAGCTTCTTCAAATAGCTCTAATGGAATAATAACAAACCCAAATCTGCTGGGTTCTCCAGAGTTACTCACCTCCTGAATATCTGAACGATTCTTTTGTTCTTCCATTAGTGCCCACAGAGTGAGCTGGATACTGAAACTGTGAAGAGCATCTTGGCGGAGTATAAAATTCACAATGCTGATGTCACGCTGCGTAGTGATGTTACTGCAGACGACCTCATCGATGTGGTTGAAGGAAACAGGTAGTGTGGTGGGGCTTGTGAATCAGACTGGATGATGAGGTTTAGTAGGCTCTTGGGGTTGCTTATACTGTGTCGCAGATGCCTTTCAAATTCTTCAGGGAATCAAAATCCAGTGTGCGTTATATATTGTGCAAAGCAAGCACTTTTATCATTATGAATGCAGGCTGTTTGGGATGTGCTGGGGGTTGTGTTGTGGATTTTGTACTTTTGGAAATCCACTCTTGAAGAGGGTCTGATTTGTGAGGAGGCCGCCTGCCTTCCCACTCGATTCCAGTAGCAAGGAGCTGTGTAATTGCTCTTGTAACTGCTGAAAGGTGTGGAATAGTTTTCTCGATGGAAGACCAAGAGTGCAGGATGGTCTTCTTTGTTTTGGGACACTGGAATAAGTGCCAAATCTTTGTGGACACATGTGGGCATAGTAGTTTGGATGTACCGTATTTTTTGCCCTATAGAATGCACTTTTTCCCCTCCCAAAATGAAGGGGAAATCTGGGTGCGTCCTATGGGGCGAATGCAGGCTTTCGCTGAAGCTTGGAGAGCGAGAGGGGTCGGTGCGCACCAGCCCTTCTCGCTTCCAGGCTTCAGGAACACATCTGCAGCCGAGGCAGCCCTAGGGAACTCCCGCAGGGCTGCCTAGGCTGCGGATAGCAGCCTGCTTCCCGGAGCGCCGGGCGCGCTGAAAGCAGAGCGCCGGGCGCTTCGGGAACACATCCGCAGCCTAGGCAGCCCTGCGGGAGGTCCCGCAGGGCTGTCTATGCTGCGGATAGCAGCCTGCCGCCCGGCGCGAGAGGCGCCCTGAAGCAAAGTGCCCGCCCGCCGGACAGATATCCGCAGCGTGTTGGAGCCCTGCGGGAGTTCCCCGCAGAGCTCCCCACGCTGCGGATAGCAGCCTGCCGCCTGGCGCGAGGGGCGCCCTAAAGCAGAGCGCCCCGCACGCCGGACAGACATCGGCCAGCCCCACAAGCTCGGGGGACAGCAAGGAGGCGCAGCGCTGTCATCCCGGTGTTCCTCGACCTGGTTCGGTTTCCCCAACCTGGTTTTGGGGGGGAAATAAAGGAAAAAATTTTTTCCTTTATTTCCCCCCCAAAAAACTAGGTGCGTCCTATGGGACGGAGCGTCCTATGGGACGAAAAATACGGTGCATAATCTTAAGGGCTTATTCCAAAATACACCTGTCTTGTAACCATGATCATTCAGGAGGGACAGTAGAGAGTAATCACTAGTTTTTAAAAAAGAAATGTGTGTTGTCGGTGATAATTTATTCACTCTTACAGAGTTTACATCCCGTGCATTTACGTGCTGAACAAAATTGACCAGATCTCCCTTGAGGAACTAGACATAATTTACAAAGTGCCTCACTGTGTTCCAATCTCTGCTCACCACCGATGGAACTTTGATGACCTCTTGGAGAAGATCTGGGACTACCTAAAACTTGTGCGAATGTGAGTCAAGCGTTTTGCATTGTCCAGGCTGAAAGCATCTCTGGTTCCCGTTCCCTTGGAAATCTGCAGCTGCATTTCCTTCCCCACTGTCCTGGTTTGAGCTGCTTGACTTGCAGGCTGGTCTTTGAAGTTGGCTTCTCTTCCTGCTTTCTTGCTGTAATCATGTTCTGTCCCATGGTGCCACATGTAAGCCCTAAAATAGCTTTGGACAGTTGTCAACAAAACCTTTGTACAATTCGGCATCATTGCAGTTTTATATGACAGGATAAATGTGGTAGGGTGATGCCTTCAGTAAACAGAATGGCCATTCATCGGGAATGGAGGGAATTGTGGAGGACAACAAATGAGCCACTCCGTACTTTAAGGGCATGTTTCAGTGCAAAAAAATGTTAACTTTATGCACATTGAAAATTGGCCTGACATTGAGAAGAGTAGGCTAGGATCTTTCTCTGTTCTCTGTGTGCTGGGAATTTTTTTTATTTGGGGGGGGGGTAACAGGTGAGCGTTTCTTTGTGCTATCCCACCACATGAATTCTGAAGCACTACAGTTCAGACACATGGATTTATCTCATCTGTTTTCTGTTGCTGCAAAGCAGCCTTCACCAACTTTGTGGGAGAACCTAGAGAGCCAGTGTGGTGTAGTGGTTAAGAGCGGTAGTCTCGTAATCTGGGGAACCGGGTTCGATTCCCCGCTCCTCCACATGCAGCTGCTGGGTGACCTTGGGCCAGTCACACTTCTCTGAAGTCTCTCAGCCCCACTCACCTCACAGAGTGTTTGTTGTGGGGGAGGAAGGGAAAGGAGAATGTTAGCCGCTTTGAGACTCCTTCGGGTAGTGATAAAGCGGGATATCAAATCCAAACTCTTGTGCTCTCCAGCTGTTTAGGGCAGCAGCCCTAGCCAGCAGCTAGGGATTCTGGGAGTTGGAAATCTGAAAACATCTGGATGGCACCAGGTTGGAGAAAAGTATTCTAGAGGGTATGACCTGAACCAGTGGGTTCAAAGTACAAGAAAGAATTTTGATAAAACAATAGAAATAACTTTATGTCAGCACAAGTTATTTGGAACAGCTTGCTTTAATGGTGATGGGGGACTCCCCTGCCCTGGAGCTTTTAAGCAGAGGCAGGCTGCCTGGCTTCCTATTGGGGATGCTGGAGTAGTTGGTGTCTTGCATTAGAAGAGTGTTGGGCGAGATGACCTCTGTAGTCGGTTCCAGCTCTAGAATTCTGCAAACTACAGTGGTGCCTCGCAAGACGAAAAGAATCCGTTCCGCGAGTCTTTTCGTCTTGCGGTTTTTTCGTCTTGCGAAGCAAGCCCATGAACGGATTAGCGCTATTAGCGCTATTGGCAGTTTAAGGGCTAAAAATGGCTTTTTAAGGCTTAAGGGATTAGCGGTTTTGCTGCTAAAATGCTTTTAGCAGCTTAGCGCTTCAGTAAAAGGAGTTTTGGAGCGGAAAAAAAAAATCAAAAATTTTCGTCAATTTTCGTCTTGCGAAGCAAGCCCATAGGGAAATTCGTCTTGTGAAGCGCCTCTGCAAACGGAAAACCCTTTCGTCTTGCGGGTTTTCCGTCTTGCGAGGCATTCGTCTTGCGGGGCACCACTGTATTACATACCCCTCCTTCCTGCCAAAGGAGCCCAATGTGGCAAACACACAAATAATAAAGGCAAAAACATCTGAAAACAATTTTAATACAGCTGCAAACTGGGAGAGATCTCTTTTTAAAAGGCTTGTTGGAAAAGGAAGGTGTTTGAGAGGCGCCAAAAAGACCATGGAGATGGCCTCTTCCTAGTCAAGCTGACGGAGGCCTTAGATGATGAATTTTTGCCCTGGGTAGAAGGGAAGCCTTGTTTGAAATGTATCTGTGTTTTAACGTGCTGTAGCATCTCCTTTTGATGACTCTAAATTTAAATTGCAGTTACACAAAGCCCAAAGGGCAGCTACCAGATTACAGCTCTCCCGTAGTCTTGCCTTACTCTCGGACCACAGTGGAGGATTTCTGCATGAAGATCCACAAAAACCTGATTAAAGAGTTTAAATAGTAAGTACGGCCTACAAAGCAGCCAATTTTCTCCCGCAGTCCTTGTAATGTCACAGCACCAGGCGACAAAAACATCAACTCAAGCTTCCTTTCAAGTAGAAAATGACTAGGCATTGGGAGGTTCAGCATTTCTGTGGGAAATTAACTGTAGTCTTTTGTCTGATCGTATTTCTATTCTCCTTGTAGTCTTAGACAGCCTCGAAAGCACTGGGTCACAAGTACCGTATTTTTCGCCCCATAGGACGCACCGCCCCATAGGACACACCTAGGTTTTTTTTTTGGGGGGGGAATAAATAAAAAAAATTATTTCCCCCCCAGGCATGGGGCTGGCGCCATGACCCCAGCCCCCAGAACAGCCTGCTATCCGCAAGCCTAGGGAGCCGCGCCGGTCTCCCCAGGCTTGCGGAGAGCTGCGCGAAGCCTGGGCGCGCTTTTCAGCGCGCCCCAGGCTTCGCAATGCAGGCAGCTCTCCGGGAAGCTCAGGAGCGCAGGCAGCTCCGTGCAACCCTCGGGAGCCCGGCGCGATGGCACGTTGGTCTCCCGAGGGTTGCGCAGAGCTTCCTGAAGCCTGGAGAGCAAGAGAGGTCAGTGCGCACCGACTCCTCTCGCTCTACAGGCTTCAGCGAAAGCCTGTATTCGCCCCATAGGACGCACACACATTTCCCCTTCATTTTTGGAGGGGAAAAAGTGCGTCCTATAGGGCGAAAAATACAGTAGATGGCTTTTCATTCAGTTTTGCAAAAAAAGCCAAGCCTTTGAAGGATATTTCTCATAGTACTATCATTGTGATGGAACAATTTGTACTTTGTAATTGAAAAGTGCATCAAAGGGCAGGGAAGCCATTGCGGCAGAAGGGAAGAAACAGTTCTTCGTAGTGGAAGATAAGTTGCCCTACTGAACCAGAAAATAGATTGTTACAATGACATGCTACATGGGGCTACCACAAATACTGTTTGGAAGCTCAAGCTCATGGATAGGCAAACTAAGGCCCGGGCACTGGATCTGGCCCAATCGTCTTCTAAATCCAGCCCGCGGACAGTCTGGGAATCAGTGTGTTTTTACATGAGTAGAATGTGTGCGTTTATTTAAAATGCATCTCTGGGTTATTTGTGGGGCATAGGAATTTGTTCATTCACCCCCCCCCCCAAAATATATATAGTCCGGCCCCCCACAAGGTCTGAGGGACAGTGGACAGGCCCCCTGCTGAAAATGTTTGCTGACCCCTGCTCTAGCTGCTGCTGGGCTCTGGAGTAGCATGCAAAATCCAAATCATATTATTCTCTGTGAACTTGCCTATTCCGAGCAAGGTTTTGATACCGACTTACAGGGTTCCAAAAATGGCTGGGCCCCCCAGATGCTTGATGGGGCACATCTGTTGGTATCTCTCAGAACACAAGTTGAGATCTTTGGAGTAGGCTTCTGTCATTTTGGTCAAACAACAACAACAACAACAACGATTATTATTATTATTATTATTATTATTATTATTATTATTATTATTATTATTATTTGTACCCCGCCCATCTGGCTGGGTTTCCCCAGCCACTCTGGGAGGCTTCCAACAAAGATGCAAAATACATTAAAATGTCGCACATTAAAAACTTCCCTGAACTGGGCTGCCTTCAGATGTCTTCTAAATGTCAGGTAGTTGTTTATCTCTTTGACATCTGATGGGAGGGTGTTCCACAGGGCGGGCGCCACTACCGAGAAGGCCCTCTGCCTGGTTCCCTGTAGCTTTGCTTCTCGCAATGAGGGAACCGCAAGAAGGCCCTCGGCGCTGGACCTCAGTGTCCGGGCAGATCGATGGGGGTGGAAACGCTCCTTCAGGTATACTGGGCCGAGGTGGTTTAGGTCTTTAAAGGTCAACACTAACACTTTGAATTGTGCTCGGAAACGTATTGGGAGCCAATGTAGGTCTTTCAAGGCCGGTGTTATGTGGTCTCAGCGGCCGCCCCCTGTCACCAGTCTAGCTGCCGCATTCTGGATTAGTTGTAGTTTCCGGGTCACCTTCAAAGGTAGCCCCACTTAGAGCGCATTGCAGTAGTCCAAGTGGGAGATAACTAGAGCATGTGCCACTCTGGCGAGACAGTCTGCTGGCAGGTAGGGTCTCAGCCTGCATACCAGATGGAGCTGGTAGACAGCTGCCCTGGATACAGAATTGACCTGCGCCTCCATGGACAGCTGTGAGTCCAGAATGACTCCCAGGTTACGCACCTGGTCCTTCAGGGGCACAGTTACCCCATTCAGGACCAGGGAGTCCACACACACACACACACTTCCTGTCTTCCAAAAACAGTACTTCTGTCTTGTCAGGAGTCAACCTCAATCCATTAGCCGCCATCCATCCTCCAACCGCCTCCAGGCACTTGCACAGGCCCTTCACTGGTTCTGATTTGAAAGAGAGGTAGAGCTGGGTATCATCTGCATATTGATGGACACCCAATCCAAACCCCCGATGGTCTCTTCCCAGCGGCTTCATGTAGATGTTAAAAAGCATGGGGGAGATGACGGAACCCTGAGGCACCCCACAAGTGAGGGCCCAGGGGTCTGAACACTCATCCCCCCCACTTTCTGAACACGGCCCAGGAGGAAGGAGCGGAACCACTGTATAACAGTCCCCCAGCCTGTGCAGGGCATCCTTGAATTTATGAAATTTCCTGTTACTGAAGATGTGTCAGGTGTCATTATCACTTGTTCTGTCATTTCCTGAAGGTAGGCTGATCATGTCTGTTGGATGTATTATCTTACTGCTGCTGTGTAGTGGTTTTTTAATAGCCAAAACTATTTTATAAGTGTTTTGTTTGCTGCTTGTTATATATTTTATTTGTGAGGCACTCAAGAGAATTAAAGAATAGCGGCCAAGAGAGATTAGTGAGATTCTCTGACCTGTAGAGAGTATCTGAATTTTTGGGAAAGCCTCACTGCTGCTGGTCTATATACACTGTAGAAGTGTAGTGTCTCAACTAAACGCTTTTCTTTTTCAGTGCACTTGTGTGGGGCTCATCGGTCAAGCACAACCCACAGAAAGTTGGAAAGGATCATACCTTGGAGGATGAAGATGTCATTCAGATAGTGAAGAAATAAAAAGCTCTACTGGGCAATTAGTCATGACTCCTTCTCCTCAGTGACTGTTCAGACGCTTGTTCTATTTGCTGGATGGTTGAATGTGTGTGTGCTCATTCCTATCTTAATCCTCCTAGGAAAGTCAGGTGTATTAGCCATGGGAGCAAGGAAAATCTGTTGACTGTGTGAGGCCTTGGTCTCTATTGCTGTTTTGACTGACTGCACAGCCTCACACTAGGGCAGGGGGAAGCTAACCTGCGGTTCCTCCCCACCCACAGCTAGACTGTAGCTCCAAGCAGCCAGCCTGGCAAGGGGGAGGCACAGCCCAGCAGCTGGAGGTCCACAGCTTCCCCATCCTTGCTGTAGTGTAGATAAAACATACAAGGAAGAAAATGTGCAAGCCTTCTGCTTTGCTTTGTGCATGAGAGGCATACAAAACTAGCATTCTTGTCATTATATGCTTGTGTAAATAAAGCATGCAGATAAAAACTCAAATATTAATTCCGGAATGGTGCTCATGCCTAGAACTTAAACACAGTGTATGCATATAACAAGCTTTTGCGAGTATGGGTTAAGAGCTTTGCTTTTTTCCACCTCACTCTTCCCCCGGGGATTTTAAGACTGGCACCTCTCATTGCTGTTTGAAATACCTAGAAATGTTTTCTTCAAGCTTTTCCAAAATTGACACAGCTTTGTACAAAAGGCGTCTCTGGTATACCAGTGATGATAAACAGCTGCCTATGGAAAAACCCACACATCACGTGTGTGCAGGAGCCTATTCCTGCTCCCCACTGAATGTGACATTTAGATACAAGAGTTGCCCTGACGGTGGTGGAGGTAGAATTTTAACTATCAAGATTAGACAGCCAGGAATAACCTTATTCTCACGCCAGCTGCTAGATGCGAATGGCATAATTTATCTGTGCATTATGTGAAGTTCTTCCTTTCTCACTGACTAGCATCATTGGATGACCCCTACTTCCTCTAGTGTTTATACAGTAGTAGCTTTCTTTAGTGCCCAAAAAACTCAGCTGCATCTTTCAATAAAAAAATTGTTTCTATTCCCTTGCTGCCATCAGGTGGAATAGTGTTTGAATAATAAGTGAAATGCGAGACAATCTTAACATGGGTGGTTAGGAGCAGGACTCTTGTTCCTAGCTGCTTCCATGTAGTTTAAGGGGTCAATGCCTGTAGCACACAACAGGATTAATTATAGAGCATTAGTTTTGAGGTGTCTGCCAAGATTAAGCTAACACCAGGTGCATTAACACCCCATTAGGTAGTCCAAGCCCAAGCTCCATTAGAAACTTCTAAAGCTGCTAATCAGAACTGCTGCTCAGCCCACTCACAAGCATCTTGCAATCCACACATTTTGCCACCTTAAAGGTAAACTTAAAGGGACCCCTGACCGTTAGGTCCAGTCGTGGACGACTCTGGGGTTGCGGCGCTCATCTCGCTTTACTGGCCGAGGGAGCTGGCGTACAGCTTCCAGGTCATGTGGCCAGCATGACTAAGCTGCTTCTGGCGAACCAGAGCAGCGCACGGAAATGCTGTTTACCTTCCCGCTGGAGCGATACCTATTTATCTACTTGCACTGTGTGCTTTCAAACTGCTAGACTGGCAGGAGCTGGGACCAAACAGCTCACCCCGTCGTGGGGATTCGAACCGCCAACCTTCTGATCAGCAAGCCCCACGCTCTGGTTTAATCCACAACGCCACCTTACATGACAGGAATTCCTGTGACACATCTAACTCGCTCAACTCCCAATACATTACAGTGGTACCTCAGGTTACAGACGCTTCAGGTTACAGACTCTGCTAACCCAGAAATAGTACCTCGGGTTAAGAACTTTGCTTCAGGATGAGAACAGAAATTGCACGACGGCAGCAGGAGGCCCCATTAGCTAAAGTGGTACCTTCAGGTTAAGAACGAATTAAGTTCTTGACATATGAGTACAGTGGTACTTCAGGTTAAGTTTCCAATACTGTGCAAGTTGAGGGAGAGCCAAAAGGGCAAACCTTGCAACTAGATTCATTTTCATTAGTTTTCCTTACAATGCAGCAGCTTGTGAGACTCTCCAAACCCCTTCAAAAACTGAAAGTTGGCCCCAAATGAAATACTAAACAGGGTGGGAAATCTTACAAACCTTTACTATTTACCAGGCTGCAAGTTTCTCATTTTCTAGTTTCTTTCAAAATTCCCGATTAAGCTGCTGAAATCAGTATGTTTAAACAGTTGACAGCTGAAAATAAGCCAGCTGTGCAGTAAGGCCAGGACAAGCTCACTCATCCATTGTTGAGGAAGTATGAGCAAAGCTGCTACATCCAGACAGAAACTGAAGTTCAGTCCTCGAATCTGACTTAGACTACATGTTAAAAGCCAAATTAAAGATGGAAACAGTAGCATAACAGGCAACTCATACAAAGAAGCCAAGCCCACTCACTTCCAACATCCTTTTACACAGCGAGACAAACAGCTCATAGAATTGACTTTATTTACAGACCGTTGGGGGGAAATTGTCACTTAAAAAAAAAAGTTATGAAACAATCTTACAGGGAAGAGTCTATGACCACAAAGTATACTTAAACTAGTTCACTTTTTACAGAAATATTCAAGTGTTCAGTTATTGATGGCCCATATGGATTCCAGATGCCTGGAGCATGTGACAGGTCATTTCTGAAGCCTATTCTGGGCCATCAATACTAGCCACAGCATTGCTTTCAGAGTGCAAGAGCTGGCTTTGTTTTGGACTGTATCAGGTTGTCATTTCACTTTCAAGAGTGGGGAGGAAAGAACAGGCAACTACAGCTACACTTGTGATGAAGAGTCGCTGGTGATGGTGGGCCACTGAGAGAAGCTGCTTTTGACCTTAGCTAGTGGAAGGCAATTTTAAAAGACACACCACACAGCAGCAAGGACAACAATCGGGTGGAACTACTGTTGTACTGATAATTATCTAAGGTCAGTTACGAAGGTCCGTATACAGCAGCCCACTTGCCATGTCTTCAGTGCGCTGAAGGAGGCTGACACTTCCAATGAAGTGGTTGCCCGCTGGAAGTTTTTCTTGGACAGGAGTAGATCAGGATGCACAGTGGCTGCTCTTCCCCCACTTTAGCGACCGCCACATTACGGATGACAAAAAGGATACCGTGGAGAGAGACTTGAGACTGCAACAGGCAAAGCGACTTCACCCTGTTCACTCACACTTGACAGATGCAGCACCTTTAATCTTAAACAAGTCCCACATGTACAGTGAAAAGATCCCAAATCATAGGCACACAAACTAAAGCGTAACTTTTTACTAGCTACTCTTATGTACAGCTGTATAAGGTTTCAAAAAAAGCTATCTGGTGGAGATATATATATATACAAAAAGATGTTTATACATTGGTCTGTACACAAGGGTCTATACATTTAATTTCCGGTGAGGAACCCCTTAAGCTGCTACCTCTATCCTCAAGAGGATTCCCAGCACTTCATTCACATATCTTACAAAGAAAGCCAAACGCAAAAAAAGGGAAGATGCTTTCAGAATTGGAACTGGTCCTGTCAAAGTTCCTTCAGGGTTCACTGTTCAGTCCAGGAGATTATTTTAATCTCAATGTAGACATGGGAGCTTGGACAGGTGCCATGTGCTTTCAGTCACTCAAAAAAAGAAGAAGAATGAAGAAAACTGAAGAAAAAGAAGGGGGGGAAAAGAAAAGAAAACCTTGCACAAAGTGCTAAAACCAAAGCGCCCAAAAGGAAATGCCAGTGAAGCACAGAGTTCCGTGTCTAAGGAGGCAGCAGCAGCAGCAGCAGGAAGACTGAGTACCTGCTCTCCGACATAGCTGCTTACTGCCGGTACTCCAGTTCGTCTACACTGATTACTTTGGATGGCATGGAAGGGAGAGGTTGTTGTAAGACGTCCGAACCAAACCATTTTGCAAGACCAACAGGGGAGCTACTTCGCTGGTTCGCACGGTGGTCAAGCTGTGAGTGCACATGAGGCAGTCCAGTCCGAGATGGCACATTCAGAGGGGGAGTTTGTACACCAACAGCAGATCCTTGTGCACTTGAGCCTGGGGAAGGTGGAGAAGGAGAGAGAGAGAAAGACAGAAAGTGAAATACATGCCTTGAGCAAACATAAGGCTGCTTTGAAAGTGTGATGGGAAGCTTCAGTCTTGGTGGTGAATGGACTGTATGTTTGGCTCTGGGTCAGAAACTCTTATTCAGCTTTTCTGAGAAAAGATAGAACTCCTGAAGTGAGTGGCAAAATAAAAGCTTTCTTCACCCCTGAACTCTATAACCATTGAGAGTACAGCTTGACCATGCTACAGGGTAGGTGCAAGCAGTTCAGTTGCTAGCTCGGTTTGGTGCAGCAGTATTCAGGGGCCAGCAGCATTTCCAAAAACTCTGCTCCCCAACCTCCTGAACTCAAGCATCAAGGAGGCCTGGCCTCTCCACAAGACTAGGTGGCTTCCGCTCTCCAAGGTGGAGAGAAGCACTTGAGCTCTCCTCCAAAATACCACTTGTGACATGAGCCACCATCAGAGCCGTCTTTCCTATTGGGCTTACTGGCGTATTGCGCCAGGGCGCAGACCTCTCAGGGGCGCTCCAGCAAGTCCCGCCAGCTGTGCCCTGCCAACTATATGGCTGGCAGTGGCGGAGGAAGGGGGAGTGGCAAAGAATCTGAAAGCGCCGGCACCCCACGCGGGCGGGCGGGTGGGTGGATCACGTGGCCACACCAATCAGCAATTGGCAGCCCCGGCAGGGCTCCTTCCCTCCCGGTAAAGTGGCTCCCTTGTCCCCCTCTCTCCCCGGGCTGACTCTCTGGCAAGCCAGCAGCTCGTGAGCAACAGCACCGGCAAAGCTGCTCTTCTCCCTCCCTCCCGAGCTTGCTGTAAAGTGGCTCCTCCATCTTCCTCCCTCCCAGCAAAGCGGCTCCCCTCCCCACCCAGCAGCAGCACTGGCAAAGCTGCTCCTCTCCCTCGCTCCCCAGCTCACTGTCAAACCGCAAAGCGGCTCCCCCTTCTCCCACCACTGGGGCAGGCACTTCCTTGTTTTGCTTTTCAAAAGGGAAAATAACCCATCAGTTGGTTTCCCCTCTTGTCTTTCTCTTTCTTTGGTGTTGTGTGTGTGTCTCTGTTTCCCTTTCCTCTGCCAGCTGCAGCAAGCCACCAAGAGGCAGCAAACGAGTGCTTCTGCCTCCCAGCCGCTCACCAAGCTCGGCTAAAAGAAGAGGAAGAAGCTTCAGCCGCCAAACAAAATCACAAGCGGATCTGTGTTGGGAGGCACACTTTGCCTCCCTCCTCCAGGTCCTTTTCACCCAACGCATTGTCAAATTCAACTCTGCAAAAGAGTGTTCTTCTGCTTTAAATGCCCTGTCCAAACCTCAGTTTGCAGAAATGAACTTAGTGATTGCCTCCCCCTTCTGCTTCTTTCTCTCCTCCTACATGTCTCCACTAGCTGGCATTTATATGGAGATCAGTTCTTCCCTGTCTCTCTATTTCTGGTGTCAGCTCCCTAAAAAAAGGTCAACAACTTTGGGGTTCCTCCCCTTAGAAAAGGTTGACAACTCGGGGGGGGGGCACCGAAGGTATCTTTGCACCACGGTGCTGGATATGCTTAAGACAGCCCTGGCCACCATCTGGTATCTTCTAGTGCAGAAATAGGCCTACGTTAGTCTTGCTGAGCGATTTCCTGTGGGCTACCAAAGTGTTTTGAAACTTTACAAAACAAGGCGAGAACATAAAGGATTTATTAACACAGACTAGCTGCAGCATAGCTGTTAAAGATCCAGAATGTGAAGGTCGACTTAAGACAAGCAGTGCCTTCCTGGGCCTACTTAGCTCAGCATTTTTTGCAAAATCTTATCAGCAGGCCAAGGTGATCCACTGAAGGATGGCAGCCCACCATCTGCTTAACTCTGCTCTAGCAGCAAGGAGAAGTACTGTAAGCTGCTTGTTTCTAAGTGAGAGTTTTGCTATTCATGCTAGAAAGGAACCATTTAGAACACTGGCAGTCCCCGACTACCTGGGGAGGGGAAACCTTACCTGATCTCTGTAGCTGCTGCTGCATCATTGCCAGTTGCAGAGGTGTCCCAGAGCGAGGATTCAAGAGAGGATGGCCAGCTGTTGGAAGCGGGTAACAAGGCTGACCAAGGATGGGAGCAGACACTCCCTGGAAGTGAGTCAAGTCTACCCCAGGGGGAATCATACCTGGTAGGAAGAAAAAAATCCCCGATAAGCAAATGATCTCTCCTCAGTTTTGGACACCTATCTGCATTTCTAGCCCAACCATTCCCAAGAATTCAAGGCAAGCTAACAGGTGTTTTGACTCAAAACCACAAACCACTGTTTAAATGGATTTGATTATTTGCTTGGCCCTGGTCATCTTAAAACTTTTCCAAAAGAGATTATAGTTTAAAGCCACCAGCAGAAGTTGCAGTATAACTGTGGTGCAATCACCATGTCTAGGATTTCTGATGGCTTCAAGGCAAAACCACTACCTTCAACTGTACCTAAAATAAAGATTGCTGAAAGCCAGTGCAGACCCTGCAGATTGTTACACTGTTACCTTACCACCCCATCAGGAGGCTTACCATCACACACTGCCTGTTTCAGGTTCTTAGGGAGATCCCAAAGAAATCATGCCCAAATCATAGAATTGAGAAGTTAGAATGGAAACAAGAGGATCTTTTAGTCCAACTCTCTGCAATACAGGAATCTTTTTACCCAAGGTGGGGCTCGAACCCAACCGCAAGATTACGGGTCTCATGCTCTACCGATCACTCATTTAAATTCCACATACAAGGTAACGGAATTCATAAAGGTTGCTGTGCTTAAGTATTCTTTCTAACGTTGCAGTTAACAAGATGGCCTGATAGTTTGTTCCTATGTTGGGGGGGGGGGGGAGAAAGATTACCTGCTTGCAGCAGAGGTGGAAGATGCTGAGGATGAATCCCTTGCTGCAGCATCCTCTGAACTAATCCCGGGGGCAGTTGGTGAGTAGGCCGTACCATTGGTACATGAGGAACCAGGGGGACCTGGTGGACAGGACGGAGGAAAGTAGACCCCGGGACAGGGGAAGCCATGGTAGGGGTCTTTCTCCCAGTGGACTTCGGCCTGTAGTCTTGTTCTTTGGTGCAACGATTGGTCTGAGAAAGTGGCGTTGAACAGGCAGAGCGCTGTAGCGATGCTAGCTTGGTACCTATGGAAGGTGAATTCTCTTGATCTACGTGTTCTATGGACCTAGATGGCAGCAAGCCCTCTGTGGAGAGACAAGAGCAAATCACTTAAGTGTACTATAATTTGGGGTGGGGTTTGGAAAGAGTGCACACTCACTGCCCACGCTGACAAGAAGCCACCGCAGCCAAATTGCCTGTTGAATCGAGCGGCTTATCCCACATTTCCATAACAAACCTGTGGTTGGGGTTGGCTAGGCTTAGCCTTTACCCCCCCCCCGCAAATTTGAATTAAGAACTGCCTGCTGGATCAGCCCCCCAAACTTGGCCCTCCAGATGTTTTTGGGGACTACAACTCCCATCATCCCTAGCTAACAGGACCAGTGGTCAGGGATGATGGGAACTGTAGTCCCCAAAACACCTGGAGGGCCAGGTTTGGGGATGCCTGGTATAGCCCATGATCACATGAAACTTCATGCCTGAAGCAAGGATTTGTGGCCAGGCCTCTCTGGTCCAAATTGGAACCCCTCCACTACCACCACACTGCATAGCTGTGGCCCAGGCACGGCAGAGCTGGTATGAGCCACTTAACCCTCACAGGAGATGTTCCATGCCCTGCTCCTTCACAGTGCTAGCTTCCAAAGGTTTGTTTCTTCTCTACTCACCATTACTGCCTCCCTGTGCTTCATTTTCTACTCTATGGATGCAGAGGAAGCTACACCACGTACATTTGCCAGGAAGGCCTGCCTAATTTTGATTTGTCAATCACATTCAGATGAGAAGATTTAATGAATTTTGGCAGAGAATACCAAGTAGCTTGCCTGTCTTGTCTCTGCGCAACCCATGAACCACAGAACACTCTCCTGCCTATTCGCCAGCCTCTTCAGGAAAGACCCCTCCCTTCTGGCTTTACGGGGATTTTCTGGACAGAATTTATGGCACATGGTGGCAGGGACTTATTTAGACCTCCGTTTTGCCTTTCACAGCACAGATGGCCGACACACCATCCCGTACCTTCACTGTTCCTCAGACCTTCATCTCTCTCACTGCATTTCAGCTTTGCAGGATTTGGTTCATCTTTACTTTTGTCTTTGCTTTCATACATCTTGCGTATCACTGAGGTAGGAGTAAAGGAAGGAGACAGCTAGAAAGAAAACAAAAAGATCACCAGAAATTAGTAGCCCATTGTGTGGGATAGGTTTTGTGCATCGGGCAGCTCATCTAGCTAGGCAAGTTCCAGAGCCCTAGATACACTGGGACCCCAAGGAGATGCTATAGAAAGGTACAACTAAAGAAGAGTTTGAAGGAGAAGTGCCACCAAAACAATAATAATGTCAAGTTCATCTGGTATTACAACACATCCATTAGCTGGAAATTGAAAGAGGGCTTCTACTACACTAAATCTGATCCATTTGTCCTTCGTTTTTCATACAAAATCGGGTCTTTCGATAGCACTAACCATGCTAGTGATGGAAGCAGCAGGGGCTGGAGGAGAAGAGGCATTCCCTCTGTGGCCCATGGGAGCAGGAGATTTCGACAGACGCTGCTGCTGCTGCTGCCTAAGAAAGAGAAAACACACATTAACTGTTGCCCCATCCTCTTTCTGCCTGGCTGGGGAACAAGAAAGCTCCTTGGCTAAACTGTCCTGGGAGTCTGGCCTGCTCTGCTCTGCTGATACAAATCAGTTTGGAGGCAGGAGAAAAATGGGCTAGTTTTTAAGAGAGGAAATGGAAGATACTGCTTAGCACAACACTAAGCTTGGTCTTTGAACCTGGTTCCTTGTGTATTTGGAAAAGAGCAGGACAGACTACCTTTCATCACTAGATCAGAACTCCAGTAAAGAAGCCAAAGTCCTTTCTCCGCCGGAAAGCAGGCTGGGAGAGTTCCAGCCAGACCTGGGGCTGGCCAGGCAGAGCAACGTGGAGGGGAAAGCAGGTCACTTGCCTTGTGCCAAGTGCTTTCTAGGTGAAAGGAATTTCACCCAAAGTACTACAGACCAAACCCTGCAGTTCAGATTCAGTGGTCCCCACAGCTTTTCGCCTGCATCAATATCCAACAATCATTGTGCAAAATATATGCAATATATGCTATTACAAATATTTTTACAGGCACTGCTTGGGTTTCACGAAGTTACATCCCAAGTCCTACGTCAGCAAAACTATTTATGCCTAGCAAACTTGAGACCCACATTTCAAACTATCTTCGCCAGAGCTCTGGGATGAGCCTCCTTTGAAAAATAAGGTAGGACAAATAGACATAGGAAGGGAGCATTGAAACTGCTCTCCCAGCTACCAAACCGCTGTTTATGCTCACCTGTTCCTGAAGCCATCTCGGTTTTTGTCCATTTGTAGTTTGCCAAAACCCGGCTGGTAGAAGTTCGACACCTGCATGGTTAAGTCATGTGGAAGCGAGAGGCCTTCTAATGCTGCTTGCTGCAGTTCAAGTGGACTCATCTGAAATAAAGATTTCAGCAGAGTCGTAAGTCTAAAGCCAAGGCTTTTAAACTGTTAGATTATTATTACAAATTAGCTGCAGATGCCAACACTAAAAGGTTTATTTAGTGTTAACAAGTCTGTACCAAAAGGCAACGTTCCCCTCTTAAATAGGAGGGTCACCACCTCATGCTTGCACTATTTAACCCAGACGTCAGGAGTAAGATGCTGAATTACAGCACAGTTGCAAGGAAAGCACTTCACCTCTTCTGCTTCAGATTATCCTCCAACTCCATCCCGAGATAGCTTATCTGTCAATCCTCATTTTAAAGACATTTGCCTACTGTAAAGGTAGAATCCAAATGTACCTATGAACTAAGCAAGAAGTCATTTCTCAAAACTGTCTGTGAAGAGGACAGTTACAAGGCTCTAACTAGGTCAGTAGAGGTCACAAGTATTTTAGATTTTCTCACTGGAGTGCCCTTGCATGCTGGGCTGAGAGAAGGAATGTTAACTGGAAAAAAAGTTTATTACCCCACCCTCCAGTTTCTTAGACCTAACCACACATCTCCCAAATCCTTTTGAGCTTCTGGCATGTTGTAGGAGATACCTCTCCTACATTCCTTGTACACCCCAACATTGACCAAGACGTTTGCCTTATAATAGGCCACTCTCACTGTAGAAGTCCCAACTTTTCAACACGGCATGCAATTCTGCAAGGAGCCTAACATAAGTGTGACTGAATAAAATACAATTCCTTCATTCAGCTGGATAGAATCGTCGCTGTTTCTAGCAGTGAGCCAGCTAGGCTAGGCTACATTCCACACCCATCATGATTCCAACTTAAACCCCAAAGGGTAGGAAAAGCATTCCTCCCCCCTCACCTGTGCAGCAGCTGGGCTCATCGACTTCCGGATCCCCTGAAATGGATCACCAAGCAGCTGTTGAGAACCTGATCCAAAGCCTGCAATGAGATAAGTGAGCAGCTTCAACATTAAGTGAACCAGTGGCCTAAAAATCCTATAGAAACAGATGATTTTCTCTTAGACATTTTGTTCTAGGAAAGCTGCTCTTTTGAACACAAAGAACTACTGACTGTAGAGAAGTCATCTGGACTTGTTAGTTTGCAATTCAAATTAATTCTGAACCAAGGTTATTATTCAGAGCCTGAGTCCAACTTGTTTTGGTTAGAACCTTTGAGTTGATTGTTTGGCAGGAGTGTGAAACAATGAACTTCCCAGGAGTACCAGTAGGCAGGCACTGGATGTATCCAAAGGAAGCTGATGGGGAGTATTTCTAGACATTCCAGCTCTTACCAATTGGTGAGGAGATCTGATGCCTCAGATAGTCGGCAGAAGCAGCTCGAGTCGGAAACATCTGAGAAATCGGAGGCTGCGGTGGAGAAGGGGCTCTTTGGCCAAGCAGAGATGAGACAGGTTCCAAGCCACTCATCAAGTTGTTGAGGACATTAGATGAAGCAGGTCTGCCACTGGACGGCCCGAGGATCTCCTTTGGAAATAACACAGGAATTTCAGATCCTCCAACTATGATGACTACTTGAAGTCACTTCCCAGCAGCACATAACAGAAAGAAATGCTCCATGAAAACAAGTCTGTCAAGACATTCCAAACTGCCTGCGGCAGAAAGAATTGCCGCCAGGCAAGCAGAATGGGAACTTCATCTACCTGTTTTCTTTTAGGCAGTTGTCAAACGGAGCACAGATTCTATTAAAACAGACATGGAAGGGCAGGCAGGCAGGCTGCAACTTTCTGTAAATATGCAGGGCTGGATTACAACACTTCTGCAGTCATACTAGCTGAGCCAGTCAACAAGAGCAACACTCCTGCTTTTTTATTTATTTATACAAATATTTTTAAGTCATTGTAGCAGCTGCATGCAGCTTCTTGTGGTAAGCTCACTGCAATTGAGTGCTGCAAACACCCATTTGCATGCTCGGAGTATGACAGTTGGACACTTCAGCTAGTGCAAAATGGGGATAGGCTACAACCAGCATTTAATTCCAGTGCTCAAAAGGTTTGCACTGGAGGCTCATACATTATTGAGCCAGGTTCAAGGTTTGTGTATTATCTTACAAGGCCCTTAGTAACTTGGGTCCAGGTTACTTTAAGAACCACCTTATCCCTATTATTATTATTATTATTATTATTATTATTATTATTATTATTAAAAGTTTTACTTTACCTGCAAGATATTCTTTGTGGCCGATTGGCCTTGCATCTCAGGAGGCGTTATTAAGTGGCTTTCAAGGGTTTGCTGAAAATAAGGTGACATGCAGTTTTTGTATCACTTCGTAAGCATTCGTTGCCTGCCCCATCCTCCCACTGCAGCCCACCAGCACATGCAAGAATCAAGACAAATCTACCAGTGTAACGAGGCATCAATTTTATAACTTATAAATTTTAATAGTTTGATAAGCAGGCTATAAGGATGCCAACGTTAGCTCACCTACTTTAAAGACAGAGGTGGAGGAGTTGGTCTTCCACATGTAAATCCTTACTACTGTCACCAGCAAACTGGCACTGGCTGAACCAAAGCTGGCCTGCTCAGTAGTAGTTCCCCATTTACAGAATGCCCCCTCCCCTTATATATTGATATTTAAGTTTTGGACGGTTGGTGAACAGCTTTTGCCCATGCTTTCCTGTTCATTAGGAAACAAATGACATCTAATAAAAAGTAATGAAAGTTCACACAATTTCTAAAATTTAGATTTCCACTCTTTGTGCATTATGAACTCTTACAAGAAATCATTTCCCCATGTCATGGGATGCATCCACTAAGACGCCCTCTCATATAGTTTCAAACTATTGATCCGAAGTATGTCTGCTATACAGTCATACAAGTAGTACGTGTTTGTATATGGAAGTGGTTTCAGTCTGTGCCCCAAGACTAGGTGTGGTTGAAATTCTATCATTTACGCACTCCTTCTCTACTTACATTGACTTTTGGTTGGGAAGGCAGAGTCCCACTTGCCTTCATAGTACTGACTAGTTTGTTGAAGGCGGACATATCGCCATCCTTAAGGTGCCGGGAATCTCTCATGTTTAGTGACTCTTCCATCTGCTCGGCCGTTAAGGGGGCGGCAGGTTTCCTCTCCTGGTCCACTTTCAGGGTTTTCAGCCCAGCTTCTACTTCTTCCACTGAAAGGACAACTCCTGAATGTGCTGAAAGGGTTGGGGTGAGGGGAAAGAGAGAGATAATCAAGAACTAGATGTTCCATTGATGGGGCAGATTCAAGGATGAGAGAGATTGCCAGAAAGGAAGAGCACAAGGATACGGCACTAGCTCCATTTTTGTTCCAGGTCACTGCTTTAAAGCGTCAGTCATTCCAAGGCCATGCAAGGATTTATGCACATCCAACACCGAAGCTGTAGCTAAATCAAAAATTAAGATTCCAGATCTTCCAAACAGCAAATAAGAATCAAACGAAGAGGTGACACAGACATCTTATGAGACTCTCAATAATGTATGAGTCAGAGATAACTCTGAGCCCTGTGAGTAACTTAGAAGCCAGCCAGACAGCTTAGCAGAATTTAGATTACATACAAGGGTTGAAGCGTATAAACAGCCACGCATATTTGTATAGTACAAGAGCTATTAGGACAATGGGTACACTCCAGCACAAAGTAGCCCTATAAAGCAAGAGAGTGGGGACAATAGCACTTTCCAGTGGACGACACCCCAAGGCACATGCACAAATGATCTGCAACTTGAGCAAGCTTTCTTTGAGCCATTAAGAATACGGACAATTTCTTCCAATAATTTTTCAATGAAAAAAAACCCTATTTTTCAAATAGTGGTTTGCCTAAAACAGAATAAAAGATCTCT
Organism: Podarcis tiliguerta; assembly: GCF_965153285.1. Taxonomy (NCBI): domain Eukaryota; kingdom Metazoa; phylum Chordata; class Lepidosauria; order Squamata; family Lacertidae; genus Podarcis; species Podarcis tiliguerta. The sequence continues at coordinate 26,651,360 of NC_139549.1, forward strand.
TGGGCTTCTTAACTATGGGTCTCTCTCAGGGTTCTAAGTTTTTACTTGCAATACCAGGGTGCTCTTGGAATGCATGCCTTCACTTCTATGCAGAAGCTACATCTGAAAGCATATATTCTGCTTACAGGAAGCTGCACTTTCATGTAATTATTTGATCCTTATGTCGTGTCAGTCAATGCTGAACCACTGGTGTTTGAAGTCAGACTATAATAGAGGCGGATTTTCTATTCACAAGATCATACGTATGCCTTCCATTACTGCACCTCAGCAAGATAAGAAACCACAACACGGTCAATTCAGACCCATCTGAGCAGAAGCTACTTGCCATTTCACAAAAGCAGTTAACCCAAGCAAGTTCAAGGCTGTTGTATAAAATTGTGACACTCCAGTCTTGTGTTTTCCAGGAGCTCGATGGAGCAGAAGTTGCCTACATCTACTATAGAGACTGAAGAGTTGTCAATAGAGACACCAAGTGCATTGTTTGTTGCCTTAGAATGGCTTGTCCATTCTCTAGTCACAGATCATGCAAAGCCACTAAATATGCATCACAAAGAAAACAGTGCTCTAAAGCAACAGCTAGCCATTTAGGCAAGATGCTTCCAGTTAGGGAACAGATATTGGAACACAGAGGCACCATGAGGTAATAGGTAGTCTTAGGTCTCGTTTAAGAGTTAATGGCCAAAGAAATGTAAATGAATGTATTTCCATAGCAGGAATTGCCTTTTTATTTATTACAGAACAAAATTGGCACCCAATACTGCAATTCAGATGCCCTGACAGTCATGCAGATGCAAGAAAGGACCCAAATCACTTAATGTTCAAGTACATTCAGCAAACTGTAGCAGGAAGATAGAGACTGACATCTGAGCACAGGGCTTGGCATTAGTTTGGGTGGAAACTCTTAGAGCAGGGATTTCCCAGTTTTCCACTGTGCATATTCACTGGATGAAAATTCCAACTCCTGCTCCTGACTGTCATTAGGATGCACCAAATCAAAGACACGTATTTATGAACTCCTCAGCATTTTTGCATGCCAGTATCTGCTGCTCAGACCTGCCGCTGAGATTCTGAACTGAAACCAGATTCTAATGCAGCACATGCAGGGGAGCTTCTGAACATGCACAAGCAACATGCAGATCAGCCATGCAAGCCTTCTGCGGTACATGCAATTTAAAAAGGTGGGCCTCAGTAACCAAGACGTATGACATGCCAAGATTTCGGCAGGAGAATTTATGGCTCAAGAATTCCTTTCCCACCTTCAGCCCTCACCCCAACATCCACTGCAAAGCTGCCATCTCTAGTACTGGCCAATTATATTTCTTTTTAAGATATCCAGATTTGTACGACATCCAGAGAAGCCGCAGACTCCCTAGCTGAGAGATTAGTTGCAGAAAACTTTGCTTACGTTATTGAGGCAAGAGATGCTGTGGTGCAAGCTTGGGTGAAGAGCAAGAGCCGCTCAAGTGGCAAGCTTTGCAGTGCTCGAGGCTTTCGCCACCAGCTTTCAATTTGGAAATTGATTCAGATGCCAGGAAGGGTTGATACCAGGAGCTTCGTTTACACCAGGAGTTAATCCTGCTGTTATAGCCTATGGATAAGGATCAGGCAATAGCAAGGCAATGCAGATATCCATAGGGATCCCTGAAGTCAATCTTAGCACTTCCTGGCCGAGAACCAAAGCTTGGCACTTGAACATGTTTTTGCCGGAGGCACCCAGAGGCATCACAACAGCAGAAGGGGGAAGACTTACTGCTCTCTCTAAGCTTCTCCTTGTTGGCTGAGAGACTTGAGAGGAGGGGTTTTAAGTCCACTTTGGCTTTCTGCAGCATCTCTAAGATGTCCACTTTGTTTTCAGAATGGTCTTCCAAAGGAATGGGAGCAAAGTAGTTTCCAGAGTTCTGACCAGGGGACAGAATGCCTTGCTCTAGACCTGAAACAGTAAAAACCAGGACGACTGCCTTGTAAGTCTTTTCCGCTCTCAGGAGAACAGAGCAAAGAGGTTTATACTCTCGAGAGGAGACAGCATTCCACAAAGAGACACACTCCTACCCAAGGAGTTTAGGGTTCTGCTCCAGAAGCTGAAGAATCAGAATGAAGAAAATGCCACGGGCAAGGGGTCCTGCAACTTTCTAGAAGAAATACAAATGGCCACAGAAAGGACAAGACAGTATTACCTGCCAGTCTCTCCAACTCTTCATGGGGTGTAGATCGAAGGCTGCTCGAACGGCTTCCGGAACGGCTGGGATTGGAAAACCAGCGGCTGAACCTGCTGGCCGACACAGCACCTTCCGCCAGCACATCTTCTATCATCTATATAATAAAGAGAAAAGGGGTAGGTATTGCAGGCAATCATAACCAAGAACAGGTGTCTGATCCCTGCATAATCCCTTGGACTGTAGCAGGCCTGCTGTTTCCAGAATTCTTCCAGGAGCAACCACACAAAGCCTGTTCTCTGAAGGTTAGTCCCCAAACCACTTCTGTTGGCAGTTGGCACTTTGCCCTGACAGCAGAAGTGTGTCCTGGAGTCCATTAAGGGGCCTCAATTTACTAATCCTAAAGGTCTAGATCAATGGTGAGGGCCCTTTAGCCCTCCAGATGTTGCTGAACTACAATTCCCATCAGCCCCAGCAAGCACAGCCAATAGTCAGGGATGATGATGGAAGTTGTACATCTGGAGGGCCAAAGGTTCTAGAACCTTAGGATAGTCAACAATACTTCATACTGTTCAGCCTCCCCCAGTGGCAATCTTATTTGTTTTCTCAGAAGCAAGTGTCCAAGGGGACTTAGGATTCCAACCCAGGAGGTGCTACTTGTATTGCAAAAGGCAGCTTCCAAAAAGAGGCACTTTTGCCTCCAATGACCAAGACTTTGTTGCAAATGTACCATGTCATTCTTGTATATGCAAAACATTACATAAAAAAGGGCTCTGTTATTATACAGTCGTACCTTGGATCCCGAACGCCTTGTGAGTTGAACGTTTTGGCTTCCGAACACCGCAAACCCGGAAGTGAGTATTACAGTTTGCAAACGTTCTTTGGAACCTGAACTTCTTACGCTGCTTCCGATTGGCGGCAGGACCTTCCAATCGGAAGCTGCACCTTAGTTTCCAAACATTTTGGAAGTCAAACAGAATTCTGGAATGGATTCCGTTCGACTTCCGAGGTACCACTGTATTTGCACATTTATTTATTTGATAAAACTTACACGCTACTTCAAAATTGTTTACAAAAACCCAACAGTATTGATTAAAACATTCAATAAATTAAAATCAGCAACAAACTAAAAACACATCAGCATTTTATATATCTGCATAGGCTTTTCTAAACAAAAATGTTTTCAGCAGGAGCTGAAAACAAAGTAAAGGGCACATGCCTGATTTCAATAGGCAAGGCGTTCCAAAGTGTATATGCTGCCACACATGAAAAATGAGTTCTTACAAATGTGGACCAGGTATTATGTGGCACCTGAAGAAGTGCCAGTTTTGCAGATTGAAGCAGCTGAGGGGACCTCTTTGCGTATCATCATGTATGTAGGGAGCCTACTTGAGGGCTCCCATACGGGTCTGAACAGCAGTCTATCAAATTTAGATCAAATCAATCTGCTATCCTATATTTTACTAAAGTATCAAATGCTATTTTGACTGTGGACAAAATGGGACCCTCTATGATGACCTCTTATTGGCTTTACTAAAGGAAGAGTGGACCAGGAGTAGAACAGAGTTCAGGATGAATTCCTCCTGCCTGCCCTGTGGAACTTGGAAGCTTGCTAGGTACCCACAGTTAAGTATTAACTAAATCATTTTTTATGCTATGTCAAGTTAACACCGTCACCCAACTTCAGACATGGCAACTCAAGGGTCCTTCTGCTCTTCACAGCACAGCACAGCACCACTATCAACCAGCACCACTGCTTCTGATTGGCAAACACATCCAAGGTTGAGCTTTGATAAGCTACTTTTGAAGGTGTTCCCTCTTTACTCTTATGAGGGGCAGGGGTAATTTTTTTGCAGGCCATGCTTGAGAGGGAAAACCTACATGCATAGAAGTGAAGGCTGCGTTCTGCAAGCCTAGGCATGACCCTGGCTGCTGCTGCATTGCTCCCACCCTTAAATCCAAGGCAATCAATTCCTTCATCCACCCAATGTTTCCTATGAAGCCCGAGTTCCTCTTGCACAATAACGCCTTTGTTGTGTGGCAAGTCAAAGCCTGAGAGATTGCATTTGGGTGTCAGGTATTCAATATTGAAGGTTAACTAGTCTTATTAGTTTATCTTAAGGACTGTATGTATATGAAACTATTCAGCTTTGAGTAGTCCAGATATACCTAACCCATTTTGGGGGATAAGGGGTCATAGATTCAAACAAATAATCTGGAGCAGGCATAGGCAAACTCCAGCCCGCCAGATGTTTTGGAACTACAATTCCCATCATCCCTAGCTAACAGGACCAGTAGTCAGGGATGACTGGAATTGTAGTCTCAAATTATCTGGAGGGCCGGAGTTTGCCTATGCCTGATCTGGAGTATCCAAATACATAAAATTTTAGGTCTTGTTTTTGGGAAGGGCCCTCAATATTTTGATTAAAAGTGAATTCAAGCAAGTACGAGCATCATACCTACACACACACAAAAATGTGTGTAGCCTCAAAATCTTTCCTTGGATAAGTCTCTCCTGGGGCAACTGTGTATAGCTCCGTATGGAAACATCCTGCAGATTTCAACCCCAACATACCTACCTTGGAATAAGACAATTTAAATAAAGCTTCCTGTTTTTAAAACTAAATATATCCAATGAACAAACAGGCATATTCACTTGCTGGTTTGGGAGAAAGTCTCACCCACTCAATCAAGTCAGAAGTTCTTGTAGTTGTGCAAACCTCAAAGTTGTCCCCAGCACTTCCTGTTAAAACTAGAAGCCTCGTGGCTCCCACCACCAAAGTTCCCCATCTAAAATTATACCAGAGTTTTCCATAATGCAGCTCATAACCCATACCACTACTAAACATATTCAAACACTGTTGCTTACAGTAGCCGGAGGAATTTTAGAAGACCTAACTAAGTTCGGAAGGTCATTGACTTCATTTATTTGACTTGTTTCTTTAGCTTTTTCTCAGTTCCTATCACAAGGAGTAGTATTTAAAATATTTTATACCCCACCTTTCCATAAAAAGCCTATACAGTGACACCTTGGTTTAAGAACAGCTTAGTTGGATTAAGAACGCTGCAAACTCGAAAGTAGGTGTTTTGGTTTGTAAACTTTGCCGTGGAAGCAGAACATGTTTCACTTCCTGTTGAATGTGTTCCATTTGTAAATTGAGTCACCCGCTGCTATGGGAAACCATGCCTTGGTTTAAGAACACTTTCGTTTAAGAACGGACTAAGTTCATAAACCAAGGTACCACTGTATTCCAGATGATCTAATTCAGCATAGCTCACTGTCTGCAAATTTTCACAGAAGGGTGAAGTACAAGAAATGAAGCCATATCATCACTACTTCGAAACATGCAAGTAAACCCACCCATGGCAGAGGCGGGGGCTGCCTTGAAATATTCAAGTATTTCCACTTCACTTGACAAAGTTTTTCAAAGCCTTCTACAGAGCAACAAGACAAGGGAAAAGCCACTACCAGAAACAGGGTGCATTAGTTCAAGATGGTAACCATCATGGCAAAGTTGGGTGTTTTTTTAAAAAAAAACTTACCGAAGCCAAGCCAGGAACACTCTTATCTAGGTTGAAGAACTCATTGAAATCGAACTCTCCTGGAGCTGGTTCCGGCAGGACTATTTCCCTTGGGACTTCTTGATCGGCTACTGTCTCCTGGCCAAGAACAGATTGCACTTCTGCCTCTTCTGCTAACCCGCCATTGCATTCTATTCCTTGGGAGGGATAAAGCCAAAATCAGCGCACACAAAATAATTTCGAGAGGCAACAGGAGCCACTCTTTGACACCCAGGGACACAGCTGCCTGTTTCAATTGTTATACAGGTCTACAGGTTCATAGAATGCTTCCCTAAGTTACATTTAAATATGCGTTACTCTCAAGTTTCATCAGAGTTGCTCCAGAGAACGTTCAAAACAGATACCAGAAAGGTGCCAATTGTATGCACTGTTAAGTTTTCAGGCGGCTAAAGAACTGTATTTCAGTGCTGCTAAAATGACGTTTTTACAGTCTACAAAAATGCATGAAGCCTTAAGGCCTACCAACACCCAGTTTCATTAGAATGCAGCCAGACAAGGGGCAGATGGGGCCAATTTAGCTATCTGTTCCCAAAATCTCCCAAGCAAAATTTTGCTACTTACCTAGAATGCGTCAACACTACAGCTACAATCTTAACTACTGTATTTTTTGCTCTATAAGACTCACTTTTTCCCTCCTAAAAAGTAAGGGGAGATGTGTGTGCATCTTATGGAGCGAATGCAGGCTGCGCAGCTATCCCAGAAGCCAGAACAGCAAGAGAGATTGCTGCTTTCACTGCGCAGCGATCCCTCTTGCTGTTCTGGCTTCTGAAATTCATAATATTTTTTTTCTTGTTTTCCTCCTCCAAAAACTAGGTGCGTCTTGTGGTCTGGTGCGTCTTACAGAGCAAAAAATACGGTATGCCAAGCATGTCCCACTGAATTCAATGGAGCTCACTCCCAGCAAAGCAGTTAGGATTGCATTCCAACATCTTATCCTGATTCCAAATTAAGAGTGCATGAGATACTGTCCTTCAGGAAGGCTGCAAAAGGACCTCAGATTAAGGCCTTAAATCCCCAGTATGACAGCTATGTACCACATGCATCACCTGCTAGCATCACACTAGTTACCTTGTTCACTATCACCCAGCCTTGCTTAACTAAATTTTTTCCTTGGTCTAGACAGGCATCTGAGGCTTACACTCATTTAAGCAAATAATATTCTAAAATGAAAACCTCTTATGGGTAGCTTTACAGCACAGCAGACACAGAAATGCCCTCTATACCAAGTCACACACACCTAGGCCCTATAACCCCACTCTAAAGAACTCAAGTAAAGATGCATCTCATACCTGCATCTACAAGCCAGAAGACTGACCATGAAGCAGAGAAAGTTCAGTTAATGGCCAATGACAGAAATGGATAGAAGCAGACACTTCAATGCACAAAATGCCCCCCCCCCCCTTTTCTGGGCCACAGAGTTTTTCTCCAGTTAGCCAATACACAAAGTTTCTGTGTTAATACCTTCCTTCAGAGAAGTTGGACGCCGTCTTGTTCGCTTCCGCCCTTTATGTTCTTCCTCTAGTATTTTATCATCAAAGCCAGTAAGTTCGATGGTTTCCGACTGACTTGTGGGGCCAGCAGAGAACCATTCCGGCTCCTCCTCAGTATAGGAGTCATTCCTTCGGCGTTCTCCAAATACACGCTTGCTGTCCCCATATTCTCTCTAAAGTTTACGGGGAGAGACGTGGAAAACATTCAACATGTGGTCTCTAACCAACCATAATAATCATCCCTTTAGTGGGATCCAGCTTTTAATTTTTTTGTGTTGAATCCAATCAAGTCCTACTCAGCACCGACCTACTGAAATTAATGGGCCTAGCTTTGCCATGTCTGTTAATTTCGAAGTTTACCACCCAATGGGCCCAATTGGTCCAAGAAGGGCCAATACCGGATACAGCCCTTTGCTTCTAAAGCAACATTCCTCTCCATCCCTCTTTGCCGCCAAACAGCCTTCCAATTCAACACAATCCAAAGGCTACAGGTGTTTCTGCCATTATCATACCTACAGCAAAGGCATTTATACTTTACTGTATAACAGGAAAGTGCTGTGTTGTTTTCTGAACTTGCTCTGGGATGCCGTGGTGCGGCTTATACAAGTGGTCAAGAAAGTCTATCAAATACAAGAAGCAGGCACAGGTACACCTTCCGGTGTGGTTTTAAGGACTAACCCTGAAACGCTTGTCTTTGTACTCCCTGTCGCGGTCTCTGTCCCTTGCGTCTCTTGAGTCCCGTGAGTCCTTCTCACCACCTCGGTGGTCTTTATCAAAGTTTCGGGCAGAGATTATTCTCCCACTGCCAATCCTACGGCCGCCAATGACACGGACACAGTCATTTTCTTTCTCCAGTGGGCTTCCTGCTCTTCGTGAGCCTACAGCTGCAGTCACGTGGCAGCCCCCTCCAAAGCTTCGCCGCTGTGGACTCAGAACCACATCCAAGTCATCTTCTTTTACCCGTTCTCTGGGATCTACAGGTTGAAGAGATTTTAGTTACATGTCAGGAATGTGTTTATGTGTTAAAGAAAGTAGGTGCTACAAGCTCTATTCACAAGCATGGCAAAATCATTTTACATATTTGCTGTGATTGCAAGGAGTTGAACTAGAGGACCCAACCCTACAATTCTATGTTATATGTAGTTTAATTCATTACTCAAATCTGTCCTAAAACAGTATTCACTACAATTTTAAGTAACTCTATTGCATGCTCCTTCCTTGTTTTATCCTGCTTTCTGAAGCACATACTGAGCCCCATGAAATAGTCAAAGCCACACAGGAATCTCTATATTTCAGTTTTGTGATTTATGTGCTTTTGTGAAGTGCTCACCCACTATCCTTCTCATGAGCGAACTCCGATCTGAATCCGAGTCCTTCTTAAGTCCTTCCACTGGTGAAGTCCTTCCAGAATTTGGATATAGTGACGCATGCCATTTTTCAGGATCCCAAACTCCATCACTGCAACGTTGCAAAAGATGCACATCACTCATGTTTGACCCCCTATATATTTAACATTTCTGCAACCAATGAAAGTCATAAGTTGACTAACGATTAATAGAAATACCTGTCATATTTTTCTGAAAGACATGATGGCCTCCGTTTAGAATGGGGACGCTCTTTAATGTCCAAGAGCTCTTCCTGGAGAAAGGGGAGGGAAAAAATGATGGTATTCTCAATTTTCCACCATGACAATTTATTGTACACCATATTTCATGCAACACAGCAAGAAGGCTTGTCTGGTATCTGTTTTGACTCAAAAGGAGTATTTAGAAAACAGCCGAAGGAGTGTCTGTTTGGGACAGGGGTCAGCAGACTTTTTCACCAGGGGGCTGGTCCACTGTCCCTCAGACCTTGTGAGGGGCCGGACTATAATTTGAAATTCCTATGCCCTACAAATAACCCAGAGATGCATCTTAAATAAAAGCACACATTCTACTCATGTAAAAACACACTGATTCCCGGACCGCCCGCGGGCCGGAATGCGAAGGCAATTGGGCCGCATCCGGCTCTTGGGCCTTAGTTTGCCTACCCATGGTTTGGGAGGATTATACCTTCTGTGGAGTTTAAAGGATTTAGAAGCTGAAAGAATGTAAGATTCCCCATAAATAAGAATCTCAAATGCTTTCTGAAAGAAGTCCTTGTACATGGGAGATTGTTCCATGCAAGAGACATCAGTAATGTGCTGTCTGGTGGCAGTTACTGCAAACTGACAACTGTCCTGCTGAGATTACTTTCAGGAAATCACACAATGGTCCATTTACTATATGTAGCAGCTATACATCTTTGAAGAACATTTCTACTGAAGGCTTTCAATGTTATTTTATACTGTTCATTTTTACAATGCGGTCCTGCCTAGAAGCACAGGCCTTCTCCTGGAATACTTGGTATAGCAAAAGTGCAAAGCTAAATAGAATTTTATATATATATATATATATATATATATATATATATATATATATATAAAATCTCCTGCTTTTCAGCATGTAGATGAATGCAGGCATCTCTCCACTGACATGCATACCAAAAGGAGGTGGGGCAGAATAAGGAATTCCCCATTTGCATGTGTCCCGGTGATGAATGCAGCGGACCGGACCGGAACCCTCACATAAGTGGTGAATCCCCTATATATGAATTTTAAAACTAAACCTCCAACATTTAAAACCTCAAGAATCTCAAAAGAGACTAAAACCTCTGAGAACTATTCAGGGGTCAAAGGCCTCCAGGAATAAGCATTTTGACCAGGTGACGTGAAATTAAATTAGATCTTAAACCCTAATTACACCTACAACCTATGTTCTGAAACAAAATAAAATTTCAGATTAATATTGTTCATTTGGTGAAATAAATTTGCTATCAGTCACTTCAGTGGCAAAAATTAGAAGGGTGGTGTTGCAAATCTTTATGTTTAGGTAAACTAGTTTAATATAAAATTCTTGTATCATACACCAGCTTGTTTAGTGTGGTGACAAGTTGGAGCTCTCTAGAAGGCTGTTAATTAGACCTATCCCTTAAATGAGTTCCTGTTAGCTTTACTACAAAAACAAGGTTTAGGAATTAAATCCAAAGAAGAAAAATCTCACTGACTTCTATATTTGTATGCTCATTTACAGGAAAATTACAAGATTTTGCAGACTGATGGCAACTATTAACAGCTTGATTCGACTACCATTTCAGAAGCAATTTGATACTTATACAAGAAGCATAAAAGCTTACTTTTGTGTAGCGATGAGGGAATTTCATTGCACCAATCAATGTATCGCCGTTCACAACTTCTGTCATTCCCCCCCTTTTATCCATAGTTGCTTGGAGGCCTTGAACATGCGCCTGTTAAACACACACACAAAATGGAATGTACAAAACCATGCAACGTAGTTTCACTTCAAGCATTCCATATGCACTTATGACAACTTTTGCCATTCTGAGCACATTACAGGCACCTGGACATTTGATGGTAGCCTGTAGTATGGATTTTTCAAAACTGTTTGCTGGCTTTACTCCTTCAAAGCAAAAGTCTCCAGGTCAAGAGTTACTACTTTAAATAGCCTTTTTACATACATATTGTTGGCCAACAACTTACAATAATAGTGCTTCTTTCAACAACCTATGAGTATGAAGGAGATAAAGCAACATTGGCTGACTCACTTTTCTGCTTTAGGAGAGTCAAGGACCAGAGTATTGACATTCCAGGATACCGTGATGCCTCCCTGAGAAAGTTTCCCTATCAAGACCGCTGCAGTTAATCATAGCTATGTTTATAAGAGAGACCCTATGTTCAAGGAGACAAGCATCCTTATCACAGGTCAAAAGCACATGGGGAATGCCACATCAGTACTTCCAGATAGCTGGGGGTGGAGACAGACCATATTCGGCAACAAGTCCTTCAAAAGGGGCACAACAAGCTCTTGTGGGAGGGGCCGTAGCTCCCATGTGCTGCATGCAGAAGGTCCCAGGTTCAATGCTCAGCATCTCCAGTTCAATAAGAAAAAAAGGACAACAGCCATAGCAGGTAATGGACCCTCCTGCAGCCTGAGACCATGGAGAGTTCTACTATTGACTAGTAATGCCTTCCCCAGCATGGTGGCCTCCAGGTGCTAAACAGGATGCTGTCAAGCCTTAAACCTGGGAACTTCTGCATCTAAGCCATGGCCTTTCCCCTGAACATAAAGATTCTAGTCCTCAAAGTTCTGAATAAAGGAATGTCTTAAATAGGAAGCTGGCTTATACCAAGTCAGACTACTGGTTCAATATTACCTACAGTGACCAGTAACAATGGCTCTCTAGATTACAGGTAAGGGGCATTCCAGCCCAATCAATCAATCAATCAATCAATCAATTACCCTCCACCCTAAGGCCTTCCTACTGGGAGGACTGAACCTGCATGGAAGAAAAGTCCTCCTCCACTTCCCTCGATACTGTTGGACTCCAACTCTCATCAACCCTCAAGCCAGCGGAGCCAATGGCCAGGGATGCCAGGAGTTGTGGTCCAACAGGCTGGTTGGAAGAGGCAGTACAAGGAGCGACACAAGCCATTCCGACCAAACTGCAATGGAGGTTTCCACGGTGCTCAACAGGTAGCCATATTCGTCAACTCCTGCCAAACATTATTCCTATTAAACGCGGGCGCGCACACACACGTACACTTAACCCGCCTCCAATCTTAACTCAGAACGTGGGAAGCCACAACACTAGGCGGGAGGCGCCTCTCCTCACGCGGCGACCCCTTCCTTCCTTTCCATCCCATCCTTGGGGGCAGTGTCATCTTCGACACCACTCCGCTCCTCCCCGCCGCCGCCCCCCACTTTCGTCCCTTGGATAACCCATGGCTGGCCGAGACAAGAAGCTGCAAGCCGTGGAAGTGGGGTGGTGGAGCAGAAGCGGGTAGTAGCAGCGGCGGCCTACCTGGCAGGGCTGTTGTTGAGGCCGGCCTGCACGCGTCGCAGTAGTAGTACGGAGACGCCCCGCCCAGGCAAAGGGGGGACGGTTTTCCGGGGAGGCCGCACACAGCGCCGGCGGAAGCGGGAAGGGAGAATGTGGCTCCTCGGCCCCCGCCGCCCCGAGGAGAGGCGCCCCCTGCCCCACGCCCAGCAGGTGACTCAGCGGAACCCCCACCGGGGGCCCAGGCCGCGGGCGGCTTCTCACCTCCCTCGCTGGCGCTCCCTCGCTGGGTGTCTGGCCTTCCCGCCCCCTCTCAGTCCGGCCAGGGACGAGGACGACGACGACGGGGGCGGCCGCCGCCGCTCCCTCAGACCCCGCCGTCGCTTCTCCCGTCCTTCCTCCTCCTCCTCCTCCTCCTCTCTGTGCACACGGCCCGTCCGCTCCTCAAGCTCAGCCCCGCCTCTCCCTCCTCTCCTCAGCCGCCGTAACCGGGGCCTTCGTTGCCCACCCCTCCCCCTTTAATAGCCACGGCGCATGCGCCACACTCGCTCCTCGCCGAGCTCTCGCTTCCACCTTTCCTCCGGCTCGCGCACGCGCAGTGTAAGCCGGCGGGCAGGCCCGCAGAGAGCGTGCCGTTGGCGATTGCCTGCCCAAAACGGGTGAGTGGGGGCGGGGGCGGGGACACACACATACAAAACAAAGTATAGGAACTTCACAGACTACTTCCAAATTCGAATTCCCATTTCTCAGCTCTGGCGAGATTTATAGTTGTATAAATAAACCCGCACACAATAGGCAGGTGGCGATAGAGTAGTGTGTTAAGAGGCATGGAAGGGTCCTTCAGGCGTTTCGGTAGGACAGCCTCGTTTTCTTATCGATTGTTGCCTGCAGCGGGGAGTCCCCGCTCAGGAGGCGCTGAATGACACCTGTGCGTGGTTGGGTTGTTCTCTGCACTGCTTTGGTAGGGCTTTACTCCCTGGTTAGTGCGCATAGCGTTGCAGCCCAAGAGATTGAGCCTGTGCAGCGTTGCAGGGTGGTCTTGTCCGTGCTCTTCAGAAGTTAAGCCCCGCTGAAAGTATAAAGGAACTCGCTTCCAAGTAATTGTGTGCAATAGGATTGCAGTCTCGGACGCGCAGAGCGGTAGAGAAGACTGCGATGCTTCCCGGCCGCGTACCTCTTTAAACTGCAAAGCCTAACCCCATTTACCTGGTAAGCCCCGTTTAATTTGGTGGGATTTACTCCCGAGTAGCATGGTTAGGTTTGCACTGTAAACTATGAGATGCCTTTTGTGTGGTGGGGGGGATACTTAGCTATCCAAAGCAATGGATTAGCTTCAATTAAATCATTTAGCCCCGATGTATGTCACAAGACAGGTCATGAGATCCTGAATTGTACTGCAGCACGATCAGTTGATTCTCGTTAATTTTTAACGCGTTTTGTAATGACACAAACGAATATCAGTTAATGCGGAATAGTTATGGCTTCAGAAACGCAGATAAAAACTTCTATTTCATCTATAAGAATGACACACTCGCCTTTTAACCGCTCTGGCTGTGCTTAAAGTGTGTTAAGGAGCAATTAATTGTTTCTTGCATCATTTGGGCTGCAATCCAAAACACATTTACTGGGTGCTAAACCCCTCTGCCATTGGACACAATGAGACTTACTATTGAGTAAACGTCCATAGAACCACCATGTTGACATATGACAGACCTTTTTCCGCCCCACTGTTGACAATCACCACCACCCCTGTATATTTATGTAAGCGCAATTGCAATAAAGGGGGCTCTTGTTCATGAAACTTAAGATACTCCGCTTTGAAAGTACCTTTCCGTGCAATTCACATTTTCTGAGAAGGAATGTGTTTAGGGCTGCAAGGTTTGTTCCTCATTATAAGATGAGGGATAAATCACCGGAGTACCCCCTCTCCTGCATATTTGTGGGAGAAATGAGAATGCCAGCCCACATTACAGCAATTATCCTATGGAACCAGAGGACAATGCAATCCTATGCACGCTTATTCAGAAGTAAGAAGCCCTAGCGCGTCCAATGGAGCTTACTCTAAGTCGATAATACTGAACAGGATTACTTGGGAGTCGGGTCTGTTAAACTGCGCGCGCCCTGTTGAAAGCAGCTGGGTCTGCTCCTCAAAAGAAAAACGTGGTTTACGAATTGCTGGGTGGCTGTGCATCCCCCCCCCCGCCCCCTCCACTTTTCATTCCATACGCGCCGTGGAGGACAAAAAGGCAGGAAAAGCTCACCAGGTGCTAGCCAGATGTAGCGGGACTTCAACTCCCATCATCCTCAGCGGGCAGTGCCAATGGAAAGGGATGCTGGGAGTTGAAGTCTCGCAATGTTTGAAGAACCCCCCCCCCCCCGCCTCGGGTACCCGTCAACTTGCTTCGTGCGTGTGGATGGTTGGTTGGTTTTGAGGGTCTGTGAAGAGCAACTGAATGTGGATCTAGGCTTTCGGGGGGGTCTTCCCCGCCCCCCCGAAAGCCAGTTATTCCAAGTCAGAGGACCCTCCCAAGTGTAACTAGGCAGCTGTCATGCCGCCGGCCCGCCATGGCGACCACTGGGCGTGTGCCGTGCCTCCGCTTCGGCTGCCGCCGCCTTGGGGAAAGACGTTAGCTGAGGAGGAGTCCGCGGGCCGCCTTCCCGCGCTTTTTCCTGAGGAGAGGCGGGAGCCCCTTCTCTCGGTGATGCTTCCCTCCCAGTGACTGCCCGACACGGGCATAGCGAGAAGTGTCGTGGAGATGCCTTCTACACGTGTAGCAGGAGGAGTAAAGGGGAGAAAGAGGCTCTGCCCTTTTCAGATAGTAGATTGAAGAAATCTCTTTTTTTAACGCTCGTTTTTTGTAGGCAAGAGAATGAAAACATCTCTGCAAACCGAAAGTTGGCTTCTGAGGCAGTAGGCTGCGGCAAAACCGAAACCCTAGATCAGGCTACCCCTACCAGTATCCTGCTATCCAATGGATCCCCTCACAAGGGATTACCCTCTGCTTTCCTTTGGACTATCTCAGTGAGGGAGAGATAGGGGGGTCGTCTTCTGAGCAGCCCAGGACTACAATTGAGGGGTTCAGGTACTTGGGCTGGAGAGATTTGGACAGGAAAATAAAATAAAATTTCCAACATCTAAAGACCCTTATGCAAGTCTATGATGCTACCACACTTGGGGTCGCTTCACCTCAAAAAGAATAGAGTTGGAAAAGGTACAGAAAATGTTCCAAGAGGATGGAGCGACTCTGCTATGAAGAATGGTTGCAGCATTTGGAATTTTTTTAGTTTAGATAAAAGCTGAGTACAAGGCAACATGATAGAAATGTATAAAAGTATGCATGGGATAGAGAAGTGAGATAGAAAGGTTTTCTTCCTTTCTTACGGCACTAGAACTCAGATCCAATGAAACTGAATTCTGGAAGATTCGGGACATAGAAAAGAAAGTCCTTCTTTATGCAGCACATAGTTAAACAATGAAACTCCCTCCCTCAGGAGGCAGTGATGACCACCAACTTGGATGGCTTTAAAAGAGGATTGGACAAATTCACAGAGGATTTAAGGCTATTGATGGCAATTAGCCATGATGCCTATGCCCCCGCTTCCAATGTTGAAAGTGCCATACCTCTGAATATCAGCTGCTGAGAATCACAAGTGAGAAGGGTGTTGTTGTGCTCATGTTCTACTTGTGGCTTTCCTATTGGGGCATCTCGTAGGATGCTGGACTAGACGGCCCTTTGGTCTGATTCAGCAGCTAGGCTCTTTTTATGTACTACCTTCAGTGTCAGAGGTACTGTGTCTCTGGATGCTAGTTTCTCCAGGTAGATTCGAGAATGTCCCCTAACTGAAACCTGGGAGAGCTGCCGCCAGTCAGGGTAGGCAATACTGAGCTAGATGGACCAATGGTCTGACTCTGTACAGGGCCACTTTCCATGTATGCTTACTGATTTTTAAGAAAATAATCCTTATGTTTTGACAAAGGATTTTTCTTACCAGAAAACAGTGGTCTGGACTGGACAGTAGAGGATACAAGGCTGTTAACGTGATGGAAAAGAAGGCTAAAGTCAGGTAAGAAACACTTAAACAGAGGAGCCTGTACCAAAAACTCAGCTGTGTTGTTGCTAGTGCTTAAATAGTTCGGGGAAGGGGTGAACAGTTTGTGAACAAGGATTGCTACCACTGCAGTGGAACTAGAAGCTGTAATATTACACAAGAAGCACACAGTACCTTGATCAAATTATTTTTGTCTGTGCTACAGATTCATGGAGGGACATGGGTGGCACTGTGGGTTAAATCACAGAGCCTAGGACTTGCCAATCAGAAGGTCAGCGGTTCGAATCCCCGCAACAGGGTGAGCAATGGGCCCTGCTCCTGCCAACCTAGCAGTTCGAAAGCACGTCAAAGTGCAAGTAGATAAATAGGTACCGCTCCGGCGGGAAGGTAAACAGCGTTTCCGTGCGCTGCTCTGGTTCGCCAGAAGCGGCTTAGTCATGCTGGCTACATGACCCGGAAGCTGTAGGCCAGCTCCCTCGGCCAATAAAGCGAGATGAGCACCGCAACCCCACAGTCAGTCACGACTGGACCTACTGGTCAGGGGTCCCTTTACCTTAACAGATTCCTGGATGTCAGACTTTCCCCTCACTTTATGTATTCATTTATTACCTTTCCTCTAAGGAACTCAAAGTGGTGTATACAGTTCTCCCCCTTCCCCTTTTATCCTCACAGCAACCCTGTGAGGTCAGTTAGGCTGAGAGACAGTGACTGTCCTGAAGTTGGCCCCTGAACATCATGGCTGAACTTCAACAAGAAGCAGCCTTCTTCCTGCCCAGTACATTATCTCTGGCAAATTTACAGAGAAATGTGGTGCATTCTCAGACCTCCCTTTGCTGGAGGAGAGTGCTCATTCAACCACCAAAATATTATTTTGCCAGATGGTCTAGAATATATTGTTTAACAACACCACAGTTTTTTCTTTCCACGGAATGCTGTGAGGCTTGGCTTCTCCTTTCTTGACCATTAATTCTTCAATAATTTCTTTGCAGATTGATTTTGTAGGTTTATTTTTAGTTCTGGAAGAGTAATCAAGTCTGAGCTTGTCTTAAGTGGTTGATAAAAGAGTTGTTTGATAAACCTAGGTTGTAGAGAAGCTGGAGTTGAAAGAAACATCACCTCCCACAGGTTGCATGCACTCACTGTGTCCCACTGTCACTTCTGGACTAACAGGTTTTGTGGGTTTTGAAACAGTACAGAATGCTGCAAAACCTGCATTAAGGAGGGTGAGTCTGCAGGCCACAATCAGACATCCTTCTTCCACATCACTTTTTACTCTAGGGGGAAAACCTTATAATCTTGTCGTGAAGTAGGGTAGAAAATTCTCCATGGACATTTTCCCAGTGCTTTCTTTCTCCAAGAAAAATGTTCTGTTTTATAAATTCATTAGTAACCATGAATGGATGCCAGTTGCAAATATAACATTAGGGAAGCTGAGTAGTTCCAACACTTAGCTTTGTTTACTAAATACGAGTTCAGTACAAGAAGCATTCTAAATTAGAACACTTTCTAGGCATCAGAAATTTTTCCAGATGGTGTAATATGCATTGGATGTTTTTTAGAAAAGAAATTGTATGAAAAAAATTCTGGGAAATCCACATCATTGCTTTCTTGGGACTGGCACGCAGGAATTGAACTATCATATATCATCAGTTGATCAATATACAATCACAGTTATTTGTAACAATTTTAGCATATGTCTCAGACATATTGATAAATACAGTACGGTGTGGTTTTGTTGTTCTAATAACGCTGTTATTTTTAAAATATTTGGCTATTATTTGACAATGTTTGACCATCCAATTGTTCATTTTTATTTTATTTTTTGGCCAGTCAAATGTGCAGCCCTGGCCTATCTCCTAGTCTCTCTAGCTTTAGAAACAGCAACAGTATTTTCTATATGTATTAGGCTACATCTACTCTTTCATACTAAGGCAAATGGAGGCTGCAGACAATTACTTTTATAATTTTCCCTGTCTTAGCATGTTCTTTCTTGTACCAAAGCCCTTGATGTTCCCTAGAACCAGAAATTCAGACAGGCTTGTTCAAGAATGTGGTCGCTCACGGAATTGACTGTTGTCATCAAGTTACACCATTCCTGAAAGGCTTGAACTGACTGCCAATTAGAAACTGGGCTAAGTTCAAAGTACAGGTATTGGTATACAAAGCCTCATACAGCTGGTGACCACAATACCTTATCCATTATATATCTGGTGCTGTTGCTCTGAGGTTCTGCTAGTGGATTTCCCATAGTGGGCATCTGGTTGGCCACTGTGAGAAAAGGATGCTAGACTAGATGGACCTTTGCCTGATCCAACTTCAGGGCTCTATTTATGATCTTTATTAGTCACTGCACTCTGTAGGAAAGGCCCTTCCACAGATACTGTCACATCAAGAAGTCTAATAAGTGCAGTGTAGGAAATGGGCCTTTACTAGAAGCCCATAAGCAAGCAGGACCTGAGCACAAATGCAGCAGCACTCTCCAGTTGCAAATGCAGCATCGTTCTGAATGAACTGGGGCCCAGGGAAGAGTGCTCACTCGATCCTACTTCTGTGCTTTGTGAAAGTCTTAAGTTACCTAGGGACTTGCAATCTTAGTGGCAAAAAGTGCTTATCTTCTTTATTTTCTTTATTTTAAGTTCAAAGTTTATAAAAACACAGAAACAGCCTAGTCACAAAGGAGGTTCAGGTGGCCAGTTCGCTTCTCCGCGTCTGATTGGGAATCGCAGGATCTCGTACCGTGTGACATACACCTGGAACCGAGGTGGGAGATTAAAAGAACTCCGTATCAGGTAATAGACATGTTTATGTTTTATATCTTATTTGTAGGGCTTATTAACTTAATATGAAAAGTAGTCGTGTCCAGTAAGTATATTTTTATTGTATTCATTTTAAAACATTGATCCGGCTTCGTCAGTCAAATCAAGCAGGCGAAGTGATTTTCATTTAAAAGATTCCCCCACCTCCACTTTCCCCTTCCACAAAGGAGCTGCTCAAAGCAGGTTAAACGTAAAAAGCAACTGTAATCAGATAATTAAAACAAAGATTTACCAAACTCTGAACAGCTGCAAAAACAAAGATCTGTACTCCTAATTGATACATTAAGCAGCAGCAGATTCACAAGTTTGTTAACAAGGAAAGTTTTTAACCTCATTTTTGAGGAAGGGTGAGGTAAAAATGTCATGTAAAAGATGTTTTTTTAGTGGTGGACTTAAATGGAGGAATTAGCATTTATGTGTGAAGTTTCTGTTTGTTCATCTTTGGCTGAATGTGTATAGATGATAAATATATGCTAAAAAGCAATGAGAGATATGTTTTTCAGACACCTGGCTAGGAAATTCCTTTACTTGTGGATGAAGAAGGCATTTGGAAGGGTCCTCCCTTCTAGTGCCAGGTAAGCAAAGCAAGTTCTTTGCTTAAAAATGATAAGTATTTCTCTGTGAAACTGGTCTACACAAGTGGACTTATGGCTTGTGCATGTGTAAAAAGTAATTACAGAGTGTTATTTTACATAGAACATGAAACTACAGTTTGGCCAAATCTGCTTCAGCTTGCAGTTTCAGATCCTGATTTAGGGGCAACTTGCAAACCATGCTTTTTTGTTGTGTCTGAACCATCACAGCCTACTGGAGCACCAGGATGTTGAAATCCACAGCCTTTCATTGTTAGCAGTGTCACCTGCTGTGCTGTGATATTTTGGGAGAGACTGAACTTCTCTGGGCTTTTATTGCTGGTACAAAATGAAGAAAATCACTCATAAGAATTATTGAAACTATAATTGTCTCTAAGAACACTTGTTCACAGATGAAGGGCATGTTTTAGCTCACAGTTCAGCATGCTTAAATGTTGTTGATTTCAGCAGGACTAGAGCAGTCCAATCTGTGAACTGGAAGTGGAAAAAATGATGACCGAACAGATAAAGGGCAGAAGTTTACAATAATTGATTTAATATTGTGTGTATGTTTCCATTGTCTTAGAGGTTTTGTATTCTTTCCATTTCTAGGCACTATTATGATCAGAAGATACTGCGGAAAACCTTTGGAGGGTGGAAGGAAGAATGGTGGGTTAT
Source organism: Podarcis tiliguerta (assembly GCF_965153285.1). NCBI lineage: Eukaryota > Metazoa > Chordata > Lepidosauria > Squamata > Lacertidae > Podarcis > Podarcis tiliguerta. Next base: position 26,671,576 of record NC_139549.1, read on the forward strand.
TTGGAAAGAATGGAAGCTCACCATCCGGGCTGACTGCCATTACAGGTCTGTTAAATGTACTTTCTAATACTACAGAGAAAAGAAATCCCCTGTTTGTTGTAATGTGTCAAAAAGCAAGCTGTGCTATCCTCGTCAGCAAGCAGCCAGGCATGTTGGCATTTCTACAGTTCCTTTCAGTTTTCCTAAGTGCATGCATTTCTTCCTGTGTTCTTACTAGGAAGACACATTGATCCAAACTATGGCTCACGCTAACCATAGTTTAGAGCCCAAATCATCCTCAGTTTGATCATTACAAACAGGACAAAAAAGGGGGTCGGGGATGCATTGCATCACTGCTTTTCTTCTTCCTTTATATGTACAGCTGAAGGTACGGTAATTGTCCTGCAGTTCTGTACATTTATATTTATTTTCCATGATCATCCAAACCACTTTCTCATAGGCTGCCTGCACTAGCAATTCCCTGCTGTTTCTTTCCATTCCGGTGTTTCATGGCCAGTCACTTGGCCACCAAAATTCCTCTCTGGAACCGCACTATATGTAGCTTTGCCAGTTCCTAGGCTTTAGGTACCCATCCAAATACAGCATGGACTCATCAACATATTTTGATGAATAATTGCTTTGCAAATAAATTCACAAAAGCTACTATCAGAAACCCTCTCTATTGTCTTTTTGGCACCTACGAAATACGCTTCTCTTTCAACAAAGTGTCTTTATCCCAACTGGTATCTGTCCTGCGTTTGAACTTATTGTGTGTATGTGCTCCTGTTGCTTTTATAATTGATTTTAAATTTTTTTAATATATGTAACTGTTTTATATTTGTTACTATGTTGCAAATTACTTTGGGGCAGTTTGTGGGAAGCAATTCATAAATGAAATAAATAACAAGCACAACAGTAATAATTACTAGCCCACAAAAGTTTTTACTAGGCTGCCTGCCTACACATAACCCGTAGACAGTCATTTTTAAACAAAAAAGGAACAAACTTCTCTGCCTGGAGGGGATTCTTAGTTGCCTTAGGCAAGCAAGCAAGCAAGTGGTTGTTTCCCAGCCTGTTTTGCCACCTATGTAAATAAATGAATACTTTTTGTGTTGCAAAAAATTACAATGCAAAAGCATTCCTCAATAGTAATTTGGAATGAATCATCTGTATAGCAAATGGGTAGGCTGGGTTCTGACACTTGCAAAGTATTATTTGCTTTTGTTGGCCAGGTATTTCCTGTACAACCTGATCTTTCGGGCCTGGAAGTCCTACGTACTCCTGCAGCGAAAGAAGAAGGTGACTTATTGTGTTGCAGATTCACATGGTGAGAGAATAGAATCTGTTGTGGAAGAATGGAGTAGGGAACTTGTAGCCCTCCAGTTGTTGCCAGGCTACAACTCTCACCACCCTTGAACTTTGTCCAGGTTGGCTGGGGCTGTTTGGGAGATGGAGTCGAGCAACATCTGGAGGACCACAGTTTCCTCAGCCCTGTAGTAGAAGAGCCTGGGTTGCTGTGTCCATGCTCTTCCAGTGCAGATGGCAGCCTGCTTGAACCCAGCACCGAGCCTTTTCTCTGCATATTTTGCTGTGTGTTAAATTAATCCTAGCCTCTGCAAAAGCTCAAGGGGTTCTCCATCTGCTCTGCAGTATTTCTGAACAGCAACATGTATTTTGCATTTAGAGTTTTGTTGCAGACAACACATTATTGGATAGTTCTCTGAAAACCTTGCTTGTTGTGAAATCCATGAATTTCTACTAGGATCTTGAATCTTACAGCACAATAGTGCAAACTATGTTGATATATCTACTAAATAAACATTACATTAGCATCAGTAATTTAGCAGACATTTTGCTTAGCTAGCAAGTTGCATTGCTAATTTAATGACACCTAAGTGGCGCCACTCATCTTTTCCTTACAATTGTCTTTTTCAAGAAGCTTTAGCCCCGTGCTCTGTATCCCCAGTTGAACCAAAGATTGTGCAACTTCATTGGCTTATCTTTACTCATTGCTCCCTCTTCTCAGCTTCCTTTCCCACCCTCCCCATGCTTTGCTGTTTCTCTCAGTGTAGAGAGGCAAGCACCTATGTATTTTTTTTTCGCTGGAGAAAAAAATACCCTTCTGATTTTCAGATAAGGAAAGTCGGGGGTAGGACAAAGCGTTGCTCTCCCTACCCCCAAGTGTTGCTGCTCTGATCAAAAGTGGAGCAACACTTCCAGCAGCTGTTTTCAAGCTTAAATACTAGATGTGAGGCATCACCATGTATTAGTTGGTCCAGATATCTTGTGAAGACATCTTTTTGCCCTGGTGGAACCATATTATTTATTGTTTGTTTGTGCTATTTCTAGACCTTTTAATTCTCAAAGTTTCTAAGCTGGGTACATAGAAATTAAAAGCATATGACAGATAAGATAAATGAAATTTAAGTATAAAAACAAAAAACTTTTCCAAAATGCCTGCTGAAATAGAAATGTCTTTTTTAAGCACCTGAAGTTGAACAAGGATTGTTCTACTGTTTTCTTATATGCTGCTTTTTATAGTTTTATGCTATGTTTGTATACTGCTAAGAGATATTTAAGTATTGACTGGTTTAGAAATGCTAATAAGTAAAAGTAAAATAATCAATCTGGAGATCCCATTGTGGACTTACTACATTCCATTTGGCCGTCAGAGTCCTATTCATGTGAGTTCCAGAACTATGAAGCATTTAAGGTGCCATTCCTCCCTCTGTCCCCGGTGTAGCCCTATTTGCAGCTGCTTGTTGCAAGGTGCCCTTGCAGTCCTCCTGATGAGATACGAAGATCCTTTTGTGTCTGAAAACAGCCTGCCGTCAGTCTTTTGACCAGCCACACCTCTCTCCTAGAGCCAGGCTTTTTCTGTATGGGCCAAAAAGGATTGGGAAGTTATGTGTATAGGACAAAAATACGGAATCTTTAAAATACTCGTGCCTGCCATTAAAACCATGGCTTCACATTTTTCACAGCTGCAAAAATGAAAACCCTTTGGACGTGGCAGCGCTGGCTGAGCTACGTGGAATTGCGCCGGATGAAGCGCCGGATGCACTTGGAGGCCTTCAAGTTCAGGGAAAAGAGTGCCTTGAGGTGAGAAATGGTTCAGGTTCAAACAAGGGTTAATGGGGCACATGGCGCTCCTGTTCCATCTTTCTACATATTCCAACCCTGAAACAATTAATTAATATCTCAATTAATATCTCACCTTTTTCTCCATGGAGCTCATGACGGTCTTAGTCTGAAACTCTAAACACTATACCACGTTGGCTTTCAATTCCACACTTCAGTGCAGACTCGCTCAACCTGGTTGTTAGTCTGGGCTACTCCACATGGACACAAGAGATTTCTGCACCCCTCGTGATTTGATCCCTCAATATTTGACGGCTGGCAGAGACGTATTATTTATTTACTGCATTTACATCCCACATTTTTTCTCGAAGGCACTCAAGGTGGCATACACCGTTTTCTCTTATTTAATCCCCACAACAACTTTGTGAGGTAGGTTAAGTTGAGAGGCAGTGACTAGCACAAGGTCACCACCCAATGAGCTTCATGCCTGGGTGGAAATTTGAGCCTTGGTTCTCTAGCCACCATACCACACTGGTTTGTGCTCCTGCTTTTAATTGCTGGGTTTTTAAAAAAATAAATAGGAATGTTTTTCATGTTGTTCTATGTTGCCACCAGCACTTAGTGCCACAAGAGCTGATGATACATTTCCAAGGAAACAATAACTCACCCACCTCCAAGAAGACAGTTTTTGAAAACTACGGTAATACAGCGGTACCTCAGGTTAAGTACTTAATTCGTTCCGGAGGTCCGTTCTTAACGTGAAACTGTTCTTAACCTGAAGCACCACTTTAGCTAATGGGACCTCCTGCTGCCGCCACGCTGCCGGAGCACGATTTCTGTTCTCATCCTGAAGCAAAGTTCTTAACCCAAGGTACTATTTCTGGGTTTGCAGAGTATGTAACCTGAAGCGTATGTAACCCGAGGTACCACTGTACGTAAAGAATGCTATTCAGTTAGTTAGTTGGTTGGCATGGTGAGTTGTTTATGTCATGTAAAGGATCAAAAAGGGACCAGAAACATTGGGTATCTCTATGGTAGCCTTTACCAACCTGGTGCCCTTCAAATGTTTTGGATTACAACTCCCATCAGACCTAGCATCACATGACCGTGGTGGCTGGGGCTGATGGGAGTTTTAGTCAAAGATGTTGGGAGAGCACCACGTTGACAAAAGCTGCTCTAAGAAGCAGAAGGGGCTCTATAGTTCTCCAGCACATACATTCATAAAACTCTTTGTTTTCATCAGAGTTAAAGTCTAAAGTGTGTCCTAACCTTTTTATTTTCAACAGACTTGCATGGAGGTTGTGGAGAAAGAGATGGTCACAGAATCAAATTGCTTGTGAAATGGATGGTCAGGCTCTACAGCATTGGGCCCAAGGCTTACAGTTTCGTGTGAGTGCTGGAAATATTAACCCTTTAAACCCTGTGCCTTTGTGTTGTGTGCACACACACTAACACTGGCCAAAGGCCCAGATTCAGTGTTCTCTGACAACCAGTGCAAGGGCTGCTGTAGTAGCATAATAAAGCACAATATGAAATCCAGTTCAAGAGTTGCGCTAGCAGAGCTTTTGTTGTGGAACTGGTTGTGCAACAAAAAGTATAGGAGCTAGTGCAAACCGTGGCACAACTATCCATGTGAACCGTGCTGGCTCCTTTCACCTTCTCTTGCACAAGCCATTCTTGCTAGCGCAAGTGTAACTAGCACACAGCTGAATTTCGCCCATTAGCTAACAAAATTATTACTATTTAATTGCTGCTGTTTGTAATGATGGGTGCAATTTCTGTGAATCGTTTGCAAATAAGATCTGCCTTGCCTCTTCTGTCACTGCCTTGTTTTCGGACCCTTATTCTTCCTGTTCATCCTTGTTGTCAGGCCTGGCTCAAATGGAAGGAGTGCTATACGTGCATCCAAGATGAGAGAAAGGAGGAGGCCAGGGCAGTGATGCATGAGCAGCACAGGGAGATGTGGAGGGCCATGAAATCCTGGCATGCCTATGTGCAACTCCGAAGAGAGAAGGAGCATCAGGACAGTGAGTTGCGCACACTGCTTTGGGACAAAATAGAGTTGATTTCTCTTCCAGCATCACAGAATAATGCATTTCTTCTAAGAGAGAAGTTTTTGTTTTTCCCTTGGGGTGTTGGTTGTCTCCAAGTGGACTTAGGCATCTTCTGTTGCTCAAAGACAGGAATCTCAGTGATTGCACTGCCAGTATAAAATGGCCTGTCCAGAACTGCAGAAAATCTCCACTGCCAAGAAATCCAGTAGACCACTAAAAGCCTGTACAGAAGGGTGTAGCATAATATTTCAAATGTGATGACTTTATTGCTTTGTTTGATAAGGGTGGAGCATAGTAGAAAACCATGTCTGGGTGCCTTTGAGAGTTAAATATGTATGTGTGCCAAAAAACCCCTCTCTAGTTGGAGATTTCAAGAAAAGTTGTTATTCAGTGGGAGCAGCTCCATTGAAAGGTGGGTTGTAGGGGAGACCCCATTTCTTTAATTGCTGGAAGGTGACTAGTAGAATTCAGCATGAATCTCTAGATATCTGGAAAGGCTGTGAAATTAGAGGTACTACAGGTGGAGCTCAGTCCCTCCTCCCTTGTATTCCTGCGCCTAATTCAATTCTAAAATAATCTTAGAAGCAGAATTTCACTCTCTTACTCCTGTCACAGAACACCGAATTGTAAACAATATAAAAGCCCTGTTTTCATTTTGCTTTTAGTGATTCAGCACATTTTGTGTGTGTGCTCCTAAAGAATCACAGAAACACAGAATTATAGAGTTGGAAAGTATCCAAGGGTCATCTAGTCTAGCCCCCTGCTTTGCAGGAATTGCAGTCCTGGTCTTCCAGCCGCCACCCCGGGACAAGAGCTCTAGAACGGCCTACTACATTGCCCCCCTAGCTCAGCCCGTTCAGCTCCCACAGTGGGGGGCAGGGCAGAACTTCTCCACACTCCACCTTTCTTTACAAGCTTGAACAGTTGCTGCTGTGCAAATGCTAATTTGCTTTTCATGCAGAATACCATGATCCCTCATTTAAATACCATAAAAGCCCTGAAGCTGAATCAGGCCAAATGCCCATCTAGTCCAGCATCCTGTGCCAGCCAGGTGCCACAGTGGGAAGCCCACAAGCAGGCACCATAAATTACTTTAGTTTCCAGCTCCTATTTCATACCAAAACATCTGTCGCTTGAATACCCAATGCTTACAAACCACCCCCTGACCCTGACCCTAGCACAGATAGGACATTTTCTGCCTCTTTTGTTCCAGAGCTGGCCTTGCAGCACAACCGCACCCGGGTCCTCTTTCAGAGCTTCTCGATGTGGCGTCTGACTTGGGAACACAGACAGCAGCTGCAAGCCCACCAGGAGCACCTTGTTCAGCTGGCTGCGAGGGTCGCCTTGCGAAGAGTTTTCACACGATGGAAGCAGTGTATCCATATTCTCCTCGTCGTCCTTTCCAGTGGTTAGGGGGGACATGGGTAGTAAGAGTTGAGGTGCATGTATAAAATGATACTTCTGGGTTGTTGTTTTTAAAATGACTCATTTTGAACATGAGGAACGACTCTATATTTCAATAGGTTTGTTCCAGGTCTGCAGCACTGGAGCAAAGACTGGGGAAGGCCCTGCTGTTTGATTCTGTAAGCCCTCATGGCTCAGAATTGGACCACTATGTCACAGTCTTTAAGAAGACATGCGTGTAAAACCATGAAAATATTCAGAGAAGTTGATCACCGGGTGCTTATTTTCTCTTTTGCCTAACAATCAAAGGAAGGAGTGGGCACACATTTGGAAAATATATTTAAAGTAAAGGGAAGAATGTTAGGATAACGCAGATTAACTTGGTGGAATTCACAGATGCAGGATGTAGATTCTTCCCCATAACTTTTATCCAGGTCAGTAATAAACTACTGAAAGGTTGATCTATTCTAGCTGGTTAGGCAAACTTTTTTTCTTAACCTGAATAACAGATGTGACGTTGTGTGCCCAAAAAGCTAAGCACTATGAACTTGCTGAGCGCCACTACAGATGTCACCTGCTGGTAAGAGGTTTGCCATATCTCTGGTGGGAGGAAGCCTTGCCTCTCTGGAATGACCTGACCAGGAAAAGTTGGTTCCTCCATGATGATTCTCCCATGGGGCCACTTTCCACAGTGGCAAGCAAGCACTGTGTGTATACAAGCAGCTGGAGGCCACAGCCAATCTCAGCTCCCTGCAGCATAATTTTAGGAAGGATGGGGCTGGAGATGAACGCACTACAACAGGTTTGGCCCTCCATTTGTTGCTGAACTACAGCTCCAATCATTCCTGGTCATTGGCCATGATTGCTGGGGCTGATGAGAGTTGAAGTTCAGCAATGTCTGGAGGCCCAAGATTTCCCACCCCTGCACTACAGCTCCATGGCCAATGCTCTTGTACTGTTCCTCTCTATGCGGCTTGTGTAGGAGAATATGCTGGTGGTTTACACTTAGACAGTATCCCACTTTATACCAAAATGTGTTGTCAGAGGCTGCCAGTTCCCCATATCTCTTCTGTATGAAGCCGATCTTTATAAATCATAAATAAGATGGGCTATTGAAGACACACATTTGCCTTTGTAGTAGGAGTGGCTTCTCCAGCGTGCTTCCTGCTCTTTTGCTTTTCACAGCACTGTGGGCTGAGTGCCTTGCGGAATAATGTTACAGAAGCTTCTGTCAAGCAAATGAGGATAAACTTGGCTCATCAGCAGCACCAAGTCATGGTGAGTTTGACTGTGTTCCCTGCTTCATTTACACTAAACCAGAACCTTTAATGTGCCTTCTGGGTCACATTGGCAAGAAAACTACCATCTTGTGTTCCTGAGTTGTTCCTGTGGTATAAGCAGTGCAGCAAGCTATAGAAAACTCTGTGTGTGTTTGTGTGTAAAGTTAGGAACAGTTACTTACATATGGACCACTGTGTGACAACATCATGAAACGATCTTCTTTGTGTACCTGTGCAGGCCATCAGGAGTACCCTGACTCTGACTGGGCTGGACTCAGAAATTATGGTGATGTTAGGGATAGGGAAGTAAAAGTTAAGGATATGGAAATTCCCATGATGTGTCAGAGCAACCAATCTTCCAGGTAGCAAAAAGTTAGGTATCATAAAAAGTTAGGTCGACCATAAATAGGTTGACCTACATGTGTGCTGTTGTCCAAATAAATTGTGGCCCGGCTATTTATATACAGCATTCAGAAGTATATTTAAATCCAATTTATTGGTATTGATATAATAGTTGTATCTTACTTTTTTGGAACCTATATGATCACATGTTATGACATTTATCTACAATAATAATAAAGAGGAAGAAAAAGGATTGTCTGTTGCTTTTATCATTTGCCACTGAAAACAAACTTCCCTTTACTGCTCTGTTGATATTTTTATTTCAAAAAGACCCTCTTGGTTGGCCTATCTGTGTTTAAGGGAACCAGGCTTTAGGGTGCTTCACACTCTGTCTCTTTCGATTTTCTTTTAGCTCTTGCTCAGGTTCTGGAATGGATGGAAGTCTCGTTTGGAACAGAAGGAGGAAGAGCGATGCCGCTCCCTGACACTGTCAGCTCATTCTCACTACAGGTGAGGAACCAACTATATTGAGGCAGCAACAGAGCTAAAACCTGGTACAGTGGTGCCCCGCAAGACGAATGCCTTGCAAGACGGAAAACACGCTAGACGAAAGGGTTTTCCGTTTTGGAGGTGCTTCGCAGGACGAATTTCTCTATGGGCTTGCATCGCAAGACGAAAATGTCTTGCGATTCCTGGGGGTTTTTTTCCGCTCCTCACCCCCTTTTTCTAAGGCACTAAGCTGCTAATAGCCTTTTAGCAGCTAATCCGCAAATCCCTTAAGCCTTTAATAGCCACTAATAGCCGCTAAACCGCTAATAGCGCTAATCCGCTAATGGGCTTGCTTCGCAAGACGAAAAAACCGCTAGACGAAGAGACTCACGGAACGGATTCTTTTCGTCTTGCGAGGCACCACTGTAGCTCAATTCTTTTTGAAGTTTGGAATGCTCCCATATCTTAAACCTTCTAGACCCCAAGTTGGTTTCCTCCAGAGGTTTTGGACAACAACACACATCAACCCCAGCATCCTGCAGCCATGCTGGCCAGGGCTGATGGGAATTGTTGTCCAAAACAGTTGGCGGGCCCCAGGTTGGGGGAAGGCTGTTCCAGGCCCATGTTATTAGGAATGAGCTCATTCTGCCCATTCTTTCTTTGTTTCCTTCTAGTCTTACATCTATTACTATTACATCTTTCCATCTCAATACTCACAGTGATGTTGACTGAGCTCCTTGGAATCCCCCTGTTTAAGCACTAGCCGTACATAGCCTTGCCTAGCTTTTGGAACAGGATAGTAATAATAATAATAATAATAATAATAATAATAATAATAATAATAATAATGTTACTGCTGTTATTCATATACCACTTAATCAGTTTCCAAGCAGCAGATCAAGTGTTACTCTCTGGGTCATGGGAACAGGGCACGGAAGGGGTACCCAATGTTGGTTCCCTGTGGCAAAATTTTACTACTTCATAATTGCTCGTGTTGGCATAGGTGGCTTTGTCACTTGTTGATGGTGACAAGAGGTGCAGTTGACACTAGCAGAACTGCTTGTAACATTACAAAGCAAGTCATTGATGGCCTTACTCCATCTGCTTTTTTGTGATTTTGCTGGCTGAAGTCCACATGAAGCAGCACAAATGAATCCTGACTGTTGCATCCTCATTGCCCCCAAACCATGGAGACCTCTACTGGATAGCATGAGTGGCAGGTTAACCCTGTGCTTTTTCTGTTAGCACTCATTCTGTGTCTGTAGGGAGCTGTCCTTGGTCCTGAGCTGAAGGAAACTGTCCACTACGTTAGAGGCAACTGTTGATAGAACTGCATACTTTACATTTCAGGACTGTGCTGCTGCACAGGTGTCTCAGGACCTGGTCATGCCATGCCAACTGGAAAAGGCACAGGAAGGTAAGGGGGCATGGTCATCTTCAGACTATTCAGGCTCTGAATTTTCCAAGTGGGATCTGCTTTTAAGTGATACCCTTTCCCTTCTCCATATTTATCCTTTTCTCATTGTGTATTAATCCCACTCTTTAATTGTCTCTCTCCATCCTTCTCTTCTTTCTTTCTTTCTTCCTTTCTTTCTTTTAAAAAAACACATGGTACATGACGCTGCTTGGTTGTGTATCACCAGTCAAAGACTGATGTCTTATAGGGCCGCCTTCCCCAGCCAGACTCCCAGATGGAAACTGCAGCCTAGCAACAGAAAGGTCGCTAGGGCAAATTTAAGTTCTGCTTCATGCAGTTCCATTGTGGTGTGGGCTTTTTCTTCAACACCCTGCTAAACTCTCCCTGCTTACTAGTAGGCCCTCCAAGCCAGCATTTTTCAACTTTAGGCTCCCAGATGATTCTGGACTACAACTCCCATCACCTGTAGCCATTGGCTAAGCTGGCTGGGGATGATGGGAGTTGTAGTCCAACTGCTTCTGGGAAGCTAAGGTTGAAGAACACTGCTCTATAAAGGTAGAGAGTTGTTCCTTACTTTAAATGGAGCAGAGCCAAGTAAGTGAAGGCTGCTCTATGGGTAGCTGCTTGGCACTCTAGTCGCTTTGTATCGCTTGTGTGTACATGTGTCTTTGAGATAGCTTAAGCCTTCCTGGTTTCTCAGAGTGAGGCTTTTGCTTTTGCCATATGTCTTCAGCTGCAATATGCCAGAGCCAATAGGCACTACGAGGGTGTGATCTTGCCTGCCACTTTTGAGGCCTGGAAGCGATTCAGGGATCATCAGTGCTGGTGGAGAAAGATGAAGGGGATGGCTGTGTGTTTCCACAGGTAGGATGGAGGGTCAATAAAAAGAGAATGTTGGGGAACAGCTCTTGGCATGCATTGAGTGCCTGGTGAAAATCTAGTGCTCTTCTCCCTGCTTTCCAGAGAAACTTGCACAAGGCGATGGTTTGAAAGGTGGCGGCTGAGAAAACATGAGCACCAAGAGAACCACATGGCAGAGGAAATGGTAAATTTAGGGGTTTTTTTGTTTCAGGATAGTAGACAATTTCTACTTCTGTTCTTGAATATACACTATCAGGGGTTTCAGACAGGAGGCAGTGTTGGTGGATGCTTACCTTGTTACATTCTGAAATGTCCTTGCTGGCTGTACCTGCTTAATGTACCTGAGATGCCTGTGCCAAGTCGTAAATCTTTAAACACACATGTCTCCCAGTCCTTCACCCTTAAGGCACTTTTGCTTACTTGGAGGCACTTGCCCTGGCCTTCAGACACATTGCTCTCTTCTTACTCCTTGTGCACCAGAGAGGAATCCTATAATTCCAAACACATTCTGGGTCTCAAAGTGATAATTAGACCACTTGGAAAGAGGAAGTAGAAGGAAGCAGGGTATTTTTTGCACCCATAGCCGCCTCTGGTGGTGCTTGTGCTGCCATTCATTCCAGCTCTCCTTCCTGGCTCCCCCTCTCATATTTGAGTGACAACAACAACAACAACAACAACAACAATAATAATATATTTTTATTTATACCCCGCCCTCCCCAGCCAAGGCCGGGCTCAGAGCAGCTTACAAGCAATAATAAAAACAAGATGAATGATTACAACTTAAAAACAAAAGTAAAATACAACATTAAAATAAGGAATATTAAAATGTAGCCTCATCGCAGGAGGAGAAGGAGAAGAAAAAAGAAAGAGAGGGAGGGAGGGAATCAAATTGGCTCCAAGCCAAAGGCCAGGCAGAACAACTCTGTCTTTCAGGCCCTGCGGAAAGAAATCAGATCCTGCAGGGCCCTGGTCTCATGAGGCAGAGCGTTCCACCAGGCCGGAGCCAGAGCTGAAAAGGCCCTGGCTCTGGTTGAAGCCAGTCTAACTTCTTTAGGGCCTGGGACCACTAGGGTGTTGTTATTTATGGACCTTGAGGCTCTCCGTGGGGCATACCAGGAGAGGCGGTCCCGTAGGTACGAGGGTCCTAGGCCGTGAAGGGCTTTAAAGGTCAAAAGCAGCACCTTAAATCTGACCCTGTACTCCACCGGGAGCCAGTGCAGCTTGAAAAGCACTGGGTGAATATGCTCCCATGGCAGAGACCCCGTGAGGAGCCTCGCTGCAGCATTCTGTACCCGCTGGAGTTTCTGGGACAGCTTCAAGGGCAGCCCTGCGTAGAGCGAATTACAGTAGTCAAGCCTGGAGATGACCGTCGCATGGATCACTGTGGCCAGGTCGGGGTGATGTTGATGTATGAGATTTATTTGGGTTCCTGAGCTCAACTGGGTGGCCGTCTTCTTTTTAAATGACTGTTTGGGTTATTGGGGACAGGTTGCTGGCAAAAGGATTATCCTACCTTTGCAGGAAGCCTGGCACAGCATGAGCTGGCTTCAAAATGCCTCCTCTCCCTATGTAGTTTGTTCTGCACTCGGAGCAACGGCTGCTGTCGCAGTCCTGGTGCTTCTGGCGCAGGAGAACTGTGTTTCAGCTGGAAGAGCGTGAGGGGCTGTCCTTGGCCAAAGAGCATCACAGCCACCAAATCCTGCAGACTGCTTTCTGTCTTTGGAAGGAGAACGTTCAGGAAATAAAGGAAGGGTAAGATAACAGAGAAGAATCAATCATAGCATAAGATAAGCCTGGCTGCTGGATCAGTAGCTCATCTTGCCCAGCATCCTGTTCTTTCAATGGCCAGAAATGTGTCCTAGTGGGAAGCCCACAAGCAGGGCCCAAGTGCAACAGAAACTTTCTCCATCTGTCATTCCCAGCACCTGGTATTCAGAAGCATCCTGCCTCCAACAGTAGAGGTAAAAGCACAGCCATCAGGGTTAGTAGCCACTGGTATCGCAGGTCCTGCAGCTATAACTGCTTTAAGCTGACTTTACCTGACTGGCAGTGGCCACGTTCTTGCAAAAAAAAAAAAGCCTATACCCTTGTTCCTTCAGCCTGCAGTCTGCATCAAGCCCACCAAACCTTTGCAGCCTGAATTCCTGCCGCTTCCCCTTACCTTGCTATTGCCTTTATGGAATGGAAGGGAAGCAGCAGACTGGAAAGCAAGCCTGATCCAGATCTACTTGGAGGCTCAGTCCCCATATGACCTGCTTGAGACTCTTCTTGTTCCGCTGCAGCTTCCTCCTTTGGCCCTGTCTTGGACAAGGCACACAGGAAATTCCCAAGCAGATATCCCTCAGGCATAGTAGTTCAGGAATAGTGCTACAGTGGCACCACGGTTTTCGAGCGTCTCGGAAGCCGAATGTTTCCATTTTTGAACGCCAAAAACCCAGAAGTAATTGCTTCCGTTTTCGAACATGCCTCGGAAGTTGAACGGCTTCTGCTGTGTGTTTTCCCATTTTTCCAATTGAACTTGCAGCCAGCCCTTGCACCTCGGTTTGTTAACATTTTGGAAGTCGAACAGTCTTCCAGAATGGATTACGCTCGAGAATCGAGGTACCACCGAAACAGCATTACCATTTATAACACCACTTTGGGAAAGTAAGTACTTTACGTGAGATAAAATGGCAGGCTCTGCTTTGAGGCTCACCACCTAAGACAGTAGCACAGAAGACTCACGTCTATCCTGAAGCTTGAGAGAGAGACTGCTGTGCTTCCCTTTAGGAGGACGAAGGAGGCCAGAGCTTCAAGGTTCCACTCTGTCAAGCTCCTTCGATGGTCTTGGAGCAAGTGGCGACAGGTGAGAGATATACCTGATGGATTTCACATTGGTCTACTACCTGCTGTGACTCACATTCCTAGCCTTGTAGGCAGGAGTGTGTGTGATGTGGTGTGTACCTTGGAATTCTGCCCCCAATAAGCCAACATTTTGTTACGAAATGAAGTAACATAAATTGGGTAGATCTGCATCTGTCCGCTGGTGTGGCATAAGTCTGCCACACGTTCTCAAAGAAGTTTGAAAATGTTGGTAAGGATAAAAGGAACGAAAGGAGGGAAGAGCACAGAGATGAGGGAGAGACAGGGAGGCTGTGGAATAGCTAGTGGGGAAGGTGGAGGAGACAATTGTCAGCCTCTCCTCCAAATGCTGACAAACTCTACCTTGCTGACACTTTGGCTTTGAAGATGCCAGTAGTCACTGCCCACAGTTTCAGGCTTTTCTCTACAAGTGCTAGAAGGGTTGTCTTTAAAACAACAACATTGTGAAATCCAAGATTCCCGGGGTACTAAATCCTGTGACCGCTGTTAGATTCCAAAAGTGAAGAACTTGAGATCATGAGAGAATTACAGCAATCGAAGGCAGAGTGTAAATTGTTGCTGTTGATTTAAATAAAATGGTTTGACTGTTGTTACAGCCATTCACTGTAGGAGGCAGGAAAAAGATAATTCTCACAAGAAAGTAGGAGGTGTCTCCTAGTCCAACCTTTAGCTGATTCTTTTTTTCTGAAAGGAACATGCTTCCAAGTGCCATGGGAGGCTTATCTGGAGGGTAGCAGTTTGGAGGAGGCTGATTTAACTCATTTGAACAGCTCTAACACTCTGTTTGGTTGCTATCCCGCACTGCCGAGGAAGCTGCACTTTCTTTTCTTCACTTTGTCCCACACAGTGACGTTCCGCTCCCCTTTTCTCTTGCAGTACTTGAGGCACCGCTCTGAGAAGTGGATGAAGCTGGTGAGAGCCGATGTGCACCACCAGCAGGCTGTGCTGCGCAGGGCCTTGTCAGCCTGGAAGGTATGGCTGAGCTCTTGTGACGCCCCAGGTGGCTTGGCTGGGCCCAAGGACAGCAGCCCCAAAGAACCGCCAAGTTTGGCTGAGCTGGGATGGAATCCACTGTTGCCTTTGCCTATTGATGTGGGATACCTTTCCTTTCTGTGTCATATTGGTGGCATGTGCAGAAGGCTTTGCAATGCTTGTCTTGAGGTAGGGGCTCTGCACTGCAAGGACAAGTTATGGGAGTGCTCAGAAAATGTGTTTGCCCTTTGCATCAGGAATGCTTTCCTTCCTTAGAGAGAGAGAGAGAGAGAGAGACTGAGCTGTGAAGAGGAGCAGCTTGCCAGTGATGCTGCCTTGTGGTCTACATCAGCCAGAATCCTCAGCAAAGAGGGTATCAGACAATGTGGCACTTTGGCTCTCTGCCTCTGGAGGGGGCGGGGAGCCAAGAGAAGCAGAAATGTCCTGTTTCTTCCAAGCAAACACGCCTTAGCATTTCCTTAAAGGGGAACCTGGACTGACAGTAAATACCTCTGATTGGGGCACCTGCGGGCTACACAGCTCTAACTTCTGCTTTGGTAAAATCTCAAAATTAGGAACAATATTTCACATTTTTCTCTTGCAGGCTTACCAGAGTCACATCCAGCACATTCTGTCCCAAGTAGCCAAAAAGGAGGAGGAGCATAATCAGCGGCTGCTACGGTAAGCCTTCTTAAATCTGTGGCGATGCACAACCTGGTCTGACAGTCCTGGAGGAACCCTCTCCCTCGGCCCTCGGCCTTTTCCCCATCCTGGGCTTCACAGAGGGCAAGGATTTGCTCTTGGTTAGAGCTTCCATCCATGTCTGTCGGCCCTCAGGCAAGCACTGTGCACCTGGAAGGAAAATGCTGCAGATTCCAAGCAAGAAGCTGAGAAGGCTGCTCTGGCAGAAGAGCATCACCGAAGAGCATTTCTCTCAAAGGTAACTCCCATCAGGAAGGAAACTAAACTCCCAGTAAAGGTCCCTTGCCCTTGGGCTGGTTGGGGTGACTCAGGCCTGACATGATGCCCTTGAGCTTCCAGTTAGGAAGTAAAAGATAACACAGTATTAGGAGTCCTCAATGCTGCCGCCCCTGTTTTCTCTGCCTAGGTTGTGCTCAGATGGAGGGATGCAGCCTCCTTGTGTGCATACCTTCGTCAGCAGGAGGCAGCAGCTGTGATGGAGGCCAGGAAGCATTTGCATGCAGGTGAGTGTGGCTATTTGCTTGAATGTGGCACATGATCCCAATACTAGCCTTCTGCCTCCTGCATTGGGTCACTGGATTGGGCCTCTTTGTATGGCAGCCATATACCCCCTCCCTTGAGTAGTGGAGGAGGAGGAAGATCTGTGATAGGTGATTCTTCCCATGCATCAGTGGATGCAGGATGCATAGCAGCTTCAAAGCCATCCACCAGGGAAGGGCATTGTGTGTGTGTGTGTGTGTGGTTTTCTGCTGCTCTGGATTGTTGGAGATAGAGATATAGATATATATGATGGTTGTAAATCACCCCAAAAAATTAATTGAAGGTTAATCTAAAAACCATCTGTGTAAAATTTAAGTCCACACAGCTTTTATGTACACGGGTTCCAATACAGAATTGCGCCGTTCTCCAGGTTTCCAACCTCAGTGTTACTTCTTGCAGTGCTGTGCCGTTTATTAGTGAGCTGCATTCCACCAACCTGGTACCTTCTGGATATTTTAGTGCTGGAACCTCCATCGCTCCCAGCGCCATATGCCCAATGCTGGCTGGAGTAGGTGGGAGTTGTGGGGCAAAATACAGTGGTACCTCGGGTTACATACGCTTCAGGTTACAGACTCCGCTAACCCAGAAATAGTGCTTCAGGTTAAGAACTTTGCTTCAGGATGAGAACAGAAATAATGCTGCGGGAGCGGGAGGCCCCATTAGCTAAATTGGTGCTTCAGGTTAAGAACAGTTTCAGGTTAAGAACAGACCTCCAGAATGAATTAAGTACTTAACCTGAGGTACCACTGTACGCTGGAGAGCACCAGGTGAGGGAAGGCTGCTCTGAGAAATAGGATGGGAGGAGGGCTGGGCTTCTTCTCGCTCACTAATTTTTATCTTCCTGTTTGGACAGTGAGGCTGCAGGCAATGTTTCTTCGCTGGAAGGAGTCCTACGTTCAGTCCTCTAAGCAGAGAGGGCAGTTTGTCTTGGCAGCTCAGCACCATGGGAGACAGCTGCTTAGCAAGTGCATGGCCAGGTGGAAGCAGTATCACCTCCAGTGCATAAGGAAGATGGTGAGGAAATTTGCAGATTTACGTCTCCAGAGGGTAGGAAGCAGTAAACCAGATGTGTGGAAGGCTCTCTAGGACAGCCTGATAATTTTCATAGGAAAGGGCCAGGCTCTGTGCCTCAGAGTTGCAACCCCTGTGCCTCCTTCCCCCTGCAGCTCCTGCAGAGACAAGGGGATCAGCTGATGGCCTGGAGGCTTTCCTCTACCTGCTTCTCAACCTGGAAGACACAGGTGAGGTCAGACACATCCCTTTCCCCTTCCAGCCTCTGACTGCAGTGAGTCCATCTGAAGGCTGGGATAGAACAGTGAGGCTGCTGACTTTTTCCCATCATGTGGCATTATGGGAAACCATATTGTGGGAGGGGGGAAAAGGGAGTTCAACTAAAGCATCTCCCCTAACCCTAGATGCAGAGGAGATGAAAGGGGACAAAGGAGAATAATTTTTCAGTTAATGCTGAAAACGCAAAAGAACTTCATAGCTTGTATCTGTGCTGGGGTTGGGATTTCCCCCTCCCTCTTTAACCTGGCCCACGTGGTCTTTCTTTCTTTCTTTCTTTCTGCACCAACAGTTGGCGTACAGGCAGAGGGAGCAGCAGGAAACCATGCGGGCGCTTTGGCATTGGTCCATGTCCCTGCAGGGCAAGGTCAGTCTTGGCAGGCAAGAGAGGAGGTGCATTCACGTGGTCCTGTTTGGAGGGAGCAGCTCTGCTTGCAAGCAGACTGCCTTCTCTTTCTCCCTTTGCTGGATTGCAAAGCCAGGATGTAAAGAACCACACAGCTCGTTCCATGCTTGGGAGTGGGAGGGAGCTTTCTGCAGTTTGGTTAAGTGCATATTACCAAGGAAAGAGGAGGAGGAGGGTGGAGACACAGGATGCTCTGTTTCCAGCTGCAGCTGTGCATCTCTCCCAGCAGCCGTGGAGGGCAGTGCCATCTCTGTTACTAGCAGCACTGCATGGAAGGGCCGTCCACCTCTGGGCAGGGCTGGGGAGCTGCTTCAGCCTAGGGCATCGTATCTTGAGAGGTAGCACAGCAGTTGCAGCTAATATATGTATTTCCATTACATATGTCAGACATAAAAATGTTTTCAAGAATATAGGGACGATCAATCTCTCACTTGTGGATGTTTTTGCACCACCTCCCACACTGCTGACAGTTTTGGATCTATACTAGAAATTCTGAGAGCTTAAAAAAGAAAAGCACTGGCATGTGTATTTGAGTTCCTTGAACCTGTTTGCTTTCTCCGGAGGGAATTTTTGCTGGTTCCTTTGTCGCTGATGAATACGAGAGGCTGTGCGGCCACTGCCACCTATGTGTCTTGCCTGCAGGTATTTGATGCTTGGCTGGCATTTGTCCTGGAGCAGCAGCGCAAGAAAGGTCGGATCGAAAGGGCTGTGGAGATTTACCGGGCTGATTTGCTGCGGGAGGGTGTGACCCGCATCCTGAGGTACACGGCTGGCATGAAGGAATTCCGAGGGCACTTGCAGGCCCAGCATCAGGTGAAGGTAAAAGAATGGGACCCATCTTGTGGCTCCCTCTCATTTCACATCTATACCATCGTTACCCATTTTATTTCGCAACAGGTTGATAACTGCTTCATACACAGTGGCTTCTTTTTTGCATGTTAGATGGATCGGATCCACAATGATGACTAACAATTATTTGCTCTATTACCTGCCGTTCGCTCCAGGGTCTCAGGACATAATTTAAAATACAATGTTAAAAACAGTTTTAAACAAATTTCAATTGCCAGTATAGGGGGTGTTCTGAAAATATTTGGTTGTTACCTGTGTTGGCTTGTCCTCTCTGTACGTAAGCAGGAAGCACAGATCCCTTATGGGGTTCCACCCCACAGCAACAGATAGAAGCACACACCACCCTCTCACAGGTACTCCTGGGACAAGTATAGGCACAGTAGGTCCTGTCAGGTCCACTGCCCAGCTTCTCCCTCTAGGGGGCACTACAGAGCCAGAGAGTGACATCATCACAGGTGTGCCTGGCCCACACCTTGCCCCACTCTTCCTTTGGCTCTGTTCTTAACCTCTTTTGACATGCCATGTTGGATTGAAGCATTTGGGAGAGACTGCTGCTCCTCCAGATTCAAAACTGGAGACTTTCCTCCTGACTACGGAGAAGCTCCTTATACAACTATCCTCCTCCCCTAAAGACCAGACTTCCCCAGCCTGGTGCCCTCCAGTTATTCTGGACTATAACTTCCATCAGCCCCTGCATCATATGGCTCTGATGAGATTTGTAGTCCAAAACATCTGGAAGGACACCAGATTGGTGAAGGCTCCCCAAGAAGTACAGAAATTAACAAGCTCCTTCTCTCCATTTCCCCTGCCCAGCCCCTCCTTACAGCAGACTGAAGGGCTGAAGGACTGAAGGGCTCCTTACAGCAGCCCTCGCTTTTGCAGCGCCACCAACCTGCCATGTGCTTCTTCCTTGCGCTCACAGATCGCCTGCCACCGTCACCAGGCTGTCTACCGGTGTGCCATGCTCTGGAAACTAAAGGCCCTCTGCCAGAAACCCAGCCTGTCTATTCCGGGAGCCCCTCTCAAGAAGCGAGTGACATTCCAAGTGCCAGTGCCTGCTGCAATCTCAAGAGCCGATGGAGATCTTGGAAGGAGAACGAGCCTTCGTTCCACGGCAAGGCCTGCACAGAGCAACCACCAGACCCACATTTTCCAGGCTTCTGGAGATTCCATCCTGACTGATCTGTGAGTAAGAGGCAAAGCTGCACCCTCCTTGAGCCAGCAAACGGTGAATTTAATTGCACAGTCGCCTCCCTCGTTTTGAAAGCCACTGCAAATGCACAGAGGAAGGCTTCTTTTAATTTTAAAGAGTGGGGAAAGAATGAGTTGCAGCTAGCAAAAGGACTCAGCAGCAGAGGGTTAGACTCTCTTCTCCAGATCTCATTCTCTCTCTCTGTTCCATGCAGGGAAGGTGTCATGCACAGGAAACTTTTAATGAAAATTTGGGGATTCTCCTGGACCTTCTCCTATCCCGAAGGCTTTATTTGCCCATCTCCCTGGCAGTCATTTGCTGTTGTAATAATATTAAAAATCCTCTTGAAATTGACTAGTCTAACCAATCTTTATTACTAGCCAAAGGGCAGGCAAAGAAGGCTTGTGCCCCTTAGGATTATTGAGTGGCATGAAGTACTGGAATCATTACTCAGTTCTCAATAGCAAGCCTCGGAGTAACTGCGCTGGCTCTTTGGTTTTGTTTAAACTTGTAAGGCTGAAAGTGATAGGTACAGTTGCTTGTGTAAATCCACCTGTCAACCTGCTTTTCTTAAAGAAGTATTAGTGCTGAGAACATGCTTGTAGGCACTCCTGTGCATAATTATCAGTGTGTAAAAGGTATGTATGTACCTCAGTGTTCCCTAATTCTAAAAAGGCCTCTAACCCTCCCTCCTATCCTCCCCACAGGCAGGCGGCCCGCCAAGGCAGGTTACGGCCCCGTAGACCTGACTTTCTGCTGCAATCTCTGGAAAGAACAGAGCTGCCTGGTCCTGACTTGAATGGGTAGGAAGAATGTTCAACTTTCAGACATGACAAATTAATAAATAGAACAAGGACTACATAGGGGCTACTCCCACCAGCCAAGTTCAGGGTCACTTTTACCCAAGACCTCTAATGAAAGGGAAGATCCAGGATGATATTCTCACCACATCTTGGTACTTAATGGATGTTCAAACTAGAATAAACTTGTGTGCCCATCAACCATCCTGTTGATGAAATAAGAAGCAAGGCTTCTTATTTGATTGCATGGAAAATTCAGAGTGTAGCAGAATATCAAACTCCCAAAACAAGACTTCTGCAACAAGAAGCTCTGATGCAAGTCATAAAGCTAAAAAGGTAAAGATACCCCTGCCTGTACGGGCCAGTCGTGTCCAACTCTGGGGTTGCGTGCTCATCTCGCTTAAGAGGCCGGGAGCCTGCGCTGTCCGAAGACACTTCCGGGTCACGTGGCCAGCGTGACGAAGCTGCTCTGGCGAGCCAGCACCAGCACAGCGCACGGAAACGCTGTTTACCTTCCCGCTATAAAGCGGTACCTATTTATCTACTTGCACTTAGGGGTGCTTTCGAACTGCTAGGTGGGCAGGAGCTGGGACCAAACGACAGGAGCTCACCCCGCCGCGGGGATTCGAACCGCCGACCATACGATCGGCAAGTCCTAGGCACTGAGGTTTTACCCACAGTGCCACCCGCGTCCCAATCATAAAGTCATAAAGCTACACGGCCACAATTCTTCATGGAATCTTGTGGATGCCTCCAGATTCTTAGAAAACCTCTGCTTGGTACAAAAAAGGAAAGGGCTGGGGGTGGGATAGATGGGTGGGTGGACTTAGTCCACTTTACTTTGTAGAGCAAAGCTTAAAATGTGCCTGAGCTAGAAAAGTGGATGCTGGCAGCTTGGAAGGTAAGAAGGATTTTTCCAGATTCTTCCTTGGTGTGCTTCAGATTCTTATACATCTAACAAATCTGATCTTTGTCTTCCTCTTCTAGACTAGAAAGCCTTGCTGGGGTTTTGCAGAAAACAACTCCAAGCCACCCACCTGCTCCGTCTACGGCCCTTTTGTCACCTGCCCAAAGCAGTGTCCCTTCTCCACCCCAGTTCAGCAGCTGCCCCTTCTCAGCACCCCCCCTTCCTCAGGCTGCTCCAGTGCTGTGCACACCCCCTTGGCCAGATAGCACAGCCCTCCCAAAGCCAAACCCGGAGCTGTTGCCACCTTCCTCCTTCATGACACGAAGAAGAGAGAAGCCAGGAACGGTGAGTTCTCACACCTTGTTTGCTGCTTCATGCAGTGGTAGTGCCCTGGCCTTACACTCACTTGATCTGCCTGAGTCAAATTCCCAGTTAAGGCTGCAATCCTAACCCTTAGCTGGCAGTGACAGGCTTGATGGAATGGTGCAATCAGCCACATCCACAGTCTAGCTAATTGCACCAATCGGGTGGAAGGAAAAAAATGCAGCAGCAGGGCTTGCTCAGTGGATCCTGGCCTTCACCCTCAAAAGGGCCTGTTTTGGGTTGACCACATTGCAGCACTACTTGCCAGCAGGGCTGGACAGAGGGACACCACTTCTGCATCATCCAACCCCCCTCTAGCATGGCAGATTGTGGATTTTGATTACTCTGGAAGGTTCCCAGATTCAGAAGTGTTTGCCTCTCCGTTAGCCCAGTTCTGTAGCACAGAGCTTATCCCTCTATCAGTTTCTAAGGTGGGGATCCTCTTATCATAAGAACATTCCATCCAAAGGGCTTAGGGTACCGTGTAGTTTGTTTACACCAAATCCATAAGCACAGCTCTGAGTGGTGTCTGGACAGGGTTAAATAACATTCTTGTTTTCCTGCCTTTCAGGTCGAGCCTTTGGGCCTGCAGCCTGGCCTCTATTCCACAAGCCCTCCGGGACCAACCACTGGGAAGGAAAAAGTGCTGGCAGACTCAAGGGCAGATTTCCTCCTGCCTGAAGATTTTTCAAGGAGAGAGAGCCCTCCTCCCCATCCCACCTACGGAAGGACAGGTAACGATGATGGTCCTATGAGTGACCCACCTTTCTCACTCCCAAATAGCAAAAGGCTCTTTTTTTGCCTGCAGGGAGACATTTTATTTCCTAAAGGAAGTGAGCTGCTTGTTTTGAGGCCAGGGGTGCAGTGGCTTTCCAGGAGGTTTTGTCCTCCTACCTGGGTGTGTGTGCCCCCCCCCCATTTTTGCTGCTTCTGCAACAAGAGTAAGGGAGCATGTCTCTCTGAGATGTGATCCTTCCCAGATGAACCACAGTTAATATGGCGGCTACAGAGAAGAGAGCAGAAGCTGCTCGGAGGGATTCCAAAACCCACGCTGTCTTCCTTTTCATTTTAGGAACCAAAGAACCAGAAAAGGCAACAGAGGGTTTTACTCAGGAGGCTCTGGCAGTTCACAAACAGCTGGGAGCTGAGCTCCAGGTTATTGGGAAGAAAATGCAACTCTACCACCACAACCAGCAGGAGCTGAAGTACGTAGCCAAACACTACTTCTTCTCCCACTTTGCAATGCGTGTTTGGGCTTCTGTGTTTCCTCTGGGAAAGATAGATCGGTACAGGAAATCCTAGTTGGAAGGGGCCACTGCTGTAGTCTGCTGTGTTGGTGGGTGCAGGGACACAGTTCCCCTCCAGCACACTCTTCCATGCCTCCCTTAACTGTTGCCCTCTTGTAGCACCGCCCAGTAAATCTTTCTTTTGATGACTTGAGAGCAGGTTGTAGGCATATCCAAGGGCTGGCTCCCTTCCCACACTAACAAATTCAGGAAAGGGAAGGTGAAAAATGCCCTAACCAAGGCTGCAATTACCCCGTACATTTAAAGCGTTATGATACTGGCTTCCCCCAAGTAATTATGGGAGCTGTGATTTGGTAAGAGTTTCTAGGAGACCCTTATTCCCCTCCCACAGCTACGCTTCCCAAAGTCATTTAACAACCCATCCCTCTTCCCAGTGAACTCTGGGAATTGTAGCCCTGGGAGAGGAAGAGGGGTTCCTACAATCTCGGCACCCCTAATAAACTTCAGCTTCCAGAATTATTTGGGGGAAGTCATCACTGTTCAAAGTGGTATCATAGTGCTTAAATATTCCTCTTGCTCCTGCAATGCTTCCCCCCCACAAACCTAACTGCAGGGGAGGGGAGCAAGTGTGTATGTGTGGGTGGGAGATTTATGTGAACTAGCCCTGGCCCTGTACACTTTGGCTCAGCCCACTCCTTTTGTCCCCACCTATTGCTGGAAGGTTGGCCACAAGGACAGAAAAAGATTCTCCGCCATCAGTGTAATAGTTCTTATGGTCCAATTTCCCCAGTAAACCACAGTAAGGAAACATCAATAGTGCTCTGTAATTAAGCAGTTATTTAGACAGATACTGGGATCAGGCAGGATTTGTTCAAGGCAGTCCTACTGCAGATAACGACAGAGGGCATTACTGTGAAGGCAAAGCAACTGGAGTGGATGGGCTGGGTTAACCTACCTGACAGGTTTATAGAGGAGGAAACATTTGCACAGGGCTCACTTAAACCATTGGAAATCCTGTAAGTGCAAATGGTTGCATTGGGCCTAATAGAGGAAAGTGGTGGGGATTGGACCCCCGGCCTTGCTTTCATTTGGCCAGAACAGGGTGACATTCTGGCTTTTTATTCCAGGTCCTGCCAGCGGCGGCAGCGCATTCTGCTTAAGTGGCTGGAGATGAGACCAGGGGATGAAGAACAGGCGGCTGTGCGTCAAGTACAAGAAGAGTTGGATCAGGTACAAACAGGAAGTTCTCCCTGTGGCCACTGAAGCAAAATTAAATGGCTGCAGCGAAGCCCACACATTTCCCAAAGGGCATTGCAAAGAAGAGTAAAACCTTTATTCCCCTGCTGCCGTCACCACTTCTGCCATTATTCTCTCAGCTCTAGGGCTGAGATGGTGTGAAAATCTGGATCAAGAAAGTGTTTATAGTGAGACTGGAGGGAGCCTCCATGTCCCATGATCCTCAGGGCCTGCATGGCTTCTCTGTTCTGCATTGCTCTGGGGCCCACCCCACTGCCACAAAATATCCAGATTTTCCTATTTCAGGATTTGCTTCTCATAAAGTTTCGGTGATTGCACTTTTAAAAGAACTTATCCCAAGTATCTAATGCTAGTTTCTTGTTTTCGGCAGTAGGTATTACTATGCTGGCTAGTAACTAGAGGGTATTGATTAAATAAACTACTTGGTAGCTCAGCATGTTCTGGAGAATCTGGAGGTGGGCCTGTAGTATTGGAGCAAACTCCCACGAGCTGAGGTCCCTTTGGTACCCTCCATAAAATATCTCAGGGGGCTGGGCCTCCCAAAGTTGATGGGCATTGCTATTCAAATGGTGTGTGTGTACACCGCATCTTGTGATTGATTAAGGGGGGGTGCGGCTCACATCCCCCCCCCCAATATTTTATTCAATACGGCATCCCTTCTGCAGCAAAGCTCCCCAGTGACATTGTGTTTCTTACTCACCTGTCACTTGTGGTACGTGGTTGCATGTGGCAGACAAAAAGGGGAAATATAAATTTACTTATAAATCAAGATGCATCAGCTTAGCGCTTTGAAATGGCAAACTGGCATATCTGCTTGTGAGTAAATCAAGTTTTTGTTAGTTGGAAGTTTCCACCACCCAAACCGCTTTTGAGAAGAATTGCAAAGACCTACTCCATTTGGGATTGGTCTGGGAGCTAAGTGCTACCCTAGCAGTTTGTGCATGTTTTGTGTGTTGTAGCTCAAAGCAAGATTTTTGGATGAGGGAGGCTAGGAATAATTTATCGGGCACAGATGGCTGCCTCTCACGCTAGCTGGTGCATAATGGCCAGGCTGCCCCTCCAAACCACCTCTCTTTGTGCTTCTATTTCTTTGCAGCTGAAAGTGAAGATCAGTTCCCTCAAGCACATACTGGGAGACGAGCGTCAGCTAATGGCGTCCTACATCACACGTGTCCAGGATATTCGAGCGGCTCTTAGCACTTAAGCATCTTGGACTCACTTGTTTGCATGATATGCAGTGGGATGGCTGGATGTTGTCCCTTTGCTATGCAGGGGGGTGGGTGGCAGAGGAGCCTCCACCCCGTTAGCTGTACGAACACTGATGAAGGCTGCAATCCAATATAACACATTTACCTGGGAGTAAATCACATTGACATGCACAGGATTGCACTGCAGGTAGTTAGCATGCCTCTTTGCAGCAGTCAAATGCTTTCTTTTAAAAAGTCAGCCATGGTAAGTCATTCGTTTTTATTTTAAAACGTTTGCAATTAATGAGTTAATGTCCTTAAGTTGTACATTTTGACATACAAAAATACTGTGCTACTGATACAGTTGAAAAATTAAATGGATTCTCCGTGCAGGAGAAATTCACAGCGTCACTAAGAAACCCACTCCCATTTTGCTTAGGATCAATGTGACCTCCTCTGGCTCTCAGCAGCCTCAGGCCCCCACCACAATCTCCTCCCCTAGACCGGGAAGTTCATCCAGCAGAATTCCCGGGTCCTCAGTAAGCAGCAGAACCTTCAGTGCCGCTCTGCAAGCAGAGTAACAAGAAATTAAAGCTCAAAGAGGAACTGGCAAAGCAGCCAAGTGGAAGCAATCGAAGGAGCAATGGATGGAGCAAAGTTTACCCCCTTCGGGTAGTTTTGCCTATTTTGATAATGCACTAATAGAGGAGCTGTGACCCATCACTCTATCCTATGGTTAAACAGGCCAGTTAGCTGGTTAGAAAACCCACCTTCACACTGTGCAAAGATAGGAAGGATGGATGACCAGCCATCACCACCAAGGCCACTTCTCTGCCCTTCATCAGCATCAGAGACGGGAGCCACTATCATTGGAAACATCCATGCCTCAAATGGCACACGCCTCAGATGAAGACTTGCTCCTTTTTCTAGCAGTCAACGTCTTCAAACGTGCCTTGGCTTCTTTTCTTATGGCTGTGCTCGTTAAAAGGGGCAGCTTCTCTCTCGTGTGTGTGTGTGTGTACAAGGTAAGACTAAAGCAAGGAAAGCATAAGGAGGAGACTTAAGGGGAGGGATGCAGTTTTAAAGCCAAATGAGCTCAACACTCCTGAGCCTCAGCCATGTTCACAACTTGGTTTCTTGAGGTCAAGAACAAAACACAGACATCATAAATAAACCAATCCCTTTTCAACTGCCCTCCCCCCCTTTGGCACCAATTTCTATGAATCCCCTCCCAGGAAAAAAAAGGCATAGTAAGTTTTAAGATTCCCCTTATTATTGGTCTACGCAGCAGTGCATCCCACCCCACTTAGATGTGTGTGGGATGAAGGTTCAGAATAGAACTCTCAAGCTGGCTTTGGCAAATTTGGCTTTTAAGTATTTTGCAAGTCCAGCAAAGAGTGGGGAAAATGGTTAACACATATGAGAAAAGGAGGACTACTCCTTTTGCTTTTTAGGAAGACCTGGGCTGACAGGATCTTCTCCCCCAGTCCTCGGGTTCTGGCAAGTTGGCAGTAGCTGCGTAGGGAGAGGAAAGAGGTTTCACTGCTGTTCACAGCAAGAGACTTCCCACTGCCTTTGCAGAGGAAAAAAAATAAATCTGGGTTTTTTTCACGTCCCCAGCTTAACAAGAGACTAGATATTTCCCATACAAACCAAAAAAAAAGATTAAGGCCAGAATAGCAATACAGAATGGCCGGGTTAGAGTGAGCTCGAGCTACAAATAAAATAGGCTTCCTAAAAACAAAAACAAGATCAAGTCAAATGTGGAATGTGGACACAGTGTTTGAGGTTTAAAAATACAGTGCAGACTTCTGTTTTAAAGGGATAGTACCAGATTTATAAGAGGTTTCTAAAACAATGGCACACCCAGATGAACTCTTTAATGTTTCTATATTCCACTCTGCTGAGTCTCCTGGTTTTGGCATTGGACTGTTCAGTCTGGTGTGAAACATAAATTGAGAATACGGCTGGGTGAGAGACATAATTAGAAAATATGGAACATGGGTCAATCTGACAGTATCCCTTGAAAGCAGGAATCTCTGCTCTCCTTCCTCCCTCTGACTGCAGCATTTCAACCAAGACTTCATTGTTTGGTGCCAAAGCAGGCTGAAAATGGCATCTTGGGGAGAAATGCCTATTTCTACAGGCACAGGGAAGAAGCAGAAAAGCCACCCTGGTCAACATTCTTAAAGGCCACAATCCCTGATATGTCTGCAGCTCTCATGGTGGGAATGCACTGCCGGCACCCCCCGTTCTAAGAACAAGGGGGCTTTAGTTTCCTCACTCAGGTCCTGCTGAGCAATACTCCCACCTTAGAGAAACTTATCCTTTTACGAATTGAGTCCCTGTTGCATATAAAAAGCCCCCCTGGCAGTGGAGTCTCTAGAGAGATCCTAAGGCCTCTCCAAAGCGGATTTTCTGGCCAGGCTTCAGATAAAAATTAAAGTCCTTCGGTGCCTCAAAGATCAGGACGATGGTTGAGCCTAGATTAAACTCTCCTAAATGTTCTCCCTTCCTCATGGGGATGCCCTCATGATTGTTGTTGTTGACGAAGCTGAAGTCGTTGTATGAGCCTTTGCTGTAGCTGGGGCTGTTTGTACGCAGATCCTGCACGGAGAGAAGAAAAGAGGTGTTACACAAGGACTCCAGGAGGGAAGCAGGTAAGTGCCTTGCAAAGAAGCCTGCAACATTTTGTTACTCAACCACTGGCTACTTTAGTCCTTTGTGGGTGAAGTGCAGGGAGGGAGGCATTTTTGTGGTGCCTGCCTGCCTGGTCACCATAAGAAGGTTCTTCTTCACCATGGGCGAGGCAAGAGGCTACTTAAAACCTCGCTCAAGGCCCAATTTGCATGTATGCACAGTGACACAGTTGCCGCCAAAACCACACCACCCTCTTTCCCGGAACCTATGAATTGTTCGCAGGATGCTCAAGAACACCCACTCCCACCTGCTGCCTTGCAGGACTGAAGTTGCACTCAGTTCCATAACCAAGTTGGAAACTTGGGAGCAGAACAAAGAAAACCAATTCAGCTATGCAAAAGGAGGTAAGGGCACTCACTCACTAGGGAATTAACAACAAGAAATGGTTTTACAGCTCTAAGGTTCCTCAGGAGCTGGGATTATTACAGTCATTTAATATGTCCCAAGTGATTGCTCACAGGCTGGGCAAGTGATCCCACCATCAACATGCTCCCCTGAAAATATTAAGCAACATTTTACCAGGTTCAGGCTATTTGTCCACTTCCTGGGAGAGGGAGCTCCCTCCAACAGGGAATTGGGTTGCCCTTTCCCATCACCTGCTGCCACCTGGTCCTTTTTTTTGGCCAGAGATGCTTCCAATGATTGAACCTAGGAACCTTTTCATTCCTACCATTGAGCTCTGGCCCCTCCTGAGTAATGTCTAGAGCAGGCCCTTATCCAGTAAAGGTCTGGGGTCCTGAGTTACTTTGGAAACTGCGAAGGTGGGACAGCAACAGGCAGCTCAACACAGTTCAAGCCTCACCGTTCCACTTGCACTCTAAATGTTGGGGGTACATGGGACAATGATTCCTCCTTCTCAAGTGTTTGAAAGGCTCGACTCACCTGATCAAAATAGATGCGGATTGATCCCACATTTTGGGCTCCTACTGCAGTCAGAGAGAAAAAACCGTGCTTCCAGTAGCCACTGAGTACAACGCGTTCATTATGGCAGAAGAGTTCTTTGATCCAGCGAGCAACCCCTGGATTCACAGACATCAGGGAGCCTATGGGGAGCAAGGAGAGAAATGGGCAGAACCACCCTTTCATTTCCCCAGCCACTGTTGGGAGGATGAAAGCAAGTTCTCAGAAACAACTTGAATGAAGAAGCTTTCAGCTCTGTAAGACAGTCTTCCTGCATTAAGACACAGGTGAGGCTTTGGGCTGGAGAGTGGAAAGGGGCAAGCTGGAGAAGCCCCAAATTGAAAGGTATGACATCATTTATTACCTAGTAGTTTTAAAATTAAGTTAGACACCCAGGAGCGACAAACACTGGTGTACTTTTGTAAGGGCAATAAGGGAGGAAGGGAATCCAATCGCTCATAGTATGAGCATGATCACAACCATTTTCCCACTTAAAATCCTGCAGAAATAATAATTTGAGAAGCACTTAGAGATGGGATCACTTGCTATTTTTAAAGGGCAAATTCATTCAGTGCCTTTTACATTCTGAACACTTCCTGGTAAATCATGCTTCTCGAAGGATGATGACCAGCATCAGGAACCACTGGATTTTACACAGAATCGCAGAGTTGGAAGGGACATGACTTCACCGACAAATATTTATTAAAATGCAGTGTTTAGCAGCAACCTTCCACTGCATGTATATCTCTGGAAACCTGGCCTACCTGGGAAGTGACGCCGGTGAGACACTTTCCAGTCGGTCGGTGAGTGGAAGCAGTGGTAGTCTCCAGGCGCCAAGTAAATCACACAGTGATAGAGCTCATTGCAGTCCTTTGTTACCAGCTGCTTTTGGAATGAGGAAGCTGGAAGAATAGCGAGTAAAATGGTTTTTGAGGCTTCAACACAATGTACAAAACAGGAACGTAGGCAGCTGTGTGTGAGACAGAAGCAGCTGCAAGGCGGAAGAGGAAGGGGTGGCTTGATGCCTGTGCCCAGTCAGGGCCCAATGCAGCTATTACATGGCATCCAGTGGTTGGTCCTCTGCAGATGCCAAGTTCAGTGGAATGATGTTGAGCCCCAAAGTGTGCCTGTGTGCACTTACCTGGCTTGCTTTTACAGTTCTCTTTATCAGCACGTGGACCCAGGAAGGACTCCAGTGAGTAAGTGATGCCTTTTACTTGCTCCACTTCACAGTTCTTCACTTGTCCAAAGCTGAGAATCTTGCCATCGGATGGACTGATCTACAGGGAGCAAACAGCACCAAAAATTCTTGTGTTAGCATCTGCCGCTTCTCTAAACACTATTATTTTTTTTAAAAAAATTGTATCCTACAATTCTATTCAGAAGATGATCAATGATTTTAAAAAATCCTACAGTTCTAGAACAATCCGCAATGCAACCAAAGCATAAATCAAAATATCGGCATAAAAACCACAAAGCAGCCATCAGAATTAAGCATCAAAACACCAGAAAGAGGCCTTTTTAAACAGCCCATATTCATCAGCTCCAGTGAATCAGGTCTGATGCAGTTAACTTGGCAAAGAAACTCATCTAAAGGTTGGATGGGATAGGGCCTTGATGGTGTCCGTCAGCAGTGAGGCTACTGCTTCTCCATAAACTCAACACCACTTCCCCTCACATATCTGCCACTTACCATACTGTGGATGCCGCAGACGGGTCGGGCTTGGGGCTTTAGCTTCCGCCTGAAGAACTCACTAAGGTTTCTGTAGTGGTGAAGGTCTTCCACAGCAGCCTCCTTCATGTTGACACCAAACGTCCAAATGTATAGGCTGAGGACCGGCTTCCGGAGCCAGGTGGGCAGTTCAACACTGTTCAGGCGCCCCCAGGCTCGGGAAAGGAGTCGCGTTGGCACAGATTTGTACAGGGAAACCTAAAAAACAGAGGAGGAAGATGGGAGCTACTTCACGACACCCGCTCACCTGAAAACAACTGAAAACCTGCCCTTGGCTAATTTTAATGCAAGAGATCAGAGGCTGCTGGTGGGGGAGTATGTTGGGAGGAGAATGTAATTTCCCATGCACCCTCTACTGATCTACAAAGGTGGAAAGGCTGGACGTAAAAAAGCTGGCAATTAAAGACTAATTAACACGGGGTTCTCAAACACACACACACACCACCCAAATAATGATCATGGCAGCTTTCACATTTTGGTCTAACCATGAAAGCTCCATTCATAGAATCATAGAATTGGAAGGGACTACAAGGATCATCTAGGGGCTCCAGCAGCTTTTGGACTACAATTCCCATCATCCCTGGCCCCTGGTCCAGCTAGCATGGGATGATGGGAGGTGTAGTCCAAAAACTGCTGGAGACCCAAGTTTGGGAAACCCTGATAGTCTCAACTTTCTGCAATGCAGGAATATTTCACCCAGTGTGGGGCTTGAACCCACGACCCCGAGATTAAGAATCTCATGTCCTACCAACTGAGCTATGTTGAGCATATCCTCATAGCATATGCACCTCAAATAGATGACTGGTTCTCTCCCCTGGATTAGGCAATGAGGTTGGGAGGAGAGGCAACTCAGCAGCTGCTAACAGCTTTTGAAAGGGCCTCCTGTGGCTTCAGGATGCCCATCCGCTGGGGGCCACCATGAGCAATTTCACATCTCTGAGGATGTTGTGTCTTGGCAAAAGTATATAGGAACAGCAGTAGCTGCCTAACACAGTCGGGCCCTTAGTCCATCTAGCTCAGTACTGTCCACGTTGACCAGCAGCAACAGCTCTCCAGGGATTCAGCCTCAGGGGTCTCTCCCAGACCAACCTGGAGATGCTGCTCTAGACTGAACCTGGGAGCTTCTCCATGCAAGGCAAATGCTCTGCTACTGAACTGCGGCCCTTCCCCAAAGTAACAGTTCCCTGACTGCTGTACTGGAAAAACAAACCCATGGAGATCATGCACATTCTCAAGGAAGGGTAGAAGGGGCTAGTGGTGGCCCAGTGCCCCTTCTACCCCTAAAGAACTCTTTGGGCTAGTAAGGACTTTGTGGCGGCACAAGCAGCTACCCTGGATATGATGCAGGGGGTGGGACTTGCCCCTAGAACAAGGAGGCAGACCTTGATGCAAGAATCCTGCATTCTGCTGCTTCTGTTCAACTGGAACACAGCTATATTCCTGATTAATTGCTGTGACTGGAGAGGAGGAGGAGGAGGTTGTTTTGTATTCTGTTGGGGGGGGGGTGCTAACTGTAAAGCAGGCATAAGATCTAGGTCAGAACAGGGTGGGAACAGGTTAAAATACTGCGGGATTATCTGTAGGCAGCAAGGCCTGAGGAAATTGCTGTAGCTAATTCCTTCAAATCCCCCCTTGGTTAATCCTGAAACCCCTGGCATTCCTCTTGAGGGACGCAGAGCAGGGAAAAGAAAATCTCTCAACATGGCAGAGAGTTTAGAAGAGCCATGCCACTTGTCTGTAAATTGCTTACCGAAAAGGAAAAAAGCAGAGCATCACAAAACTAGCCAGAATGGATCTTCCAATAGCAAATCTTGCCAAGCTAACTTTATCCCCCTTGATAAAGATCATGCTTTCATTAGATCAGCTTGGTACCCTCCAGATGTTTTGGACAACATCAGTCCCAACCAACCCTTGAAAGGAGGAAGCTGTCTGGAATGGGAATGTCCAAAAACAGTACACCTCAAGCTGTGGAAGGGTGTGGGTAGGGTGTCCTTGAGAAGGACAGAGTGGCAGGATGAGAGACGCAGCACAATGATAGGCCATCTGCTTTACATGCAGAAGATCCCAGGCTCAGTCCCCAGCAGGTAGAGCTGGGACTGTCCCATCTTAAACCCTGGAGAACTGCTGTTGTCAGTCAGCATAGACAATACTGAGCTCGATAGACCAATGATCTGACTGCCCTTCTGATACTTTGAACTACAGCTCCCATCTGCCCCAGTCAGCATGGCCACTGTTCAGGGATGATGGGAGCTGTAGTGAAAACCCCAGAAGGTAATGCATTGGTTGTGCCCCTCCAGCCCTTCTAGTATGAGTTCCTGTGGATATAAGGACAGTCTATAACTAGGCACCAGTATGACAGGTCGGGGGTCATTACTTTAGGATAAGTACAGAGACTGCTGGTATGATGAAAAGGTCTGACAGGTGTACAGGTGCAGCCCAGCTGCCATCATCACTGGGCAAAGCTGTTCAACAGCTTTCTGGCTTAGGAAGGAAGAGCAGGGTGCCCCAGCAGCCACTTCCACAGACCTATTCTCCTGCATCTGCAGTTTCCTACATGGCTGGCTATTGGCACAGCCATGTCAGGCGAGGAACAATGCCTCGAGGAGGGGTGGGGGAAGTGTCTAGGGTTGTATTTGCTCAGCTGAGTTCAGAGGGAAAATGCTTGGAACTGCACTGTGATATTGGCACACACACACACCAGCCTGTTGCCACTGCAGCTTGTACACTCGGGATAATACAGGACAACTCATGTCCTTTCAATGGGGATGGAATGATTTTAGCGATTTTCAACATTCCTAATTATGAGGCTCCTCATAAAAATAGGAAAAGATTTATCTTTCTCCTTAAAAGAAACGCCACTTTATTTCACTCATCAGAACACTCTGAAAACTGAGCCAGTAAGCAGAAAGAAAGCTACTTTTTATATCTCCTGAATTTTTCAAGCTCCCTTATGATCAAAAGGGTGTGCAACACTTGGTGTTAATGTGCTGGTGTCATCTAGGTTTCAAATGTGCACTTCAGCAACCCGGTGGGTTAGCCAGGGGGCAAAGTGTAGCTGGTGATGAAGACCACATACTCAAGATGGCAACTGATACAAACAAACTGGTTTGCTGATCCACAATCCTTCACTCAGAAAATAATATTATCCTTCATACAGAAGATAATATTATGACCTTCAAAGAAAGACTAGAAATCTAGTATAGCAATATAGCAGTTAGAAAATAATATGGATTAAGAAGAGCATTATAATTGCCTTGACTAAGCAATCAGAGTAATTTGAATATGAATCCAAGACTTACTATTTCCTATCCTTACTTTCTCCAGTGCAACTATTCTTTAAAATGATTTCCAAGTTTCCTGCAGTATTTCGGAATAAAGTTGTCAGGGGCCAATGAGTCTTGTGGTCTGAGCAAGTGCAGGAGGGAGAATCTTCCTAGGTTACTGACTGGCAACTGTACCAGCTTTTATGTCAATTTCATCACTTAGGTTGGCGACCCTACCTAAGTAATAGATTATGGGTGCCCATAATCTGAGAACTGGAAAGTGTAACTGGGACCTGTAGCTCTGTAGTAGAGCACTTGCATTGCATAACAAAGCCCTCAGGTTCAAACCTCAATGGCAGCATCTCCAGGTAGGGCTAGGAATGTCCTCGGCTTGGAACCCAGGAGAGCCACTGCCAATCAGTGAAGACAAAATATAGGCTGTTTGCTACGTTCTTATGTTCCCTTTACTTTTTTGGCAAGCCTTTACTGGGGTCACTTTGACACATTCCAACATACTCTTGAAAACAACTCACTTGTGCTACTGCTCCTTTTACTATCTTATTAGGAATGAAGCTTTCTTTAACCCTACATCAGGTCCATATCATCTCCCAAGATCTCACATTAATTGCCACTGTGATTCACCAAACATTTCAATCAGTTGAACTTTTTCCATTATTGGCATCCATTTTGGTTCACCACGTGTTCTCTAAAATTTGCCAGGTAAGTTCCTCAGGCCTAGAAGGCCCCAGGCTAGCTCGGGGCCACACACATACACCCTGTTCTTCTTTTCAGGGGAGCTTCTGCTCTACCATTTGGAAACAATGAAAAGCTACACATTTGGGAAAACCACAGACTGCAACACACAGCATGCCATTAGAAACTGCAGGTGGGCTATGCATTAGACAGCAGCTCCTTGTCAGTAGATTCTGTTCTTTTAGGCACCCCCCGCCACCCCCCCTTTTATTCACAGTTCTGTTTCAGAAGCATGCAACAGGCCCACTTCAGTTTGGAAGGTGGGTGCTCAAATGTAGAATGCTGCCTGCACAGAGGAAAAACAGACACTCTGAAGGGAAGGCTGTTGGAGGCAACTGTTGAGTGGCCAAAATCACTTTAATAGAATTCAATATTGTGCAGCAGAGGAGAGAAAATAATCCCTTTGCCTGCCTAGCCTGCTTTACAGGGTAGTTATGACCAGTGCTTTTTTTCTGGGGATACGCAGGGGTACTCATAGCCCTAAACATTTTGTGAATCTTCGTACTTTTGCCCATTTACTGTATTTATTTTTCCCAATTTGAACTATAAAATGGTGATTTTCTTGAGTCAAAATGAGAGTACCCCTAAACATTTTTAAAGAAAAAAAGCACTGGTTGTGACGATAAAAATCAGAGAACCTCCATATACACCACCCTGAGCTCCCTGGAAGAAAAGAGATGTGAGGTTTATAGCCATGACTGCCTGCTCATAAGATTCTCTTGTGGCTGCCTGAAATGGACTTAAGATGAAGGAGGAAAGTCAGCTT
This sequence comes from Podarcis tiliguerta, assembly GCF_965153285.1. Classification (NCBI taxonomy): domain Eukaryota; kingdom Metazoa; phylum Chordata; class Lepidosauria; order Squamata; family Lacertidae; genus Podarcis; species Podarcis tiliguerta. The sequence goes on from NC_139549.1 coordinate 26,707,168, forward strand.
TAAAATAAGAGTAGACTGAAAAGCAAGTGAGCAATAGCCACTCTGAAGATCACGCTAATGATTTTTCAGCTAATTATTCTTCTCAGCAAACCTATTCCCATTTAAAGGGGGGGGGGGGGGGAGGATGAATGAAATGGCTGTGAAGGTAGACTCCTGCCCAGCAGTTTCCTGGCACGACACAATTATATTCAAAATAATGGCACAATATGCTTGTAATACCAGCATGACTAAGGCACAAATGGCTTGTTTTAAAAACTCCTATACTATACAAGTGTCCTTTCATGTATTGCACACCCGCAGAGGTTTGGCACAGACATGTTTGCATGAAGGGATGCAACAAAGCATTCCTGCAACATGTGCAGCGTCAATCTCCCAAAATATCACAGTGCCCAGTGAGGGTCCCTGCCCTCTCAGCAGCCATGGATGGCGTAAGCCAACATCCATCTTCACATCATAATAAATGCACCTTGGCTTATTCAGAATTTTCCTCTCATTTTCTCTCTAGGAGCTGATTCCACACATAACTTCCACACATGACGCTAGCAGGTGAAATTATCCACTAAAAGGAAATGCTCTCCAAGCACAGAAGCTCCACTAGTGATGTGATTGAGAAAGGGGTGGCAGGGGAAGGGCTCCATATGCCAGCTCTACTTCAGCCTTTTCTCCCTGCTAGCAGCCACCCTCCTCCTCCAAATAAGGCATCCGAAAGCGCAGTACAAACCTGCAAGCACTTACCCTGCTCATAGGCCTCCATCTCACTCTGGTCAAGGGTTTAAGAGCACCAAAAGGCAGAAGGTAATAGAGAATAGTCAGAGGCCAAGAACGGAGTTTCAGAGCGGGCCTAGACATACAGCTCAGCTGGCCCAACCTCCGCCTCAGGGCCAGCTGGGGAAATTGCAACCTGTAGGATCACACACACACACACAAAATGGTCAGCCAACTTGAGCACAGGCACTGATGACTCTCAAAAGTCAAGCACCTGGTCAATCAGAAGCACCTCTCTGTGGACACGGGAACATCTCTACCTACCACCTGCCCATCCACCCGCTCTTGCTCTTTCCCAAAAATTAAAGGCCAGGAATGAGTGTGAGAATGCGCTTGCTACTCAGCAGTTGTTTCAGAAGGGAAGCAAGGCTGTCTTTAGGCTGACCTGCCTAAGCCACACTGTACTTTTTAGAACCACTCAATAAAAGGCTTTGCCCATAATCCACTAGAAAGAAAGCAAGGACACATTTGGAAAAGACAGAATACTCTCTAAAATATAATTCAGTGTGGACATGGAATTGTCTGCAGCAAAAGAGCTGTAATGGAGGATGGCAGAGAGGCATTATTACCAAGTAATGAAAGGTCTATCTACCCACTGACGCTGTAGGATGAATCCAACATGGCCCCAGCCTTGTTCCCTGCTATTTGAGAACCTATATTTCTGTGGGGCTTGCAGTAATCATGCCCAAACTACTACTGTGTACAAAAGAGCAGAGAGGGGGTTTCCTGCCTTTCTTTTGGGGTCCCAAGGAAACTTTGTCAGGCAAATCCTAGTGAAGGAGCTGCTAAGGCTAAAAGTTACCAGCCAGTAACAGGTCCTGCACAGAGCCAGGGATAGGATCCTACAGCAGAAGGGCTGCATGAAACCAGGAAAATGTTACATCCTGAGCCATCCAGGGAGACCAAAAGGTCTCGCCTAAAGCAGAACACATCTGCTACTAAGCACCAAAGGTTCACTCCACTTCCAGGGTGGTTATAAGAATTCTAAGGTCTCAAATATAGAATAAATGTTCATAAATGTACAAGGCAAACACATACATAAGGATATAAACTACGTATCGGAAATAGTGCAGGAGAGTAATCCTGAAGCCATTTTGACTCTCCCAAATTGACCTCAAATATTTCTCTGCAAGGAGGAAGGAAATGGGAAAAGCTTTCCAATTGTCTTTGGACTGTAGGGGCTTACACCTCCCTGAAAATACAGTCTGGCAAGTATCTGTTAAACTATCAGTATGTGTAAGAGATTCAGGAACTAAAGTGTTTATCATCTCAAAGGAATGGCCAGGCTACCCAGAAAATATCAGGTATCCTGGCAGACGGGAGAGAAGCAACACTCTCAAATTTCTGCTGGAGACCGCCTCCTTCTGTGATGTATGTATGATGTTTTGGGGGGTGGTCTTGGGTTACAGGGTAGGCAATTTCAAAAGTCTTTATAGGGGCTTGCGCACCATTGTTCTGGGTCTCTCCTACCTCCTTGCAAGGAGGGGAGGAAACTCTGTTGCAACAGAAAAATAAAGATCTGCCTTGCTTTCTATGGATCTTGCCCCCATCAATTGATCTCTGACCGATCGTGGAGTTAGGGGACTCGGTCCCTTGGGGAGTTCGGCAGCAAAAGCCAATCCCCTTATTTTTTTTCTATAACATTTCCCTGGACCTTCATAAAGTCAAGGGGTTCTACACCTCTTGCCATGGGACTGAGGCCAGAGGAACCAAAAAAAAAGATACGACTGGGAGAGACCAGTGCTGTTTTGATTATTCTTTCTGGACAGGTAATTCTCTGCTTTTCTGTTTTAAATTACCTGCATTTTTGGAACAACTGAATAAACCTCCGCTTGGCTGCAGCCACTGGCACTTCAATCTCCTTTGAGCCTAAAAGTGATCACTTGCTTAGTAGGCCTGTTCCTTGCCCACACACAGTCCACCCATATCAGGGAGAGAAGAAGAACCCATCCCTTTACTTCCTTCTAAGGAGGAAGCGGAAAGAGAGCCTATGGGACGCTTCCAAGCACACATTCTGGTCAGGATCTGGCCCCAGAGTGAAAATTGGGGAATAGGAGTGCTTTGGGATCCTGACGAGGTCAATGAAGGCTCAAGCAATTCCCCACAAATGAGGGGCAGCCAGGTTTCCTTAGGGTCAAAGGAGAGTAAAGTTTACTAATCTTCAAAGGGAAGCTCGGCCTGGGGGAGGGGAGGCTGTAATGGGGCCTCATGGATGCTGCTCAGCCTCCTCTCACTGGCTGGGCCCACAGAGGGGAGCTCAAAGAAAAAGATGCCTCTCTCTTGCCTCCTTCTCCTTCTTCTTCCTCCATCTCCCCCCTTTCACTGCAGACAATCATGGGCCAATCCCCGCAGAGCTGCAGCTAGCTGTAAAGCATCCTTGCTTGCCCCCATATGGCCCTTCTTTTCCACACACCCACCCAGCTGCTCTATTTCACTCTTGCCCCACTCCTCAAAAAGGCTTGGAAGGGGGAAAGGATGCCCAACTCCAGTGCAACACCCACTTTGAC